>NC_086385.1:14414968-15042722 GCF_036588685.1 Mytilus trossulus | reverse complement strand
TTTAGCATAGTTAGTTTTCTTACTTTATTCAATGTATTTTGCTAATGAAAGTATCAGTGCGCTGCTGCAAGGTATAGTCAGGTTTTTAGGCAGTTCAATTATAGAGTTATCTCCCATGTAAAAACAACGTTTTCAGTCAAATCAGATATTCAGTCATTATGGGTTTCTCTTTATTAAGTTCTTATGTCATGTATGTCATAGACTCTGAAGGTAAATTCAATTCATAATCCAAGCATAATCATGCAATCAATAATCTTGTCATGTCGAAAGGTTGCGATGTCTCCTCATCGAGGGCGATCCGAGTCGAACATAAGAAACTGCAGCAAGCCACTGTTTTGATGTAAATAGCACGTTTAGTTAATTATTGTAATGTTTTATAGTGTCTTTATTCTTCGTTATCATAAGTCACAATTCCTATTGTCATGTTTTAGCTATCGAAGCAAGTTTTATTAAGTGTGTATGCAAATTACAGTCAGTCTAAATTGAGCATTGAAACTCATAGTCAAAATCTACATCTGGTATTAATGAGCTATCATATATTGAGATCTGTTTAAGTAAGTAAGGCAAATGACTTTAGTCATTCTTTTATTATGTTTCAAGTTAGTTTCCCCCGTCATTCAATATTTTGCTAGTTTCCCCATTCTATTTCATAAATCAGTCATTAATGATGTCATATCATTATTCAGATTAAATGTGACTTTTGCTTGGCCCGATACAATGTTTCAGTCATTTATTTGTATCCGTGTAAAGAACTGTGTGATTGCTATTCATATGTCATTATATTGTGTATTATATTATATATCATTCTATCATGTCTATTGTGTATTGTATAATATATCACTTGCAAAGCGACCATCAACGAATAAAGTTCTATATTTCAAATTGTCTGTATTTTTCCAGTCAACCAGTCAGAGGTTATCATACGTCAGAATCATCAACCAGTCAGAGGTTATCATTCAGTATATTGGTCAGACACAAATTGGTCGCATACATTACAACTGCACAGTCACAAGTAGTTCACACAGCAATTCCACACAACAAACAAAACACGCCAAGTAACAAGCTCACAAAGTTATGAAGATCTACTCTGCAAATCAAAATTACCATCTTTAAAAGTAAGAAGAATGCGATCTTTGGAGATTGAAGTTTTCAAAATTATAAATAAAGATTGTCCTGTTTATCTTCATGATTTGATTCACTTAAAGGAAAAAACTTACTCTTTCAGATACCAGAATACAGCAGATCTACCACATGTAAGAACAACTGAATATGTCCTTCAATCTTTCAGGTATGCAGGTGCTAGGCTTTGGAATGAGCTGCCAGATGAGCTTCGTAAGCAATCATCTTTAAATCAATTCAAGAACTTGATAAATTCTTGGTCTGGCAGCTCATGCCAATGCTTTGCCTGCAAAACCAGTTAATCTCTGCTTATTAAGTCACCAAAACGGAGTTTTGGGGACTTTATGTTTTTGTTCGGTTTCTTATTATGGCACCCTCAACGGAGTTGGGGTGACATATTGTTATTTCAGTAGGGGGTCTCCATGGCATAATTTTAGGGGGGTGAATTTTCATGGAATATTCTAGAACATCAATGTTAAATTTGTTCTAGAGACATTTCATGGTATATGATGGTTAATAATTATGGAGTTAACAATTTGCAGCAGAAGTGACACTTTGGAATTTTCAAAATGGCCGCCGTAACCATGGAAACAGCAAAAATAAGAAAAACATCAAAATGCTTCAAATTTAATGAAACTTAAAACTAATGTTGACTAACTTGTGTAGAATTGATTTTTGAGTTTGGAATTTTCAAAATGGCCGCCGTTACCATGGAAACAGCAAAAATAAGAAAAACATCAAAATGCTCCAAATTTAATGAAACTTAAAACTAATGTTGACTGACTTGTGTAGAATTGATTTTTGAGTTTGGAATTTTCAAAATGGCCGCCGTAACCATGGAAACAGCAAAAATAAGAAAAACATCAAAATGCTTCAAATTTAATGAAACTTAAAACTAATGTTGACTAACTTGTGTAGACTTTACTTTTGAGTTTGGAATTTTCAAAATGGCCGACGTTACCATGGAAACAGCAAAAATGTCCAAAAAAAAATCTGCTTATTGATTGAAACTTTACACACACCTTATTTGGCATCAATGATACCGCAGAACAATGATGTGGGGTCCGTTTTGGTGACTTTTGTGTTAGCATCCTAACACAGGATTACTTGTTATTTTTTGTTTTGTTGCTTTATTTTCAGCATGGCAAATTTATTCTAATATCTTTACTATAATAGTGCTTCTGCTGCTTTTGTGCTAATTTTAGAAACTTAATGTGCTTTTATGCTTTTTATGTGCAAACCATTTCATTTGTGCTTTTGTGTTTTTATCTCATAATTGCATGTACCAGTATGTGTTAAACTTGTAAGATGCTTAAAGAACTTTTGTGCTGCATGTTTATATACTGATTGAACTCTTGCTTTATATGTTTAATGTTGTGTGCATGACTCGATATGTATGTTTTGTTTTATTTGTTGTTATGTCGGTTTTAAAAGCTCTTCAGAGCTTATGTTTGTAATTACTTGCTTATACCGACTCTAAATAAAGCTTTATGTCTAACTTGATAGAAAATCTGGACCTTTGTTTCCCGGTGTTTTACAATCCAAGATGGAGGAAGACACCCATCAACTGTTTATGTGTTTCCGCTAACGTTAACCCTACAAATGTACCCTAACTTTAGGCCATTTTTTAAATGATCACTCTCAAGTAAGACTAATTTTAGCTAGCTGAAAACTTTACGGTTACTTTGAGGGAAAAGTTTGTGTTACTGGTCTAAGGGGACCAACCGTTATGTTAGTGTTATTTTGTTTTTCTTTCATTTCTTTGTATATAAAAGTAGGCCGTTAGTTATCTCGTTTTGAATTGTTCAACATTTGTCGTTTCGAGACCTTTTCTAGCTGACTATGCGGCTCATTGTTGAAGTTCGTACGCTGACATATAGCTGTTACTTTCTATGTCATTTGGGTCGTGTTCAAAATCGTAGCCGTTACGTAGCTGCTAGGCTATGTAATTCAGGAGCCTGTAATTCAGTGGTTGTCGTTTGTTTCTGTGTTACATATTTGTTTTTCGTTCATTTTTTTACAGAAATAAGGCCGTTAACTAGTTTTCTCGTTTGAATTGTTTTACATTGTCTTATCGGGGCCTTTTATAGCTGGCTATGCGGTATGGGCTTTGCTCATTGTTGAAGGCTGTACGGTGAACGATAGTTGTTAATGTTTGTGTCATTTTGGTCTTTTGTGGATAGTCTCTTTGGCAAACATACCACATCTTCTTTTTTATATGTACCAGGGTTAAGTTCAATGTCGTAGCAGCTATGTAACAACTAGTCTGTAGCTACACGTTCAATAGTCATACATCTACGTAGCCCTATGTAGCCGCTACGATATTGAACGCAACCCTGGTCTCTTATGGATATGACATTTGTTTACCATTCGTTTGGTGGGTTTTATCCAGATGAGTTCACAATTAAATAAGAGACCTTCCGTTTTGATTTTTCTCGGAGTTCAGTATTTTTGTGATTTTACTTTCTCTTGTGGATACTTGTCTCATTGATAATCATGCCAGATCTCCTTTTTAATATATTAGTATATAAGCTTGAAGTTTTTATTTAAGTGATCCTTTTACAAAAGGGAAAGAGATTAATTGTTGAAAGGAGAATAGACCCTGTTTACACTAGCAAAAATGATCGATCTTTTAAAGTTGAGATCAATCCTTTTAAGATCGATCATTGGTGTAATCTAAACGGATCTGCAATCGGACTTAAAAGGTCTACCTTCAAGGGTGGTTTAAAACAGATCAATCTTTTTTGAATCGATCTTTCTTCAGGTGTAAACGCTTAGATAGATCGCGATCGGTTTTTTTTCCCAGATGAATGTCATATTTAGATATATAAATAATTCTGTGTATGTTCAGCGGGAAAACACACGTGACGTGTTTGAAAACAAGGAATGGAATGGAATAAGAAAAGTAAACATAATAGTTATATCTTTGCTGCAAATCCTCATCTTCAAACGCATTTCACCAGTTGTGTTTTAGCGATAGTCTACACACACGACTTTGTTTAATGACTTCTGGTGTATGAACCAAAATTATAATTATCTAATCCATACGAAATCCCAATGAGCAAACTCATTTCTACATCATTTTGCATTGTGTGAAAATGGAGAAGGCTGATACCAGTGCCAATATTGAAAATGGCATATATTATAATAATCTATCACACAAATTTTCCAGCTGGAGAAAAAAGAAAGCCGTTTACATGTATAAAATTTATGTTTAATAATTTCAACAACAGAAAAAAAAGAAATAGAAAAATCAAAATTATGTATTATAATAGTGATGCTGTTTTTGAATTACAGATTACCGTTCCGGTCGATTTGCGAGTTACAAAAGTCGAGTTGCGAGTTACAAAAGTCGAGTTGCAAGTTACGAAAGTCGAGTTGCGAGTTACAAAAGTCGAGTTGCGAGTTAATAAAGTCGAGTTGCGAGTAACAAAAGTCGAGTTGCGAGTTACAAAAGGCGAGTTGCGAGTTATAAAAGTCGAGTTGCGAGTTAATAAAGTCGAGTTGCGAGTTACGAAAGTCGAGTTGCGAGTTACAAAAGTCGAGTTGAGAGTTACAAAACTCGAGTTACGAGTTACAAAAGGCGAGTTGCGAGTTACAAAAGTCGAGTTGCGAGTTAAGAAAGTCGAGCTGCGAGTTACAAAAGTCAAATCGCGTAAAAATGGGGAGACTAAAATATTATAATTTTTTTGGTGTAACTGTATATAAGACTTTGGAATGATGATTGCTTACAGAATTGTACATAGTGTTGTTGATTATTTTTGTGGTTGGGACTTTATCTGAGTCCTTGTAAAAATAAAATGGACTAGAAAATAACTAATGCACGTATAGTATTTTCTGAAGAAGCAGATAGCCTTTTGAAATACAGCAGATGGCTTGCAGTTTAATTATTTTTAAATTTCATACATAGCACCGTCGTATTAAACGTAAAGGGAGATAGCAACTTAACTATAGTACATATATGTAAAACATCCCTTCTGCAGATTTCGTTTAAAGCGGGCTTTTTGGGGCAGCTGCAGAGCCGGGCAATATTCGTTAGGGACCACAAAATTTATTGTTTGTCAGTGACACTCAAAATTGAGGAGGTTAAAATTATATACGTCTTATACATTGGCTAGAGAGATGAAGGGGAAATGATGGGCGTAAATAAAACCAGTTTAAACCCGCCGCATTTTTGTGTCTTACCTATGTCACTATGTCAGGAACCTTTAGTCTATGTTGCTCTTGTATATGTTTTAATTTTGGCCCATCTTTATATTTAGCAGCATATAATGGCGTTTATATTCTTGATCTATCTAATATTGTGTTTCGAGGCCTGCTCAGGGCTCCCTCTAGGTGTGTTATTTTTCGCTCGGTTGTAGACCCAATGACCTTTAGTTGAATTGTATATTTAGATTTGGTTGCGGTCTCTTTGACTCATTCCCCGTTTTTATTCTTTATTTTATAAATGTAGCTGTCAAAGACATTTGCTATTGTAAAAACTTCATTTGCGCCATTTTACAGGTATTAAGTGACTATTGCTACTTTTATGTACATCGTGATTTCATAAGTATTTTTTAAAAAGTATTGGGTAACTTATTAAACTGAGTCACTTAGGTTTAAACTTGAGTTATATAGTGTTCACATGTTTGATATTGTCAATTTTAAGTTATTTTTAACTTGGAAAAATAGCAAAACTCTATATGAATCGTTATTCTGCTGGAGCTTATAAAATAGCCTCGACAAAACAGCGACAAATGGAAAAGTTAATGTTTCTTTATTCAGGTTGAAGCAGTGAATAGTGAAAAAAAAATGTCAGTGACATTATAGCCTACTAGTATATCTCGTATTTCTAAAATCGTCATTTTGATGTTATCTAAGTAATTAATATTCAAATTAACATCAGAAAAAAAAAACACTCTTTAATTGTTTATTTTTATTTATTTATAAATTTACTTTCGAATGATAAACTAGTGAGTTTTTCTAGCTATTTTTAACAGAAATTCCTTGGTTTATGGACAACCTATATAAATACCAAAACATACGTAAATAAATTTCAATCAAAATACTCTACATGTACGTTTTTTTTAATTTAATCCTCTGATTTTAAATATAACAAGTCGATCGTGCCACACTGGCCATAAGGGGTTACGGAGGACCTAAATGCCAAAATACGTGCGCGTGAAAATTAAGAAATATTTTAGTAGCCAATTTTGAAAAATAAAATGGATATTTTGAATAATCCCATTATGGAATGGACTGCTGTGACCCTTCAGCCCTTAATTACCGATATACCTTCTATCTCACTCGAAAGCTTATTAAATGAGGAACAAAAGGTATATAGTCAATATGTTCCGCAACGCAAATTAGAGGAGTAACAAAGGAGCTAAATATCGAAATACGCGTTACGGCTAAGCATGTACATGCAAACAATTATAGTGAATAGTACAACGACCCGATTGGCGAACGTGGAGCAGAGCATACATGTATTACCCGTTCGTTCACACTCTCCGTAAAGAAATAATCTTGAATTTTATTTAAAAAAACAAGACGTCCAAATAGTTGTGATGTCTTAAAAGGCCATTCAACTTTTTTCTATGAGGCCCTAGGAATGCGTCACAGATTTTTTTCTAAAATAAAAATTGCCTTTCTCCATTAGTCTCTTAGTCCAAATATTGAAATAAATACCTAATACGTCTTGAAATACTATTATATATTTTCTGATTGGACACATTGCAACGTCGATGAGTCAAAGCAAAAAATATAATTACCTTTCAATTATTTTTCGATTACTATAAATGTGTTTATTAATGATGCATTGTCAAAAACAGAGACCACGTGGGTGTGGGGTTTAAAAAAGGGGGGATTGGTCATCTACTCCTTTTCAATATTTCTGTGAAATATCGTCACGCGAACCTGACAGACAACATGAACCATGGGTTTCCATGGGTATAAGTATATGAATATGTACAATCATTGTATTATTACCTCTATCACGAGTATTTGCTGATGAAAATGTCGTTGATTCTTTTCGGACGTTGCTTCTAAAAGTCGCCCTTTCTCCAATCGTTTTGAGGCCGAGTGAATTTAACTCATTGTCAGTGAGGGAATCCAGCAATTCAACATTGTCTAATTTTTTATCTTCAAAATTTTGAGCTAAGGCTCCAAAACCCATATTTTGGAGGACACGTGTTACTCTGTTATTCGCCATGTTATTAACGTTGCTAATTCATTATTTGTGTATTACTTATTGTGTATTTCACTAATGTTTATATAATCATTGTATTATGATGTTTTTGTATCTTGCCTGACAAGGGCCCATGATTGGAAAAATAAAATTATGTCTAATGTCTAATGTCTAATGTCTAATGTCTAATGTCTATGTCACGACAGCGTTTTTTTTCTAATCTGTGTCAAAAAGGCGTTTACCATAACGTAATAGGTGTTTGCACATAACGTTATAGGCGATCGTCATAAACGTAATAGTGTTTGCACGTAACATAATACTAGTTTGCACATAACGTTACTAGAGTTTGCACATAACATTACAGGAGTTTGCACATAACGTTACAGGAGTTTGCACATAACGTTGTAGTAGATTCAAGTGACATGTTGAAGGTTAACAGAAAGTATCAATTGTTTGGCAAAACGCCACAGGCAGGGGCGGATCCAACCATTTTTAAAGGGGGGGGGGGGGGGGGGCTCCCAACCCAGGACAAAAAGAGGGGGTTCCAACTAAATGTCCCCAATCAAATGCATTGATCGGCAAAAAAAAAAGGGTCTAGTGGGACTGGGGCTTAAAACAAAACGTTTATGATTATCCGTAGCCGCTATGATGTTGAACGCACCCCAGCTAATAACCGCGTATTTTAAAATACATTTTTGGTGAATTGAATGAAGTATGCATATTCATTTTTTGTATCTATAAAAAAAGCAGGAATATTCATTATTTCTTCGGAATTTGAAAGTCGGTCATTGCAGTATTATGGAGATTAATATAATAGTCATATTTTTTTTAATTTTTTGATAGGGTTAAAATATTTGCATACCCGTTTTATGCAATATTGTTTTTTGTCCGTACTGCATTTCAACTTGAGACATGTTAAATATTTGAAACATTTATTGTTTTATTGAATTAATCCAGTTTTTTTTTATCTCTTAAATTATCTGAAAAGAAGCATTTCAAACAATTTCTTTTAAAAATCATTGTCAAGGGAAGTAATATCCCTTTCACATCTTTTTTCACTTGAAATTGATCTCAATTTTCAGTTACATAAAGTCATTTACCGTATTTACACGGATAAAATGGGTTATAATTTGACAGGGTTTACATTAATTTAATTCTGTTAAATGTAGAGTTTGCTAGTTGATGGTTATCAAAACTGGCAGTGTCAGTGACACTTTTACGTTTGCAAAATCACATGTGCCTTCCTTTATTTCTAAAATATCATAAAGTCTATTGATTTGAAAGAGATTTTTTCTCCAGCATTTGAGTATTGTAACTCAATAAAGAACACATAAGTTTAAATGAAATACTCATGCTGATTCAGAAATGAAATTTTGATCCGGTCTTTGGCTTACATATTGTCGAATTATCCGCAAAACAAGGATAAAAAGAATTATTGAATTTTTAACATGAGGGGGCGCGAGTTCCACGAATATATTCAAAACAGTAAATGGCTTGCTTCCAACAAACAACACATTGAAATATCTTCGTGGTACAGCGTCCGCTCAAAGTGAAACATTGCCAAAACTGATGCAAACACTTCTGACCTTCATCTAAATCTATGTTTTTTAAGAGAAAGAGAGAGGTATTTAATAATGCTCACACACTGACAAAGAAAGGTTGATTTTTTTTTGTTAGATGAGACACTATATTTTTATTCTTTCTAATTTCATCGAAAATAGGGGCCAGTTTCAATAACTTATCGTACCTACATATATAATCCATGTTAGTATTTGAAAATTTTGTGATAAAAGGGGCGGGCCAACAGACCACCCCTTTAAGGACACCCATCCGTCTCAACACGTCTTGTGTAAGTCTTACAAGGTTATTCGGAATAACATACACGACTTATTGGAAATTAACAAAATTGCTAAATTGCTACAAAAATCGTGGGAGACGTCATTGTACTGGAAGCATTAAATTGTTATAGGTTTCTCGCTATAATAGCCTGTTGGGAGGGTAATAGCAAATTATCCTGACACCCGTTCTTCTTTTTTATATTGTATTGCTCCTTTTAGTTGCATTTCTTCGAAACTAGAGTCGTGTCTGTATATTTATTAAACCTAAATATTTATATTGCATTTTCATATCATTATTCAATATCTGAATAAAAGAATACGGCATTTTCAATACTAAATCAACAACCCGATGAAAAAATATTTACAGCGAGGCAGGCCGCAGCTTTTTAGAAAGCTCAAACTTTCAAAACGAATATCATTGATGCGTTTTGTTCTAATCTGTGTCAAATAAGCGTTTACCAGAACGTAATAGGTGTTTTCACATAACGTAAAAGGTGTTTGCAAATAACGTAAAAGATGTTCGGACATAATGTATAAGGCATTTGCACATAACGTAATAGGTGCTTGCACATAATGAAATAGGTGTAATACATAACGTAAAATTTGTTTGCACATAACGTTATAGGCGTTTGCACAAAATGTTATAAGTTTTGCACATGACGTAATAGGTGTTTGCACATAACGTAAACGATGTTTTGACATAACGTATTAGGTTTTGAGACATAAGGTAAAATGCATGTGCACATGACGTAATTAATGCTAACAGAGAGTATCCGTTGTTTGGCAATACGTTTATGAACTATATCATGATGTATTATGTTTTTCACTGAAGATACATACTTATAAACATAACATAAAGCCATAAGACTATGACATCATTAGGTTTTCATAGAACAAAGATGTATAAAAACAGATCGTTTTAAATATAGAGCATAACAATCACATTTGAGACAGAAAGCAAATATCAAATGACTTACTTAACGCAAGAATAGACACAACATAGAGAAAATATGAAAGCATGTATAGGTGGTGGGTCATAAAGTTTTGAGGCATTCACAGAGTATATAATAGTTATAGCATAATGTAATGCCTATTGCACAAAACAAAGTTTAGCAATGACATATCATACAATTGTTTGACCAAACAAATTACTAATTTGACATAACACAGAGATGCCGTGTCAGGATATAAAGGCATATGCACATAACATAAAGAATAAATGACAGGACGTAAAGGCAAAGCGACAAAACACATCAAATATTTACACTATAAGACAGTTCCGGCGTTCCATATTATACCATCATAACATATATAAGAAGAACATAATCCGTGTCATGCCAACAACTGGTTTTTGAATAAATGTGTTTAGTCCCGATGCAAAGACCCTACAAGTGAATCAATATTAACGCCAAAATATGCAATCTTTAATAACCTGACAACAGTATCAGTGAGTATCGTAACTATATCCCTTCTTAATGCACATATGAATACCTACACCATTTCGATAAACTGTTTTGCTAAAACGTACATTAACATTATCAAGATGAAAATTAACAGTTTCAATAATATCATCACACCTCAAGTAACCAGTTATTGCAGACCTGTTTTGTATTGACATGAGGCAAAACTTATGATTAAAATCAGTTAAGACCCATCGAAACAACATCTGATTTAAAAAACTAATAACACTTTCAGATATTAGGATGAGATATTGGCTCTCAATTATGACGACTTCAGTATGTTCATTAAAGAGATATACTGTACAGCGGGTTATTTTCGCGGGTGTTTATTTTCGCTTATTTTGGCGGATGAATGAAAATCTCGAAAATAAATTCTGCGAAATTTTATGTATACGTTCGGTACTTTTTCAAAGCTAAAATGAGAACGATAATTTTTTTCCGGTCGGCAGGTCAATAATGGAATATTTTAGTTTAACATTATAAATGCCAAAGGGCATTGTACATACATGTATTTTATAAAATGACGTCGTGAGTTCTAATTAAACTGAGTTTCTTTTTCACACATTCAAAAATATCAGTTGTTCATTAAAGTCCGAAGATGAGTATCTTACATTTCTTTAAACCTAAGGAAATAATACCGGCTGAATATTTTAAACTATACCCTTATTATATAAAATAGTGTCAAATAATTTAAGTGTGTAAAGTACTTTGTCAGGTATTTCACACTTATTAATTAGTGTCAAATTACATAAGAGAAGTCAATTCCAATTGATAATTTTATAACCTAATTAGTACATCAAAGGTCCGAACAATTTCATAATTTATCAACCGTAACATTTACAAGAAGTTTTAACACCTGTAACAAATATCGATCTTTGTTACCGGTATTCTAAGGAATAACTGCATCAGCATTTAATACATCAGAGGTCATTCAGGTAACAAAAAATAAATAACTATAACACTAGACACTTATTTGATTTAATAACAATAAAGAAACTCACTTATAATTCAAAGCAGTAAAAAATAAAATGCGTAACTTATTTAAACAATGATATTCTAATGAAATCGTTAAACAGTTGGATGAAAAAGAAATTCCGAAAATGAAACTATTATGCCGGTTGATTTGTCTCTAACAAGACTTAAGCCATTATCAGCAAAATGGTTAGTACAGATGTTCCAACACATAAAAATCAATCCGGATATTGTCCGTAGTGGATTCCGTGAAACAGGTATTAGTGGCGCCTTTGATGATTATCTTGAATACGAACTTCCGCTATCAAAAATGTCAAGAGACAAGTAAATCAAAAATATATCTGTAAATATTGGACTATTCAAGACATGTGTTTTCACTAAAATATTGTTTCCAATTACCAAATGTTTTTATTTTTACTATTAAAATCATCATTTTTTTTAATTTCTTGTATTTATACATAACTACAACACAGATGTTTCAATTTTTTTCTTCCTGTCAATTTGTACATTTTTTTTTAACTGCAATGATTTTAGGTACCGCCAAAATATTTTATTGGGAATTATAAATCCGTCAAAATAAAAACCGCGAAAATTTTTCGTAAACATTGTTGCCCCTCAATCGCGAAAATGTACATCCGCTATACGGTATCCTGCCGAACTGACATTGAAAAAAGGTAATACTAGCAATGAACATCGCCCTTTCCTCGATCTTGATATCCATATCTAAAACATAGATTTTAATACAAAAGATTTTTAAAAAGAGATGATTTTTCATCTCCGATTGTTAATTATCCAGTTTTAGATGGTGAAGTTCCCTTGTTACCATCTTATGGAGTTTGTAAGTCTAAAATGCGTTCGATTCGAGCGTGTATGTACCAACGTATTTGATTTTAATGTATGACATCTCCGTTATTGAAAAATTATTACACTAGAGTTTTCATTTCACAAACTTGTCAAAACATTCACAAGGACATCCTTCGAAATATAAATCAACGTGCAGGCATCTTATACGTTCAGGTATTTCACATCCAATCTTTTATTTTCTGTTCACAAAACTTAGAATTTTTCGAAAAACTAAGGATTGTCTTACCCCAGGAGTAGATTACCTTAGCCGTATTTGGCACAACTTTTGGAATGTTGGGTCCTCAATGCTCTTCAACTTTGTATTTATTTGGCTTTTTAACTATTTTGATATGAGCGTCACTGATGAGTCTTATGTAGACGAAACGCGCGTCTGGCGTATAAAATTGTAATCATGGTACTTTTGATAACTATTTACACCACTGGGTCGATGCCACTGCTGGTGAACGTTTCGTACCCGAGGGTATCACCAGCCCAGTAGTCAGCACTTCGGTGTTGGCATGAATATCAATTATATGGTCATTTTTATAACTTTTCTGTTCTATTCTAATATCGGACTCAGACTTCTTTAAACTGAGTTTGACTGTGCGTATTGCTGTGTGTTTCTTTTTTCTACCTCTGTCCTTTGTTAGTCTTGTATATTTTTGAATTTAGTTCAACTTTTATGTGTTGGAGTTAAGTATTGAGTCCATTTTCACTGAACCTGCGTATAACAGGTTATTTTCGTCGGTATAATATTTCGTGATTTTCAATTAATAAGATATACAAAATATTTTGCCGTTTTTGTTTTTGGCGGATTCAAAGCTTTTATCAATACACTTCTTAATTGGCGCAATTTATTTTTGGGGTTTTGATTCATTCGCGAAAATAATCGAAAATGTACATCTCTGCGAAAATAACCCCCAATACGGTAATACACCTTTTTATGGACCAGCCAAGGTCCATCGTCATCTTCGAGATTTTCTCACAGCGTTGAAGACGCATTGGTGGCCTTTCGCTGATATCTGCTCTTTGGTCGGATTGTCGTCTATTTGACATACTCCCCATTTCCATTCTTAATTTTGATATCTTTCATATAAACCTTTCTCATCCGAAAAAAAGGCTAAAAACAAGTTGCAGCACCTCTAATTGCATTCTGATTCAACAAAAAGAAAATATTAAATAGTTTTGATAAGATTGTGTTGAAGATTAGTGTAATGAGTAGAAAAGTCAAACTTTCAACAGCACGTTAATTATATAAAACATCCAGAATTTTTGTTCACTCCAAAAAAAGTTTTATATCTTTTATTGCAAAACTTAATGAAAAGTTCTTTGATGGTACCTAGGGACAGTTTAAAAACTCAAACACATTAGTTGTAGAACACGTACTAGCGGTCGAGATAATAAAATCAACGGTACCAATTTTGTTGCACCAGATGCGCATTTCGACAATACATGTCTCTTCAGTGATACTCGTGGCCAAAATATTTGAAATCCAAATAAAATGCTTTTTACTAAATTTTCTGTAGATTAGGTCATAGAAAAATCATCAAAGACAACGTCTTGTCAACACATTTGTTTTTCGACATCTGAGGAGCAAAATTATCGAATTAATTTATATGTGAAATTACCAGTTTCTATATTATTTCTGTATGTTATTTTAAATTGTCAATGTGAGAGAGTTTACCCCACGGCTTGTGGATTACGTAATATAAGTTTTCCATGTTAGGTCCTCTACTTTAAGAAGTATTTGATGTATCATTGTCTGGGTACGTAGATAAAGCATACGACAAATTTCTTCTATTTCCTGTTTGGAGATAAAACATTGGGTGATCCCAGGTTATCAGGAAGGGTAAAGAGATCCTGCTCAACATGTGGCATCCGTTGTGTTGCTCATGGTATTATAAAAGGGAACAGGATTGCAGCTACGCTTAAGGAACCTATTCGATATCATTTATGAAACGGATATTCCATCACGGTCAATAAACTCGTGATGACGTCCGTAAAATGGATGACTTTTCAACTTCTACATTTAGAACTCTTGGTTTGAAAGATTTCATGTGATCAACCCACTATCAAGGATACTAGTATCATGATATGAAATAAAACCCGGAAATATTGTATCAATTGGAAGATATATACTTTGTACACATATGACGGCCCTGGAGAGAACTCTCCTGTTCATAATCTTTTTTAAAAGGGCTTAAGCTTGCAATTGATCATATATGCATGCCATCGATAAAGCTTTCGAAGGGATGCTTTCAACTTAACAAATGAGCTTATTTACATTTCGGTATTCTGTTGAATTTCCTCTCAAAATGACTTTAGATCCGTCACCGAATTTAATTTTGACGTAAAAAAACAATATCATTTTAATTTCGACGTCAGATGTTTTAAATTGTGTTGTCAAATTTGACGAGAACTTATGTGATTAAAGGTTAGGGTAGACAAATTTGCATACACATATAAATGCGTCCATTAAGATATTGCGTTTAAACGGCTTGTAACCTTACACATATCTAGAAATAGGTGATAAGAATGGCTGTTTAGTCTTTATAGTATTTTGATACTCTCAATCAATACAAAAGTCAATTTTTGCTTTATTTTTTTGCCATGAGTCTGAATCGTTCTGTACCAAAGTCGTTGCCATTTCGGTAGTTTTAGAAATTTAGCACCTTGATCTGTACATTTGTCGTATCAATATTGTCATTGGGATTTCGATTTCAACTAAATGTCCCTAATTTACTCATATCTTGATTTTCAATCCCAATTGTTATTCATAAAATTTCATGTCTCTTTTACGATGTATAACCAACCTGAACTAAATTCAGTCTCAGTAAGGCTTTACAATTATCTGTGTAACGAAATAGTTGGTTCTGCAAAAAATGTAAGATATAGAAGATTATACTGCAAACTCCATGATTATATATTAAATGACAGTGAATCAGAATGCATCAGCAGTGGAAATAAGGCTGAAGGCTTGGATCTTCCAGGCAGCAATATTGATATTATGCTTCTTATGAAGAAATTGGAACTTTACGAAAATAAACCTGGAGACAAAGAAGATGTGATTATCCTTGACATGGAAAATGCCTTACCAGGGTTTTGCATTACTAAAAGTAGCTGGTGAATCAGATTTCCCAACAACAAATACTACTGATGGAACTCTACTAGCTAACAGTGATGTGATTAAGTTTCTCTTTGACGAAGAAGCGAAGAGGAATTTTTCGAAATTCATGGACCAAGTTTGTCAAATTTATTACTGCACAATATTGACATGGTGACCTGTTTAAAGTGTCATTCATGGCCAAAGGTAGCACTTAAATGTTTTTTTTTAGGGCTAGACCTTCTGGTTGGCCATCACAGGATATCATTTCAGATGTTCTTTCGGATGGTGTTTTAGTAGTACCAGTTGGTAGCAGATCGTCTAGCAGCACTTGTAACCCGTTAGAATGGCGATTTCATTTTCTCTTTCTGAAAAACGTTTAGTTTACTCATTTATTCATACTCAGATTCTTTGCTATTCTTTGCTGAAACTATTTTTAAAGGAAATTGTAAACATGGATAATATACTTAATAACAGATTATGTTCATATTATATGAAAACTGTGCTATTCTGGATATGAGAAGAAGATGAAATTTGTAATGGATTCCTGAAAATCTAGTATATTGTTTTCAATTATGCATTAAACGTCTGTATTATTGGATTGTATGTGGTTATATTCCTAATTATTTCATACCAGAACATAATATGGTGGACGGAAAACTCTCTTAAGATATTCTTTCATATCTTGCGTTTTATTTAGAAAATATCATTATGAATCATTGTGAATGGAAACTGGAAAGTTATTTTTTCCGCTCCGTCATTTCGCATTTTTTATAATACTCAATTGAGTGTATGCAGAAAAAATCAACGCTTACATGCATTTAAAGAAGCAATTTTAAGCCTTCGAACATTTAGTTCTTTATTCTTCGGTATTTTAGATATTCAAACAGGTGATGCTCTTTGTGAATATACACTGTATAGGATGTTACGAACACATCTACCAAACTCAGCACAAAAAATGCTAGCCATACTATTTTTAAAAGGAAATAAAAGGAGATTCACTTCCATTAATGTTCTGAATGGCAAACACAAGTGTTCCTACCTTCATTACAAAGAACGTCTTTCTCGTATTCTGATGAATACATTTTATTACGACGCGTTTGGATGGTTATTACTTGGAGCATATTTTAATTCCACACAGGAATATCATAAAATGTATGAAATTTTACTATTTGCATTGAGTGAAATATCTCTTGATAAACACAGATTTTCGTGAGCATCCCATTCTGACAATAGAGGTTTATTGTTTGAAAACTACCAATTTTTAAATGCTGATTTTCCGGATATAGGATCACTTGGAAGTAATCAGTCGCTACTGTAGCGTGGAAGCTTTCTTGAAACCCAATCTGCATTGAAATTACTAGAACAGGCCGTTAAGGAAAAAAGTGATACACCGGTACATTGGATGTGTATGAAGTCATCTTATTATCTTTTACACAAAGCGTTTGAACTTTCAAACGACAAAGAAAGGGGTATGAAACGTGAATTGGAAGAAATGAAAGCAATTACAAGTTTGGATAAATTTGACGTTTTCATTAAATGGGACAAGGACGAAGAAATTAAACTGTTACTTAAAGTTGTGTAAAATTATCATAATTTTCAGTATATCAGACAAATATCCTTATTTATTAAATGATATGAGCCCTAATATGGATAAATCAGAATGTTCAATGCTGACCAAGGTGTCTTGCCTATATAAATTAAAAGTTAATATAATTGCTTTTAATATATAAAAAAAAAGAAGAAGATTTAGTATGATTGCCACTAAGACAACTCTCATAGACATGATAGATAGCTTTAAAATGCCTCAAAATGAAAAACGTAAAACAAAGTAAACGAGAAAAAATAAAGGCCTTATTAATGTTATATGTAAGATATCAACCAACACAACCACTGAACTACGGGCCCATAATATAGGACAGGCACATACATACAACATGTTGCGGGGTTCAACATGTTAGCGTTTCTAATCCCCTCCCTAACCTAGGACATGGGTGTAACAGTACAAAATAAGAACGAAATATAAAATCAGTTGAAAAAGCTAAGCTCATCAGATAAAAACAAATAGAAATACATGTAACTGCAACTCCGTTCCAATACAGAAAAGACGGTATTGGCCCATGGGCTTATAAAGGAATTTTACTTCTGGATTCCATTTTACAATTCTCTTAAACATAAGTTGACTTAAATTGGAACATTTCGTCCCACCTGAATAACATTTGTATATATTTTTGGAAAAAAAAATAACATAAAAAAAGGAGTTTAAATGATATTCTGTGTTGTGTAACGTCTTTAAACGGAAATATTTTGCAGCCTTATCGAGTAAAATTTTCGATTATTATCCCTTTTTCATGTCCGTTATCGATCTTTATTAGAAAGCAGACGATTCAATAGTTAAACTGTCTGATTTATTATATCCAACTATTTTATATTTGCTAGATAAAATGAAATGTAATACCATAAGATAAAGTACTTGGACGATAAATTATAACTGACATTAATGTTGACAAAAAATCCACCTTAACTATGATATGAATTGGTGTATTTTCTCACAGGTAAGTGTTTTTCTTATTCTGATCAACTAATTTATATCGATTGATAAAAGTGTTATAAAACTGACAATTTCTGTATTGGCCCTGTTAATGATTCTTATCAGCTCTATTGATTCCCCACTCTTTCGGACTCGGGGTCCAATACAGCAAATCCCGCCTCCATAACAGGACTAATATAGGAACAGCCAGCCACACTATAGTAATGCATATTATATTTTGTGACAAAAAGATGTCTTTCATGGTTTAAAAATAATGAATTTTGAACTACGTATCCGTTTCGTGGTACTTCACATATTTGATCGCAGATATTCGAATCTTTGAGTATTGTCTACCGATGCGAATTGAAATATTTCGTTCAGAGCATATACAATTGAAAATGTTTTTTTTCTCTAAATAATTAGATGTACATCAAAGACAGGAAATTTTTGGAATTGACAGAATGAATCTATAACAAAGATAAGATTTGAAATGAAAAAATTACGGGAAAACTATTCACACATAAATCATGACATTTTCAAAAAAACAACTTTGCTCACTAGAATATGTTTTTTTTTTCTTTATTATTCTTTGTTTGAGAAACGTTTGTAATATCTAAAGTCAATAATAACTATATGTTTATGAGATGATAAACAAAACGACGAAATTCGTTATCAATCGACATGGGTAAACTCAAGCTAACAGCCACTTGCTAGCAGCTAATCAGCTACCCAAAATTTTAAATTTATGAACTTAAAAGTGTCATCAGATTCCATCGAACTGTATATAAAATAGTTTAGAGGGTAAATACAATTGCTACGTCTAATAAGAGTAAAACCAACACTGGTGTGGTGTTTCTAACCGATGACTAATAGTTGCTACACATCTAATTCATTTGGTATCATTCCATTTAAAATCCTGATGTATCTTATTTAGGTTATAAATAGCACTAAAACCTACTTTTAAAGCTGACTATTTGGTATGGGGTTTTCTCATTGTCTTCGGCCTTATGATATCCCTTTTATTGCTCACATCCACTTCATATTATTTGGGTTTATACTAGAAGTTGTTGCATTGGCAAAATAAAAACTCCTTAATTTTTGCAAAATTTTGTTTGTAGTAATTGGTGCTCAGAGTTTTCTGTCTACACTTAAGACAGTTAAAATCAATGAAATAGAAAATAAAATTCGATATACTTGGCATGAGGGAAATAGAAAAAAAACGTGATTATTTACCTACGATTTATAGTTTATATAACCTGGAGATATCAGATGTGTATTGCTACTTATCTTTTAAGTTTTAAATGTACACAATCCAGTACTAACAATAAAGGTAACCTTCACATATTTAGATCGACTAGTTTCAAACGCTGATAAGAGTGATCAGTATTTAAAATTTGTAACCTAACAGGACAGAAATATTTTAAGATAACCTAGTTTAGAAAAAAGTATTTGTCCGCCATCTTGTTAAAAACAAATATATTAACAGAGGCGATTCATATATAAACATGGCGACTACATCAGTTCTTGGATAACCTGACATTACTTTTCAGGTTGGTATAACTAAGGCTATATTTTGTTTTTATATGTACCATGATATTGACAGAACATTTCTTTTGTGCCGAACTATTTTATGTATCTAGCTACTAGTATAAAATCGAAATTTACAAAACCGGCATTTAAGGCTGTCATTAACTTTGCTTCATTTTTTTTTAAACGCAAAAACTTTAATAATGGAACAGGGACCCAATTATTTGCCCCATTGGAACGTTGAAAATCATAGTAAATACATAGGGTCCTGTTCAATAAATGATTTTGATAGCCACCATGGGACATCTGGTTCATGTTATGCATTCATTTTGAAATGTTTAAGTACAATCTCAGTGCCTCATTACCGGCATTCCGTTGCAAAATTTTGTTTTTATTGACAACAGGGTCAGTCTGTCTACTTCCGGGAAAGAATAAAGGCTAGAATTTAGGCAATTTACTCTATGTACTGACGCCAGATAACATTTAAATCAATCAAAATTTTTACAGAAATTCAAACTAGAAAGCCTACCCTTTCAAATCAATCTACATTCAGTTACAGAACTAGTGAAATAATAACACTACATAATTTATAACAAATGTTATATATTTTTTTTAAAGAACTACATTCGTGGGTACCGGACTGGGATCCTATTCCTGTCCCGCCTCCATAACAGGACTAATATAGGAACAGCCAGCCACACTATAGTAATGCATATTATATTTTGTGACAAAAAGATGTCTTTCATGGTTTAAAAATAATGAATTTTGAACTACGTATCCGTTTCGTGGTACTTCACATATTTGATCGCAGATATTCGAATCTTTGAGTATTGTCTACCGATGCGAATTGAAATATTTCGTTCAGAGCATATACAATTGAAAATGTTTTTTTTCTCTAAATAATTAGATGTACATCAAAGACAGGAAATTTTTGGAATTGACAGAATGAATCTATAACAAAGATAAGATTTGAAATGAAAAAATTACGGGAAAACTATTCACACATAAATCATGACATTTTCAAAAAAACAACTTTGCTCACTAGAATATGTTTTTTTTTTCTTTATTATTCTTTGTTTGAGAAACGTTTGTAA
This sequence comes from Mytilus trossulus, assembly GCF_036588685.1. Taxonomy (NCBI): domain Eukaryota; kingdom Metazoa; phylum Mollusca; class Bivalvia; order Mytilida; family Mytilidae; genus Mytilus; species Mytilus trossulus. Next base: position 15,022,070 of record NC_086385.1, on the reverse strand, counting down.
TATCTAAAGTCAATAATAACTATATGTTTATGAGATGATAAACAAAACGACGAAATTCGTTATCAATCGACATGGGTAAACTCAAGCTAACAGCCACTTGCTAGCAGCTAATCAGCTACCCAAAATTTTAAATTTATGAACTTAAAAGTGTCATCAGATTCCATCGAACTGTATATAAAATAGTTTAGAGGGTAAATACAATTGCTACGTCTAATAAGAGTAAAACCAACACTGGTGTGGTGTTTCTAACCGATGACTAATAGTTGCTACACATCTAATTCATTTGGTATCATTCCATTTAAAATCCTGATGTATCTTATTTAGGTTATAAATAGCACTAAAACCTACTTTTAAAGCTGACTATTTGGTATGGGGTTTTCTCATTGTCTTCGGCCTTATGATATCCCTTTTATTGCTCACATCCACTTCATATTATTTGGGTTTATACTAGAAGTTGTTGCATTGGCAAAATAAAAACTCCTTAATTTTTGCAAAATTTTGTTTGTAGTAATTGGTGCTCAGAGTTTTCTGTCTACACTTAAGACAGTTAAAATCAATGAAATAGAAAATAAAATTCGATATACTTGGCATGAGGGAAATAGAAAAAAAACGTGATTATTTACCTACGATTTATAGTTTATATAACCTGGAGATATCAGATGTGTATTGCTACTTATCTTTTAAGTTTTAAATGTACACAATCCAGTACTAACAATAAAGGTAACCTTCACATATTTAGATCGACTAGTTTCAAACGCTGATAAGAGTGATCAGTATTTAAAATTTGTAACCTAACAGGACAGAAATATTTTAAGATAACCTAGTTTAGAAAAAAGTATTTGTCCGCCATCTTGTTAAAAACAAATATATTAACAGAGGCGATTCATATATAAACATGGCGACTACATCAGTTCTTGGATAACCTGACATTACTTTTCAGGTTGGTATAACTAAGGCTATATTTTGTTTTTATATGTACCATGATATTGACAGAACATTTCTTTTGTGCCGAACTATTTTATGTATCTAGCTACTAGTATAAAATCGAAATTTACAAAACCGGCATTTAAGGCTGTCATTAACTTTGCTTCATTTTTTTTTAAACGCAAAAACTTTAATAATGGAACAGGGACCCAATTATTTGCCCCATTGGAACGCATTGAAAATCATAGTAAATACATAGGGTCCTGTTCAATAAATGATTTTGATAGCCACCATGGGACATCTGGTTCATGTTATGCATTCATTTTGAAATGTTTAAGTACAATCTCAGTGCCTCATTACCGGCATTCCGTTGCAAAATTTTGTTTTTATTGACAACAGGGTCAGTCTGTCTACTTCCGGGAAAGAATAAAGGCTAGAATTTAGGCAATTTACTCTATGTACTGACGCCAGATAACATTTAAATCAATCAAAATTTTTACAGAAATTCAAACTAGAAAGCCTACCCTTTCAAATCAATCTACATTCAGTTACAGAACTAGTGAAATAATAACACTACATAATTTATAACAAATGTTATATATTTTTTTTAAAGAACTACATTCGTGGGTACCGGACTGGGATCCTATTCCTGTCAGACTTTATTTTTTTTCCCAGACTTAAAACTGCACTTTTAAAATAAAGATATACATCTCAGTAGTTATTATGCAAAGTTTCAAAAAAATTGATCAAACAGTTACATAATTATAGATCCTTATCTATAACATCTCAAATACCAGAAAATTGATCGGAGAAAATCTTAAATTCATGAAGAAAATATGCTAAAAATCATCAAATGTTTTTTATTTCAAGAGATATTTACTTTCTGTAAATTGCATAAGGCAGATAAATTCAATCTTTGTATGGAAATCTAGTTGAAACCAAAATTTGTTTAAAAATAAATTTTAAATATTTTTTTTTTCAATTAAAATTAAAAAAATTCCGTTTTAAAGAATTACATTTGCAAAACAAGCAAAACAAGCATACCCCATAACTAGGGTATAAAATATGAAAAAAAGTTTTCAAATAGTCTGCTAAATTCATTTAAAATACAATATAAGAGGCTAGATGCAGAGAAGTTCTCACTTGTAGCTAAAACCAGTCAAACAGCACCTCCTATAGTTTAATAGATGTGGAGGGCAATCCTTGATCTTCCTGACCGCTTAATGCTACTGTGCGTTGTTGTACTTTTAACTGGTCTAAATGTCACACTATTTCATATGTGTGTTCTCGTGGACACTGGAACTGTTGGTGGCTGAGATCCATGTACTTTAGTCCAAGTTCACCAACCTGAATATAGATAACAAAGACAAGTTAATAATGCAGGAACTTTTAAAAATGAAACTTAGGAAAAAAGCATTAATGAAAATGAAATTCAAACAGTGAAACTATTAAAAGAGCACTAAGTGTTTCCTTAACTAGAAGCTGATGTTCAAAAGTTTTAAAACCAAGGAAGATATAGCTCCATTCATCTACTGCTGAAATAGATACAGATAAAATTAACGGTCATTTTAAGGACCATCAAAATCTTTAAAAGGGAGTCTAAAATTGTTGTACACTTCAGTTGAAATTGCTTTGATAAGCTATATTATAGCCCTACCCCTTAAATATCTTCCAAAATATGTAAAATTCGAGAGCCCTTAGTGTTTCTGAGTTTACACAATAATATGTGGTTATGTGTGTGATGAGGCTCTAAATAAATGTGAGCTGGATTCGCACACAACTTTCATAGCTGAACCGTGGCATTTAAATGATTTATTTAATAGCCACAATTTATCAAAAACTTATTAAAAGACCTAAAACTGAAACTATGGGATTCTTTTCTTCTTTCATGTCCCAGAAATAATATACTAGAAAGAAAAAAGCCCATATTTTCCATCTTTCACTGTCCCCTGGTCCCATATAACACATTTATTATTTCTTTCCCTGTGGCTCTTTCTAATACTGTTTGCTGATATTTTTCAAAAATCCCTCCATTTTAACTTACAAGTGTAGGAATACATAATACAGACAAAATGACCTTTCTGTGACCCTTTTTTAAACTTTAAATTGAAAAACAAACTTTTTTAAATTTCATAAATTTAAATTTCAATTTAATTTAAAAAGTTTAATTCGAATTTTAAAAATAATTACACCATTGTTTTCCTTATTGAATTTTGGAGCCTGTAGCCAAATTTCATCTATGAAACTTCAAAAATGAGCTAACAATTGCAGATTGAAGTGTTCAAAACATGCTCTCTGACAGGAACGGAGACCCAATTATTTGCCCCATTGGAACGCATTGAAAATCATAGTAAATACATAGGGTCCTGTTCAATAAATAATTTTGATAGCCACCTTGGGACTTCTGGTTCATGTTAGGCATTCATTTTGAAATGTCTACGTGCAATCTCAGTGCCTCATGACCGGCATTCCGTTGCAAAATTTTGTTTTTATTGACAACAGGGTCAGGCTGTCTACTTCCTGGAAGGAATAAAGGCTAGAATTAAGGCAATTTACTCTTTGTACTGACGCCAGATAACATTTAAATCAATCAAATTTTTTACAGAAATTCAAACTAGAAAGCATACCCTTTCAAATAAATCTACATTCAGTTACAGAACTAGTGAAATAATAACACTACACAATTTATAACAAAAGTTATTATATTTTTTTTAAGAACTACATTCGTGGGTACCGGACTGGTTGCCCTAACTGGGATCCTATTCCTGCCATATAGACTACGAATAAAAGTTTCACACTTACAAACAAAAAGACTGACTAAACGTCTTTATTTTGAATTTTTCTATAATAAACAAAGAATATATTTTTAATCTTGACCATTGTGTCTGAATTGTTTCCATTCATAAGTTTAAGCGTCTTGGCAATTTCATCGGAATACTTGCAGTAAACAAAAATCATATGGGATTTTGGTTTCAACTCAATGTTTCTAATAAATTGCTCATTTATAACTATTGTTGTTCAAATGATTTAAGGGATCTTCTAAGATGCATAATCAGCCTGAAATGAAGGCAGTCTCAGTACAGCTTTACAAATACCTGTGTGACGAGATAGTTGGTTCTGAAAAAGTTGTCAGGTATAAACGATTGTACTGCAAACTTCATGATGATTTATTAAATAACAGTGAAAATGCATTTATAATTAGTGGAAGTATGGCTGAAGGTTTGACTCTTCCAGGCAGCGATATTGATATCATGCTTCTTGATAAGTTTTGTGAAGTTTACGAAAATAGACCTTTACATAAAGAAGATGTTATTATTCTTGAAACTGAAAATGCATTACCAGGTTTTGCATTACTGAAAAAAGCTGAGGAATTAGAGTTCCCAATAAAACATAATTTCGATGGTACTCTCATAGCCTGCATAGCCAATAGCGGTATTTTAGAGAGTCAATGCGACACGGAAGATGACGATGATGAATTTTTCGAGGTTCATGGACCAAATTGGTCAAGTTCACTATTACACGATATTGACATGGTGATCTGTGTTAAGTGTCAAACATGGCCAACGGTATCGCACAAATGGTTATGTAGATATAGAACATCTGGTTGGCCATCTCATGGTATCATTCCTAACATAGTTTCCCATGGCGTTTTGTTGGTACCGGTTGGAAGCAAGTCACTCAACAGCGAAGGTCATCCGTTCGAATGGCGATTTTCATTTTCTACTTCGGAAAAACTATTAGTTTACTCATTTAATCATACTCAGTTGCCTTGCTATTCGTTGTTGAAATTATTTTTAAAAGAAGTAGTCGACGAAGACAATATACTTAATAAAAGACTATGTTCATAATATATGAAAACTGTTCTCTTTTGGATATTAGAAGATGTAAATTTGAAATGGATTCCCGAAAATTTTATTTATTGTTTTCGTATATGCGTCCAACGTCTGTATTATTGGATCTTAAGTGGTTATATTCCTAATCATTTCATACAGGAACATAACATGGTAGAAGGAAAACTCCTGCAAGACATTCTTTCATATCTTACATTATATCTCGACAAGAAAACAATATTTTCCGCTTCTTCACTTAGCAATTTCCAAAATACTCAAATGAGTTCATCAAGAAAATTTAAACGTTTAGATGCCTATAAAGAAGCAGTTTTAAGTCTTCAAACATTTAGTACTTTAGCTTTCGGCTACACAAACTATTATACAGGTGACACTCTGTGTACATGCATACTGTATAGGATGATACGAAAACACCTACCGATTTCTGCTAACAAAATGCTGACCAAATTGCTTTTAAAAGGTAACAAAACGATATTATCTTCCATCGATGTTTCAAAGAATGCCTGTCTCATCTTTTAATAAATACATTTTACAACGAAGTTTTCGGGTGGTTACTTCTTACAGCATACTTTTATTCAACACAGGAATGTCATAACATTACACAAATATTACCATTCATATCGAGTGTGCTGTCTATAAAAAAACACAAAATTCCTGAAATATCTCATGTAGATAACAGAGGTTTAATGTCTAAAAATTATGCAATTTTAAATGCTGATTTTCCGGATATATCAAGTCTTTCAGGTAATCATTCGCTAGTATTGTATTTCTATCTTATGTTTTTATACAATTTTAAGCAAGGAAGCTTGCTTGAAGCCAAATCTGCTTTACAATTACTTAAACAAACCGTTAATGAAAAAAGTGATACGCCGATACATGTGTCATGTTCAATTTGATCTTATTGTCTTTTACAAAAAGCGTTTTGAACTTTTTGAATATCTGGAATATGATGATGCATGCCAATTAGCAGAAATAAAAGCTGTTTCAAGTTCGGATAAATTTGACGTTTTCATGAAAATGTTTAAGGGCGAGGAAGAAATGAAAGAGTTTTTTGATTTTTTTTCAAAATCTAAGAATTTTCAAGTTACCAGACTATAAGCTATATCATTATATTGTTCGTGGTGTTTGTGGCAAAATGATTTCTTTTGTGTTGTGACAATTGTAATATTTGCTCAACAAATCCGTGCAATGTTACCGTGCATAATTGATTGCAGATTTTTAAATTTTAAAGTACTGTCTACAGATGCGATTTGAAATATTCAAGTATAATTAGTGCATATGCAATGGAACATGTACTGCACAATAGGTGAATGTAAATACGAGAGATGACATATTAACCTTTGTTACTATTCTGACCTTTTTTGATTCAAAATGGCCGATGAAATTATACGCTGTATATTTATTTATTTCACGTTCATGATTGTATCTCATATATTTTTTAAGATATATAAGAGCAAATATGATCGAGTGGTCTAATGCGTCGCACAAGCTGGTCGAGTGCAACTTGTATGAATGGATGACCTTTTTGTCATATGTTAAGTTACACTCTATTCTAAGTTGATACTCGGGTATACAAACTGAATTATAAGATTCATGTGAATCTGATTTATTACAGTAGTGAGTCTTTATCATTCCATTACGACAAATGTCATATTTACGTTTGAAAGAAGAAAACATTTAATTGAAGGAAGAGGCCCAATATGGGTTGTTGATAATACATTGACATTTTCTTTATAGAAAGACTTTCATTTTTGACAAGTACAATTCAAAATGCGTGTGAACATTTTCGGAACATTGCGTATGCGATACTTGTTGAAAATAATAAAACCAGAACTTCTATTGTTTTAACGATGATGATTATTCCAATAGTAAACGAAAATCAAATTCAACAGTTATACGTGATAACAAACGACTGCGGGAAAAACTGTACAAATAATTGTGATAGAGTAACGATACAAAAGTGGGACGAACGATACCAAAGGGACAGTCAAACTCGTAAATCTAAAACAAACTGACAACTCCATGGCTAAAAATGAAAACAACTGGATTATGATGTTCAGTCTACAAATTGTCCAGAAAAGTGTATTTAAAATCAATGTGTATTTGATATTTAAGAAAAAAACCCAGAAGAAACCTCTTTACAACAAGTGAAATGCAATCAGCCTAGAATATAAACATTGATTTGTGCACCTCGGATTTATGTATATCCTCACAATCATTGGAATGTGTAGATAATAAAGAAGTAGACAATATAATCATAGTAAATAAATATACAAACAACTTAAACATGATGAGTAATACAGATAATAATGCAAATAAAAATCATGATTTGAATTCTACATTTATGTTCTGTAAGACAGTAGATAATAGAAGGAAATATTCCGTTTCAAACTCTTGTGATATAAACAATGTTGATGATGATAAAATATCCGACTTGTATTCTGTTTGGTATTGACTTTATTCCTAAGTTTCCTTTTGTTAAATCTGGTGATTTCTTGTTTTTGGAAAATCGCAATGACAGTCAGCAGTGTTTTATAACATCTGCTGTTCATCAATCTAGTCAATAAAGTTTTGCTCAAATATACTTTTTGTTTGTTTTGTCCTTTGGTAAATATTGTGTGTACTGTGTTTAGACCTCCTACCAAGAAATTTGTTTGGCAAGCACATACATATGTTCTAAGTCTTTTATGTCATGTTTTGATAACAACAAACAAAAGAACTCTGTCAAATGGACATGCTTTGATACTTACTATAACTTCCCTTTAGTTTTTACTAGATAACATTTTTCTTCGCATTTGAGATTCCGTATATCGTCAAATTATTGGAATTTCAGTTAGTAATAACTGGAAGCAACTTATTGCGGACTTGTTTCTGTATTATTATGAGTTACTTAGTATGACTGAATTCATCAAAGACCCGTCGAAACAACATATGATACATAAATTTAACAATACTCTATATATTTGGATGATGTATTGGCTCTACAATGACGACTTCTGTATGTATACTTATAAGATTTGTCCTGTTGAACGAACTTTAAATACATCTTATACTGACAATGGCGACTGCCCTTTCGTCGAACTTGATATCTTTATCATTATAGGGAACTTTAATACCAAAATGTATGACAATGGGAGTTTTTTTCTCATTTCTATTGTTAATTATCCATTTTTAGATTTTTAGATGATGACTTATCTTGCCATCAGCTTATGGTGTTTATATATCTCAACTTGTACTATTCGATTATATATTAATGTTGCCTTTATGCTAATCCACATATCTAGAATTTGTATATCTCAATTGTTCATTTTGCTGAAAAAATAGAGGAATAGTAAATGTTAGGCGACCTTATACATGTTATAAGGAATGTGACCTTAATTGTGGCAGTCCTTTTGATGCGCATTTTATGTTCTTTGTTTTCAATCCTCCTTCATGTTTTGGTGTTAGTTACTTGCCAAATTTTGTTCTTTACCATATCGCTCGAAATTTAATAGAACTGAAACCGAACGACTCAAATAACCAACGGACATCTAGAGTAGTATGACATTAGCCTTACAAAACTACCAACCAATGCACGTACAACTCGTCGTATATTATAGACACTACAAGATCAATTTTCTCTAGACTTATATTTCCTCTGTTGTTTATTAACACATCAAATAAAGCGTTTGAATACATGCTGTTATCTTTTGTAAACAAATGACAAACAAAAAGGTATTACCACAGTCTGAAAAAAATAAACTATTTTGTTTAAAACCAATGTTCGATTAATTATATAATGTACATTTGAACAAATAATTCATTGTATAAACTGATTTGACAACACAAATATGATTTGAAATCAATGTAACAACGCATTGAAAATCTTCAACAAGAGAAATTCTATCGGCAAATGACTGTATAAATCCCATCTCCTAAGGTTTAAAGTACTTGATACATGTGATATCTATATAATGAAAAGACAAAAATACGCTTAAAAGCTGTATTGAAATCATTTAATACACTAGTTTTAAGAAAATGTTGCAAGTTATTATGGGTTTGTCCTTCCCGTTCGTGTGTATTTTAAGTGTTTTATGTCTTTCTGTTAGTGTTATAAAATGCAGAACATAAAATTCAAGTTGTTTCTACAAAAAGAGAGATGTAGCAAAGTAGGGATCACTGTATGAAATGCACACCATGGCAAAGAAGTCAAATAACAATGAATTACGACGAGGGAAAAAACTACAATTCATTAAACTTTTCACAGATCATTTAGATTCTAAAGACTGAACAACAAGACACTCCCTTTCCTTCACACTTAGAAGTGTGTGTCCAAAACTAAAAATATCAAAGCAAAAAAAGGCATGCATTGTTTTTTAATTTTAATTTTATTTCATCGAAATCATATTAAATAAAGGCAACAGTAGTATACCGCTGTTTGAAAGTGATAAATCGATTGAGAAAGAACAAATCCAGGTTACAAATGATCAAATATAAAACACTGAACAGCAATATTTAATTTTTCAAGTTTGAAATTGATTTAAGAACTGTATCATTTTAATATAAGTGATGATAATTCTTTTCTCGCTTAGATCTCGGCACACTCATAAAAATACGCTATAAATGTGGTACAGATATCACCATAGGGTTGCGATAGCATCAAATGTACAATATTGAAAACTCAGGTTTTAGACTATTTATCGTATTTCTTATAACATAAGCAACATAACGGGTGCCACATGTGGAGAAGGATATGCTTACCCTCCCGGAGCGCCTGAAATCACTCCTAGTTTGTGGTGAGGATCATGTTGCTTATTCTTTAGTTTTCTATATTGTGTCATGCGTTTTATTGTTTGTCTGTTTGTCTTTTTCATTTTTAGCCAGGCGTTGTCAGTATATTTTTGATTTATGAGTTTGACTGTCCCTCTGGTATCGTTCATCCCTCATTTAAGAAAATAACTGGTTTCTACAAATTATATACAACCAGTCCTGGGCATGCCTCCTACATACGTGTGTGTACGAGACAAATATGGCGTTATCACTGCAGATAAAGGATTATATAGTATCGTGTGTGAGTATAAATTACATTTATTTAAAGTATTTTTTATTTTGACATATAATTAGGGACTTTCCGTTTCGATTCTTCCTCTAAATTCAGTACCTCGACTAACTGATTAACCAGCTGTTTAAGAAATGACCACTGCTCATTACTTACTTATTATACAATTTCAAGTGTGGGGTAACTAAAGGTTCCTAACGCCTTTAATAATAAACTAATTCGAGTAATTCATCAGGAATAACCTTAATGTTTTGATTTATAGTACTGTTATAAATCAAAATATCGTATTATTCCTGATTCGTTTTTCGAATTACGTTATTAAGGTGTTAAAAACCTTCGATCATCCCGTAGTTTCAGTGATTTTAACTAGTACAAAAGTGAGCAGTGGTCGTTACAGACAAACGTTCACCTAATCTGTTCCACTCAATGGGATCATTTAGGCTATCAATCCACGGCCACATCAACAATGTTTTGAATCGGAGCATATTGGGGCACCATATTGTTAACTGTAGAAAAGGAAAAAAAAAACATTCTAAAAAATATAGTCAAAAGAGAAATTTTACGGCCAAGTATGCCATAAAACAACTTACAAAATATGAACCCAAGAACAAGAACAAACAGCATTTTTTATTCAAAATTTGGGAGTCACAAGCCTACCGAGATATTTTTCAACCTCAGCAACTGGATTTTATTATGCTCTCATAAAACCTATTTGATAATATATTCACAGCAACATTCAAAAACACAAGTTAGCTTGATTTCTGCATTTTATGTGATCAGATACACACATGGGGATCATCGGCGATAAACATCTTCTTTGTGTATGACTTGTTCACCACGTAATCAAGTTGTATGTTTCGATATTTTTATGTTGGCGTTTATTTTCGTTCTCCTTTGTTCTATTGTTCCGTTGTTTTACTCTAATAGTTGATGTGTTTCCCTCGATTTTAAATTATAATCCAGATTTGTTTTTTTTGTCTCAATCGATTTATGATTTTTGAACAGCGGTATACGACTTTTGCCTTAGTATCTTGAATTTGTGGAGCAAAAATTGCTCAATGTTGTTTTGCTATCTGAACGAACTTTAATATCCTCTAAAATAGCCCATGCGCTAATCATTTATCTAGTAAAAGTAGAAGCTACATTTGTTTTAGAATTTCATCAAAATGTTAAAAGTGTTCCTTTACTTATTTTCATAACCTTGCATATCTTTGAAAGATTTGATAATAAAAAGAAAAAGCCAAATAGTTAATGAAAATATTGACAGGTTAATTCTGTTATTGTATGTTTACCACATATTTTCATTTTTCTAACGTGACATGACGGAATGCAAATACAAAAGATAAACCCTGGTAGGAAAAAATACCAATGAGAATAAACCACTGACATTGAGATAAATGACGGAAACATGTACTGTAAATAGTTCATTCTATTATTTTCATTGTATCTTCGTCGACGTATACTTAAGTTTTGTCTAAAAACCACAACGATCTTGCACTTCCAATTTATTTTACAAATGTTTTATGTTGTGTTCATTTTAAGTATGATTTGCGAAACGACATGTCAGTGTATTCTACGAAGCATATAAATTAATTTCGAAGCATTATATAAACACTAATGTTTGCATTCGTTCCATCAATGTATATAGCTAAGTTTTACTAATGTGATGCGACTGTCATACAAGAAGGGTATTGCTAGCTATAGAACCAGGTTCAATCCACCGTTTTGTACATAAGAAAATGTCTATACCAAGTCAGGAATATGGCAGGTTTTTGTATGTGTTTGAGCTTTTGGAATCGCCATTTGACTAGTGATTTTCCGTTCTTAATTTTCCTCGGATTTCTTTTTGTGATTTTACTTTTACAATCATATATGAAACCCAACGAAAACGTCATCGATTTGATATGTGACCCCAATATGTTTGCGCATGAACTTAAACTGATTTATTTCCTTATTTCATTGTTGTAGTTGCAATTTATGTACATACGGTATTTTACATTTTGATCGCATACCTACTATCTGTTAAGGTCAGTAGAACAGATAAGTGGTAGATATGTTTTTTTATATTTTAAACGATTCTATTGCTACGGTTTCTTATTTTATTATTGTATACCACATTGATAAAATTGAAAGAGTGAATAGTTATATTGTTACATTTTATGTTTTTAATTCTTTATATAAGCACAGAAAATCCTTAAGCAAAACGTTATTGCCTTGCACTTATCTTATAGGTGTATATAAGTTAGTGTCATATATGAAACACCAACAATTCTTTCCTCGTTAGGTATGTGACCTCAATATGTTTGCACACGAACGTAAGTAGCTGTATTTCATCGTTTATTTTATTATTAATTGTATTTACAAACAATTTCAGTAAGACCTTTTTCATGCTAAGGTTAGTTAAAAAGATGAGTTATTGATGGTAACGATCAATTGCGAAAGATAACAATTATACTGCTATGAGAAAAATTCCGGTTTCATTATCTTTGTTGGTATAACACATTTAAAAAAATTGAACAGTAACTGTGTATAAAAAACGCAATGGCTTTGCACTAACGATTTATTTAAAAAGTTTTGTTGACTGTTTATTGTTGATGATATTTGCATAACAACTTATCTATGACTTCCACGAAACGCAAAATCTTTCAACAATATCGTTTATACCAAAATTTGATTGCACTTATTCAATCGCTGTTTATAAATAATTGTCGTATATGAAACACAAAAAGTCCTCCGCAATCCGAAATGGGGCCCAAATATGTTTGCGCATGAGTGTAAACAGATTAATCAAATTTCATCGTAGTTATCTGAGTGTATTTTCCATTGCGAGTGGAAACATATTTATGTAAGTAGAATTGATATTTTTTTTTTATTTGTTGGTTTAAATAAATAATAAGACAGGATAAAAAGTACTCGCTTTATAGTCTGAAATATCAGTTTAAACAACAATCAATATTTTTATAAAAATAATAGTAACATATATTTGGTAAAGATTTACAAAATGTTGTATTGAAATAAATTCATGTTCAAGATACTTTTGATAACTTTCCTGAAATTCACCAGTGATAATTTGTTTTACAGTTTATTTTCTTGTAACCAGGCATTTTGCGGATGTCTTTTTATTCTTAAGTCATGCAATGCAGAAGTAGTGCTTTTAAACTAGTTATTATTATTAATTGTATAATTTTATATTTAAAGGACTGAATGCAGTTAACTTACATGTAGCAATATGATTTTTTTTAATGGCATTTGTGGTAAGTATACAATTATGTTATTTTATCCTACAATTGGGTATTTTACTATACAAATACAGCCCTACGGATATTGTTATGATATATCATATCTGTATACTATGCAGATATCGCTTTAAAGCTCCGCCCATTCTCGGACTTCATTTGTGTATTGTTGTGGACGAGTATTGTATGAACCTGCGTGTGTGTATTGCAGTGTAACAGACTTACCAGAACAGTCAGTATTTTTTACGACGACAATCACACGATTCCAAAACTTGAATGTGTACATGTGTAACAAATTCACACATGTCTATTTCAGCATGCATGTTTAGTGAATGTCAAGTTCATTTCAAAATTCTGAATCCTAGGACAACTTGTTAACTTCTCTTTTTTTTTGTTGTTTTGATTGTTTTAATTGTTAAAATTAGTTGTTATGCTATAATAGATAATTATTCACCTTTAGCGATGTTCTCTTGTTGACTATTCAAGATTCTATTTTGCGTAGCCGTCTTCAGCTGAATTTGTGATTTAAATATAATATTACTACGCGGGCCTCACGGGATTTCAAATCGAAAAAATGCAAAAAATGTGAGTTCATGTGTCTTTCAAAGTACAAACAATATACATAATTAGTTGAAGGATATAAAGACAATAGTTCGGAACAGGAACAATAGCTCGCTAAAGCTAACATAACAGCAGTTTATTAGCCTCGTATAAATACAGTTAGAAAGCTACTCGATAAACATGTGCTAAAAGAATCGTATCATTTGAGCGTTTAAAAATAAATTTGAATTCATAATTGAGACATATGCCACTGTACTTTTAACACTATAAACTAAATTATGATTAAAAGTAAGCTGATGCTGTTATTTTCTTGATTTACATAATTTCCTATTTTTATAAATACTTTTATCCTGTTTGCGTTACGACACTTGTAAAAAAGTGTATACATTACATCTTTTTAAATGAACATGGTCATTGTCATTACAAACTATTTAAAGTATCAAATTAGCGCTGTTTGTACTCAACTTTACTAATAGTTACTATACTTCACCATCTTCAAATACTCAATAGAGAAAAAAATACCATACCATGTAAACAAATATATACTGAACATTTATAACAGGTACTCACCTTTTATCATGACCATGCTAAAACGTCTGAACTTATACTCAATCAGGCGCAGATAGTATTAACCCGTTCTGGACTTGTTATCTTCTCATATAACTGTCATATTGCTACAGGACATTTATAAAAGAAAATAAAAGGTGGGTTAACCTGAGTTTGTGATAAGCCAAACCAGTGCTTCACCATTTATTTAATGTCTTAACATGAACCTGTTCGAAATATGAACTTGACAAAAGTGGGAAACATACTCGACCAATCAACCTCTATTTATTCAACCAACCAACAATTTTGATTCTTTAGAATTAAGGTCTCTTATGGTCAATATGCCCGAGCTTCAAAATGCCAAGTAAACTTTTTAATATATAAATTATAATATAAAAAATATTTATTACAAATTTATTGATTTTATTTTGTCATCTGAGAAAGAGTTTTTTTTATCAAGTACCTATTGGTAAAAATTGTAGCCAACAACATACAGACTCTTAGATAAAAGGAGAATTAGATAAATGAAAGGTAGAATATTGTTAATGCTTGCTCAAGTAAGGTTCTGACTTAATATAGTATGGTTAAGACTTGGGTAAAGTATGATTTAAAAAAAAAAGACACCAAATAAAGAAGACGTGGAATGGTACTTTTACATCGCCACAAATAAAGACACTTAGTACATTTCCTATTATACATGCAGTTACTGACATTAAATTCAAACCCAATTACTGCAGTACACAAATGATGCAACTTAGACTAAAATATAAAGCAGTACACATCCTTCATCCAATGAAGTTATTGTAAAGACATAGCTAATAGTCATAGAAAAACATTACCACAATGCAAAGATACATGCATCGACAGATTGTAGAGCAATTAATAGGATATGCATATGTATAGAAAACTAATTTTCTGTTTGATTTTAATATACAGACAATACAATAAATATTTGTACCAATATAAACAATATTCAAAGATTTAATTATAGTATTGAATTGACAACTTTTGGTTAAGAATGAGTTTATTTAAATGATAGATATGTGTACGGGGATCGGTTCTAAATTTCCTGCCTTTCTTCTTCTTCTTCAAAATTAGGATATTCTATAAGTGTTTCACAACTTTAGACAAACTTCTATACCAAATCTGTAAATCTATGAAAAAATTAAGTTAAACTTAATGTTTTATGTTATTTGCGATAACAAACTCCTCACTTAATAATTTACAAGCAAAACATTGATCACCTTCGGTATGGTTTAGACTAAAGTCGAGTTATATCAAGTAAAACCCAGACTTTTTTGACTATTTATGTTCCTATCGTATATGACCTCTTTATTTGCATATTTTACTTATGATTTTGATTCTTTCAGGAGAATCAGAAACTTAATATCTATATTTCATAGACTTTGGCTAGATATCTTTCATTTATCCTTCTGTTGGAACATTTGTTTTAGTGATCAAGATTATAATACAATGGTGACTGCTTTTCCTTTATTTTGACATTCTAATCTATTTTGTCAGTTTATTTTGTCCATACATCGATTGGGATATAATGGAATTCGATTGGGAGATATATACCCCGTATGCAGGTGCTGGTGGAATATAACTTTCTATATATCTTAAATCAAACCTTAAAGTAATTTATAATCTGTATCATAAAACAGCTACATTTGTTTCATCAATAACTGTACTTACTTATTCTATCAAATATGTACAAGATCACTTTAACAAGTAATAATCTTGTCATTAGTTCTATAATAACCTGTTATGCATATTTGCATCTTAAATTCAATTTTATATAAATACTAGTGTAAATCCATGCTTCTATGGAAATTGAAATTAATCAATTTTAATAATAAAAAACAAAGATTACCTTTATAAGAACTTGTTGAAAGTAAAAACCAAAATTAATGAACTATAAAGAAAACTATAACAGAAAGTCTTTAATCAAATGAAAAAATGAAGAGGTAAAAAACACCAAACGTATAAATAACAAATGTCATTTTCTTGTCTTGGTTCAGGCATTTTCTTATGTAAAAAATGGTGGATTGAACCTGGTTTTAAAGCTAGATTAACCTGTCTCTTGAATGACAGTCGCATCAAATTTCAATATACTAACAATGATTCGTGAACAAAACAATCAGACATACAGCAATAGGTAAAAATGTCAAAAAAGAAGGTCACAGCAGACAACATTAATATTGTGTTATATCTTAATACTACAAAAACAAATATGTTACACATATGCACAAAAAGGTATATATAAAATTTAACAACTTCATTCGTTGCTTGTTTATTATATGATTTTATCTATCTATTTTGAATCCACCTATAAAGGATTGAACGATTTTGAGTACTGAGACCTATTCTTTCCCTGACAGGTACATGGTAAGGTAAAGAACGTTACTGACTGTTCATGTTTAGATGAATTAAAATTTTCTGTTGGTGGTGTTAAAAATGAAATGCGCATGGAGGAGGAATAATTTCTGTATCCATAGAAATAACTACACAATTTCGAACAAAGTATAATGTAGTATGCATTTTGCAACAGTAAACATTTGTATTTCAATCTATACTAAGGCTACCTTTCATTTGAGTGTGCAGAATTTTTTTAGTTTAAAGTAATGTTGGTTTTCTTTATTACAGGATAATAAGTTGTATCCAATAACTGAATATAACAATTGTATTTGTAAAAATTTAATCATACTGCATACAATCTTTTTCATGCATTTTTTTGTTTTTGTTTCAACAAGTTGTATTTGGTCCTCACTTTATCTCCGTTGTCCTCTATACCGTTATGTTAGTATTGAATGTTGAATGCAATTAATTTAAAAATAAAATTGAGGTCTCTAGGTGGCAAATGCTTTTCAGGTATTGAAGAAAAGCTGGTTTTCTCTACATATGGTTCTTTGAAAGAATTGAAATTGGATACAATGGTATCAAGAGTAATTGCAAACCAAACTGACTATGTATATTCATTAGCTTACGATTATAGAGACAGCTACTTGTATGTTCCAAGACATTCTCACTCGGACATAGTTAGGTATTATGATTATAAATTTAAGATAGATATCGTACAACACACATGCATACTGACACACATTTTATTCATCTATCATGTATATGATAATTTTTAATGAGTTGACTGATTGCTAAAAAAATTTATTCTGTACACAACACATAAATATCAACTTGGAAATTTGATTATCATGCAAGGCTAACATTACTACATATAACGTTAAAGATTTTTAAAAATATTGATATCGTTAACAGCGGAAGAACCAGAATTAAAATGAGATTATCGATTAAAACTTTTACAAACATGACAAACTTGTTTCGTCCGTTTTATGTGTGGGTTCCCGAGTTGAAACACGTTTTCATCAGATTTTGGAGAACGAGAACAGATTCGTAGGATTGGCGTCAAAATAAAGTTTCTGGGAAGTGTGGCATGTCTTTCTGCTCAATAGCACAATGAAATTCTGGATAACGTACGGTTCTATTGCAAACCAAGTTCCTATTCATATCACACTCACAAGTGTTCATCTTTAATTAGCAATTGATTTGCCTGAGACGTTGAACAGCCATCGATCCATTAAATATGTTTTACTTACTTCCTGACTGTCTAAACTGTTTGAGACATTTGTATATTTTTTTTGCATTCCTCTTGTTTGTAATCTTGATATGTCTATTTTCAAAATAGTTTACATGTACATGGATTGAACATCGGTTAACTACAGTCGCCTTAATTAAGCAGCCTTTCATAGCTAAGAAGACAATATTGGTTGACTCATTGATTAAATCATATGGTTAATTTTAGTTGTTCTCATCCAGTTCATTTAGACTCTGTTGAAAAATTGTCTGATAATCATACCACATCTTCTTAATTTGTATATTTGGAGTTCTATGTGCTGAAGTTGGGTGTCATTTTATTTATTCACTTTTTTTAAGTTTTCCCTTTTTTCATGTTATCTGTCTCTGTATTGTTTGTTCATCCAATTATCGGTTATTGGATTTGGTGCAGGTCGGTCCAGAGGTACTTTTACGACGCATGATGTTTTTTACGATGCATTTTCTTTTTCCTTGTAATTGTTTTCTTCAATTTGTACCTAATCGGAAAAGTATTATTGTTTGTTTTATGAACTACGTACACCTACTAAAAAGCTTTTGGTTTTGAATGTACAATTTGTAAAATTTATGTCAGTTGTGTTGTACATATATTTATGTGATTCCAGTGTTTAAAGTTTTGGCTGCTGTATCCCAAATATTCTCACATTGACCAAATTTATTGGTTGAGGTTGATTCCTCAATTTTATAATGAAACTATTAACAGTTCACTCATCTGGAGGAGGTTAAACATGGTATAAAATCGGGTTACACCAACCATTTGTCTTGTTTTTTTGAAAATGCCTACGTTTAGTTTTGTCAATTTTTATTAACTTTGAAATTTAGATTAGCTTGGGGGGTACGATTTGTTTTAATAAATGACAGCAGCCATTACAATTACAGGATGCAATATTACTGTTAGAACGGTATTTTTTTTCAACAAACATAAAAATGCACTGGGCAGATCTTAAACTGTAGCAGATCGAGAAAACTTCTTTTGGAACGATTTGATATTTATGCAAACTATTATTACTGTTCTGTCTATGTAAGCAATGCAACTCAAGATATTGTTTTGTACAACAAAATAATATGTGGTACACGATTTGAGATAATGCATATACAGTGTATGTCATGCACTATTGAATACGAGCATACACAAAACAGTGTATTGTTTTATTGTTTCAGGTTTCAATATCCGAATAATCAAACTGTTATGTTTGAAAGAGTTGTCCAAACAAATGCACCAATAGCCATAACTTTTGATTCCACAAATAGGCATCTCTACTGGACGGAAGATGGTCCTTATGAAACGATTTTTAGATGTGATGCAGATGGATCTAACAAAACATTAATTCGTAGTGCAAACAATCCTTCGGCTCTGACACTAGACATAGTTAATAGGTTGGTTCCTTTGACTCTTGAAAAATAATTTTCTTATTGTATTACAATGATCGAATTACATAAACGTTATGCAAATATAATGTGCAAACTAACTATCCTGTTTCCAATATATTTGATGCTGTATACAACATGTATTAATAGACAAACCGATTATCATTTCACGGTTTTGTTTACGCTCATTCTTTAAGAAAAAGATAAAAAAAAGTTTTAAATTCTTAACTATCATTGGTGTGTTTCAAGTATATCGCAGAATATAATAATTATAATAATAAAATGTTTTACGCAAACTACTTGCAGGTCGTTTGTTTAAACTAAAAAATTAAGACGTCAAGAATGGCTATAATATATTTGTTCTCTAGTGCCTTACATTGACGTCAAAACCCCGAACTAATATTTTCAGTTGGTCTTTGAGCCCGAAATTACTGCTTTATTAAAAAGTTTAGATGATTTCTTCTTGAGAATTTCCGAATAATATAAAACAAAGGTTCCGAAAATTCTGATAGGTCAACATTCACCGAGTTTGGTGTAACAATTTAGATATACTCTCCTAAAAGAAAACGAGAAAAACATTTAAAAAAAGCACCAGGTAATCGTCTGCCTCGGATGGAATTATTTTATTATTACTTTAGGGATTTATTGGTAAAAAAAAAATGCACAAACAAACACATACAAGGTAAGTTTGTATATATGCAATCATGTTTAGCCTTCAATGAAATTTTTTGGTTAAATTGGTCTCAAAGTTTTGAGTAAAATACGCTCTTAAAGTCAAAACGAAAATTGTCACTTTAGCATTATGACGTCAGAGGAAAGCGTCAAAGCAAAAAATGTAAATTGCCTTCTTAGAGGTCATAATTATTAGGACTAGTCGTAAGTTATGTAGATGTATAGACTTAAAGTCTGGGAACTTAGTTAGATATGGCAATTAACTAAAAATTAAAAAAATGTATTTGCATGTACTATTAGATGGATCTACTTTGGTGAACAACGATTTAACGGACAGATAAACAGATTAACATTTGACGGAAAGGAGTTAACAGTAATAATAAATAATCGAACAACAAATGTGTTCGGTATAGCAGTAGGTATGTTTGGAAGCTAAGCATGCTAATAAGATAACAACTATATATATACATCATAAAAGAAGATTCTGTATAAGTGCCATGAGACCACTCTTAATCCAAGTCGCAATTTAAAAAAATAACTCATTAAAGCATGCATAGGTCAAAGGACCGCCTTTAACACGGAGCCTTGGTTCACAGCTAACAGCAAGCATGAATATTGTCATATACAATAAAAGATCAAATTAAACAACATATGTCCCGGTTTATCTGCAAGGACATGTTAAGGGAAAAATGAATTATGCAAAATATTGTTGGTCAAATTATTTTGGTTTCACATTATTTTTGGGAGATCTTACTGCTTAATCAGGACTAAATTATTTTTATCAATTCATTTATCCATGAAGATTATTTAAACAACGATAACCTTTCTGATCCCAGCAAAATTAGTTTTTAAAATGATTTTTTTATTGATCGTTTGATTTCAGGAAACACATTACAGTAAGCTTTATACTTTAGTGTTCGCATATTTGCGGTCAATATCCTGTTGTGCGAAGCTACGTTGTATCGTTCAAGTGACCAAGATATATACTCTACGGTGCATAAAGATGTTGATTTATATATCATTTCATCTCTTCTGGAGAGGTGTACATTTGACAATCATATCACAGCTTCTTATTGAATTCTTGATTTACAATAATTTCGTTTAATTAACCCGTAACATGTGAAACTGTTGTCTCCATTATCCTACAGTATCATATGATATGTAACTCATTTTCTTGATTTATTTTCATTTTTCAATCAAATGTTCCTTTCAGTTGGCTATATGGTATTTTAATAATATACAGCAAAAAGACATTACTTAAGCTTTTGACTTACATTGTTTTCTTATGTTTATTATTGCAGATGTACCTAGATCTCGAATTTATTGGATGGAATGTGGTAGTGGTGATTTGAAATCTGCATATTATAACGGGTCCGATATAAACACAGTTGTTAAAACCAACCAAATAGGTAGGAACTGGGGCATTGCTATCAGTGATGATTTAATCTTCTACGCAAGTGGTAATCAAATTCTTAAAATCAACAAATCTTCAGGACAAAATGCAACAGTTGTACATTCAGATACAAATCAGATCTATGGTGTTGTATTCTTAAAACAGGAAGGTAAGATTTCACGTATAACCAGAACCTGAAATAAAATTTATAAAAGAATATTTGAATAAAAGATTGTATCTTTAAGGCAATTGATCATAATAACATATACCAACATAACAGGATTCTTCATTTTATTCACTGTATTGATAAATGAGCAAAATTTTTGTATTAGTTAACAAAAATTATGACATGAGAAAATATTATTAAGTGTCAATTAACATACTAGTATGTAACATGTTTTGTGCTTTGTTCACGTAATTATCAATGTTTTATAGACAATTTAAACACTTTTTAAGTAGTATTTATAGAAATTGTAGCTGTTGTGGTAGATTGCTTGACTTTGTTAACGTTGGTGTTAATAATTGTTCAGATTAATTCTTCAGAGCGTAGACTTATGTTTATTCATCATGTTCATTATTCTGTGCCATAAAATACTTTATTTACTTACTGATATCTAAAATACATGGATGTATCTAAAGGGGACGATTTTGTTAAAATACATATAGTATTTACGTAACATTGTACAGAAATAACAGCTTCTAAGCTTAAATATTATATTGCTATTTGTAGCGAGTAATGCATTTCAAAGAATCTCTCTTATGTGTTTGTTTCTTTTATTGCATACTATGCTCAATTATACTAAATAAATCTTTTTCAATGTGTTCATGATTTTCAAGGTATAATATCTGTGCTCTTGGAAACATTTTATTGATATATTTTAAGGTTAATTTTGATATTTCAATTTGAAGCCGATACTATATTGTGCAACGATTTTTTCAAATATATGCTATATGATGTATTCCTTAGAAAAATTAAGCAAGTTGTATAAATGAATTAATACACATTGCATACATTGATTCGAACTTATTTGATTATTCAATTTCAATTTCACCACTAGAGATGATGTATGATATCAAATATATTTTTCCATAATGTTTAATTTTTTTTTCTTATTTTACAGGAAAATGTTACTGTCTAGTACTATCTACTTTACAAATATACGAAAATGACAATTATTTAAAAGAATAAGATAGCAACATATAATCATTGTGCTTAAACACATGCAAATTATTTCCTGATTTAACAAACCGAAAATATATAAATTGATAATTGTGCTATGTTATTTATATGAAATGTCACAAAACAAGAGTGGACATATAATTAGAGTACATGGTGTTTGCACAATGCAAAAGAACGAAAAGATAACAAAATAAACAAAGACAATTAAAGGTGATGATCAAACTCAAACAAAAAGGGAAGAATCTCAGGTACTATGAATGGAAAAGACTGTTTGGTCCATATGTTGCGACGTTATACTTTTTTTTTGGCATTTTTGTCTTTTTTTCTCGAGCGGAACTGTTGAGCCGAAACGCGCGTCTGGCGCAAAAACAAAATTTCAATCCTAGAATAAAGTATCATCTATGAGTTTATATGCCACCTCAGTTCTTGTGTATTCAAATTTTATATATCAATTGCGTGCGTTGTTCAATGCTTTCTCTTGAGGAAACATTCAAACATGAGTGTATACATATAGAAACATTGCGGAAATACTGAATAAATTGATAATGTTATAACTTTATTTGTTATGCATCTCATGCGTATGTGTCTTTTGATTTATATTCTGAATCTCATTATAGAATTCCTTTGGCGATGACTAAAACTATGAAAGGAAGAGGTCAAAACGACTTAATCAAGACGTAACAGTAAGTGTAAATTGTACTTATTATATATCACATATATGTAAAAGAGGCATATAACTAAATACAACTGCTTTGGTTTTTTTTATAAGGAGCATACCAGTTTGCAACTGACAATTAGCTGCTGTATTTAATTAGAACACTAGTATTTTACCTAAAGTAACACCCCTTACTCAACTAATTTCTAATAATTTGGTAATGATTTTGTTAAAGTATATATCAAATTGCATTACACTGAGGTCGCAGATAGCACTATCGTGCTTCTGGATACCTATTTTGAATTTGCATAAACAACTGCACGTGGCTGCGAAATCCTTAAAAATTGTTTAAAGGCTTGAAGGCTTGACAAGTTTTGAAAAAAAATCAATTAAACCTCAGCCTTGAAACTCAAATACAAGTTACGAAATACAAAACGGTATTATTCATAGGTTTTTAAATAATTGATTTTTATAGATCATTCGGGATTGCATTTCATACAATAGATTATTATTATGGGATTTGTGTTCATCTTTCAAACCAGAGGCTGTTTTACAACTGATACATGTACAACTTTTTAAATCGACAGATTAAATATTCAACAGTTAGAATCACAACTATTATATTCCTGACTTGGTACAAGCATTGTCTTATGTAAAAAATGGTGGATTGAACCTGTCAAAAAAGGGGTACAGTATAAACATTGTTTTATAATCTTAATCACTTTAAAAAAAAACAATTTGAGACAAAGAAGCACAAAAAGGCATATGTCAAATTTAACAACCTTTGTTATTATACGATTTTATTTATCTACGATAATTCAATCATAAGGGATTGAATGATTTTAAGAACTGGGACCGAATCCTTACCATGCCAGGCACACGGTTAGGTAATAATCATTAGTTTTATTTTCCTTGAAAGTGAAATGTTATAGTTTTATTTACTAGTAGTAATTCTTTTATGCTTATAAATCTGCAGCAACTTCAATAACAAATTACCGATTCTGAAATTCCCAAAAATGTAACAAGTCCCTTTTTATAACTGTGAAGAAAAAAAATATTTTATACTTTCGGTCACAGTTTCGAAGAATACTCAAACTACTAAGTGAAAGACTAAATCACGGAAGCAGATATAGCTGGAGAGATAGATACCATAAATCTGCCTGCTACTACAAATGAACCACCTGCGGTAAGATTTAATTCTTACAAAATAACCTTTGTATTATGGAAAGTTCAAGTGAGAATATTAAATATTTTGGTAGAACTATAATAGCGTGTCTTACATTTTACGATGAACAGTATTAACAAGGAGATAAGAAAAATATATTAGATTTATTTTACTTACTTTTTTGTTCATTTTTCCGTTTTGTATTTGAGCGTTACCAACGTACATAACGTAACTGATACGTATTTGTTGTCAATGGTCTGGTGCACAAAATATGAACCCTGGTGTACATGTAGATGACGTGGTTGATATATTTCTTGAGTTCTCACACTTAATTAAGTTATGTGTATGTTAATACTGTCCTCGACAGGTTAACCAAGTTATCAAGTACCATCTATTACAGCTGAGTCATGATACTATTACAATATGTTTTTAATAAAACACACATTGAGTTGAACTTAGATTGCTTTACAAAAAGGGAAGCTATCTTTAAAGCACAATTAAATGTTTATCTTAAAACGAACATGCACTTGCTTTACTTTCAGATTTTCCATATTATAAGAGTAGGAAGATGTGACATGGTAGCAGAGGCGATATCTCTCCATTAAAAACCAAATGAGGTAAAATGTTAGCAAATATAGGCCTTCAACAACTCCGACATCGATATCTTTTATATTGAAAAGCTATGTTGCATGAAGTTATAATTTTATTGGTATGAGACTACATACTCTAATGAAAGTAAGTTTCTGTCAATAAGAATTTTTTTTTTTTATTAAAATGTTTTGTATTTCTTTTCAGAACTGGGGAACAAGGTCAACCAGAAAATAATAGAACACACTACTTAAAAACATTCCTAATAAATAAAATCACTCAAACACACTTCTGCTTCGTTATATCAATGATTAGGTGTATATATTATTGATATGCCTTGTCCTGTTGACCTGTATATATTTGACGACCGTGATAGATCATCATTGGTAGTCAAGGTCGTTGAACACACCCTCAATTTATAATTACATATGACATTCTTTTCAAAAGTATTTTCGATATATACTTTTTTTATGAATGAGATGTCATGAAAGTTTGTGATGTATCGAAGGGTTGAATCTACGTGACGACACATCAAATTGTTCAGGTAATATCTAGGAATATATAACAGTATTAATGATGTAAAGATAACACAAATGAGTAAAGAGGCTACAGACACCAATTCCTAAGTAAAAAAACAAACAAGAAATGCTGTAGCTCGAAAATAAAATTAAAAAAAAAACAATTAAAAAACAAATACTAGTATACAAAACACGACATCAAAATATTAAGACTGAGAAACAGGGACTCTACCTTTACCAACGGTGATGTCAGGTGTTCGAGTTAAGTACGTACATAGTTATCAAAGGTACATGTACCAGGCTAATAACTTAATACACCAGACGTGTGTTTCGTCTACACAAACATCCGTGACGTTCAGATCAAAAGAGTTATATTGTCAAACAAGTACAAAGTTGAAGAGCATTGAGGATCCAAAATCTCAAAACGTTGTGCCAAGTACGGACAAAAAATTCCGAAAGGGTTGAATTTAGTTTCTTTGGGTCATAGCATTAGCATTTGTTTTATGATCAAGAGGGATCTCACTAATAATCGTCAAGAAGCGTAAAAAACGAAAACAGCAGTATATAAATTGCATTCGTCCGCTGTGTTTTTCTAGGATAACCTTCATTAGGATAGCTATAAGCCGAATATTTAAAAACTAAAGAAGTATAAGAACCGAGACAATTGAAGAGCTATTGGACAAAATAGACATAACAAATAGTCAAACTCATATTAGGTTTACTTTGAGTGAATCTAGTTTCAGAAAACAGACAGAAAACTGAAAACTAATTACTTCAAATAATTATTGGCCTAAGACAAGATTTGAAATATTATGCGTCTGTCATACAAGTGAGATTGTTGAGCTAGCTATAAAACAAGGTTTTATTTACCATTTTCTGCATACTAAATCAGGAATATAACATTTGTAATCCATTCGTATGATGGATTTGACCTTTAAATTTGCGATTTGATTAGTGACTTTCCGTTTTGAAATTTCTTCAGAGCTCGGTATTTTTGTTATTTTACTTTTTGGGAAGTCTTGCTTATTTTTAAACATAAGGAGTTGGTTTACTTATGAGCAGGAAGGAAATCATTTAAGGAAAATGCAAGTCCTGAACTAGTTCACCAACTAATCCAACCAATCCATATGCAGGTGATGATGGTATGTTATTACTTTGAACAAAGAAATAGAAAGTTTCCAATTTAGAATCTGCAATAATCTCCTTTTTCGTAAAATTTGTTCTAAGCCGACTCAACTGTGATTTTAAAGACATAATTCATATATGAGGCAGAAATATCTGTGTCTCGTGAAGCCTTTCATCAATATTGAAGGTATATTTATCCTCCTCATAGTCACCAAGCTTTGAATTTTTTCATATAGAGTGGAAAGTGAAGTAAAACGATAATTCAAGGTTGTTCATTTTCCTAGGATGTCTTTTGGTAAAGCCAGCCTCTGTTGAATAAATGAACAAGTAGGCAATTTAAAAGTCTCTAAAATTAAAATATGAAACAAACGTAGAAAAAAATCTATCTTTTGATCTTTACACTGCTATGTCATTTTGATACCAGAAATAAACGTTATTGTTGGCGCCGACGGGTACGGGTTTAAATAGTGATTACCAATCCCCACAATTAAAACATGGTTTGAAAATCAATCGTTACAAACATCAATCCCCATAGAAGCCATCAATAGTGGATGAGATCTGGGACACATTTATGTAAATATTTGTAGAAAGCACACGAGGATGTTACTATAACTTATCTCAATCCCATGAACATTGGTCTCAAATAGAAATATTAACGCCTGTCACTGTTTGTAAGCATGCACTTCGTGCACTAAAGATAAAAGGCTGCTACGTTATTTCACCTGATGTAAATAGTTTATCTTATCACCAAATCAACGTACGAAGTAAATTTTCCGCGAATATCAATCATCCTTTTTACCTGGAAAACATTATATGGAGATTATAATACTATTAATATTATCCGGTGAAGAAATATTAAGGTATTGCTTCGTTTACAATGGCGTCTATGCTTAACATAGGAAAGGAAGGTATGTAACAGATATTATACATCTTTTAATCAAAAACACATTTTTAAATAGAGTTGGAAGTTACCGAGGGAGCAATCACAATTAATTATAAAAACAATATGGCAGAACTAGAATTATGCAGAAACCAACATTTCAGCAAAACAAAATATAAACCTAAGGAATAAGTTTTGCAGACCCCAACATAGACAAAATGTATTGCACCTGGTATTGCTGAAAAAAGATCGCCCTAAGCGTCAGAAGACTAATTAGGGCCTCGCCTCCAGGCGGGTCTCCCTATAGTGATCAGTCTGTCCGTCCGTCCGTCCGTAACACTTTAACTTTGTGTTCGCTCCTTATCTAGAGAACCATTATGATTTCATACTTTATACTTTACATGTTTATTAACCACCACCAGAGGGCGTGTCATGATGTATGTACAACTTCCTAGGTCAAAGGTCAAGGTAAAAAAAACCTTTAGTTTCAGTTGACAACCCTGTGTCCTGTGGTGAAGATCGTGTCCGCTCTATATCTTGAGGACCGTTTGATTTCAAAATTTATACTTGACATCCATTTAAACCAACACCAGAGGGTGTGTCATGATGTATGTACAACTTCCTAGGTTAAAGGTCTGTTTGTTGGTCTGTACATTTATTATTTCATACTTTATACCTGACAAACATTTTCAACTTAACATATATATGAACCAACAACAGAGAATGTGTCATAATGTATGAATTCTAGGTCAAAGGTCAGTCCGTCGGTCTGTCAATCCGTTCGTTGTTCTTGACAAATTGTGTCCGCTCTACCTCTCGAGAACCGTTAATATTTCATACTTTATACTTGACCGTCTGTCTGTCGGTTTGTACATGACACCAGTGTGTGTGTGACACTAGAGTATGTGTTACCAGAATATGTGTCAAAGGTCCGTCCGTCGGTCTGTCCATCCGTTTGTTGTTCTTAACAAATTGTGTCCGCTCTACCTCTCGCGAACCGTTAATATTTCATACTTTATACTCGACCGTCTGTCTGTCGGTTTGTACATGACACAAGAGTGTGTGTGACACCAGATATCGGTTGCGGTGGAAGGGTTGAGCGCAATAAAAAATGTTACAAAACATAACTAGTCTACAATAGCACATAATAAGTTAACAAGTGACAACATGAAAATACTAACATGTGACGAAATATTCCTTAAATGTTAAAGGGTGTCATTTTATGAAAAAAATAAGGAAATAAGGTCTCCTAAACATTCATCAATATGATCATCTTGTGAATATTCTAAACAATAAAAAGGTTCAATCAATATACCCCAAGAAAATTAACTTCTTTCAATCTGCTATAAAATTTGGAAATCAGCCAAAGAATTACTAAAACCCATAATCATATATCACTTTCTGTATATTGCATTGAAGACTTCTATGTTATATGTCAATGTTAATGATATTTGCCTTTTATGCTTTATATTGAAAAGCTGAACTAGGTTTAATCATCAATGTCTTCTTTACTGTAATCACTGTCCTCATCATCAGAAAAATCCTTATTTTCATTCTCAGAAAAGGCCTCTTCATCATCAATGAAATCCTCATCCTCATCATCAATGAAATCCTCATCTCCATCATCAATGTAATCTTTATCTTCATCATCAATGAATCCTTACTTTCATCACCTACTTCCTCATTTAGATCATAACTTTCAGTAGAGTCACTTTCACCATCTTCACTTTACCTGTTAACTTCTTGCTGCTCCTCATTGTCATTGTAGTCTTTTTTGCCATTTTTATACGCCCGTCGTCTTTCCGTCTGTCCATCCGTCGTCCACACTTCGGACGATAACTCACATAAGCTCCCTTTCCATTTTCAACAAGATAGAATGTATGGATGCAAAATTAAGACAACAAACTTAGTTAAGTTTGAGGTAGCCTTAATAGTGCCATTTTTTGGTGCATTTTTATTTATTATTTGGGGGGAGGGGGTATTTGACAGGGCTCAGACTATTTCTAGATGATCATATAAATTCATTAAAAGACAGGTTAAAAGAGCAACGGGCGTATCATGCGCTAAAGCGCAGCCCTTTATTTAACATTTAATTGTCATTCTTTTTTGGTGGGTCATAATATATTGAAGGCATAATTTTAAAAATATGTGACAAATATCAATTGGGCAGCACCTTTAAACATATTGTTCAAACATCAATCCATATATCCAGAAGTCACCTTAGAGTAGTCAACAATGAGTTCACATCATGCAGTCAGATCACCATTATACTATGAAAGTAAGTTGAGAATATTTATCAGTTTTAACTTAACATCTTAGAATAAAATCACACATGAGACTATGTAATAACTTCAAGCAATGCTTCATATCAGATTATCCATTCAACTTATTTACCCCACGTTATTGACAGCGGGGCCCACAGAGATGGGTCCCATCTCAATAGTATCTAGTTTGATATGCAATGATACTATAATAAAACGAGAGGCCTGATATACCAAAGTCATATTCAAACTCAAAAGTAGAAAACAAACTGACAATCCCATGGAAAATGTATACAGAAAATAAAAATGAATAGAAAACGTAAATATGTACACGTGTTTAACTGTACAAAAAGTTTGGCCTCGAGTAAAACTAAAACGTCATTGGCTGTTGAACTGGTGCAGCATTTTGATTCCTGTTTTTGTTTTTACAATGACCATCGATATAATTAAAGTGTTCAAAGACAAGGATATTTAATATCCAAATATTTGTTTATAATAAATTGGTTGTGCAGCTGAAGTAGTGGTCGTCATAATTTGTTTCATACTTATTCTGATTTTTTTCTACAATTGGACACAAAAATTCTTACAAAGAAACCGTAGGAACATTACAATACCGAATTTTCTATTTACCGGGTTTGTAATAACATGAACAACACGACGGGTTCAACATGTAGAGCAGGATCTGCTTACCTTTCCAGAGCACATGAAAGAACTCCCAGGTGATAAAATTGAGAATGTGAAACAATGAAAAAGTAAAATCACAAAAATATTGAACTAAAAATTCTAAACGGAAGATCCCTAATCAAATGGCAAAATCAAATGTAACATACTAAACATAATATGGACAACAACTGTCATATCCCTGACTTGGTACAGGAAATTTCAAATGTAGAAAATGATGGATTAAACCTGCTTTTATAGCGCTAAACCTTCTACTTGTATATAAGTCGCATCACATTCCATTATATTAACAATGATGCGTGAACAAAACAGACATAAAAAGGTAAAATAGTTAGAACTTGTGCACAAGCAGTCATCACTGTGTCAAAATCTCAAAACAAACAAATAAATAAAGATAAGCACAAAAAAAGTTTATCAAATATAAAATCCACATACAGTGCTTCGAGTGTGGGACGTCATAAAATGCAAACGTCATATAGGAGGAAATATAAAATAATTTTGTCGTTTAAATTATTTCCCCCGAAAAAATTATTGGGGATGCTCAGGGTTAAAAAATCAAAAGTTTTGTTAGACACAATTTCAGAAACAGACCGTGATTCAAAATTATCCAGAAGTTCTGAAGAAGTTTTTAGAATTTGAAAATCCACATATGATTAATACCACTACGCGAATAAAATAGTTTTGTCGTTCAAAATATTATCAATTTATAATATTTATAATGGTGACATATATCATGTACATGTATAAAATAACAATAAGATAATGGCGAGAGCTTAAAACATACAGAGTCACGTCATATGAATAAAAGAAACACACACATTCGCACATAAAAAAAGAAAATACAAACACATTGACAGGATGTATAAGTAAGGAGCTACGTCAAATGAATATCATAGAAAACAGACCAAACAGTAAAATTAATATTGATGATAGAACAAAGGCAAATAAAAGAACAAAATAACACGTTGTTAAGATGATAAACAAGGTACGCAGAATATATCAAGACCATCATGTATCATTTTTAAAGTTGATACGGAATATTTATCAACGAATACTTGGAACCTTTCGATGAACTTTTTTTTAAGAAAAAGGACAAGACGTTCTTTCAGACTGTTCCACTTAATCCATTAAATTTCTGCACATACACTGGTGACGTTTTACAAAGTCTGAGTAGGAGCTGCAAGCTCTGGAATATCGAGTTAGGTGGGAAATATATATCCCATATGCAGGCCTTGCGGTCATGAAAATTTTGAGCACGACTTTTGTACTCAGATTCGAAAATCAACCAATCAAATTACTTGATTTCATGTTTCGAGCATGTTTTTTGTGCTCCAAGCACTGCGCAAAGTTTTATGACTTCAACCCCTGGTTAACTTAGTATATCGCTACTTAGTTTGAGGAAATTGATAATTTCAAAATTAGAATCGTCTCGTGTGTCATAGACTCTGGTACTGAGATGATTATGTATGTCAAATTCGAGATATAAGTCCAAAAATGAGGCGGGGAGAGCTGTGCCTGTTGATTCTTTAATTTCTAATTCTGGCTAATAGATTAATGGAACCCAATCAGAAAAGGTCGTTTTTTTATGGAAAGGACATGAACAATATATCTGAAAATGAAATTAAATAATCTGGCTTCTTTGATCTTATTGGTTTTATCAAGTGTCTTAAGGAAATCCGATTCATATGAAAATGAGAAGAGGTCGGCAAGGTTAGACGCACAGTTAGTTTCCATAACACGTTTGTACATATAAGCCAATTATTATTCCTCTTGTAGTTCTCAGTGAGAAGGATGTTGAGGACATTTTTGACAGGTAAATATTTGAGAAGTAAAATGGATGAACTCCAATTAAACATGTTAAATACAAGTTCAGTTAAGAACTCATCATCGTTACTTTCAAATGATATTTCGACATTTGGGCTATTCAGTATGATTGGAAAAACATCTCCGTCATTCGAACTGGTACATGAAAATATTACAAAAATAATGGTTACCCGTATCATTATTTTGATTAAAAAAAAGGTAGCTGAATTTTTTTTTTATCTAAAATGGGTGTGTCAAGCGGGTAAAATTTTGGAAAATACACGATTGTGAAACAGAAATTCATCACAATGAGTAAAAGTAATTAAACGATGCTAAAATGGTTTTAAGTAAATTTTTTTATCAACATATAAGTAAAATTATTTTCAAGATTGGTAGAATTAGGAAGAGTACCGATTTATATTTTCGATACCAGTAAACTATATCTTACGTTTTCTATCCAGTATTCGAGATAACTTTTTATATTGCACAAGGTCGTGTTTTACTCGATAAAAAAATAATAGATAGTTAATAACACATGAAAATGGGATGCAAATATAAGAGAATAGATTATTCTCATGATTTTAAAGGATATTTCACGCTTTCTTTTATATCAATCGTAGATCCAATTTTTTCTTCTTTATGATGTAATTATGACGCATACAGTTTATCTATTTAATCAATTGTATACCTTTATTATTAAGCGTTCTCAGTTCAGCTTCTTCAAAATTCCAACCTAGAACACCATCTAATGAAGAGGAGTATGATTGCAAAAATAGATATAGAGGTTTAGCCTAAATAATAAGCAATGAAAACTTCATTAAACAAGGAAGAAGGGATTATTGTGACTACGAAATACAACTAATGGAAGAAACATTTGGAAAACATTTAAACTTCACAGTTTTGATTTTCAAGGATTTGACTGCAGAGCAAATAAATTGGGTCATTCATAGAGGTCAGTGATACAGTTCAACCATAAAATGTTATATAGATAAAGGCAGCTTTGCTATGAGTGCCAATAAAACAACTATCAATCTAAGTCACAATTTATAAAAGTAAACCATTATTATAAGTAATTAATATAAGTCAAGGTACAGTCTTAAACACGGTGCCTAGCTCACACCGAACAGCAAGCTGTAAAGGCCCCAAACATTGATTGAAGTGTAAAACCATTCAAACAGGACAACCAACGGTCTAATCTTTATATAAAAACTCTTTAAACGAAGAAATTTGGAGTCGAAGACGATACCTTTGTCCATGAAACGTGTTATGAGGCATACAATAATAACCATTAGTATGCATTATGTTTCAAATGCAAACTTAAGTGCACGTAAATGGTAAATTCGTGTGTCGTTGCAAATTGAGGGTTTTAGGGTTTTTTTTTTTTTTTTTTTGTTTTATCTTGAACCGTTTTGAACGCCCAGGAATTGTTATCGTTTCATCTGTTTATAAGAATGAAATAAATACCCTTTACTTTGTCAAATGACAATTTTTTGTCTATAAAGGAAATGCCACTGATTATGAGGGTGGATATCTGTTATTATTTTATCCCGATACTTTTTTTTTTGGAATAAAACAATGTATTGCCAGCCATTAGAGAGAAAGCAATTATTCTGAAAAATTGTTAAAAAGTGTCGAAAAACATATTTGCTATTCCGCTTATTTCGAGAAACATATATTAAAAACAATTACAACCCCTTTAAATAGGTTATAACATAAATAAATTACACACAGTGACATGCATTTTTAATACATCTTGGTAATTTATTTACCTCTTTCCTCGGCCATTTTTGTAATTTCTTGTAACGGGACAGATATTTTGTTTCAAAAATATGTTGTTTATGCCCATAAAGTATGGCGCGTTTATGTCTCAACGATTTATATTTATTTTACAACAGTAATGTGATCATCAAACTGTTTGGTATAACAACTATAACTATGAATACACATATGATATAATAATTTTATTTTTGATGTTATTCTTCTTTTAATTGGCTGACGTTGTTTTGTTAACAGCTCATAGACATAATTTAGTCATGTGACCGTGAGGTCATCAACGTTTTGTCATGGTTTACTCTCAGCAGTCAGTACTTCGGTACCGACATGATTTAACAAATCTTTCTGAAATTGTCCGTTTATAACTTTTGAAATTATTAAAAAAACTAGGGTTTCAACTTATTTAGAACTTCAGTACCAACATGATTTAGGCAACCTTGTTAAAATTGTCCGTTTATAAATTTTGAAACTATTAAGAAACTCCATCAGGCCAGGTTGACTTTAGGTGGATTTTGCTATTGATTTTAGGTATCTTTGACATATAGCTCTTCAACTGTTTCAGTACGTATACATCCTCGGATTTCAAATGTTTGGCTTTGAGCGTTTCTGATGAAGGTAAATTCAGAAAAGCGCTTCAGACGCATGCAATCCTTAATCGTGCTGTTCTTATTTTTTTACTCCAATTTAAAATGAAATTTATAATCAAATAATAAGAAAAAACTGTAATATTTTATCTTTCTATTCGGAATAACATAAAACATTGTGGTGACACTTTAATATAAAACGCTACGCGGGTTATTCAGTGTACATCACATTTTTGACGTTATTTTTTCATTGACAGAACAAATATTACAGTCATTATATTAAGAACATCAGGCAACACTTACTACAGAAACATTTCAATTAAAGATAAACACCACTGAACCGTTTGTTTACAATTTGTGTAAACGGATAACTTTGTCTTTAATAAACAACTAAAACCATCTATTGATATACAAGACTATTCCACGTGGCATTAAACAAATCTTTAAATTCCAATCTAAGTATCATATTTCACTCTAAACGTCGGAATAGCATTGTGCGACGTTATCCGCGCTTAATGTTTTAAAATGTTCTAATAAGGTTTGTTTTAAAGATAGAATAAAATTGCGAATGGAAATGGGGAATGTGTCAAAGAGACAACAACCCGACCACAGAAAAAAACAACAGCAGAAGGTCACCAACAGGTCTTCAACGTAGCGAGAAACTCCCGCACCCGGAGGCGTCCTTCAGCTGGCCCCTAAACAAATATATACCAGTTCAGTGATAATGAACGCCATACTAATTTCCAAATTGTATACAAGAAACTAAAGTTAAAATAATACAAGACTAACAAAGGCCAGAGTCTCCTGAATTGAGACAGACGCAAACATGCGGCGGGGTTAAACATGTTTGTGAGAACTCAACCCTCCCCAATATCAATTTCGTTTTTCAAAATTATTTCAGATCTTTAACAATTAAACAATATATAAATAAAGAACTGATTGTCATTGTGTATATTGATAAATTAATGTGCTTAGTTATGTAAAAAAATGTTCGGAAGTAACAGAAAGTATTGACAGGCACGGGATATAAATGTATAATATGTATTGACATGTCAATATAATTTTGTATTATTTAGCATGCAAACAACCTGGATTTTATCGCATGTCAGACTGTTTTGCATGTGTTCTTGCGAGCCATGGGTCAGAGGAAACAAGATGTTCGAATGGTAAACCGACATCAGTGAACTTGAGAGATCATTGTTTATTAGGTGTCGACGAAAATACAGTCACAACGAAAGCTATAATAGAAAAATTCAACGACGTTAAAGCATTAAAAGATAAACCGAAGCTTTTTTTCATTCAGGTTTGTATCAATAGATTGAAATATTCAAGATCTTGAAAAAATATGAACAATGAATTACGTTGACGTTAGAAACTAAAACCCAAAAATTAAATGAGTGCATTATTTAATTGGTAAATAACTGCAAACAGGAGTATACCAGTTTTCAAAGGTCATAAATCGATCGAGAATTGACAACCTGGGTTTGTAATTTTACATGTACTTTTCACCAATTTAAATCCGAGGGAAACACATAAACTAAAAAACTAAAACAAACAACAAGAGGATAACTGAACAGCGACAACAACAAAAGTCAACATCCATAGAGACTTACTATTTGATAACAACTGCCATATACATGACTTGGTACAG
Organism: Mytilus trossulus; assembly: GCF_036588685.1. Lineage (NCBI taxonomy): Eukaryota > Metazoa > Mollusca > Bivalvia > Mytilida > Mytilidae > Mytilus > Mytilus trossulus. The sequence goes on along the minus strand of NC_086385.1, from coordinate 14,985,993 downwards.
GACATTTTAAGAAACACACAAGTGGGTTAAACTGACTTACTGCCTAACAAAATAAAGGCAACCCTGGGGACACCTGATAAAATCGGTGTTAGTGTGTCCTTTACAACATCCGATTGACACCTTTTTATCCTGAGCAGCGTTTCATCCAGTATAATATTTTTTTTATTCTACTAGTTTTCATGCTGTTAGGCTACCGGACTGGTACAATCCTCGGGACATATTGTCAACCAGCAAAGATTCCGGTCCGATGGTGATATATAAAGGCAACAGTAGTATACCGCTGTTCGAAATTCATAAATCGATTGAGAAAAAAAACCGGGTACATCAAAAATCCCATCTATTTAAAAAATAAAAAAGGGAAAAAAAAATAACACAACTATATCCGTATATATTTTATTTCTTTTATAACGCTGTTTCTTTGATTTATCTAAAATCATTTATAAAGTTCATTCGGCGGAAACTGTTTTCTCTATTTTTGTAAAAATGTCAAAGGATTAAAATTTGGTTTCAAGGACAGAATTTTCTTTCCTTATCTTATTTGTAAGGTTTTTTCCGTAAAGGTGATCAGGCGCAAGTGGTGTCATGAAATCGTGCTTACCTTAAGTAGCTTACCATTTGTTGTCCACCTGATATGGTATCAGAATTTCTAAAAAGTAAAACAGATTTCAGACTACATCTTGCTATGAATAAATAGTTATGCTTGTATTAATAGGCATGTCGCTCACGCACATAAATGAATATTACAACATCCAGAATAGAACATGGGCATACAATACAAATCAAAAGTGCATCACATGGAAATTTTCAAAATGATTTCACAGATGAATGTTATAAGCAGTCATTTTCTGAGTGTCCAACAGAAAGCAAACCTTTCCTAAAGACAAACCATGGCATTATATCAGAAAAGAAAGATACCGCATAAGCCAGTATCTTCCACAAACTGGGTCAATTGGTAGGATTGTACAAAAATAAACCAGAGGAGATAATATCTATTCTAGATCAATCATGTACTGATGATACTCTTGTCGTTTATTCAACAGCTTCAGGTATTATATATTGGACAATTAACATATAACAAATAAAGTTCTCCGTAGTATACCGCTCTTCGAAACACACAATGTAACACGTGTTTTCCTAATATTTTATTAACTATGTATTTGCTTTCAGGTATCGCAGATCAAATTTATTAGTTCAAAGTGTGTTAATTTACGTTTTTTGATTGAGTTAAGCCTTCCAGTTGATATTTGATCTCTTGTTTTTATTATGTTGTATGTTACATGTAAACTATTGCTTCAAAACAAGGGAGAAGTTTTGGTATAATTAAAACGTTTAATCCCGCTGCAAATGTTTGCACCTGTCTTAAGTCAGGAATCTGATGTATAGTAGGTGTCGTTTGTTTATGTAATTTTATCGTGTTTCTCGTTTCTTGATTTATATATAGATTAGACCGTTGGTTTTCCCGTTTAAATGGTTTTACATTAGTAATTGTGGGCATTTTATAGCTTGTTGTTCGGGGTGAGCCAAGGCTCCGTTTTGAATAAAGTACATTGACCTATATTGGTTTACTTTTATAAATTGTTACTTGGATGAAGAGTTATCTCATTGGTACTCACACCACATCTTCCTGTATTTAACACACACAGAAACGAACTTAGTATTTGACAACATCCGATGAGAATAACAAATATAAAATTAAAACTAAATACATCAATGTGGGATAGAAAACATATTGAAGCAATACGAATTCGCACTTAAATAAAAGAGGAGACAAACGACACAGCAGAGACACAACGTTAACATGTAACACACACAGGAACGAACTATAATATAACAATGGTCATTTTCCTGACTTGATACAGAACATTTTTTAAAGACAAAATGGTGGGTTGAACCTGGTTTTGTGGCATGCCAAACCTCCCACTGTAATAACAATGTTAAATATAGCATTAAAATGACAACATTACATGACAGGACTACAATACAAATACATAAGAGACCAAATAGGACAAAGAAACTCACAAATAATAGTTAACAAAAGGCACCATGTTTCAAATTTAATACGCCAGAAGTGCGTATCGTCCACAAAAGACTAACCAGTGACGGTCAGATGAAGAATAAATTTGAACAGCACTGAGGACCAAAAGTTCAAAAAAGTTGTGCCCAATACGGCTAGTGTTTTCTGCTTGAGATAAGAATGTCCTTATTATTTAGAATACGTTATACTTTTGCAAACAGTAAATTTTATAAAATTACTATATAATAGATATACCTGATAAAACATCAGTATTAATCAACTACAGAAAAAAGCGGATACATTACATAAACCAACATAATCCAGCACAAAAAAATGCACACCCAAGTTCGCCAAAACCTCAACGCACAAAGTGACGTCACATTAGAATTGTAAAAAAATGCACACCAAGTGACGTCACATTTGAAATTCTAAAAAATCACACAAAGTGACGTCACATTTGACATTTGAATATTTCTTAAGTGTTGAAAATGATATGATGAAAGGTCAAAATGGGTTCCTGCATCACGTAAACTGATTTATAAATACATGGATTGAAGGATGGAGATCAATGAATAAATTCCTTGAACTTATGTGACTCTGTTAAAACAATTTGGCACCATGAGCATTATACCGTCGAATAAAATTTCATGCTTGCAAAAAGACATACTAGTAGTGTTTTTTTTTCCTTTTCCCATTTGTTTTTTGTTTAAGCGTCATTGCAGATTCTTCTTGAAAATGAGACGTCTCGAGCTTCTGTGGTGCGACATTTAAATGCTGATAGCTATGATGAGTTAAATTTAATTTGTTTGTATCTAACAAGTACAAAGCTGGTACATGTACATGACATCATGTTTGTTATTTGTATTGATATAATGCCTTTAAAGTTATAAAGAAAAGTAAAGAAAAGCAATAATGTCTGTTAAAAACTGTTATTTTGAGTTTAGAAACATTTGATTATTTTTGTATTTTCATCAATTCATTTCTATTTCCTTGTTTGTTGTTTTCTTTCAGAAAAGTATTCTTATGGGAGAGTGAAATTAGGTGGTTGGATGCTTGTTTCTCTGAAAGAAGCAGTAGAAGAACAGTATTATCAGGCAAACAGAAAGTATCGCATCGATTTAATGGATATTTTAATTGCTACAACTAGTTACATGGCAAGACATTTGAGACGCACCTTCTAGAAGATGTGGAGTATCCCCGTCGTAAATGCACAGCTGTATTTGAACATTGTCTCTATAAAGAGTTGCATTTTAGTTGCAACTAGACTTACCTATTTTAAGTTTTAACTGCAATTGATATTGCATCAATAGTATTTATCTATAAGCCACTTGACTCGAGTTTTTTTAATATCAATTTTATCTTTTAACGTTGTGTTTCTTGTGTGCCGTTTGATTCCTCTTATAATTGAAATTCACATTATTATAAGACGTGTCACGGTTCTTTTTTTATCCCATATTCATGTATTTAGTTTTGATGTTATATTTGTTATTCTCATCGGATTTTGTCTAATGCTTAGCTCGTTTCTGTGTGGATTACATATTACTGTTGTGTCCTCATTTTCTCTTAATAATATATTTAATGCGTTTCCCTCGGTTTTCGTTTATGACCCGGATTTGGTTTTTTCTATCGAGTTTAAAACATTAGTATTCTTCTGTTGCCTTTATTTGTTTTACCATGTTTTGCTATACATTGATATGAATATCATTATCCAAGTTAATGTTTGTAAAACACTATTATCTGTTTACTTGTTTTAAATACGCGAATAAAATTAAGAATGGAAATGACGAATGTGACAAAAAGACACAACCCTACCAAAGAGTAAAAAAAATCGGTCGAAGGCTATCAATGGGTCCTAAGAACAGCAATAAAAAACCTCACCTTGAGGTGGTCTTCAGCGGTCCCGAAAACAGACATATGTACTAGTTCAGTGATAATGAACGTCATAGTTTCCTCCAAAACATATCCATAAGCTAAATTTAAAACAAAACACACAATACCATCCACGGGAAGAGGCTGCTGACTTGTATCACCTGCAAATGTCTAATAGCATGCTAAAATACTAGCGCAATTCGTATGGCCTAGTGTTCTGAAGGTGAAGCCTACCATCTTTAAAGGCAAATAAAGATTCAACGAGAATGACTTTATATGAAAAAATCTTTTAAAGACCCACTTAAAATTTGTTCAATTCTAAATTAACACCTTTACATTTATAACCTGTATATAGATATTCAAGAAGCAGAATAGAAGAAATAAACATTTATTTTTTGAGATTTGATACTAACAATTAGTAATCCTTATTAACAGCAATACTTTTATCAACTGAGTTATTATTCAGTTAATTTCGTGGGTACCGATTTTTGTGGATAGAAAACAGCTTGCATATTCTTAGGTATTTGATTTTAGTGTTTTTCCAAAGTCTGCATACGAACCTGTATAAAAAATTTACTATGTTTTCAAACACTGAAAATGTATCCTTCATAGAAAATTCTAAATATATCTTATGGTCTATTATTCCCCATCGCCGGTCTAATTTAATCAAATTACCTAGCACGTAGGAACTAATGAAAAAGTAGCACAACCCCTCCTAAAAAAGGGGGATATCTTCACGGAAGAACCTGAAATAAAATTGCAATTTCACGATTAACAAACAATTAAAAAGTTTGCACGTTTAGTGGCGTAGCTAGGTCATTTTTACGTGTACGCGCGAAACTTGGCGAGGGGCCTGAGGGCCCAAGCGGATCCAGGTCAAAGAACCTGTTGGTAGTAGATTTGCGGGGGTGAAGCCTACGAAAGTTTAAGGTGGTATGGGTGTATTCCTCCATCTTGGATTGTAAAAAACAGAGAAACTAAGGTCCCGATTTTCTATCAAGTTAGCAAATAAACTCATCATAGATACCAGGACTAAATTTAGTATACGCCAGACGCGCGTTTCGTCTACAAAAGACTCATCAGTGACGCTCGAATCCAAAAAAGTTAAAAGGCCAAATAAAGTACGAAGTTGAAGAGCATTGAGGACCAAAATTCCTAAAAGTTTTGCCAAATACAGCTAAGGTAATCTGTTCCTGAAGTAGAAAAACCTTAGTATTTCAAAAAATTCAAAAATTTGTAAACAGTAAATTTTTAAATATAACAATATCAATGACAATTCATGTCAGCACAAAAATTTGAGAAAGAAATGCAGATATTTGATGTGAATTTTCATTTGAAAAACCAATTTAAAAGAATATAACTTATGAATATTTTTATTTTTACAAGTGTTGATTATTTTTGGTTGTTTTTTAAATGTTTTTAAATCAGCATTTTAAGGGGAAGTAACTCTATAACAGTGCATTTTCTAAAGGATTCTACCTGAAATTATCCTATTTGAATATTTTAGCCGGAAAAAATGTACGGTGACCCTATATTTTCTTTTGATATTCTCAAAGCATTGTATGAAAGCTATCTTTTCTAAATTTATTTTACTATTCTATCATTTTGTTTAGTTTCTAACTACAAAATGGTGTTTTTACCTGTATAATCCATACAAAATGTGTCATTTTGTCACAACCTGTAACTTGAAAAAATGCGCGGTGACCTATTATTTTTATTATTTTGTTGAACATATATCAATAGATACTACGTTTTTGCAAAGTATGAACAAATTCTATCATATTTATTTTAGACGTAAGAGTTATCGAGAATGACATACCATTCCTGTCATTGGAAACTCATCAATAACAACATTCTTCAGATTCAAAATGGTTTATTTTTTATGTTTTATCTATTCATTGTGTTTATTTAGAATTTAATGACCGTCATTGGCGTTGGAGTAAACGTCCATATCAGTTACTTTCAAATATGATTAAAGTGGGGTAAATCACTCAATCAACAAAAACACATTTTCATGTGCAAATTTCGTAAATGAGTTGTTCAGGTGAAATATTAAAATTTGTAAAGGGTTTTTTATGGAACCCTGGTTCCCGCATGGGATTTCTCCCCGGAAAAAGTACATTCATTTGTCAGTTCATTACAGGATTTAAACAAATCAAATATTTTCATTAGATATTTTTTCTTGGTTTGGAATATTAATTTCTGCTCAAGTTTCATGACAAACTATACGTAAACTAACTAATCATAGATACCAGCTTTGATTTTTTTTACTTGCGCCAGACGCGCGTATTGTCGACAAAGGACACATCAGTGTCGTTCGAAACAAACGTGACAATAATTCCAGATCGTCGGATTTAAATTGCGAAAAGAAAAGTCCGTCTGTCAGCATAACACTGACAAATGAACGAAACAAAGTTTGCTTCTGAAATTAACCATGAAAAAAAAACTTCAAGAAAGTTTCATTATATTCGACGAATGTTTAACAAAGTAATTGACATGTAACAAATTTTAACTTCAGACTGTAAATTCATAGAGAAATTCCTTTTATCCAAAAAATATAGGAAAACTCATCATACAAAATTTCGTCATTATACTCTGGATACTCTTTTGACCATCAACAGTTTTTGTCCAGCTACCGTAAAGTTGACGAAAGTTTGACATTTAAAGATGTTGATATCTTAAAATTTTAACAAACATACTGAAGCTACATGTACATAGTTATGATATTGGCACCGCCGACGAAATTGAGAATTGAAATTTCTCGCTTTCGCGATATAAATGTCAATGTCTCGACAAAAAATTAAAACCACATATCGAATCTTAAATCATAATGAATTGCTTTAAAAAAAAAAGAGAATGCAAATGAGTATATAATTCACAGTATACCTAGACTTTGACAGAAAATGAACAAATATATCATATGATACAAAATTTCGTCTCTTTTGTAAACTTAGCTACGCGCATGACGTAAAAATATTTACCAATTTCACGAAACACGATAAATAACTAACCTTTTTCACGGCTACACGTGAAATATAAATGGAAAAACACGTTGCACGAAAATAACCCTTAATCAACCCCCTAAAACTATCTGATGAATATTGAATATGATCCCTCCCGGTGTCTGAGTAACAAATTTCAACTCATTCTGTAGATGTGCACTTCGATTTCTTACTTATAAGGAGAATCGGTAGACACAATTATAGACAAAAACCGGACAAGAACAGAACCAAAAATTCTAATAATGGAATTTTTCATTTTCTTTCTCAATGCTGAATAGTCTTTGTCCATTCAAAAACAACTACAATGGTTTTGATAACAATAAAAACTTTACCTCTAATCAGTTGCCTAAACTTGTCAATTTGAAAACAATAAACAGGCACTAAATAAGATTTCCTACACTAAAAGTAAAAAGCAAACACAAAAGACATCAATATTAGCAATCGGAACAACTCTCTAAACCAATAATGTCATAAATTGCTGGGTTTTTTTTCATGTTGAAGTACATGTCATTGAAGTAAATGCAGCGATAGGAACATGTGATTAACAATACAATGAAACACGTAAGCAACTAGTTATACAATATTGCTATGATAGCATGTAAATTAAATAGTAGCATTTAACTCAACGTTCAAAATTCAAAAAATGATGCACGAACAGTATTAATGTCTGTGTCAAAACTGCCATCCCTTAATCCTTTAGGCATTACAATAATTCCGTCTAAATGAGAATAAGGGATAACTAAAATAACGATACAACCCAAATGTTTCTTTTTTTCAAATCCAGTATTTGGTTATTTTAAAACCTATACAATTAAACGTACACAGAAAAACGTGCAAAGTCTAAACACTAATAAAACATAAGACTTGTAAAAGTAAGTAAAAAAGGTAAACGAAAACAGGAGAAAAAGATACAAAATGCAAGATGTGGTCGATGTATTATTATTAAATACATATAAAGAAGACGAAAATACTGAACTCCGAAGATAATTCAAAAAGGAAAGTTGGCAATCTCAAAATCAAAAGCTCAAACACATCAAACGAATTGATAATATCTTTCATATGCCTGACTTGGAACACACATTTTCTTATGAAGAAACATACAACATCTGAATATTATCTACAAATTAATAACATCCTTTGAGCAGTAAAATATTTGCCTTATTTGGTTCTGATTACTGTCTGTAATTGTGCAGAATTGATTTTTTTCCAATATAAAACACAAGCCCATGCAATATCAAAAGTTTGGGAAAACGTGTGATGAACAAAGTTCTAAGAAAATTCAAACACCAGAGGTTGAGATATCGGGCACAACGATATAAATATTTATAGACAGCACACGAAGATATCGCTGTTATAAATTATCTTAATGTCATGGACATTGATCTCCAATAGAAATATATACGCCTAACACTGTTTGCTAGGATGCACTTCGTGCACTTCAGATAACAATATTATACATTATTTCACGTGATGTGAACCTTTTATCTTATAATCAATGCAATGTAAGAATTCATATTTTTCACAAATATTAATCATCCTTTTTACCAGGAAAACATTACACGGAGATTATTAAACTATAAATATTATACCGTGAAGAAAATTTAGGTATTGCTTTCCTCCAAATGAAGTCTATGGTTCACACAGGGGATGAAGGTATACAGTATTCTACATCTTTTTTAAGATTGACTGTAATATTTGTCTGTCATGAAGACGTAACATTAAAAATGGGATGCACACTGAATAACCGGAATAGCGTTTTTTTTTTTATATAAATAAGGCCGTTACTTTTCTCGTTTGAATTGTTTTACATTGTCATGTCGGGGCTTTTCTAGCTGACTATGCGGTATGGGCTTTGCTCATTGTTGAAGGCCGTACGGTGGCGTATATTTGTTAATGTCTCTGTCAGTTTGGTTTATTGTGGACAGTTGTCTCATCGGCAATCATACCACATCTTCTTTTTTTTTATATATGGCGGGTTATTCTAAAGTTTGCACCACAGTTTCAATGTTATTTCGAATAGACAAAGGCATATTAGAGTTATTCCTTATAATTTAATTCTTAATTCATGACATTGATGACGTCACGGTCACGTGGAAAAATAATGTATAAGAGTTAATAGACAAAACACTGTTCGCCAATCAGAAAACACGTTACATTCTTTATTACATTATTATTCAATAACGCTTGTTTAACTCATGTTTAAAAAGAGCCGGAAGTTACCGAGGAACAATCACAATTGATAACAAAATAAAACCATGACAGAGCAATGCCAATGCAAATACCAGCATGTCAACCATCACTTCATCAATATTACAGACTGAGTAACACGAATGTTACCAAAAACTTAAACCGATTGCATTCAATATTGCCAAATAAATATTTTTGAATATACAGGAAATATAGATAGCAAACGTAAAAGATAAACACCTCGTTTTTTTTAAAACGACAATGCACATCAAATAATGTTAAAAGGAAAAGAAAGTTCAAAAACATGTACCGTCTATCGATTTGACATAAGAAAATTATCTAAAAGAATAAAATAAAGTCATTATGGTATTTTACTATCATAGTTCTGATTTTATTGCAATTACCAATTATATGTAAGTGAGGGGCAATATCTGTGATAAAAGATAGATGACAATTGATCTAATCAGCAATCGTATATGACGTGCTTCTTTCGCTTTGTAAACAACAACGTGATGAAATTCTCGATTTATCTATACTTAGCGCAGACTAAGAGAAATACATAATAATGGATGTTGAAATTTTCCTCCCACATATATCCACATATACTATTTGCATACTCTTTGCCGATTTTATTGTTTTAAAAAACTGAAATTAAAAACAAGACAAAGAACTTTTATTCCTATTCCGATGCATAATAAAAAGAATTAATGCACACAAAATCGGAAAAATCTACAAAATCTAATTAAAATAAAATTCTGCGAAAGTGTACAAATGTTTTGGCGTATTTAATTCATTTCAAAACATGACGTCATACAAAAGAGTACATTCAAACTACAGATTGATAAGTGCATTTGAGCTTTATCAAACAGGGAGTTAAAAAAAACAGCCACACACACGGCATACCCATACTCGCTTTAGTTTTAAATGATCGTATTTGTTCAATTAGAATCGAAAGAATTCATGGAAGCCGTAGATTTGTTGTAAATTTACACATGACCTTGGTCGTGATATTTGTTGATTTTATCCCTCGCTAACGCTCATAATAAAAATCGAATATCACGGCCCAGGCCATGTGCAAATCTCCAACAAGTCTATGGATTCCATGAATTATTTATTAACTATCAAAACGTGTGACAAATATGTTGTTTTGAATATAAAACAATAGTTGTTGTGTAATTTGCAATGATTCTTTATACTTAAATTTGGTTCAGAACTTTTAAATAATTCTATTTCAATTTAAGATATGTTTTAATTGAATTGGTAACTTCATTTCACGTTTATCTAACTTTCAAAGACTGCATTCTGAAATACATATAAAGCGTGAAAAATATCAGAAAAAACATTAACCAACCACTCTTTTTTGAAGATTGTATCAATTGTGCTTGATATATGTACAATAAGCTGTATTGATTTTGAAAAAAGAAAATACATACTTACCTCAATTGCACTCAAAACAATTTAGACAAACATGATTATAAAGTGTAATGGGTCATAACTAGTGACAAAATGATCATGTATAAATGTTGTGAATCTTTGTGGTTTTTCAAATTGGTGGAGTTTGGAGTTATTATGCATTTTCATATAGATTTCTGAGAAAACAAATGCTGTTATATTAAACATGTTAAACCTGTATTCATTTATATTCATTCTAATAAGTTATTTTGAAATTCATTGTATTGTAATCAAATGTAATCATGATTACTTACCAATGTAATCATTAATTTAACTAGTTACTTTGATAAATCAAACAATCATTAATTCAGTTCAAAGTAAAATCACAAAAATACTGAACTCAGAGGAAAATCAAATCTGGTAGTTCTTATCACATGTCAAAATTAAATGACAAATCACATCAAAAACGATAGGACAACAACTGTCATACTACTGACTTAGTACAGAGATTTTCAAATGTCAAACGTACAATTGACAAAGTTATTTCAATTTACTAGTAATCAATTACATTGAAAGTAATTAGACCCATTTCTGTCTGTTATAAATCAAGGCGAAGTAACACTCAATCAACATCTAATTTTAATAGGAATAAATAAGGGTTGTTTTGTTTAAGTAAACTAGATATTTTGATGAGTGCAATTCTATAAATTAATGACGTTGGGTTTACGGAGTTGAATGTTCAGATATTGCAGTCCTTAACTAACCTGTCCGGGTTGGACAATGAAAACGTTACAAGATAATACTGAAGTTTATCGTATAACCAGGTAGTACTGGTAAACCTTTTGTATTTTTATTTCAGTTCTGATTGAGAAAATTGGGGAAGACATATTTTGCAAGTACATATTTTAAGAGTAAAATAGCTAACTCTTATCATATATATTATAGATATTTCACACAGGTTAAGATAAATCTGATTTATCCTTTTATTTGAGTAAAACTGTTCTAAACATCTAGATGACAGGTATTTCGCCGTTGAGTAAGGTAAACAAAATCAGTCGTCATTCGGATATGTTTCTTCGAAAGTAAAGCTTACATGTACCGTAAGTATAACCAACAAACTGACTGGCAAATAACAATTTGAATTAATTTAGTTGTATATAATTTTATATAAAAAAAAACCAGTTGAAACTGAAGCGAGGGTTCAAGATACCATAAATAGAACATGTAGAACATGAAGAAGAAAAATAAAAAGGTCTTCTTAAATAATATAAAGAATGACATTAGATTATATTACCTTAGCTATACTTTTGCAAATAGTTGTTACTCAATAATCACTTGTTTGGTCTTTGCACTTTCTTGTTTCGAGCGTTAGTGACGAGTCTTTAGACAACGATTGGTGAGTCTGGCGTTCACAATAACAGGCCTTTTTGTTTCATTTGTTTACTAAAGAGATTACTAGATATTAGAAAATGTATTTGTTTTCATTGTTTAATCGTTGTACTTGTGATGAAACTTAACAGTCAAAGGTTAGCAGAATATGTTTGTTCTTCAAAACCAACTACTATAAACACAGATTTATGTTTAGGTTCGTTGTCTTTTCCAGTCTGTGGATTTTTGTGTTGGGTGTTTTGTTCTTCTTTTTGTCTTTTACTTTTTTTTAGCTTTCTATCATGGCATTGTCAGTTTGTTTGGATTAATTTTGATATCTCTATGGCAATAAACGTTTTAGTTTTCTTGTCTTCAGTATCTAAATACTTTTACATATTTACTTTCACCATTGCACAAGGTTGTGTTTTTCCTTGGTTGTTATGGTTTAATTTCAGAAGTATAGTACCTACTAGTCGAGAACACGAGTTTTACAATTACTTTGATAATTGTTCGATTAAATAACAATAATGATCACATCATTGCTTAGAGTAACTGATAAAATTGACTGTATTATTGGCAAGGAAAATATCTGTCATATTTCAACTAGATCAGGTATTTCCTTATGTAGAAAATATTTGCTAAACTTCTCTTTCAAATGGCGGTCACATATGATTCCATTATGTTGACAACAATGTATGAGTAAGTGAGTAACAACAACAGACATAATAGTTAAAATTTAAAAATTTGAGTACAGCAGTCAACATTGTGTTATAATCTTTATCCCTAAGAAAACCAAACTATGCCAACAAAAACAAATAAATGGCATTTATACACTCTCTAGACTAAGCGGATAAGCAATAATGAAGGAAAAGAATACACAAATGGCCATAGCACAATAACACAATAGTAGGATGTATAAACACCAAACCGAATGTAGACATCGCATTATTCAACAGATACAACTTTAAATAAATAAAATATTGTGTAGATTAGTAAAGATGAAAAGGAAAATTTGCTGTCGAAATAGTAAAATAATCAAATTAACAAAATGTATGTTAACGGCTTACATAGACTTTAACCACTGTCAAATCTTATGAATATTAATTTGTTCAAAGTAGAAATCATAAGTGTGAAGATATATTGACTTCTAATCAAATGATGTTTTGTTTATCAGCCTGCAAACAAGATGATTTTTTTCGACAATCAGACTGTTTAACATGTGTGTTTGGCGAGTCATGGTGGAGAAGAAGACAGACATGCTCACGGTAAACTGACATCAGTGAATTCAAGAGACCATTGTATATATGATGTAGACTGCTTTCCAGTTATAACGAAAGTTATAATAGACAAATTTAACAAAGTTGAAGCTTTGAAAGATAAACCGAAGCTTTTCTTCGTCCAGGTTAGCATTTGTATAGACTGAACAGTTTTAGATCTAGAAGAATTTTCACGAACAATTAGGACAACATTATTTGCTGAGAACTCAAAAGTTTTAAAATATCAACAAATTTAAAGTAGTGCATTGAAAATGTTGTATGAAATATCAACTATATAATATTAATTTGAAGACTATCTAACGAAACTATTTTCGAACTAATTCACCACGTCCAACCACAAATGTATTGAACACTTCCAAAATCATGAAAATAGACCAATAATTTTAAAGTCTTCAAAGCAATGTATGTTGCATACATTCCTGTTTCTACATTGTAATTCATTTTAAATTAATTTTCATTTACTGGTAGAAATTGGGGCAAATGCTAAATATATTGATGGTTAGTAAGCTGTTTTAAATGGTTTATCCCACATAAACTAGTTTTGTTCATTTTAAAAGTGGGATTTTTTGTTGTTTTTTTTAGGGGGGGAGGGGGCTATTTCGTTTTTGAAAAAATGTATTTCTGTTTTCAATTAAATAGAAAAGCTGATTTCAGAAATAATTCATCGGGGCTTACATACTTTTGATTTTATAATTTTTAAAATTTGTTCGAATAAACATTAAACGACAAAAATATGTGACGTATAAATTTACTGACGTCAGAAACGCGAAATTATTTCTTTTAAAATTGTAACACGATGATGACTGCTGTACCCATAATTTGACTATTTTATTTATTATCTCTGTTTAGTTCATGCATCATTTTAAATATAACGGAATTTGATGAGACGGTCGTACACAGTAAGAGATTTAGCGCTATAAAACCAGGTTTAACGAACACTTTCTACATTTGAAAATGCCTGTACCAAGTCTGGAATATGATAGTTGTTGTCCATTCGTTTTTGATGTGTTTTTGTCCTTTGATTTTGCCACTTGATTAGGGACTTTCCGATTTGATTTTTCTCTGAGTTCAGTATTTTTGTGATTTTAATTTTTACTTTAATACAATTGGACCGTTGTGCTGAATATTTTACCCCGTTTGTTTATTTTTTCTTGTCGTGATGATTTTCGGTTTCACAATCGTGCATATCCCCGGAGAATTCTTATAGTCTTACGTCTTTGTTCAATGACGTCGAGTAGCTAAATCATAAAGAAGCATTTCACGTCAGAGTCTGATCGGAACAGCCTTAACAAGAACTTCACAACTTACCACGGGTGTGTACTGAAAGAGCTTGAAGAACGTCATATTCGAATTTATTTATAATATACCAAAAAAGAATATGAAGTTTTATTGTCAACGAGAACTCTCGTCACAAGAGTTCAGATGACACATAAATAACAGCTATAGGTCACCGTACGGTCTTCTACAATAGCAATATGGATTAACAAAAGAAGTTACGAAAGTAATTTGACTACATTTTTGTTTCCCTTAGGCAAAACATTGTATATATATTCATGCTTGTATTTTTAGTCATGTCGATCAAGAAAGAATCCGACATCAAAGGACGCTTGTAAGGACAAGGGGCATACAATACCGGTTCACAGTTTTTCACAGGGTATTAATCTAAATCTGGGTACAGATTATGCGGAGGATTCATATGCTGATTGTCCAACAGAAAGCAAGCCTGCCGTCAAGTCTAATCATGAAACAAAACCTGAAAAGGAGGATATCACAGAAGCCACTATCTTCCATAAACTTTGCAGAATGTTTGGCTTATACAGAAATGAACCAAAGGATACGATATCTATTCTAGATTCGTCATGTACCGATGATACACTTGTTGTTTATTCAACAGCTTCTGGTAACTACAATTAAACAATTGATTTAATTACCACTCAACCATTAAAACAAAACGTTTAATATGTTTTTTCGTCCAAAGTGCTTTTCTAGATTTACCTTCTAAAGGAAGGTTTAAAGCAGAATATTTGAAAGGCAATAACATTTAAGAACAAAAATAGGAGAAGTGCTTTATGACACAACAACAATCTTCAGTTTAGCAAAATCCATCTTGGTTAAACTTCGTCTGAGGTAACTCTAACCTTAGTTCCTTTAAAGTTTTAAAATTTATCAACGGTTTATTTTGGAAAAGTTTGTTTTGAATCATATCAGTACCGACAGAGCTGATTAAATCATTGGGGGCTTATGGTCCCACAGCAGAACTATCGGACTAGTTCTTTAAAAAAAGGAAGCAAGATGTTGCGTGATGGTGTGTGTCCGAGTAACTAACTTTTATCTGGAACTCTCAAAGCCGAATATTAGAAATCCGGGAATGTCTTAGAACCGGAACAATTAAATAGCAATATTACAAAATAATAGAAATACAGTGTTTAATCTTCAAAAATATAGCAAATCTGCTGATTTTATACTGAGATGTCAAAATCGTTTTCAATAAAGGCGCTTTAAATACAAACAAATGGAGGATTCAGATATATGTGCAATTTTGTTGACTTGTAAATTTGTCCTTTTAACTATGTGAAAGACAATTTGGTACTATGCACAGTATACCGAAGAAAAGAATAGCATATACGGAGGTAGGCATAAGGCATATTGCATTTTTAAATTATTTCGTTGTCTACAACTTCAAACTTGATATGCCTTGTTTTATGTTTATAACTTTTTTCGATTACAGCTGGTGATGAGTTGCATGAATACAAAATGTGTGTCTAGCGTACAAAATCTTAATACAATATCTATAAAGTGTCTATTTTCTTTCCTTCAGCAAATACAATACCCGTATATGAAATCATCTTATAAATCTGTAATACATATAATTCCTTTTAAATTATACAGAAAGTCATGAACATGAGTGCTGCCGACTGTACTAGTTACCGGCTATCATATTGAATTTGAATATACTAGAAGATAACTGCGAAATCGCGATACCATTTGGCAAGTGTTGAAAAAAAAATTCAAATGCATCTTCCAAAGTAGCAAACCAAAACTATATGTTATTGAGAAATCATGAGTTTAACAAAAATATTTTTTTTGTTGAAATATCAATTGAATTGAAACTAGACGCGAGTCTTTACTGAGTTTGATCCTAAGCTGTGACCATTACAGTACAGGACCAAGTGTTCTATGAAAGGGGCACAATTGGTGACCCTAGAATTTATAATACATTTAAGTATTTAAGTTATTCCATTGATTAATTTTTGCTTTTACTTTATTTTAGAAAAGTATTCTTATGGAAGAGTAAACTTAGGTGGTTGGGTGCTTGTTTCTCTCAAAGAAGCGATAGAAGAACAGCTTAGACAGGCAAACGGAATATATAGCATTGATCTTATGGAAGTTTTTAAACGCTATAGCTATTAAAAATGCACTTACATTTGAGACGAACTCTAAGAAATATCCCAAAGACCCACCATTTAAAACAGCAGTTGTGTTTGAACATTGCTTTTTTAAAGAGCTGCATTTTTATAGCAACTGAAATTACCTATATTAGTTTGGATTACAATCTAAATTGAATAATTATGTACAATATGTATGCATCAGCTGTTTGATTCGAGTATCTAAAATAACAATGTGTGTTAATTCAAATCAACAATATGTCACTTTACCTCGTAGAATGATATACTATCACTCAAGTGGAATTAATTAAGACTTACAGATTTTTATCTTTTTTCTGGTTTTATATAGTTATAAATCGGACAGAGCGACCTTCTTATCCATTGCTTGTGACTTAATTTGTCTAAAAGTCTTAATTCAATACTGAAATATTATAATCACACAATCACACATTCACATATTACAACTTCAAATATCAGATTATTTTGATATGAGCGTTACTGATGAGTCTTATGTAGACGAAACGCGCGTCTGGCGTACTAATTTATAATCCTGGTACCTTTGATAACTATTAATCATTAAATTCATCGTAAGAACGTATACAACAAAATTTGTTTTAAACTTAATGGTGTATGCGATGATATTTTTTTAGTCAAGTTCTTTTTGGTTGTTAGAGAGCCGACTAAACGGTATTGCTGTCGAATGTCGTACGGTGTTTCAAACAGGGGTTTGGGCTGACATATACAAAATACCGAATGATGTGATATAGAAGGAAACACATGAACGGGGTGAAGTATTTTGTAAGACCGTCAATTTGATATCAACTTTTAGGTATATTTCTTAACAAATAAGTGAACGTTTATTGTGGACATGATGTGGTGTTTATGGTAGAGTCCTGTAGGTAAGTGCAAGATGTGTTATCTGAACGACAGGAACTGTTTAAACTTTCAAAACATAACGGTTTTTTCTTCGGTATGTGTTCATCAGTCTTATATTTTCGACAGTAAGGAAGATTAACCGAATTCCATTGAAACAATAGATCATCCTCCACGATGCTAGTTTCCAACTGTGGCGGGCCCTGCACTTCATTGGATACGGGTAACATTTATGTCTGTTCGTAAGCAAAGGTCCCCGAAATGTTCTTATCGCACAATAACCAGTAGCGATGAGTTGATCTCGAGCAGTTCTTGTTTAAAGCATCCTATATGGCAACCACTCTCTTTTTAAGGATTGAACTGTTTGCAATGGGTTTCCTTCTGACCAACCTTCATTACGCTTTATTTTCCCTAGCAGTTGTTATAGGGGGTCATCTTGATCTCGGAAGGTCTTTAATACATTTGTTGCCTAATTTTTTATTCTCTAAACGACTTATAGTAGACTGGTGATGACCAAAAAAACGTGAAATTATCACAGTGACATACCTGCTTCTCTCAAGCTGATAACCTGCCATCTTGCTGCATTTTGAATTGTTAAAGTGTTGACAATTCAGAGGATAAAAATATCTGTTTTATTGCTTACGAGTACAGTAGCTGCATGTGCAGATAGGAATTTATCGAGTCGATATTTATTTATTAATTTCAAGTGAGATTTAAAAAAAATGTTTGCTAGTTCTGTTTCAACAAATTCTTTAACAAAAAATAGTGTCTTTTTGAATTTTAATTTCAATTTGGTGTTGCAACACTGTTTTCCATATGTATATATAAAAAGGTACAAAGTTGATTAACCGTCCCTCTGCTGGATGAGTTTCTTTATACCAAATCTTAAATTTCAAATATTAATCCAATGAACGCAATAGGTTCTTTAAACGTTTAAACACGTTAATGTCGTTTGATTTTGTAATTTGACTTAGTCACCTTGATTAATAAGCAACCGGCGCTAATAAAACAACTAATATAAGTTTATTATCATCCTAAATAGTACATGTAGTAATGAGCTATTGATTGTGAGTTAAATCCTTGGACATTTATGAGGGTGTACTTTTATTAACAGAAAAACGGATGTCACATGATCAGCAGAATTTACCTTTTCTTCAGAATCACCCGAAATCACCCATATATTTGTATACAGTTGGGTGCAGACCAAGCATTACATAAAGTAAACGCAAGTTAACGCCGCGTGCACATATTTCGTTAGTTTACTTCAAATTTCCCGTTTACTAGTAAACGCCCGTTTACTATTATTACGTTAACGCGATCAAAATGGAAATTTCTAATGTCTACCCGAGTAAACGGGCGTTTACTTTGTGTCCGTTTAGTCAGTAGTAAACGGGCGTTTACTTCATTTTCACGTGCACTTAAAAGTAAACGGGCGTTTACTACAGATTTTAAAAGTGTATTTTTACGTGCACTTGAAAGTAAACGCGCGTTTACTTTTCGCGTTAACTGATTGAAGTTCATTTGTTTATTTATTTTATAAAAACGACCTTTAGTCTTTGTATTTTACGTATATGTGTTTTAAACCAGAACAATTAAAAAAACTCTTTTAATTCGAATATGAATTTTATTCAATCACACACAATCAGTTCCATTAAGTCCATTATTTTTACTTATTAGCAGATTTTCTATATTTTCTTTTCAAAAGTTACATGTACAAATATCGATACGGAAAGAAAGGTTATCCGAGAAATCGGAAACATATTTTTATATGATGGGATATACACATCATGGTTATCGTTGTTTCTTTCCCCATTTTTAATTGTCTCTTCGAATTCCTAACTATAACTCGGTGCATTTAATACATAATTTTTAATCGAAATTCCCCTCGTTTGTCTTGGATTAACATGATTTAAGCTTCAGTTTTGACAAATAATCAAACGTAATTTGTACAGGGGTAATAATAAAGTGTAACATAAGTATGTACGTCATTCGTACCAATCCGTCAATTTAAATGTTCAAATATTGCGATCCTTTGCATGGATTTATAACTGATTTACTATTCAGCTACATAGAGTGCTAATATGGTCTGTGTTGGTTGTTCCCGACAAATAATTTTATAATACGAGTCAGTCGTGTGAAAACTACTGAAATTTGTTTCAATTCAATAGTTTGAATCCAAAAAGGACATGCTGGAACTCGAAATTGACATGATTGATACCAACAATTTTTTTAGTCATAGCTAATCAAAAATTGCTACCTTTCAGTTTTATATAATACAATCAATCATTAAATTAAAATATAACTCATTTACTATGCAGGCAGCTATATAGATTTACATAAAAAGTGCTAATATGGTCAGTTATGGTTGTTGGGGACAAATAATTTTATTATATGAATCAGTCTGAGGTATGAAAAATACTGAATTTTGTTTACAATTCAATATTTTGAATAAAAAAAAATACATTGTGGCACTCTAAATTGATGCGAACCCATTTTTTTATTCATACTGTTCCAATATTGCTACCGTTTAATTTATACAATCAATCTTTACATGAAAATACAACGTCTTTACTATGCCACTATATAGATTTACATTATAAAGTGCTTATATGGTCAGTTTTGGTTGATGCGGACAACTAATTTTATAATATGAGTCAGTCTGAGGTATGAAAACTACTTAAATTGGTTTACGATTCAATAATTTGTATAAAAAAGTACATGCTGGCACTCTAAATTGATGCAAATTAAATTTTTTTAATTTGTATTCAAATATTGCTACCTTTTATATAATACAATCAATCCTTACATGAAAATATAACTCATTTACTATGTGGCTTTATAGATTTACATAATAAAATGCTAATACGGTCAGTTTTTGTTGTTGCGAAACAAATGGATTTATAATACGAGTCAGTATAAGGTATGAAAACTACTAAAATTGGTTTACGATTCAATAATTTGTATAAAAAAGTGCATCTAAATTGATGAGAACCAAATTCTTTATAGTCATAATATTCAAATATTGCTACTTTTTATATAATACAATCAATCCTTACATGAAAATATAACTCATTTACCATATGGCTATATATACTTATATAATAAAGTGCTTATATGGTAAATTTTGGTTGTTGCGAACAAATAATTTATTATATGAGTCTGTCTGAGGTATGAAAACTACTGAATTTTGTTTACAATTCAATATTTTGAATAAAAAAAGGACATGCTGGAACTCTAAATTGATGAGAACAAAACTTTTTAGTTATAATATTTAAATATTGCTATCTTTTGTATTATACAATCAATTCTTATAACTCAATTACTATGTGACTATATAGATTTACATAATAAAATGCTAATATGGTCAGTTTTGATTGTTTATAAACAAATAATTTTATAATGAGAGTCAGTCTGAGGTATGAAAACTACTTAAATTGGTTAACGATTCAATAATTTGTATAAAAAAGTACATGCTGGCACTCTAAATTGATGCAAACACATTTGTTTTAGTCATAATATTCAAATTTTGCTACCTTTTATATAATACAATCAATCCTAACATGAAAATATAACTCATTTACTATGTGACTATATAGATTTACATAATAAAATGCTTATATGGTCCATTTTGGTTGTTGCGACAAATAATTTTATTATATGAGTCAGTCTGAGGTATGAAAACTACTTGAATTGGTTTATGATTCAATAATTTGTATAAAAAAGTACATGCTGTCACTCTAAATTGATTCAAACCAATTTTTTTTAGTCATAATAATCACATATTGCTACCTTTTATATAATACAATCAATTATTACATGAAAATATAACTCATTTACCATATGGCTATATAGACTTATATAATAAAGTGCGTATATGGAAAGTTTTGGTTGTTGCGGACAAATAATTTTATTATATGAGTCAGTCTGAGGTATGAAAACTACACAAATTGGTTTACGATTCAATAATTTGTATAAAAAAGTACATGCTGGCACTCTTAATTGATGGGAACCAATTTTTTGTAGTCATAATATTCAAATTTTGCTACCTTTTATATAATACAATCAATCATAACATAAAAATATAACTCATTTACCATATGGCTATAAAGATTTACATGATAGAATGTTTATATGGTCAGTTTTGGTTGTTGCTGACAAATAATTTTATATATATGAGTCAGTCTGAGGTATGAAAACTACTGAATTTTGTTTACGATGCAATATTTTGAATAAAAAAGGGACATGCTGGCACTCTAAATTGATGGGAACAAATTTTTTTAGTCATAATATTCAAATATTGCTACCTATTTTATTATACAATCAATCCTTACATGAAAATATAACTCATTTCTATGCGGCTATATAGATTTACATAATAAAATCCTTATGTGGTCCATTTTGGTTGTTGCGACAAATAATTTTATTATATGAGTCAGTCTGAAGTGTGAAAACTACTGAATTTTGTTCACAATTCAATATTTTGAATAAAAAAAGGACATGCTGGCACTCTAAATTGATGCGAACAAAATTTTTTAGTCATAATATTCAAATATTGCTACCTATTTTATTATACAATCAATCTTTACATGAAAATATAACTCATTTACTATGCGGCTATATAGATTTACATAATAAAATGCTTATATGGTCCATTTTGGTTGTTGCGACAAATAATTTTATTATATGAGTCAGTCTGAGGTATGAAAACTACTGAATTCTGTTTACGATGCAATATTTTGAATAAAAAGGGACATGCTGGCACTCTAAATTGATGCGAACAAACTTTTTTAGTCATAATATTCAAATATTGCTACCTATTTTATTATACAATCAATCCTTACATGAAAATATAACTCATTTACTATGCGGCTATATAGATTTACATAATAAAATGCTTATATGGTCCATTTTGGTTGTTGCGATAAATAATTTTATTATATGAGTCAGTCTGAGATATGAAAACTATTGAATTTTGTTAACGATTCAATATTTTGAATAAAAAAAGGACATGCGGGCACTCTTAGTTGATGCGAACACAATTTTTTAGTCATAACATTTAAATATTGCTACCTTTTTTATTATACGATCAATTGTTATATCAAAATATAACTCATTTACTATGCCGGCTATATAGATTTACATAATAAATTACTTATATGGTCAGTTTTTGTTGTTGCGAACAAATAATTATATATAACGAGTTAGTATGATGTTTGAAAACTACTGAATTTTGTTTATGATTCAATATTTTGAATAAAAAAAGGACATGCTGGCACTCTAAATTGATGCGAACAAAATTTTTTAGTCATAATATTCAAATATTGCTACCTATTTTATTATACAATCAATCCTTACATGAAAATATAACTCATTTACTATGTGGCTATATAGATTTACATAATAAAATGCTTATATGGTCCATTTTGGTTGTTGCGACAAATAATTTTATTATATGAGTCAGTCTGAGGTATGAAAACTACTGAATTTTGTTTACGATGCAATATTTTGAATAAAAAGGGACATGCTGGCACTCTAAATTGATGCGAACAAAATTTTTTAGTCATAATATTCAAATATTGCTACCTATTTTATTATACAATCAATCCTTACATGAAAATATAACTCATTTCTATGCGGCTATATAGATTTACATAATAAAATGCTTATATGGTCCATTTTGGTTGTTGCGACAAATAATTTTATTATATGAGTCAGTCTGAGATATGAAAACTATTGAATTTTGTTAACGATTCAATATTTTGAATAAAAAAAGGACATGCTGGCACTCTTAGTTGATGCGAACACAATTTTTTAGTCATAACATTTAAATATTGCTACCTTTTTTATTATACGATCAATTGTTATATCAAAATATAACTCATTTACTATGCCGGCTATATAGATTTACATAATAAATTACTTATATGGTCAGTTTTTGTTGTTGCGAACAAATAATTATATATTACGAGTTAGTATGATATTTGAAAACTACTGAATTTTGTTTACGATTCAATATTTTGAATAAAAAAAGGACATGCTGGCACTCTAAATTGATGCGAACAAAATTTTTTAGTCATAATATTCAAATATTGCTACCTATTTTATTATACAATCAATCCTTACATGAAAATATAACTCATTTACTATGCGGCTATATAGATTTACATAATAAAATGCTTATATGGTCCATTTTGGTTGTTGCGACAAATAATTTTATTATATGAGTCAGTCTGAGGTATGAAAACTATTGAATTTTGTTAA
This sequence comes from Mytilus trossulus, assembly GCF_036588685.1. Taxonomy (NCBI): domain Eukaryota; kingdom Metazoa; phylum Mollusca; class Bivalvia; order Mytilida; family Mytilidae; genus Mytilus; species Mytilus trossulus. Next base: position 14,962,364 of record NC_086385.1, on the reverse strand, counting down.
CGATTCAATATTTTGAATAAAAAAAGGACATGCGGGCACTCTTAGTTGATGCGAACACAATTTTTTAGTCATAACATTTAAATATTGCTACCTTTTTTATTATACGATCAATTGTTATATCAAAATATAACTCATTTACTATGCCGGCTATATAGATTTACATAATAAATTACTTATATGGTCAGTTTTTGTTGTTGCGAACAAATAATTATATATAACGAGTTAGTATGATGTTTGAAAACTACTGAATTTTGTTTATGATTCAATATTTTGAATAAAAAAAGGACATGCTGGCACTCTAAATTGATGCGAACAAAATTTTTTAGTCATAATATTCAAATATTGCTACCTATTTTATTATACAATCAATCCTTACATGAAAATATAACTCATTTACTATGTGGCTATATAGATTTACATAATAAAATGCTTATATGGTCCATTTTGGTTGTTGCGACAAATAATTTTATTATATGAGTCAGTCTGAGGTATGAAAACTACTGAATTTTGTTTACGATGCAATATTTTGAATAAAAAGGGACATGCTGGCACTCTAAATTGATGCGAACAAAATTTTTTAGTCATAATATTCAAATATTGCTACCTATTTTATTATACAATCAATCCTTACATGAAAATATAACTCATTTCTATGCGGCTATATAGATTTACATAATAAAATGCTTATATGGTCCATTTTGGTTGTTGCGACAAATAATTTTATTATATGAGTCAGTCTGAGATATGAAAACTATTGAATTTTGTTAACGATTCAATATTTTGAATAAAAAAAGGACATGCTGGCACTCTTAGTTGATGCGAACACAATTTTTTAGTCATAACATTTAAATATTGCTACCTTTTTTATTATACGATCAATTGTTATATCAAAATATAACTCATTTACTATGCCGGCTATATAGATTTACATAATAAATTACTTATATGGTCAGTTTTTGTTGTTGCGAACAAATAATTATATATTACGAGTTAGTATGATATTTGAAAACTACTGAATTTTGTTTACGATTCAATATTTTGAATAAAAAAAGGACATGCTGGCACTCTAAATTGATGCGAACAAAATTTTTTAGTCATAATATTCAAATATTGCTACCTATTTTATTATACAATCAATCCTTACATGAAAATATAACTCATTTACTATGCGGCTATATAGATTTACATAATAAAATGCTTATATGGTCCATTTTGGTTGTTGCGACAAATAATTTTATTATATGAGTCAGTCTGAGGTATGAAAACTACTGAATTTTGTTAACGATGCAATATTTTGAATAAAAAGGGACATGTTGGCACTCTTAATTGATGCGAACAAAATTTTTTAGTCATAATATTCAAATATTGCTACCTATTTTATTATACAATCAATCCTTACATGAAAATATAACTCATTTACTATGCGGCTATATAGATTTACATAATAAAATGCTTATATGGTCCATTTTGGTTGTTGCGACAAATAATTTTATTATATGAGTCAGTCTGAGGTATGAAAACTATTGAATTTTGTTAACGATTCACTATTTTGAATAAAAAAAGGACATGCGGGCACTCTTAGTTGATGCGAACACAATTTTTTAGTCATAACATTTAAATATTGCTACCTTTTTTACTATACGATCAATTGTTATATCAAAATATAACTCATTTACTATGCCGGCTATATAGATTTACATAATAAATTACTCATATGGTCAGTTTTTGTTGTTGCGAACAAATAATTATATATTACGAGTTAGTATGATGTTTGAAAACTACTGAATTTTGTTTACTATTCAATATTTTAAATAAAAAGAGGTTATGGCCTTCAGACACGTACAAAAATTGCTGTCAATTGTATTATATGGTCAACTATGGCATAACAATATAACTGAATTACTTCTATATAGAATAAGATAACTTGTTAAAGGGTAAATATTGTCAGTTTTTGTTAATGATATCAAATAATTTTGTTTTTCGAGTCAGTCTGTCTAAGATGAGAAAACTGTTTGATTTTGGTGAGGATTAAATTACATGTATTTGAAGAAACATACTTAAACTATTATTAGCGAAGAACAAGAAATTTAATATAATTATTGTTCAATTAAATACAAATGTGTGACATTTTTAAATAACCGTAATCGTCAATATGTCAAGCGGAAATGACTAGTTGGTCAATTAATTTTGATGTTCCTTATCATTTCATATTATAGGTCAGTGTATCCAGGTTACGATGACAATCTGCGTTAACGGTCGTTTACTACAAACAGTAAACGCGCGTTTACTTATTTAGTTATAATAGAGGACGCGCAGTTTTCCACGTTAACGCGGAGATAAACGGGAAAGTAAACGCCCGTTTACTCTTTAAAAAATTAGAAGACGCGCCGTTTTTGCGTTAACGCGGAGGTAAACGCGAAAGTAAACGCCCGTTTACTTTTATTGTCTACTGCAATTTCGGAGTTAACGCACAGTTAACGCGGCGTTTACATGAAGTGCACGCGAGTAAACGCCGCGTTAACTTTTTCGGCCCGTCTACATGTAATGCTTGGTCTGCACCCAACTGTAGTTCGTGTTATTTAGTCTTTAATTGCCTGGGTAGTTTTTGGTATACTGTTGCTTGTCTTCTTGTCGTTTTGTTATTGGCCATGGCATTGTCAGTTTGTTTGCTTCGCATCACGATGCGTAGCTATTAGTTCCATTCACCATACATGCCATCTTGGAACATTTACTTACCACAAATAGATTATGATTGATTGCTTTATGATGCAGCTGAAATACAGCAACCGATATTGGACTAAATGAAACAAAGAATTATAGACTTTTCTCATGTCAGAATGTGACATCAAATGCCAGAATATTACCTTTGTATATTTCAGTTCCGATCAACGGTTATAACATAAATGATGTAATTCATGTTGGCATTCTCATTCATATATTTCACACTGAAATTCAATATTGAAATCTTAATTAATTACAATACTCATATAGGATACCCTAAAATTATACTGAACGAATAACAATGAGTTGAAAATCAAAGATTAAGAGTTGTTGCTGTATTTCTACACTATCATGACTATGTTGAAGTCTTTCCTTTAATCACAAAGTGATTAAAAACTGTTATAGAGTTGGCGCTCTTGTGTGTTGTTTATTGTTATTCACAAATACTACAGACTTTTTGTATATTAAATCCACTTGTGTAGGTTTTGTTTTCACTAATAACTTTAACCTCTTATATTAAAAAACAACCACTTTAATGTGGTACCCAACACTTTCACTAAAATAATTTTGGCTCGTTTAATTTTCATAAAATTTTGACAATGTATTTACTTTGACCCTTTAACAAAAATTTAAAAAAAAATCAAACGTTTTGAACCAACTGTTTCGTCAGAAAAATTACACTGGTTATAAAGCAGTCTGACAAACACCAATTTTGATCAAATAAAAGCTTAATATTCCGTTTACAATACAACGTAATGAAAACTTTTAGCTGACTTTACAGAGTTAACTCCCTGTAGTGTTAGGTACCACCTTAATTAAACATACATTTTATTACACCAACCTGTACTTAAATTTCCATTACTTGAACTAGAGTATACATTATTACTTTCGTTACAGGGTATTGTACAATATTTTGTTGAGGCCCCAGGGTGACTACCGATTTCCTATTCACTATGGGTATCAGCTTACATGTGTTGACAAAGAGTTGACATAGTGTTATAAAACCCCTGGTAATTAAATACGGTTACACCACCACCTACCATGGGGAGTGACCATAAACCCTAATATAACTAATGCTCCAATTATAAGTGCCCCACCTGATTCTATAAGATCAGTCGCATTACCAATCTGTAGACTCTACTGTAACCACTATCCACATTTCCAAACCGGCAAATTGTAGAACTTGTCAGAGTCAGATCAATGGCCGAGTGAAATAATTCCCCAAGCACTACCAGTCTATCTGGACCTCTCCCCTTTCAATATTGACTCTGCGCCTAGGGATCTTCGAAAAAGATCTATTTCTTTAAAATGTCTTGTGTCTTCCTAATTGATAAAATTGGTAATTAATATAAATTCTTTCTAGTTGCTTAAATCACAACATAGCATATGTAAATAAAGTGCTTAATAAATGTTCAAATCAAAGAAACTCAATCCTATTCATTATTGGTCCAATACCATAGAGGAACTCATTTAATACTGGTGCCCATAATATTGTAACAAAATACAGCAAACTAGTGCCTAAAATTATAAAACAAAAACAGCAGCAACTAGTTTCATTGGGAAGGTGGGCGGGTTTTGAATAATAAAGCTATTACTGCAGGTCCTGCTTCGTTGTCGAAAGCAAATTAACAAGTGCTTGATACGGATTTAAAATTCAAATTTAAGTTCAACGTGAGAGGGCCATCTATGGCATTATTGCCTTTTAGTAAAATCGTCATCACACTTTGTATTCGTATACAAAGTTACAACTGGTTTATTATTTAACGAAGTTATTAAAAGAATCGAATGAACGGTGATATTGTTTTTTAAATTAAAAAAAACACTACACTTCAGTGGCAGGAGACTCGTAACTATGCTAGTTTAATGTTATGCATACGATTATACAATTGTGTGAACTCTCAAAGCGAATGAAATTGAATATACCCACACATACTTATATAATAAAAATGATAAAAATAAACTCTGATAAAAATAAAAAAAAATCTAATTCAAATATATCCGTGTTCTTAATTCATATTAGCTTTGTACATGGTCAAATGAATGATCGGATACACGTTCTTTATTTGTATTAAAATTGTTAAATTCCATTGTTATATTTTTTTTAGAACATATGATACAGCTTCATGATGTCGCGTTTTTCAATTTATATTCGTTTATTGGCTTTTCTCTTTCAAATAATGAACAGCACGCATTCCAAAACTCCAAAAAAAAAAAAGACAAATACACTCTTAAAATATGTATATAAATCATTTAATATCTATTTAATTATTACAATAGTTAAAAAAATGTTGTAAGATATTATGAGGTTGTCCTTTCCGTTCGTATGTACTGATGTATAAAAAGCGTTTTATGTCTTTCTGTTAGTGTATCATAAGATGTAGAAACTTAAATTCAAATTAATTCTACAAAAAGATGGATGTAGCAAAGTAGGAATCACTGCATAAACACGCAATGTCAAAAAAGTCAAATAACAATGGATTACGACGAAGGAAAAAGCTACAATTCATGAAACTTTTCTCAGATCATTTAGATTCTAAAGACTGAACAACAAGACACTCCCATTTCTTCACACTTAGAAGTGTGTTCAAAACTAAAAGTCTCAAAGCAAAAAACAGCATGCATTTTTTTTTAATTTTAATTTTATTAAATTGAAATCATATCAAATAATATACCGCTGTTTGAAAGTCATAAATCGATTGAGAGAAAACAAATCCAGGTTACAAATGATCAAATATAAAACACTGAACAGCATGTTTAATATCTCAAGTCGGAAAATTATGTAAAAACTGCATCGTGTTAATATAAGTGATGATTTTTCTTTTCTCGCTTGGATCTCGGAACGCTCATGAAAATACGCTCAAATGGGGTACAAATATCACCATAGGAGGCGATAGCCTCAAATGTACAAATTGAACACTCATGTTTGAAAGAATTAATTATTCACAACACAATGCTATCATGGAAATTTTATAAATAGGATTCGAGAGACAAACGCGCTGATTTCAATTATAGCTTAAATTATCGAAAAAGATACATCGTACAAAGGTAAATGATTTAAGAGAATTAATTAGATACAGAATTTATTGCACGGAGCTTTTCTATATCTTAAGTGTTTTCAATGACTTTATCAAGAAGTCTATGTGCTTCTTTTTCTAGTATATTGATTTCCATGTGGAGCATTATCAAACATGCAATATACGCAATTGAAGATGATACGAAAGTACCGACAACTGGTATTCTCTTTGAAAATCGCTTTGCAATAGTTGAGGTAGTCCTTTCGGCAACTTCTAAATGAACAGACGAAGTGACAAATTCTTTAATTCCTTTTACCATCAAACTTTGTAAAGGAGGAAGCGTGCTCAACAATTCCTCATGTTCGATTTTCAGCTTGTCACGAGCGTATTCAATGTTATCTTCAGTCAGCGAAAATTCCTTCATATAAAACTGTATTTCAACTTGAAGTATGGGTTCGTCCACGATGACATCAAACGGCGGAGGTACAGGTATTAGAGCACGTGCTGCCGATAAGAGAGAAACACGGTACGCACGTCGGATCAACTCCTACTTCTTTTCTTTAATCACCTGGTGTGATAAAGCTGGTAAAGAATAAAGTAATGCCTCCCTTTTGGTTTGCGGTAGCGTCTTAAATATTTCACCCATTAGCTTGTCGAAGTCGCCTACTGTCGTATCATAATTGGATATTATAAAGGTACTTATTGTTGGAATTCCGCTGTCTTTGATATTTTCAGCACAAACTGTAACTATTTCTTCGTGAATGTTCTCTCCGTTGATGCCATCCACCCTGGCACTTCTCAATATTTCATCGAATTTAGTTCTTACGAAAAATAACGGCTTTCCCATAATACGTATTTCTTTAGCAAACCAGGCATCATCCTGTGAAAAATTCTTATTCGACATCAAAAGCACAAAATCAAATTTCTCTATTTCCAGCGATTTGATATATTCAGAACCTCTCTCATATTTTATTGTTCCGCAACCAACACCATCCGTAAATGTGATGTTGGGATTGTCCTTCATTGTGTATGTTGTTGCTTTTTTAGTTGAATTACCTTTATAGCCTTGGTCGGCAAATCCTTTGTCGCCTCTTTTTAATCCACGAAAAGTATTCAAAAATGTTGATTTGCCGGAACCACTTTCCCCAAAAATTCCAATTTGAATCTTTGCATCTTTCCACTCATTCGATTTTTTCCTAATAAATTCAGATAGGAATTCAACGCCCTTCTGGGCAATAAACTCTTTTATGTCCTTATGTGTGTGTTCAAAATCCTGACCTGTTATCCAATTATCCAATAAATTCATTTCCTAGAAAATAAGTGAAATATTTGTTCCGAAGCAAGAGACATTTTAAAAATATTCACTAAGATACTACTTTTCGAACTTATACAATTTGATAGGTTTTTATCTATTCTTTCTGTTTGGTTCAGTTGTAAGAAGTTGTGTGATAGATTTTCCATTCAATCAAGGTGAACGTTCTTTCGCATATTTTGCAAGATTTCAACAAAATACCCTTTTAATGTTCTGCTATCATATTAAAAAAAACCATTCTTACCTATACCTTATAAATTGGAATAATTTATAAATAACCTGTAACTTAATAACGAGCTCAATACAGAAGTATTCAGTTTAAAGTGAATTATGTTAACCTTCTGTATTTTTTCAAAATGTCAAATTTTCTTATTATCGTTTGATGTACTTGGTCGTCCCTTACATTTTTTCTTCGAATGAGAGATATTGATATTCAAATATGCAACTTTCTGATAAAAAAAATTATGAGTACAATGCTCAATAAGTATGCTAAAGTTTGAACTACCTTCTACAAAACAGCTTCTTCTCGGAGGAAAAATCACTTTTTTGCAAACATTTCACCCTTATCTTTTTTTTACTGTTCCTTACTTTGTTACTAGATTTAATTTCATTTGGGACATTGATCAATTTTAAAAGTTATTAGAAATAGCTCTCTTGAATTTTAGATAAGGTTGCCTTCATTTACTTAACTTGAAAAACAGAAAGAGTCCTTTTAAAAGGAAAATGAAAAACTTGAATTAACAAAAACGCTTTTTTGCAAAACTATATACTGATCCAAAAAACTTAAATGTAATTCATAAAAAGGGAATTTAAGAATAAACCCGTCACTGAATACCGAGATAAATGCAGTTTGAAGTGAGTTATGTTTAACTTATTTCAAAATGTCAAATCTATTCATTTTAGATTGATGTACTAAGGCGTCTTTTACCTTTTTTTAACAAATTAGAAATAATAGAATGGCTTTTATTCTTTTACCATGATTTTAGACATTTAGATAAGTAAACTTCTTTCATATTCAAAAATCATTCTACAAATGAAAAAAATGAAGACATTAACAGAATTCGATTTACTTGATATGATTGAAGATAGTAATGATCTTGATATTGAACAGTTTAAACGAATCCAAAAGATACAGTTTTCGACGGGACATTATTTGTTCCGTGAAAAAATAATCATTTAGTCTAGAGGACTAAAATCATTCAATTGTAATCCTTATTCAAAAACTGTGTAAACATACATCACAGACATACAACATATTAATTCCGAGAGACGCCAACAAAAAGATGAAGTTAATAGCAAATTTGACACTGACCTTACTCAAAAAGTGGTTGCAGTTGATAGTTAATATAGTTCATGGTATACGTTTTCTAAATAAAGTACAAATTAAATAAAAATAATAACGAAGGTAATCAAAATAGAAATAACAAATGTCTCCAGTCGCACATAAGACCCACCTCATAAGGAATAGTTGTGAAAGACAAAAATGGGAAGAATAAAGTAAAACAAAAAGATATACACTTAAAATCAAAACGCAAGACCCTCTTGTAATATTTCAGACACTAAATATTTATCTACTAGTACTTTCGAATGAGTGACCATGGCTATTTTTTTTCTCTCTTTAAAATGTTCAAAAAGTACCTTTTAACAAACAAGAGGTCGGATATATAGTAATTTAATATATAGTGTGTAATATATTTAGTAGTAGCGATATGATTATAGTTTAATGAATACACAATCATAAAATATATGTATGTTATCTAAATATGTCTTGTTTATCCATTTACGTATTTTGAACTTTGGTAAACTAAAAATGTATTGCTGTCCAATCTAAAGCAAAACTTTCTCTCATTTAATTACAATGTATCAATATGTCAATTGGTAAGAAAACGTACATACCTGTTTTTTTATCAAATCTGCATTTATAAATATTAATTCATTTGTAAATAATTTCTACATTGAATCAGACCGATGTAACAAAGGTAACTTTAACCCAATTGAATACCAATATGTTTATGAATTGTTCTATGGCAACGAATAAACAGTAAACAGTTGATTGTTCGAAGATAAAGATTATTTTTGACGACCGGTCCTTAGAATTGAACATTGTCTTTATCAAAAACTTCTTAACAAAAAAAACCCAGTCATAATATAACCAAAAAAATATATAAAATTGAGAGGTATAAAGAGTTAATAAATAAATCATATTCATATATTTAGAAATTACCTTGTTTCTACAAGTTGTATCTCTATCTATATACAAACAGTCCTGTCTCCTACATTCGTTTGTGTACGTGACAAATATGTCATTATCACTGCTGATAAAGCCCAAAATTGTATAACTATCAATATGCAACCAATCATAAGCATGTTCCCTACACATGTGTGTGAACGTGACAAATATGTCGTTATCACTGCAGTTAAAGCCGCAAATTGTATATCTATTTATATGCAACCAGTCATAAGCATGTCCCCTACATATGTGTGTAAACGTGACAAATATGTCGTTATCACTGCAGATAAAGCCCCAAATAGTATCGCGTATGAGTGAACATTACATTTATACATATTATAACTGTTTGTTTAGTTCACATATCGTTGATAAAATAATGAAATTTTGTACGAATGTCATACAAGTGAAAGGTACTGAAAACCAAGTTTAATCTACATAAGAAAATGCCTGTACCAAGTCAGAAATATGACAGTTGTTGTTTATTCGTTAACTGTGTTTGAGCTTTGATGTTACCATTTAATTAGGGACTTTCCGTATCGAATCTTCCTTTGAGTTCAGTATTTTCGTGATTTTACTTTTAATAGTACCTCGACTTAATGATTAACAAACTAATTAAGAAATAAGTTCCTAACGATTCATTTGAAAGCTCATCGTTACCCCCTGACATTACCCAACATTTAAATGTTTGTTCTATATGATTTTGAATTAGACTATTATCTTACTGTACATGTTTCAAACGTGCTGAATATCCATGCTACATTTTTGATTGTTAACTTACATGTAGGTGGCAATCTGTAAACAACGGCTTTAAAACACAGCAATTAATTAGCTGTCATATTTTCACGTCATTACAAACAGGGAGAAATTATTTTTTTATGATAATCTCTCTTTGACAAAATGAAATTGGATTAAAATTAACTTCCATGTACTTGTTCTAAATTCCTATGTTTGTATACTTAATGTTGTATGCCAATGTTTAGCACAATAGCACATTAGAAAACAGTAAAAGTCGAGTGGTAAAAAGGTAGAACCCCAGAGGTGAAGGTACGTTAAGTAATGTTAAACGGAACACGCAAAACTTCAACTTAAAAACACTCTACGTTGCAAAATTAATTACTGATTCAAAGAGATATTGGAGAAATAAACCGCCATAATACATGTACCCCAAAAGATGACAAGACGGTCTATTAAACACTTTATAGAAAGCTTACGATTGGCTAACACTCATCCCTTTCAAAAACCGGAATAGTATCTTGTTTTCCTTTTAAAGACTTTTCAATTTCAACTTTTTCTATAAGACTTAACTGAACATATGTAATGATAATTTAAATATGATTATTTGATTGTTTGGTAAGATTTCAGGACATCTGTTATATGCGAGATCGAATTTAAAACCTCAGTATTGAAAGGTTTATGATACGCTTGTTGGACTACTCAGACCATTCGGCCAACGACAAAAATTAGAATGTGAAACAATGAAAAAAGTAAAATCACAAAAAAACTGAACAAGAAATTCCACACGAAAGGTCCCTAATCAAATGGCAAAATCAAATGATAACACATTAAACGAATGAACATCAACTGTCATACTGCTGACTTGGTACAGGAATTTTCAAATGTAGAAAATGGTGGATTGAACCTGCTTTTATAAAGCTAAACCTCCTACTTGTATGAAAGTCGCAACACATTCCATTATATTCACAACGATGCGTGAACAAAACAGACATAAAAGGTAAAATAGTCAAACGTGGGCACAGCAGTCACCACTGTGTCAAAATCTTAAAACAAACAAATACTAAAAAAAAATCACAAAAATAGTCTATCAAATTTAAAATCAACATTCATTGCTTCGCGTGTTTGACGTCAAAAAATGCAAACGTCACATAGGAGAAATAATAAAACAATTTTGTCGTTCAAATTTGTTCCCCGACAAATCATTATTAGGGATGCTCAGGGTTAAGAAATCAAAAGTTTTGTTAGAAACAATCTCAGAAACAGACCGCGATTCAAAATTATCCGGAAGTTCTTAAGAAGTTTTTAGAATTTTAAAATCCACATATGATTAATACCATTACGCAAGTAAAATAGTTTTGTCGTTCAAAGAATTTTCCAATTGATAATATTATAATGGTGACATATTATATAACAATAACACAATGGTGGGAGCTTTAAAAATACAGAGTCACGTCATATGTATCAAAGTAACACACAAATTCGCACATACAAAAAGATAATACAAACATATTGACCGGATGTATAAGTAAGGAGCTACGTCAAATGAATATCACAAACTTAACAAGACAATTAATATTTATGATAGAACAAAGGCAAATAAAATAACAATACAACACGTTGTTAAGATAATAAACAATGTCAGTACGCAGAATATATACATACAGACCATCATGTATTATTTTTAAAGTCGATACGGAATATTTATCAACAAAGTCTTGAAACCTTCCGATGAACATTGTTTTTAGAAAAAGGACAAGACGTTCTTTGACATACCACTGGTTCGTCAACTTTCTGCTCAGACACTGTTGAAGTTTTAACAAGTCTGAGTCGAATTAGTTGGGAAATATATATCCCATATGCAGGTAAAGTTGGCAAATTGCTACTGAGTCTGAGAAAATTGATAATTTCAAAATTAAAATCGTCTCGTTTGTCATAGATTCTGGTACTGAGATGAGTGTGTATGTCAAATGCGGGGTATTAGTCTAAAAAAAGGGCAGAGAGAGCTGTGCCTGTTGAATCTTTAGTTCTGGGGGATAGATTAATGGAACCCAATCAGAAAAGTTCGAATTGTTGGTGGAAAGAACATCATCAATATTTCTGAGAGTGAAGTTGAATACTAGTAATCTGACTTCTTTGATCGTCTTGTTTTTGACAAGTGCCTTAAGGAACTCTGATTCATATAAAAATGACAGGAGGTTGGCAAGGTTAGATGCACAGTTCGTTTCCATAATACATTTGTAAATTACAAGTCATTTATTATTCCTCTTGTAGTTCTTTGTGAGAAGGATGCTGAGAATATTTTTGACAGGTAAATATTTGAGAAGTAAAATGGATAAACTCCATTTAAATACAAGTTCAGTTAAGGACGCATCATCGTTTCTTTCAGATGATATTTCGACATTTGGGTATTCAGTATTAAACAAAACAGGCTATCTGAAGAAAAGAGAAATTATCTAAAGTAAATGTGGCAAACGAATAACATTGAGAATCGAGAGAGAAAATATATTGTACTCAGAATATATTATCAGTTAACTTATTATAACAGAAAAGTTCATGGTAAATTCTAATATTTCGTTCTTCAAACGCTTTGGGTACTCTCACATTATATTATTTTCAATGGAGGAAATGGGATGTAGATATAAGAGAACATAATATAATCCTCGTGATTTTAAAGGCTATTTCACGCTTTCATTTATATCAATTGTAGATGCATTTTTGTTTTCTATATGATATAATTAGGACGCATACAGTTTATCTATTTGATCGATTGTATACCTTTATAATTGAGCGTCCTCAGTACAGCTTCTTCAAAATTAAAACCTACACCATTATCTAATGAAGAGGAGCATGATTGCAAAGGAGGGGCGAGAGATACCAGAGGGACTGTCAATCTCATAAATCGGGAATAAACTGACAACCCCCTGGCTAAAAACGAAAAAGACAAACAGACAAACAATAGTAAACATGACAGTACATAAAAATACTGAAAAAAAAACCAAACCCCGCCATAAACTAGGGTTGATATTAGGCGATCCGGAAGGGTGAGCAGATCCTTGACAACATGTAGCAGCCGTCAATGACGAATATGGTTGCAATCATAGATATACATTGTAGAGGTAGAGGCTTCGCCTTGATGATTAGCAATGAAAACTTGAGTAAAAAAGGAAGACATGATTATTGTGACTACGAAATAAAACTAATAGAAGAAACATTCAGAAAAAAATTATACAGTTCAACCGTAAAATGTTATATAGATATATGGGAAGATGTTGTATGAAAGCCCATGAGACAATTATACATCAAAGTCACATTTTATAAAATAAAACTATGATAGGTCAACGATCAGTCTTCAACACGGGGTCTAAGCTCACACCGAAAAGTAATCTACAAAGGGTTCCAAATATAACTACTATTCAAACGGGAAAAACAACGGTCTCGTCTATATATAAAAACTCTTTAAACGAAACAACTTGGAGTTGTTTATTTGGGATGAATAAAATACCTTTTACTTTGTTTTGAAATAATAAAATATTCCTGTTTTCTATAAAGGAAATGTCACTGAAAAGAGGTATATGAGGGTTGGTATTTTGAATCGTTTTATCCCGAAATTTAATTTTTGAAATAAACATTATTGTATTAACAGCCGTATGAGAGAAAGCCATTATTCCGAAAAAAATGTTAAAAAAGTGTCGAAAAAGTTATTTGCTATTCCGCTTATATTGAGAAACAAGAATTTAAAAAGATGACAATCCCTTTATAACATTGTGTTACTGAACACAGATTTTGTATAAAAAAGGTATTTTTTTTCACATCAGAGTATAGCGTGTTTATGTCTCAACGTTTTTCTTTTTAGTCGAACATTAACGTGATCACCAAATTGTTTGGTATAACAACTATAACTATGAATACGCACATGGTATAGTATATAGTTATAAGATAATCAGGAAATACTTACTATAGAATCATTAAAATTGAATGTGAACCGTTTGTTTGAAATATGTTAACTGATTACTTTGTCCTTAATCAAAAACTAAAATAATCTATTGATATACAAATTGTACTAAGTAAAAGTGAGAATTATTATTTAAATTGACTTAAAATTATAGTTTTGTATTATTAAGCCTGCAAACAACCTAATTCAATAGTCCAGAGCTTGCAGCTCCTACTCAGACTTTTGAAAAAGTCACTAGTGTCTGAGCAGTAAAAGTGAGAATTATTTATTTATATTGACTTAAAATTATAGTTTATTCAGCCTGCAAACAACCTGGATTTTATCGCATGTCAGACTGTTTTGTATGTGTTCTTGCTAGCCATGGGGTTGAGAAAGCAAGAGGTTCGAATGGTAAACCGACATCAGTGAATTTGAGAGACCACTGTTTATTAGGAGTCGATGACAATACAGTCACAATGAATGCTATAATAGAAAAATCAACGACGTTAAGGCATTAAAAGATAAACCGAAGCTTATTTTCATTCAGGTTTGTATTTTATCGATTGAAATATTTAAGAGCTTTGAAAAAATATGACAAAGAATTACTTGTGACGTTATTTACTTATTTAAATGGAAAACAATTGTAGCAGTAGTATACCTGTGTTTAAAGGTCATTAATCAATTGAGAAATAACAAACCGTGTTACAAACTAAAACCGAGGGAAACATATCAACTAATAGTTTGAGATATTATGGACATAATTGTGCAAATCGTGATATCGTAAATTTGGTATAAAGGTTAACTAAATGATACTTATAAAAAATCCGCTGCTTGCCAGAAAAAATAATATTTTTTTCAAGATGGCCACCACACATTATGAAAATGGCGTCATAACAAATTAGCCAATATTTGTTAATCCTTTGAAAGGTGTGTTATATGTAAAATACATTGTTACAGTATTTGCAACCTTAGGCGTTACTATTTCAGCGATCAATCAGCGGTCATCGATCAGTCACCGATCAGTCAAGTTCGCGTCAAACTCACGTCAGCAATCCGTCAGACTTATAGTAAAAGTAATTGACTGATCGGACGGATAGAACTGATCGACCTTGATGACGGATTGACCTGTAATACGTCACTTGATAAACTAATACAAATTACGGAATCTTAGTTTCGTTAAGTTTAATTAAGATGGCGACTAGTAAAAATCGAACGTTCAATGATCATGATGATATATTTTGCTTTAATAGTAATTATTTAGCAAAGTTTTATTGAAAAGAAATGTACAGATAAAACCTCACATAAATATCAGTATTAAAGAATGGTGTTTTTGTTTTATTTAGGTTACCTGGCGGGTTCTTAAACGGTGTCTACATCGGGATTTTGATTTTATTATTTCCAAACATACTCGGGAAAAGCAAAATGAAAGGATCAGTTAAGAAAAGATGTAGTCTAGGTTTTTCAATATTTAAATTTTTTTGTATCCTTATCATCATAAATTTTTTTAAGAAAAACTTATCATAATCACGGACTTTCTATATTCCTGTCACAATCGAAGCCTTTAAAATTTTAATAAAAAGAAGACTAATTTTGGATATTTTAATCAATGCGAATACAATTTAAGTAAGATTTATCTGACACTCTTTTAATTTCATGACAAAAAAAAATACTCTAATCTATAAAAAGTGCAAAAATCCAATGGCGGTCAATAATTTTTAGTAAAATGGAGAAATATTTGCATTTTAGCAATGCGTACAAAAATTTAATATTTTTTTTCCTTAAAGTAGGAATATTTTATAAAAAACAGCCAACCCAGATGTTCAAAAAGTACTTAAACATATGACGGTTAATGATTTGTATCAAAATAAATCAACAACTGCATTTTTATTCCATTAAAATAAAAGTTTAAATATTTTAATTCTTATTATATCTTAATTCTGATTAGAAGACTTATCTCAAGATGGTAAAAATAACTGATTTCAAATAAAATAGCATCATTCTTAATAAAAAGAAGACTGATTTTGGTTATTTTAAACAATGCGAATAAAATTTTAGTATGATTTCTCTGACACTCTTTTAATTTCATGAAAAAAAATATTTTAAACTATAAAAAGGACAAAAAATCCAATGCCGGTCAATAATTTTTGGTAAAATGAAGAAATATTTGCATTTTAGTCAACGCATACAAAAATTTGATATCTTTTTCCTTAAAGTACGCATATTTTATGAAGAACAGCCAATCTTGATGTACAAAAATTACTGAAATCATATGACGGTTAATAATTTGTATCAAAATAAATCAACAACTGCATTCTTATTCAACAAAAATAAAGGTTTAAGTATTCTTATTATCATTATATCTCTATTCTGATCAGAAGACTTGTCTCAAGATGGTTAAAATAACTGATTTGAAATAAAATAGCTTCATTTTTAATAAAAAGGAAGACTAATTTTGGTTATTTTTAACAATGCGAATAAAATTTTAGTATGATTTCTCTGACACTCTTAATTTAATGAAAAAAACTATTCTAAACTCTTAAAAATACAACAATCCAATGCCGGTAAAAAAAAAAGACTAATTTTGATTATTTTAAACAATGCGACTAAAATTTTCGTATGATTTCTCTGACACTCCTAATTTCATGAAAAAAACTTTTCTATATATATAAACTATAAAAAGTACAAAAAATCCAACGCCGGTCAATATTTTTTAGTAAAATGAAGAAATATTTGCATTTTAGGCAACGTGTACAAAAATTTGATATCTTTTCTCTTAAAGTAAGCATATTTTATAAAGAACAGCCAATCTTGATGTACAAAAAGTACTGAAATCATTTGACGGTTAATAATTTGTATCAAAATAAATCAACAACTGCATTCTTATTCAACAAAAATAAAGGTTTAAGTATGCTTATTCTCATTATATCTCAATTCTGATCAGGAGACTTGTCTCAAGATTGTTAAAATAACTGATTTTAAATAAAATAGCTTCATTTTTTATAAAAAGAAGACTAATTTTGGTTATTTTAAACAATGCAAATGAAATTTTAGTATGATTTCTCTGACACTCTTTTAATTTAATGAAAAAAGTATTCTAAACTCTAAAAAATACAAAAATACAATGCCGGTCAATAATTTTTAGTAAAGTGAAGAAGTATTTGCATTTTAGTCAACGCGTACAAAAATATATGATATCTTTTTCCTTAAAGTAAGCATATTTTATAAAGAACAGCCAATCTTGATGTACAAAAAGTACTGAAATCATATGACGGTTAATACTTTGTATTAAATAAATCAACAACTGCATTCTGATTCAACAAAACAAAGATTTAAGTATTCTTATTCTCATTATATCTCAATTTTGATCAGAAGACTTGTCTCAAGATGGTAAAAATAACTGATTTTTGATAAAATAGCATCAATTTTAATAAAAAAAAATAGACTAATTTTGGTTATTTTAAACTATAAAAAGTTCAAAACTCCAATGGCGGATTTTTGGCATCTTCGTAGGTAGAAGTTCATGTTAACTGAGACATTTAATACTAGTATGTATTATATATGTTTCTAATGTTTACAATATTTAAAACAAAGCTTTAATTAAGCATCTTATAAAACTGTTATTCTATTTTTACTTTTTTATTGTAACCAATTTTATTACAAATTAACGTGTAAATTATTGTGTCTTCGTCGAGGTCCGCGTTCATGGATCGTAAACACTGTTGAGTTCGGTTTACATAAGAATTTGAAATATATACGTATCCGTCCGATCTGTGCATACATTTTATTTACTGATCGATAGATGACCGTTGTCACGGTAACTCTCACATAGGTTATTTGACTTATCTGACGGATCCTATGGGTCATCGATCACCGATCAGTCAAACATCCGTCACCGATCATTCACCGATCAGTCAAGTTCACGTCAAACAGTAACGCCTAAGGTTGCAAGTACTGTAGATTTGATAAAAAGAAAATGACAGTTCATAAATAACGACTAGACAATACATTAATGAAACCTTAGGTGACTTCCGGTTTGAAAATGTCGGCTAACGAGTCAAAAATTTCGATTTTTTTTTTACTTTCAAGCAATTTTACAAGGCATTTTAATCCTTGAAAGATGTGTTATGTATAATTCAATGTAATATATGATAAAACGTTAAAAACAGCTCCTTAGTACGACAAAACAACACATAACTGAAGAAAAATAGTGGTTTCCGGTTCCAAATTAGATGCAAATACGTAAATAGTTGTCAAAAGTACCAGGACTATAATTTTATACGCCAGACGCGCGTTTCGTCTACATAAGACTCATCAGTGACGCTCAGATCAAAATAGTTAAAAAGCCAAACAAATACAAAGTTGAGGAGCATTGAGGACCCAACATTCCAAAAAGTTGTGCCAAATACGGCTAAGGTAATCTACTCCTGGGGTAAGAAAATCCTAAGTTTTTCGAATAATTCAAAGTTTTGTAAACAGAAAATTTATAAAAATGACCATATAATTGATATTCATGTCAACACCGAAGTGTTGACTACTGGGCTGGTGATACCCTCGGGGACGAAACGTCCACCAGCAGTGGCATCGACCCAGTGGTGTAAATAGTTGTCAAAAGTACCAGGATTATAATTTTATACGCCAGACGCGCGTAAAAAAGATTTTAATAATTTTCATCAACTTAACAAGTAAAAACACAAGCATGAAATACAAGCATGCAATTTCGTATGCAGGTGGACTAAACTATAATTAAAAGAAATCAGGTGCTGACCATCAAAAATTTCCATTTTTTCAAGATGGCCACCGATTATTTTGCAAATGGCGTCATATCCAGTTTTTAATCTTTGAAAGTTGTGTTATAGGTATAATCCAATGTAAGGTTTTATTAAGAGTAAATTACAGTTTCTAAAGTACGGAAAAACAACACATAAAGTACGGGAAAACAACACATAATTGACAAAAATAGTGATTTCCGGTTTCAAAATGGCGGCAAAATTTTGAATTTATAATTTTCATTAATTTAACAAGTGATATCACATTCTGTTTAAGATTAAATGTCTAGTTTTGTTAGAAAGACAGGTTCGTTATCTAAAAATTATCGGAAAGTAGCCAATGACAAAACTCGTACAAGGAAGGACATAACGGTAGCATTTACAGTCACCAACACAACTGGATTTTTCGCCTCCTCATTTCAAAAGTTCCCGACAGGAGGATGCAACTTTAATGGTAGCCGAAGAAGTCCTCGATATTTTTTCTTTTATCCAACCCCAGTGTTCGTGAATTGGTATATAAATCAGGCTGAGCCCAAACTTATCCTCCTTCATACGCTGCTCTTTGGATGTGCTCCGAAAAAAAAACTCTTGTAGGCGGAACTACATCACAATGCCGCTGCTTCCTGGGTAAAAATTTACATCGTGCCTCGTTAAAATTAAATAGTGATGTTGTTCTGTCATACATGATGCAAACAAATGCTTCTTGTATGTCCATGTATGTGTCTTTATACTTCAGCAAAGAAATAAGTACGTCCCTCACATGTTGAAATACTTCCAAACTGACATATTCCCTTAGTGTCACATGCACTGAATGTATGAATGAAAGGAAGAGTAGCTACACGAGGACCAAACGCATTTGATATATCACGTACAGGAAGCCATCAAAAGTCTTCATTCCAGTCAAAACCTATCCACAGTTTGTTCCATCATAATTTTGGTGTGCTGCAATTCTCAATACTACTACATCTGTGTCGGTGCTACCTTAAATTACCGTCCTACAACAATTTTCATAATCAGGCCGAACATGGACAAACATTCGTATATCTGCTTCTCCATGCTTACAAGGGGTTGCTGGAAAGTATCCCTATAAGTCTCTACATAAGCATTTCTGTAGCCAACACACTTGAAAAATTTCGTTTCGTTGTCATCTTCATAGAGAAAACTACTCCAGAACCCAACTTTTGTCTTCTCACATCCAGCCTTTCAATGATTCATTTAGTAAATCTAAAACAATATCTACTCTTGAATACTTATCGATGCAAGATTTTATTTAAGGCCGTATAACACAATTGCAAAATCATCCAATATTGATTCCCTACAAGGTGGCCTAGAATTAACCATTGCTGCTCTATCAACGATAAATGCGTCAGAATTTGGATCTGCAAATTTCAAAATGTTTCAAGTTTATCCATTTGCACCGATTTAATACCGCTGTTTAAAAGGACATCCGAAGATAAAAACGGAGGAGAAGTTTGTCTTTATGGGTTAAGAAATATACCAAATCAATTTGTCCACTGCGACAAAAAATAAAAGTCTAGAAAAGATATCTAAGAGCTCTAGCTTTGTTTTTTACAAAAATGTTTATAGTTTTATTTTACCGAAATAATAGGAGTTGTTCTTTTTAATCTGGTTAAAAAAGCCGGTTCTCCTTCGTTTTGTATTTGCTTCAAAGGATCTTCAAATTATTTGCTTTTATCTTTTTAAAGAAACCCTTGTGTGTTCATCAATCGTTCATCTATTGAAAGCCTCAAACCACTAGATCTTGCAAATTTATCTGATAGTCTACTGACTTCTGGTCTAGCTACCATCAATACGTCTAAATGAGGTCTTCGGTTAAACCCAGGACAACACATCGCCCTTTACAATTGCATTATTCTGTTTTTGTCTGATCAATTGTGTTATAAGAAAAATATTTTCTGGACTTACGTACAGTAAAATTATCATTTTCAAAATCAATTGCTACCTGTGGGTGACTTAAGAGAAGGAAAGCTATTTATCGGAGAAGGTCGGTCGCGATCGAGAATATGTTAAACGATCAAGACCTAAATTAATACAGTATCATGCTTTATATGGACTGTTTGTACACAATCTGACTCATGAAATAAGCATACTACCAAATTCACAAGAAGTCTATCAAATCATTGAACGTCACAGAGTCATGACATGATTATAATTTCTGTGTTTAGCTTTCTTAAGCCGATATATACCTTTCAAGCTAAAACACATAGAGTTATCTGATGCGCGTGTCTAGTCCCAGGTACATTTGAACATACATACAATAATATGCCGTTCTAGGTGTTGCAATAATGGTTTTAGTGACGACACATCACCCATGTGTCCATCTACCTTCACGTAATATATCACCCAGAATTTTTTAGAGTAATGAATTGAACTACGATTTATACCAGTTTGCCCTGGTAGTGCATACAAATCACTCATTATGTCTATAAATAGTTTTCGCATGCGCAAAATTGTTAAATCATGTGTGTTGTAACCTTGAAAAATGTTATCAAACCAAATCATAATATCATTGAAAATCCCAAATCACTAATTTTATAGTAAATAGTTTTTAATAAATTTTGTTACATTTTCGCGCATGCGCAAACCCGGTTTGTGTCAAAAACTCATGTCTAGTGATTCACATGTTAAGAAGGTAGCTATCAAACCTGACAGCTGTTTTTCACTAAAAGAAGGTAAACGAAAAGTTTTCAAGAAAAAATCAGTATTTTCAAACTGAAAAAACAGCCATTTTAGAAAACGGCGACGGCCATTTTGAAAAAATGATTTTTTTAAATGGCCAGCAGTTGTTTCTTTAAAAGTATATTATAATGATGCTTTGTGGTAATTTTCATGCTTGTATCATCATTTGCACAATTCCCTCGATTTTGCCTGCTTATATCTTCCACTATAAAGGAGGAAAACAAAAGAACAACTTGACATTTTAAGAAAGTTGGTTGAACTTGGTTGTATGGCTAGTCAAAACTCCCATTTATTTGAAATAATTGAATGTATAATCATTATTATCTCTATTGATTCAATCATTTAACGCAAATATATTCGCAGTTATTTTTACTTAATAACGTTGTTTCTTCAATTTCTGTCAATTAATTTAAAATGTTTTTTCGGCGGAAATTATGTTTTTTTTTAATTTTTGAGATTCAAGGAGTTAAAATTTCGTTTCCAGGGCATTCTTTTACTTTCTGTAACTTATTTGTAAGGGTTTATGCTTCAAATATAACCAAACACCAGTGGTGTCATGAAATGCTTCTAACCTGAAGTAACACATCATTTGTCGTCCACTTGATACGGGTTCAAGATTTAAAAAAAGTAAAACAGATTTCAGACTAATTTTCACTTATTAAATGGTAACTTCAAATTAGTTTACCAATGATATGCCCGTTTTATTCTCCCCAGTATAAAACAATCTGACTGTATAACGATTTGAGAACAGTACTTGCTCGCTATACATATATATTTGTTCTTGTATTTATAAACATGTCGCTTGCGCACACAAATGATTATTACGACATCCAGTATAGAACATCGGCATACAATTAACATCAAAAGTCCTTCACATGGAAATTGTCCAAATTGTTTCACAGATGAATTTTATAAGCGGTCATATTCTGAGTGTCCAATACCAATCAAACCTTCCCTGAGGGCAAACCATGGCATTTTTACCAGGAAGAAAGATACCACAGAAGCCAGTATCTTCCACAAACTGGGTCAATTGGTTGGATAGTACAAGAACGAACCGGAGGAGCTGATATCTATTCTAGATCAATCATGTACTGATGATACCCTTGTCGTTTATTCAACCGCTTCAGGTATTATAAATTGGACAATTCATTTAACATGTTATTATAAAATTATAAATTGAAAACAACACGTTTAATAATTTATTGCGTCCGAAGCGCTTTTCTGGATTTACCTTCATCAGGTATAAACTATACTACAAAGTTTAACTCATCTATTTTCTTTAAGATTCCTTACGTGTTAATGATTTTATAACGATAGGTCAAAATTGGTTTCTTCATCACGTAAACGGATTTCTATATACATGGATGGAAGGATTGAGATTTATGAGTCAATTTGTTGACTTAATGTGCCTCTGTCAAAAACAATTTAACACTATAAGAATTGTACTGTCGAAATTAAATATCTTGTTTTCAAAAAGACATGATGTATTTTTTGCCTTTTCCCACTTGTTTTGTTATCGTTATTGCAGATTCTTCTTGAAAATGAGACTTCTCGAGCGTCTGGCGTGCGACATTTAAATGCTATTATCTATGATTAGATTACTTTTATTTTTTTTGTCTTGAACCAGTACAAGAATCGTACATTCCATCATGTTTGTTTTTGTTTTTGCATGATACCTTTTAAGTTAAATAGAAAAGTACAGAAAAGCAATAATGTTTGTTATAAACTGTCATGTTGAGTTTAGGTACATTTGATTTCATATTTTCATTAATTAATTTCCATTTCTTTGTTTGTTGTTTTCTTTCAGAAAAGTACTATTATGTAGCGTATCTAATTAATGGATATTTTAACTGCCATAACTAGTGACGTAACTGAGACATTAGAGACGCATTTTCCAGAGGATGAGTATTATCACCGTTGTATTTGAACATTGTCTCTATAAAGATTTGTATTTTAGTTGAAACTGGAATCAACTTTTTTTAAGTTTTAACTGCAATTGCTATATTCATAAATCATGTAAATAGATTTATCTATAAGCCACTTGACTCGAGTTTTAAAAAAAACTTCACTTTTATCTTTTAACGTTGTTTTTCTTGAATGTCGTTTGTTTCCTCTTATATTTAAGAGTGAATTTACATTGTTATTATACGTGTCACGGTTCTTTTTCTATCCCAAATTCATGTATTTAGTTCTGATGTTACATTTGTTGTTCTCGTCGGATTTAGTCTAATGCTGAGCGCGTTTCTCGGTGGGTTACATGTAAAAAATATGGCGCCATTTTCTCTGATATTTAATGCATTTCACTCGGTTTTCGTTTGTGACCCGGATTTGTTTTTTTTTTCGATTTATGAGTTTTGAACATCAGTATACTACCGTTGCCCTTATTTGTTTTACCATGTTTTGCTATACAATGATATGAATATCATTACCCAAGTTAATGTATGTAAAACACTATTATCTGTTTACTTGTTTTAAATACGCAAATACAATTGAGAATGGAAATGACGAATGTGTCAAAAAAACAACAACCCTACCAAAGAGTAAATAAAATCGGTCGAAGGCCATCAATGGGTCTTAAGCACAGCTATAAAAATCCTTCACCTTTAGGCGGTTTTCAGCGGTCCCAAATACAGACATTTGCACTAGTTCAGTGAAAATGAACGTCAAAGTTAACTCCATAACATATACATCAGCTAAATTTAAAACAAAACCATTGTGTCATTCATCAAATTTATTCGTTTAGTGTATAGATATAAGAAGATGTGGTATGAGTCCCAATGAGACAACTCTCTATTTATATCACAAAGTGTTTATTGTATAGAACATTATTTAATATGTACACATTACTTACAAATAACCCCCGTGGTTCACTTTTAGAAGAAAAAAAAACTTATATTAGGAGCTACGTTTTTTTTTTATGACAGTTAATACATACACTCTTAAACAACCCAATATGTAGATTGTCACTGTACGTTTAATTGTTATCCTAATCGTAGGTGTATGACAGGTCCTGCAAACGTCTAATAGCATGCTTAAACACATGCGCAATTCGTATGGCCAAGTGTTGTGAAGGTGAAGCCCACAATCTTTAAATGCAAATAAAGATTCAACGAGAATGACTTTATATGAAAAAATCTTTTAAAGACCTACTAAAAGTTTAATTTGTTTAATTCTAAATTAACACCTTTACATTTATAGCCTGTATATAGATATTCAAGAAACCTTTGCAGAATAGAAGAAATAAAAATCTATTTTTTTTTATAAGATTTGATACTTACGACTTCAAAAGAAACATAAGACTACGCTATATTTACAATAGATAGAATCGTAGCATTTTAGTTATTGTGGATTTTAAAATGTATTCTAGAACTCATTGTTTAAAAAATGGAAGAATCATTTTTTATAAAAAAATAGTTATCGGCATCACAATAATTCCTTTTAAATTAGAATGAGGGATAAGTAAAATAACGACACAACTTACATGCTTCTTTTTTTCTAATCCAGTATTTAATTATTTTAAAACCAATATAATTAAAAGTACACAGAAAAACGTGCAAAGTCTAAACACTAATAACACATGGAGTAGTAAAAGTAAGTAAAAATAAGTAAACGAAAACAGAAGAAAGAGATACCAAATACAAGATGTGGTCGATGTTTTATTATTAAATACAAAATAAAGAAGACGAAAATAATGATCTCCGTGGATAATTCAAAAAGGAAAGTCGCCAATCAGATCTCAATATCAAAAGCTGAAACACATCAAAGAAATGGATTATATCTGCCATATGCCTGACTTGGAACACACATTTTCTTATGAAGAAACATACAACATCTGAATATTATCTGCAAATTAATAACATCCTTTGAGCAGTAAGAAGTAAACACACAAGAATACTGAACTCCGAGGAAAATTCAAAAAGGAAAGTCCAAAACCAAATGGCAAAATCAAAAGTCCAAACAAATCAAACGAATGGATAACAACTGTCATATTCCTCACTTGGTACAGGCATTTCCTTATGTAGAAAATGGTGGATTGAACCTGGTTTTAAAGCTAGCTAAACCTCTCACTTGTATGACAGTCGAATATAATTCCATTATATTGACAACGATGTGTGAACAAACCAAACAAAAACAATAGGTAAAAATGTCATAAATAGGGGTAAATAGTCCTATTCAGTAGGTCACATTCGTGAAAAGGGAACGGGATTGTAGTTACGACAGATGGAACATATCCGATATCATCTGTGAAACGGATACACCATAACGTTCAACCAACTCGTGATGGCATCCGTAAAATTTACATAGTGATAATTTCAACTTTACCATTTGGAAATATTGGTTTAAAAATGAAATTCACAATTGGGAAGCTAATATCATCTCTTAGAGTATTCAAGATGACTTTTAAAAGAGTATTCAAGATGGATTTTCAGATAAAACGATTTAAATTTATAAGGATTAAAAAATGAGAATGTCATTTGGTTGACTTACTGTTAGTACATGGTGGAAATAGTATACAAGACAACCGAACGCTATGCCCATTGAAATAAACACAATATACATTGTACATATTTTATTATAGCAATTTTTCAAATCTATTTTCCTAGGATCTATTTATTAATTTTAATGGCCCCGCAACGAAGTTGTCGATGCTATTTAGTTTTACCCTTGTCCGTAATTCTGTAATTGCTTCATTCCGCAACAAACCATTGTACGGAGGTTTTTTTTCTAAATGCCTTCAGATATTGGGCTGATTTTGGGCATGTGATTTAACCAATATGAGTTACAGGTCAAGTTTAAATTTTGTACAGCTCAGCTTATTTGTGCCAAAAAATACTTGGTATGGACTTGCCTAAATTGCTGAAAATCACAGTTTAACAGATTTTTTTTCTCAACACTTACAGATATTGGGGTTCTTTTTGATAAGTGAGTTACCAATGATGAGTTACAGATCAAGTTTAAGTTTCGTTCCGTTCAGCTAACTGTTGCTGTAATTTCGGGCTTTGGACTTTTATAAATGTTTGAAAATCACAATTATATGAACCTTTTTTCTAAATGCTGTTGGATGTTGGGCTTATTTTTGGTATTGGAACTAACCATGATGAGTTACAGATAAACTCCGTTCCGCTCCGTTAATTTGTACCAAAATTAGGTGTTTACAACTTTGAAAATTGTTGAAATCTCAGTTATACAGCCTTTTCTTTCTATACGCCTCCAGATGTTGAGCTGATTTTTGATATGTGAGACTATCATCATGTTTGTATCCACATCTGTTATTGAAATTGCAGATTGTTTTGAGACGGGGCCATTCGTGTCGCTTTGACACATCTAGTTTCATTTATTTTACTAATCTAATACTTGTTTATAAAATCAACATTTAGATTTGAACTCATATAATTCTTCATTGATAACTATACGAAGTATATTAATTATATTCTAAAACTTCAAAATTTAACAGACAATGCCATTGTAAAAAAAAGATAAAAGATAAAAGACAATCAATTGTAACCAAATAGAGCAAAGGGTAAAGTGGATCCAGTTTCACATGTAACAGACATGAAATACGTTTAAATGGGTTTTTTTTTTTACAGCAGCAGCACAACTTTTAAACAAAATCTTAATTTGTATTGTTGAGAAGTTTTGAGTATTTCCTGAGTTTAACCTTTGTACCTGTACTGTTATAATATGTGATTTTAACAGTAAAGGTATACGTCTGCTCTTACAAGTGCAAAATTAGTTACCATAGCAGATACATATAATTATTCAAGTACTTTCATAAATTCAATTCTGTTCATTTTTAATTTCAGAAAAGATTTCTTACGGAAATACTATCTTAGGTGGTTGGATGCTTGTTTCTTTAAAGAAAGCGGTAGAAAAACAGCTTTGTCAGACACACAGAAGATATCGTATTGATTTAATGGATGTTTTAAACGCTATAACTAGTAACAATGCAGTGAATTTTGAGGCACGCAACCTCAACCCCAAATACCAACCTCTTAAGACTACAGTTGTGTATGAACATTGTTTTTATAAAGAGTTGAATTTTTATATCAACTGAAATTAACAAATTTGAGAGCTTTCATACGACCAACTTGTAATATTTTCTGATGTGTTGGATGTATATCATATCTTATTAGACAATAAAGCATCAAATAAAAATGAAGTATTAAAGCCTTAATTCAAATACTTACAAATCACACAATCACACAAGACTATTACTCTAAATAATATATGTTGACATGATTCATCGTAAGGACGTTTACAACACATATTTTTTAATCTTTGTGGTGTCAATGACATTTTCTATTTATGGTTTTTTTTTGCATTTGAGA
Organism: Mytilus trossulus; assembly: GCF_036588685.1. Taxonomy (NCBI): domain Eukaryota; kingdom Metazoa; phylum Mollusca; class Bivalvia; order Mytilida; family Mytilidae; genus Mytilus; species Mytilus trossulus. Next base: position 14,934,626 of record NC_086385.1, on the reverse strand, counting down.
TAGACGATTTTACGGCCTGATGCGTACTTACCGTTTAAGGGCATACGATACAGTTTTGATCCTGTATTTACAAGTTCGTGAAAATTTGCATACAGGCTATTTTTTACCTGATTAAATCAAATATGTAATAAAAAATATACCTTCATGAGCTACTTTTTGAGTAAAATGAGGTCGAAATTTTGTATATTTGCTCAAAAATCAGATTTCTGGCCGTAATTTCTTCTTCAAAGGAAAGACATAACTTCTTTGTTATAAAAGATAAACACATATTGTTTTTTGTTAAATAATCGTTAATTTCTGTATTTTATAAGTATCCTAATAAATTAGGCATTTTTTTATTCAGAAATAACTCATATTGATCAAATGTTCATGGATTGAGGAAAATACGTCATTTTTTGCTGCATGTTTATTAAAATTAAAAAAAATCCTCTATTTACAGTTTTATAAAATTTGGGTCACATAATCGCCATGCAAAATGAAACAAATTGCTGTTTTGATAAATAGGGGTCCATGAACTCGTTTTCATATTAAATCAGTTTGAATGATAAAAATCAGTCGAAAAATGCATCTTTTCCCGATATGTCACAGTTTGACGTCGCGAAAATAACATTTTACGTTAGCAACGTCATTACCTCCCCTGTAACTGTATCGTATGCCCTTAATATCGTACTAGATGATTCAAACAAGGTTTTGGGTTGCGGTTTGCATTACACGTATACAAAAATACCCAATGATATTGAATAGAAGAAAAGAGACTTTTCATTTACGGGGCAAAGTTTTATGTAGAACAGCAAATTTGATCTCAACTCCTAGATATATTTCTTATCGAACAAGTAAACGTACTTTGTATAAAAGGGTGAGTTGGTTTTATCAGAGTCCTGTAGGTATCCTATTAGATTGACGCGAGCTCTGTTACTTCAACAGCAGGAACCGCCCATACATTCAAATTATTCCGGGTTTTTTCTTGGGTATGCTTTCATCAGTCTTATTTTTTATGCAGTGTTTTGTTTACTTGTAAATCTATATCGTAGATATTCGTATGTGGTCATGAGGTCTTTTTTCAGTTGTAGCTTTTGTGGAGTAACTATGATTATACAATATTTGTCCGCGGCAATGTACTGTATGCTTGATTCCTTTGGCCACTCCACAAATTTCTCCAATATTTGGATTGAGTTATAACAAAAAAAACACATCATTACAACAAAAGACAAGTTTGGTTCTTTATAAATGGTTTCATTAATGAAACTAGAAATGAAAACGTTAAATCAATGTACAAGTGTATCGTTCGGTAGTTCCTGCTCGGCTGTAATATTTTTTCTGTCTATGAAGAAATAAAATAACAAAACAATTGTCCACACTGATATCGAATAACGCGCGTAGCTGGTTATTTAACAGTGTGCACCACATGTTTTATGTTATTTCGAATAGACAGAAAAAATATTACAGTCATTTCTTAAAATTTAATTCTGAATTCCATTTTAAACCGTAGAAAACCATGAAAAAAAAAAGTTGATGACGTCACAGTCACATGACTGAATTATGTCTATGGGTTCATAACAAAATAACATCAGCCAATCAGAAAACGCGTTACATACAAAGTTAAATTATATACAAATGTTGATAGTGCACCCATATTGAGAATGCAGCGCTGCCAATTGTCATACAAAATAAAATTTCTGCGTTGCGTTTTAACCTCATTTAACCACTATCAGCTTGATAAACTTGATAGCGACGTTTATTTTAGTAACTACGGCACACAGAAAATTGATAACATTAGTTTAAATAGAACAAAAGAAAGATTAAACTGATACCAATTCAATCAAATCAAATTCAAATTAAAACAAATAGGACAGATATATGTGTGAATTTTCTTTAACAGTTTTGTTGATCTATTGCTTTAGATATACACGTGTGCTGTTGCAGATTGCATCCTCATGGCAAACTTTACAGTATTTGCAATCTTTGGCGTATCGTTTGGCGTGAGCTTGACCAATCAGAAAATGATCCTTGACTGGTACAAACCCACCCAAATAATTATTGAATCATCTGCATGTTCTACAAATAAATGTTCATTCAAATCACAAAATATCCGCAGTGAAAAGGGTTGTTCAGAAACACTTTGTAACGGGCTTTTCCCGAAGTGGTATTAACCAATCGCATATGTTGATTTCAAAAACTCTTAAAAAGGAAATCACGAATTCACCAACAGTCCAACTGACTTCATTTTTCAGAAAACGACACAAAATTTCAGCTACTTCTTTAAAAGCAGAGGCAAATACAATTAAAGTCCCAACTATGTACTGGCTTCCGAAGCTACAAAAACAACCTTACAAATATAGATTTATTTCATCTTCAAGTCATTGTTCGCATAATAAATTGTCTTACTAGTTCACTTGGTCAAATAAAAAAAATCTGATAGTAAATTGTTTAAATAAGGCCTTTAAAATTAGTGGAATTAATTATTTTTGGAGTGTCAAAAACTCGTTGGAAGTAATTGAGAAATTGCATACATATATTGGTGATTGTGAATGTGTTCAAAGTTTTGATTTTTCTACCCTATATATCACTTTGCTTCCTATTCTTATTAAGAAAAAAATTACATCCCTAATGAACTTGGCATTTAAAAAGGCAGAATGCGAGAACATATGTTCAAACTCTTTTATGTCATTTTTTAGTAGCAATAAATAAAATAACTATGTGCTTTGATACTATATTTGCGCTTTAATGTTTACTTGATATCGTTTGTGTTCGCTTTGGAGTTTCCGTATATCGTCAAGTTATTGGAAAGTCAACAGGGACTTACTGTACACCACTTATTTTGAACCTGTTTCTTTATTGTTGTGAGTTACAATTTATCACTAAAATTAGCAAAGACCCATCGAAACAACATTTGATACAAAAATTTAACAATACTTTTATATATTTGGATGATATATTTGCTCTCAATACTGACGACTTTAGTATGTTTACTAATGAAATTTATCCTGTTGAGTTTACTTTAAATAAAGCTAATACTAATAATGACCGCTGACCTTTCCTCAATATTGATATCTATATCATTAACGGGAAGCTTAATACAAACATTTATGATAAAAGATATGATTTTTCATTTCCTACCGTTAATTATCCATTTCTAGATGGTGACGTTCCCTTAGCATCATTTCAAAACACTTACCTAATATTATCATCGGTATAAGGAAATTATTCGTAAATATGACTCAACATGTAGACATCTAATACGTTCAGGTATTTCACATCCAATCTTTTATGGTAATATTCTTTATAAAGCACAAACATGTCAGTATTTACTTCAAAAGCTAACAAAACCTTTAGACAGACTTATTAAGAAGGAAAAAAGTTACGACACTGTTGTCAGATCATTAAAGGTTGTATAATTTGTCTTTTATATTGGTTCACTTATAGGGTCTTTGCATTGAAACTAAACACGTTTATTAAAAAAAAAAACAGTTGTTGGTATGACACGGGTTATGTTCTTCTCATATATTTGATGATAGTATGATACTAAACCCCTAACGGCAGGATTGTGCCTGATGATGAAGACATAATCTTTAATCAGTTTAATTGAAGTCTGGAGCTGGCATGTCAGTTAACTGCTAGTAGTCTGTTGTTATTTATGCAAAATTATCATTTTGTTTATTTTCTTTTGTTACATCTTCTGACATCGGACTCGAACTTCTCTCAGACTTAATTTAAATGTTAATATTGTTATGCGTTTACTTTTCTACATTGGCTAGAGGTAAAGGGGCGGGTCGAGATCTCACAAACATTAACCCCTCCGCAATTTTGCGCCTGTCCGAAGTCAGGAGTCCCTGGCCTTTGTTGGTCTTGTATATAATTCGCAGTCAATTATCACTGAACTAGTATGCATAGTTTTAGGGTGTGGGAGTGTCTTGTTACATTGAAGACCCATTTGTTGCCTTCGGCTGTTGACTGCTCTATGGTCGGGTTGTTGTCGCTTTGACACCTTCCACATTTCCTTTTTCAATGTTATCTAATACTTTTAGATAATTTCAAATCTTTCCATGAAATTGATTTTTTCAAACCATTTGTTTTTTAACCCTTTTTTACTACCATTCCTGATTTGACATAGAACAATCATCAAAAAGAAAATGGTAGCTTATGATTTGGGTATATTTGAACCAAAGGGCATATTTTGTTTACAGTGAACAAATTGGTTAAACATGCAATACAATGAGGAACAAGTGATCATAGGGTTACCTTTTGAAAATATATTTGTTGAATTGGGCTTCTTCAATGATTTTTCGGAATTTATTTTAGAACGAACTGTGCATCTTGCTTTGCCGACTGTTATTGTCATATGATCCAAAGTTTAGACAATCGTAAAACGCAAGTACCTTTAAAAAGCCATTTAATTTCATTTAAATTTAGATATATTGATGATGTTCTTCCAAATATAAGTCCCAACCTTTTTTTTTGGTTCCATTAATATATCATCAAAAAAACTAAACATTAAAGAAACAACAGAAACGACTGCATCCGCCAGATTATATACGTATACCTCTTAGTTGACATTAGTGGACATCCTAGCATTAGATTATATTACCAATGAAGTGATTTCAATTTTGACTCTTCCTGACTTTACATCAAAAATTAAAATCATAAAAATGCTGAACAATCGGAAAGTCCACAATCACAAGGCAAAATCTAATGACAAAACACATCAAAAACGAAAGAGAACTGTCAATTTTTCTGACTTGGAACAGGCATTTTCAAATGTAGAAAATGGTGGATTAAACCTGGTTCTAAAGCGCTTAACCTCTCACTTTGATGACAATCTCATCTAATTTCGTTATATTTACAATGATGCGTGACCTAAAGAGGCATGATAAGAAAAATAGTCAAAATATGGGCACAGAAGTCATCATTGAGTAACAATTTTAAAAGGAACTATTTAACAGAACATAAAAAAATCTACAAACACATTCATTGATTCGCGGGTCACACGTCAGAAAAGTGTATACGTTACATGAATTTGTCGTTCAATGCATATACAAACAATTTGAAAATTTCACATGGGCAATGTTAGCATACAGGGTTAAAAAATTATGTAGATTATATTCAGAAATAGACCAAGATTTTAAATAGTCCAAAAGTTTTATAAAATTTATAAGAATCTACAAATAGTTCATGCCACGACGCGATTGAATAATTTTGACGTTTGTGGTTGAACATATTTTCTCATTCATAATAGAAATGTATCATAATGAAATATAATAAAACAAAATCATATATGAGAGCCGTGGTGTAGTGGTAAGTGCATCGGACTACTAAGACAAAGGTTCCTGGTTCGATTCCCGTTTGGGATGAAAATTTCAGGAACTCATTTTTCGGCTCTCCCTTGACACCATTAGCGAGTATGGTCTTAAGGAAACGATGATAGTCCGTCGGAAGGGAACGATAAATGGCTGACCCGTGTAAAGAGAGAGTCAAATCTCTTGCACGTTAAAGACCCCCTTATAGATTTCGAAAAAGAGTAGGCTAATGCCGCTACAAGGCAGCACTCGCACCCGCAAAGTGGAAAGGGATTAATATAAGTTGCAAAACTTGTTTCCCAATCCACTCTAAATAAATATGTTTAAACTAAATCATATTGATGGGATCTTTTAAAGGACAGAGTTACGTTATAAGAACCAAAGAAACATAAAAAAAACGCACATACAAAACATACCAGCAAAAAAATGAAAGATAAAACAAGCACCTTAACAGGATGTTTAAATAACGAGCCACGTTAAATGGATATCACATAAATCAATCCAACAGTTAATGTAATATTAATAATAGAACAAAGACAAATGAAAGATCAATATAACGCTTTTAAGATGATAAACAACATCAGTACGCAGAATCTATACATCAAGATCATCATGTATTATTTGTAAAGTTGATACTGGATATAAATCAACAAGGTCTTGGTACCTCCCAATGAACTTTTTTAGAAAAAGGACGAGACGTTCTTTGACATACTCCTGGTTCATCAATTTTCTACTTGAACAATGATAACGTTTTACAAAGTCTGAGTAGGAGCTGCAGGTTCGAGAATATCGAATAAGTTGGGAAATATATATTCATCTGCAGGTGAGGTTTGTATATTGCTACTAAGGTGGGGGAAATTTATAATTTCAAAATTAAAATCGTCGCGTTTGTCACAGATTCTGGTACTGAGATGACTGTGTAAGTCAAATTCGAGATATAAGTCTAAAAATTAGGCAGAGGAAGTCGTATATGTGGCTTCTTTAATTTCTAGCTCTGGGGGATATATTAATGGAACACATAAAAAAAGTTCGGATTGTTTATGGAAAGAACATCATCAATATATCTGAAAGTAAAATTAAATAATCTGGTTTCTTTGATCCTCCTGTTTTTGACAAGTGTCTGAAGGAACTCCGATTTATATGAAAATAAGAAGAGGTCAGCAAGAAAAGGCATGCCGACAATTTGTTGGAAAAGTCTACCTCCAAACTCAACAAATATGTTGTCGATAAAAAAATCCAACATACTGACCACTTATTCTTCTGTGTAGCATGTTTTAGCTTTTTGTTTGTCACTACTAACGAAATATGCCTAATGATATCCCAAAGTAATGAATTTAAAGCGTATACTCCATTTTTATGTTGAATGGTATTGTGGATTTTATCTTTGAGTCGATTTTTTATTTTCGCATGGGGAATGGTGGTACATGTAAATAGGGTTGAAAAATCTAAAGTTTTGAACTAATTTCAGAAAGAGACCGAGATTTAAAATTGTCTAGAAGATCTTTAGAATCCACATATGGTTAATACCACTACGCGAGTAAACAGTTTCACAGTATTTCTGAAGACCCTCTTTCACCGCGAAAAGAATTTTAGTCCATCTAGCAGACAATTCTTTAGTGGAACATGAAGATGAGCCAGCAATATACCGTTGTTTGTACGGAATCTTATGAATCTTAGTATTCAATACAAACACGGTATAGGCTCTGATTTGGTGTTCAATGTATTGTTTATTAAAGCCAAAAAGGACTTATGATTAGCTAAAATCTCATCCTTGTCAAATGATATTTCTTTGTATGTGGGATTACCCGAGTGCTCATTTTTACCTAATTCTTTTACAAGACCTTCGTAGTAATACGATTTACATACAAAAACAATATTATTGAAGCTTTGTCCGCAGAAACAACAACATACTTATAATGAAGAGATGATAGACATTTCATGGCCTCCTTGTCTCTTAAAACCATTTACCAAGTCAGTAATATGTTGTTTGTTCGTTTCATGTTGATTTTACCATTTGATGGTAGAGACTTTCCGTTTCGTTTGAAACTTTATTTTTGAACAATGGAGCTTTAACGTACTTGTTGATATATTGATTTTTTTTAAATAAAAGGGAAATGAGGGATACCAAGAATGACGTTCCAACTCATGTTATTTTTTGCTATGACCTCACTATCAGTACCTGCATCAACTCTCAAATCTGTACTTAGTGTATGTTTTGATTGTCGGAATTGATGTAAAAGTATCTTGTCAAGTCCAATCATTTTTTTTTCCTTCTCTTGTGTGCTACATTATAATCCTGGTAACTTTAACTGTATTGATCTGATGATGCCTCCTTTATAAATGATTGTAATTGTTTGCTCTTCTATACTGAGCAAGTGCTGTAACATCATTGTCCGGTGTATAACATCGCCTCATTATGTATGTGTCTGTCCAAGTCATGAGCCTGTATAATGAAATGTCTTACGTTCATTGCCAATTTTAATACTTTTAATTGACTTGTACATTTATTAGGCCGCTAGTTTTCTCGATTGAGTTATTTTACATTTGTCCTTTTTGTCTATATACATGATATATGCAGTTTGGGTTTTGAACAATTGAAGACAATGCGTTGATCCAATATTATTAATTTCTCTGTCATTTAGGTCTGTTTGGCATTCATATCAATTTTTTATCATTATAATTTAAGTAATGGTATTAAAAAGAAAAAATACAAAAATACCGAACTCCGAGGAAAATTCAAAAAGGAAAATCAAAAATTAAAAGGCAAAATCAAAAGTCCAAACATATCAAACGAATGGATAACAACTGTCATATTCCTGACTTGGTACAGGCATTTTCTAATGTAGAAAATGGTGGATTGAACCTGGTTTTATAGCTAGCTAAACCTCTCACTTGTATGACAGTCGCATGAAATTCCATTACATTGTCAACGATGTATTAAAGAACTGTTACTCAACAAATGTTAAATGTACTATTATCATTTTGTAGCAATGGCCGGATCAATATTGATGTTTCATACAAATATCATTAACGGTACCAATTTTTCTGCACCAGATGCACATTTCGAAAATACATCTCTCTTCAGTGATGCCTGTGGCCAAAATATGTAAAAATCTAGAGCTAAAATATAAAGAGCTATAATCCAAAAGTTTAAAAAGTATAGCCAAATCCCTGAAAGGAATCAGAGCTTTGCATGAGGGAGATACATTCCTTAATTTATGATAATTTTAGTTTAAACATTACAATGAAATCTCGCACACACACATGGTAACGAGTCCTTCTGTTGACAAATAGAAGGCATTTTAAAAAGTTTATTTATCCATCACAAAATTTTATAAATGGACAAAATAAATCAACTAAATGATATCTGTGTACAATATAATAAAATATATATTTATAAGTATATAAATAGGGAGATGACGTATGAAAATCATAACCATAAATTAAGATATAACACGATGTGATCAATTATTATTACAAGTTAATAGAACAACCTTCAACAATGAGCATAATCCACGTAGGACGTATAACTCAAAGGCTCAAACAGGAAGAAATGTACAAATACTACAAGGTAGAAAATATTTACCAAACAGTACACAAACAACCAATACAATTTAATAAAACTCGAGATAAATGAGGATACGAAAAATTATTACGAATTCTAATTTTGCTATTGTCATATATATATGAAATATCTTTGTGTGTCTTTTGAGTAGAATGCATCTTATTGAAACTCAGATAAGCGAGTACACCAAGAATATGTTTATGTCTTTAATGAACACAATTCATCATTTGCCAAATGTGTTATTGACAATAGCCTTAAATGTACGCACATAAACTCATCTTTAAAATGATTAATTCAAAGAAAAACCATATATATTCCATCATGGAAAAAAGCGAAATACAAACACGCTGATATTACGAATAGTAAAGTTATTTTTATCCTTTGACTTTATAATTTTTATACTATGCCATTTAACTTAAAAATGAATCATACATGTAGCAAAGTAAATAATACAATCAAGTTAAGATGCTGAGTTATTTACTATCATGATTATGTGCAGACTTTTCCTACTGTTTGAAGTTTTCAATGACTTCATCAAGTAATGTTTGTGCTTCTTTTTCTAGTTCGCTGATTTTCTTTGTGAAGCATTTTCATACATGCTATGTAAGCAATCGAAGAGAATACGATAGGACCAACAACTGGTATAAAGTTTAAAAATCGCTTTGCCATGACTTCGGTAGATTTGTCAGCAAGTTCTAACTAAATAGACGTAATGAATTTGTCTTTAATTTCTCGCACTAACAAACTTTGAAGATGAGGAAGTTTTCTCAACAATTTCTAATCCTCGATATTTAGTGTGTCAAAAGTGTGTTTAATTTGATCTTTAGTCAGCGAAAATTCCTTCATATAAAACTGTTTTCAGCTTGAAGTATGGGTACGTCCTCAATGATATCTAACAGCGGTAAAGGTATTGCAGCACCTGCTGCTGATAAGAGAGAAACACGGTTCGCACGTCGGATCAACTCCTCCTTCTTTTCAAGAATTTGATAAACAATTTATGACGTCTTGACTAAGTTTTTATAACTGAACAACTTAAAGTAAAGAATGAACCTTAACGTTTGCGCCAAGGCGTACAGTTTTCAATAGAGAGCACAAATCCCCACAATAAAAATAGGGTTTAAAAATGACAAACAATCTTTACAAAAATCAATCCGCATAGAAGCCAACAATAGTGAATGAGTTCTGGGACACATTTATGTAAATATTTGAAGAAAGTACATGATACTACTATAGCTTATCTCAATCCCATGAACATTGGTCTCAAACAGAAATATGAACGCCTGTCACTGTTTGTAAGCATGCACTTCGTGCACTTCAGATAAAAAGCTGGTACGTTATTTCACCTGATGTAAATATTTTATCTTATCACCAATGCAACGTACGAAGTAAATTTTCCGCGAATATCAATCATCCTTTTTACCTGGAAAAACATTATATGGAGATTATAATACTATCAATAGTATCCGTTGAAGAAATATTAAGGTATTGCTTCGTTTACAATGGCGTCTATGGTTCATATAGGAAAGGAAGGTATGTAACAGCTCTTCGACATTTTTTAATCAATAACACTTTTTTTAAATAGAGAATGAAGTTACCGACACTTGATAATAAAAAAACACGGCAAAACTAGGACAATGCAGAAACCAACACGTCCACAAAGCAAAAAAGAAAACAGGACTCAGTACTCCAGACCCTGTAAAAACAGAAAATGATTGTACTTGATATTGCTGACTTAAGATCGACAGTAGTACTATACGCAAAAGAGCGGCGTAATATACTCAACCTCAAAAGTACAAAAATCAAACTGACAATACCATAATGAATGTAGATAGAAAATAAAAATGAATAGAAAAGTTAAATCTTAAAACACGTGTGTTACTTTACAAATATTTTGGTCTTAAACATCACTGAAACGTTATTGATTGTCGAAGTAAGCAGCTGATGCAAAATATCTTTTATCGTTTATGTTTTTAAAATGACCCCCAATAATAATTAAAGAGAAAAGCTAATTCAAAGACAAGGATATCAAACATCCATATGATTTGTTTATAATAAAATGGCAAAGATACCACAGGAGTATTAGAACATGATAATGCAATTGGGAAAGTGAAACTATGTATAACATTTGTACATTACAAGCAAATTATTATTCATATTTTAGTTCTCAGTGAGAAAGATGTTGAAGACATATTTGACAGGTAAATATTTGAGGAGAAAAATGGCTAACTCTCATATTAGTCGTCTTCCATCAAATACAAGTTCAGTTAAGCATGCATCATCGTCATCATAATATATCAACAAACTGTTATCTTGAAAAAAAATAAGAATTGTACTTAAAATTAAGAACCAAGAGAGAAACATATATTGTGCGCAGAATATGTAAACAAGTAACTTATTATCAAGGAAAAGTCCATGATAAATTCTAACATGACGTTCTTCAAACGCTTTGAGTACATATCCGTGGTAAAATATTAATATTAAGTTTGGGTCGTTTAAATCATTTTCCCACGTCATATGCTGTTTTTATTTATAAATGAGATACATGTATCTGACGTTATTGAACGATGACGTATGAATATTAACATTTTACGGGAAAACACACTTCAGTGAAACCGAAAATCTTCACAACAAGGAAACGTACAAACAAACGATGCTTATATGTGTTAAGCTATTTGTTTTTTTTGCATATTAGTAAAAACTATCATTTAAATTTATTCAAATCTATTTCGTTACTGTGAGAAAGGGTTTTAAGTATATCACTGATTCAGTTTGCTACATTTTTCACGTAAATTTAATAGTGCGTTTATTCAAGGGAATAGGAAATATTTGTCTTCACCTTGAGCGATTCCATCCAAAAGAATTGGCGTGTTTGTCCTTTTAGAATAGAAAATATTTATCTGGGCTTTTGCTCGTGGTAACCCGTGGTAAAATCAGTAAAAGTACAAATCCCAATAATTATTTCGCAAGTAAACAGTTTTATGTTTTGCTTACCAAGATGAGTGTTTGGTTTTGCTGACACAAGGTTACTTTCAATATTTCTCAAGGTAAGGTTTTCAGTTTATAATACTCGAAAATGCAGTGCAGATATGAGAGTAAATAATCCTCTTTTAAAGGCTGAAGCAAGCTTTCGATTATATCAGTTGTAGATGCGATTTTTTCGTCTATATAATATCATAAGGACGCATATAATTCATCAGTTGTAATACTTTATATTTAAGCGTCCTGAGTTCAGCTTCTTCAAAATTAAAACCAACAACACCAACTTATGAAGACGAGTATGACTGCAGCAATAGATACAGAGGCTTAGCCTTAATAATTTGTAATGAAAACTTCAAAACAGAAAATCACAGAAGAGATTACTGTGACGACGAAATAAAACTAATGAAGGAAACATTTGGAAAACATTTAAATTTCACAGTTTTGATTTTCAAGGATTTGACTGCAGAGCAAATAAATTGGGTCATACATAGAGGTCAGTGGTACAGTTTACCCTTAATATGTTATATTCCTGTATGAAGTGATTTTCTATCATGAAAACATACCACTCGTTGGACAAAAAAAAACTGGAGTCTTGAACGATACCAATTTTTAATGAAACTTGTTATAAGGTATATAATTTTAACCTGAGACAGGTCATCATTCAAATGATTCAAATGCAAAGAACAGAGTATTTAAACGTTTAGTTCGTATGTCGTTGAGGATTGGTGGCTTTATGTACAGTTTTCTGTCTTGGATCATTTTTTAGTGTTAAGGCAGAAACACTCGTTTCGTCTGTTGATGTTTACTCTGTAAAATTGTAAAATGACAAAAAAAAATCTTTATGAGAGAAATTAATTATTCTGAAAAAAATATTAAAAAGTGTCGAATAAGTTATTTTCATTTCCGCTTTTATTGAGAAACATAAAAAAAATGGTTACCCTTTTAAATAGTTTATAACATAAATAACGTTCACAAAGTAACATGTATTTTTGTACATCTTAGAAATGTATTTACCTATGTCTTCGTGCAATTATTGTATCATTTTGTAACTGAACAAATATTTTCTATCAAGATTTCACATTCATTTTTCCAACATTAACGTGATCATCAAATTGTTTGGTATAACAACTATAACTATAAATACGCACATAGTATAGTAGATTTGTATAAAAGAGGGACGAAAGAAACCAAAGTGACAGTCACACTCGTAAATCTAAATAAACTGACAACGCCATGGCTAAAAAAGAAAAAAATACAAACAATAAAACAATAGTACACATGACGCAAGATAGAAAACTAAAGAATAAACAACACGAACCCCACCAAAACACTAGAGGTAATATGAGGTGCTCCGGAAGGGTAGGCAGATTCTGCTCCACATGTTGCACCCGTCGTGTTGCTTATCTGATTATAAATCCGGTTAATAGTCTACTTCGGTAAGTCACATTCATGAAAGGGAAGGGGATTGTAGTTACGACGTAAGGAACATATCCGATATCATTTTTGAAACGGTTATTCCATAACGGTCAACCAACTCGTAATGGCGTCCATAAAATTTACGGAGGGATGATTTCAACTTCACCATTTGTAACTCTTGGTTTAATAGCTTTTTTGTGAGCAGCAACCCTGTATCAAGAAAATCATGATAGGAAATGCAAGCACGGGAATATAGTATCAATTGGGAGATATATACCCCGTATGCAGGTGCTGCTGGAATGTTGCTACTTAGAAATGGAAAGTTCACTATTGGAAAGCTGACATCATCTCTTTTGTCGTAAAGTTTAGTTTTCAACCTACCCTCATTGTAAATTTCTAGATGTAAGTAAAAGATATGAAGCCGACTTAACTGTATCTGTAGTATCCTGTATCTTTAGTTCGATGGGATAGATGCGTTCCACATAGTCACCAATTTTTGAATTGTTTAGTGAAAGAACATGATCTATATAGCGGAAAGTAGAGTTAAAGGATATTGCTAAATTCTTATCTTTCTTCCTAGGAAGTTCCGTTCAGTCTGTTGAAAAAACACTACCTCCGAATGTAACAAATATGTTGTCAATCAAGTTATCATGCATAAGATGATCATACAATACTTACTATAGACACATTTGAATAGAAGATAAACACAATATCTGAATATGCGATATTTGATTTGCTCATTGTGAAAGGCCGTACGGTGAGCTATAGTTGTTATATTCTGTGTCATTGGCAATCATACCGCATCTTCTTTTTCATAATAACTGTAGTGTTTGTTTAAAATTTATCTATACAGATTACTTTGTTCTCCATCAGCGAAAACTATCTATTGATAAACAAATTGTTCAAAGAAAAACAAAGTTGATTATAGATATTGACATGTAATTATAGTTTTGTTTTATAAAGCATGCAAACAACCTGGATTTCATCGAATGTCAGACTGTTTCGCATGTGTTCTTGCAAGTCATGGTGGCGAGGAATCAAGAGGTTCGAATGGTAAACCGACATTAGTGGATTTGAGAGACCAATGTTTATATGGAGTCGACCATAAACCAATAACAACGAAAGCTATAATAAAAAAAATCAACGACGTTAAAGCATTAAAAGATAAACCGAAGCTTTTTTTCATTCAGGTTTGTATCAATAGATTGAATTATTCAAAATCGTGAAAAAATATGAACAATGAATTACGTTGATGTCATTAATTAATAACCCGAGCACTATTTGAGTGCATTATTTAATTGGTAAATAAAGGCCACAGTAGTATATCAGTGTTCAAAGGTCATACATCGATCGAGAAATAACCAAACGGGTGATTTTACTTTTCACAAACTATAACTGAGGGAAACACATCAACTAACAGAGGAAAATACAAGAACAAGAGGATTACTGAAAAGCAAGAACAACAAACATCAACATCCATAGAAACGAACTATTTGATAACAACTGCCATATTCATGACTTGGTACAGAATGTTTTAAGAAAAACACAGTTGGGTTAAACCTGGCTTCATGGCTAGCCAAATAAAGACAACAGTAGTATACCGCTGTTTGAAATTCATACTTCAAGAGAAAAAAATGGGTGCATCATTTAACATGGTCCTAGGGACATCAAATAAAATCGATGTTTTTGTGTCTATGACCACGACCGATTGACATCTTTTTATCCTGAGCGGCAGGTCATCCAGTATAAAAAAAATATTCTACTAGTTTTCATGTTGTTAGAGTACCGGATCGGTAGAATCAACGGAGACAGATTTTCCACCAGCAGAGATTCCGGTCCGATGGTGATAAATAAAGGCGATGGTAGTATAATGCTGTTCCAAATTCATAAATCGATTGAGAAAAACAAAATACGGGTACACCTAAACACCCGTTTATCTAAAATAAATCTAAAAAATAAAAAAAAATTAGCGCATCCATATCCGTAGATTTTTAAAAATATTATTAACGCTGTTTTTCTAATCTATCTAAAGTAACTTATAACGTTCATTCGGCAGAAACTGTTTTTTTCTAATTTTGTAGAGTCAAGGGGTTAAAATTTGGTTTCAAGGACATAATTTTACTTTTACTTTTCTTATCTTATTTTTAAAGTTTTCTCTGTAAAGGTGATATGAAATGCTTTTAACCTTAAGTAGCACATCATGTATCGTCCACTTGATACGGGATCAGGATTTTAAAAAAATCAAACAGATTTTAGACTTCATCTTACTTATTTCATGGTAATGTCAAATTGTTGTACACATATAATGTCCGTTTTGTTCTCCCCAGTATGAATGTATAACGATTTGAGAGCAGCACTTGCTTGCTTTGCATATACATTTATGCTCATATTTATAGGCTTGTCGCTCACGCACACAAATGCATATAACAACATCCGGTATAGAACATGGGCATACAATTGATATCAATAGTGCTTCACATGGAAATTGTCCAACTGATTGCACTGATGAGTTTTATAAGCAGTCATTTCCTGAGTGTCCAACACAAAACGAACCTTCCCTGAAGGCAAACCATGGCATTATATCAGAAAAGAAGGATAACGCAGAAGCAAGTATCTTCCACAAACTCGGTCAATTGTTTGGTTTAAACAAAAATGATGCAGAGAAGATAATTGAACCAGAGGATATGATATCCATTCTAGACCAATCATGTACTGATGATACCCTTGTCGTTTATTCAACAGCTTCAGGTAACATAAAATGGACAATTTATTTTACATGTAATTATCTACTCAACTAGAAATGGTTAATTCATTTGTTTTTACGAAAACTCATGAAGTGATTTTATAATTAAAAGAGAAGTCAAAATAGATTCCTTATTCATGCAAACCGATTTATATATGGACGGAAGGATTGAGATTTATGTTTTATGTTTTCAATAATTTGAATAGTTCCTTGTAGGTTGGACTTCGTAAATACAGCTGTTTCTCAAAACACACCTCTTTTGGGGAGATCTTGAATATTTATAGAAAATAAATTTTGTTTTCATACTGGTTCCAAGTTATGCTCTCTCTGTTCCATTTCACAGAGACATAACTTGGGAATGTTACCAGTAGCTATACATGTGCATATTGTTTACATTGCAATATGTGGTAACCGTTCATTCGAGGTGGGGGTAGTTAAGAATATTAGTGTTAGTTAAAACTCTGAAAAGTTCAGGGCATATAAACGTTAAAAATATGCCGCACAGCCCTTAATTTCGACCTTTGAAAAAAATAATGGTGCATTTGAACTTTCAATTCTAGGATTCTAAGATTTTTATCTAAACTTCATAGTGAAAGTAGTACATTTTTAGCCGAAAAATTAGTTCCTATGGGAAAATGCATTGTTAATATTTACAGAAATGCAACCTGTAACTCTGTTAAAACAATTTGATACTACAAACATTATGCCGTCGGATTAAATATCAAACTGTCAATTTGATAAAACGCATTTTGAGATATTAACATCTTTATTTTTTTACTTCAAACTTAATTTTGCACTTTTTAAAACTATTTTTCTGTTCGAGCGCAATTAACGATCTTTTGGAGACGAAATGGGCGACTGGCGTTTGAAATTTATATGCTGATATCTATGGTGATTATGATTCTATTTTCTTTGTCTGTAACCAGTACAATACTGGTACATGACATCATTTTAATCTTAATTAAGTACAAAACAGCAATGCATCTTTAATTTTTGTTATTAGGTATCATGTTGATTTTAGGTACATTTGAAGATATTCGTATAACATTAATTCATTTCTGTTTTTTTTTATTATATTTTCAGAAAAGTATTCTTACGGAAGAGTGAAATTAGGTGGTTGGATGCTTGTTTGTCTGAATAAAGCAGTAGACGAACAACTTCGTCAGTCAAACAAAAGCTATCACATCGATTTAATGGACATTTTGATAGCCGTAACTAGTGCCGTGGCTAAGAATTTTGAGACACACCTGTCAGATGATAATTCTTCTCGTAAATGCGCAGTTGTATTTGAACATTGTCTCTATAAAGAGTTGTATTTTAGTAACAACTGGATTTAACTTTGTTTAAGTAATAATTGCAATTGATATGTATATATATATATTAAAAAATATTCTTCATATATAAGCCTCTTGATTCGAGAGACTTCAATTTTTGATTTACCATTTTTTGCTATACGTTGATATGAAAATCATTTCCGGAGTAAATGTTTGTAAAACACTATTATCTGTTTACATGTTGTATACGAATAAGATTGAGAATGGAAATGACGAATGTATCAAAAAGAGTAAAATTGAATCGGTCGAAGGCCATTAATAGGTCTCCGACACAGCTATAAAAAATATCATCTGGAGGCGGCCTTTACCGGTCCCTAAAACAGAAATGTATACTAGTTCAGAAAAAATGAGCATCATTGTAAACTCCAAAACATTTAAATGAACTAAATTTAGAACAAAACATTAAAGACCATCCACGGGAAGACGCTGCTGATTTGGGAAAGGCGATTAAATGAATCAAACAGTATTGTTGCAACAGAGATAACAAAATACTAATACTTGCAGAATAAAAACTGAAAATATTTTCCACCTTTGAAGTGTTAAGTATGACGATAAATTACCGTACTATGAACAAAAAAATTGTTTATTTTGTAACATATATTGACATACTCAATTGTATTCCAGACATTCATTGACCTGGGTTCATTATTCTTTTTGTCGGTTTTTTTTCTAACGTTAAGGTTGTCTTTCTGACATGAGTTTAAATCTAGACCTCTTATTTTATCAATGGTGTATTAAAATTGTGTCATTTATCAAATTTATTCGTTTATTGTATAGATATAAGAAGATGTGGTATGAGCCCCAATAAGACAACTCTCCATCCATATCACAGTATTTAGTGTAAAGAACATTATTCAATATGTTCACATTACTTACAAATACCCCGTGGTTCACTTTTACAAAAAAAAAACATCTTATATTAGGAGCCATGGTTTATTTTGGGATGACGGTTTATATTTATACTTTGAGACAACCCGATATGTATATTGGCACTAAAGGTATAATCGTAATCCTAATTTTATGTATATGACAGGTCCTGCAAATCTCTAATAGCATGCTAAAACACTTGTGCAATTCGTATGGCCCAGCATTGTGAAGGTGAATCCCACCATCTTTAAGACAAAAAAGACTTAATGAAGATGACTTTATATGAAAACATCTTTTTTAATTTTACAATGTGTTACATTCTAAATTAACACCTTTACATCTATAACCTGTGTTTAAAAAATCAAAAGTCCTTGGCAGAATAGAAGAAATCAAAATCTATTTTTTGTTCTAATAACATTTGATACTTACGACTTCAAAAGAAACATAAGACTACACTATAATTATGTACAATAGATACAATCGTAGCATTTTAGTTATTGTGGATTTAAAAATGTATTCTAGAACTCATAGTTTCAGAAATGGGAGAATCATTTTTATCAAAACATAGTTAAAGGCATCACAATAAATCCGTCTAATTTAGAATAAGGGATAACTAAAATAACTAATAAGTTAAAATACTAATAACACATAGACTTGTAAAAGTAAGTAAAAATAAGTAAACAAAAACAGAAGAAGAAAGTACCAAATATAAGATGTGGTCGATGTATTATTATTAAATACAAAATAAAGAAGACGAAAATACTGAACTCCGAGGATAATTCAAAAAGGAAAGTCGCTAATCAGATCTCGAAATCAAAAGCTGAAACACATAAAACGAATGGATAATATTTGCCATATGCCTGACTTGGAACACACATTTTCTTTTGAAGAAACATACAACATCTGAATATTATCTGCAAATTAATAACATCCTTTGAGCAGTAAAATATCTTCCTTATTTGGTTCTGATAACTGTCTGTAATTGTGCAGAATTGATTTTTTTTTATATAAAACACAAGCCCATGCAAATATCAAAATGTTAGGAAAACAGGTGATGCACAAAGTTCTAAAAAAATTCAAACACCAGTGGTTGAGATCTCGGACACAACAATATAAATATTTGTAGACAGCACACGAAGATATAGCTTTTATAAATTATCTTAATGTCAAGGACATTGGTCTCAAATAGGATTATATACGCCTAACACTGTTGACTAGGATGCACTTCATGCACTTCAGATAAAAAGATTATACGTTATTTCACGTGATGTGAACCTTTTATCTTATCATCAATGCAACGTAAGAATTCATATTTTCCACGAATATTAATCATCCTTTCTACCAGGAAAACATTACACGGAGATTATAAAACTATACATATTATACCGTGAAGAAAATTTGAGTATTGCTTTCCTCCAAATGGAGTCTATGGTTAACACAGGAGATTAGAATATGCACTATTGTACATTTTTTTAAAGATTGACTGTAATATTTGTCTGTCATGAAGACATAACATTAAACATTGGATGCATACTAAATTTTTTTATATAAATAAGGTTTGAATTGTTTAACATTGTCATATTGGGGCCTTTATAGCTAACTATGCGGTATGGGCTTTGCTCATTGTTGAAGGCCGTACGTTGGCCTATAGTTGTTAATGTCTGTGTCATTTTAGTCTATTGTGGATAGTTTTCTCATTGGCAATCATACCACATCTTTTTTTTTAATATAGCGGGTTATTCTTAAGTTTGCACCATAGTTTCAATGTTATTTCGAATAGTCAAATGGCATGTTAGAGTTATTCCTTATAATTCTAAATTCGTGACATTGATGACGTCACGGTCACGTGGGAAAATTATGTCTATGAGCTAATAGACAAAGCACTGTCTGACAATCAGAAGACACGATAAATTCTTTATTAAATTATCATCAATAACGCTTGTTTTAAAAAAAGCTGGAATTTACTGAGGAACAATCACACTGGATAATAAAAAATACCATGACAGAGCAATACCAATGCAAATACCAGCATGTCAACTAACCTTCATCAAACCTACAGACTGAGTAACACGAATGTTACCAAAAACTTAAACCGACTGCATTCAATATTGTCAAATAAATATTTTTGAATATACAGGAAATATAGATAGCAAGCGTAAAAGATAAACACCTCGTTTTTTTTAAAAACGACACTGCACATCAAAAAATGTTAAAAGGAAAAGTAAGTTTAAAACATGTACCGTCTATCGATTTGACATACATGTAAGAAAATAATCTAAAAAAATAAATAAAGTCATTATGGTATTTATTTATCATAGTTCTGGTTTTATTGCAATTACCAACTATGTGTAAGTGAGGGGCAATATCTGTGATAAATGATAGATGACAATTAATCTAATCAGCATTCTTATATGACGAGCTTCTTTCGCTTTGTAAACAACAACGTGATAAAATTCTTGATTTATCTATACTTAGCACAGACTCAGAAAAATACATAAAACTGGATGATGAAATTGTCCTCCCACGTATATCTACATGTATTGGAAACTATTTGCATACTCTTTGTCGATTTTTATCGTTTTAAAAAACCAAAATTGAAAACAAGACAAAGAACTTATATTCCTATTCCGATGCATAATAAAAGAATTAATGCACACAAAATCGGAGAAATCTACAAAATCTAAATAAAATAAAATTCCGCGAAAGTGTACTAATGTTTTTGGCGTATTTAATTAATTTTAAAACATGACGTCATATAAATGGAAACGCTAGAGTTGAAGGTTTGCCATTACGTGAAACATTCAAATTCGTAAAATAATGTATTAATATGGAATTTTGATTTACGTTTTGTTTTATTTTCTACTATATTGCGTTATTCACATATTAACTGATTTCAGCAAGTAAATATGGCGGCTTCTTAGTTGCGAAATGTCAACTTTGGAATTCACAGTAGCTTACAAAACAACCATGTAAATTAAAAATGGCAAATGTTGGGTTAGAGAATGAAAATAATCAAACAGATTTATTCTAGTGGTTTTTCACGAAATAGTCCATTCAAACTACAGGTTTATAAGTGTATTTGAGCTTTATCAAACAGGGAGTAAAAAAGAACAACCACACACATGGCATACCAACCCTTGCTTCAGTTTTTATATGATCGTCTTTGATCATAAAAATCGACAAAGAGTATGCAAATAGTTTCCAATACATGTAGATATACGTGGGAGGACAATTTCATCATCCAGTTTTATGTATTTTTCTGAGTCTGCGCTAAGTATAGATAAATCAAGAAAATCGAAATTATTCATGGAAGCCGTAGATTTGTTGTAAATTTACACAAGCCTTGGTCGTAATATTTGTTGATTTTATCCCCTTGCTAACGCTCAGAATAAAATTCGAATATCACGGCCCAGGCCATGTGTAAATTTCCAAGAAATCTATGGATTCCATGAATTATTTATTAACTAGCAAAACGTGGGACAAATATGTTGTTTTAGATATAAAAAAAATGTTGGTATGTAATTTGCAACGATTTTTTGTACTTAAATTTGGTTCAAAACTTTTAAATAATTCTATTTCAATTTAAAATATGTTTTAAATGGTAAATTCTTTTCACGTATATCTAAAAGGGGGACGAAAGATACCAAAGGGACAGTCAAACTCATAAATCTAAAACAAACTGACAACGCCATGGCTAAAAATGAAAAAGACAATAGTACACATGACACAACATAGAAAACTAAAGAATAAACAACACGAACCCCACAAAAAACTAGGGGTGATCTCAGGTGCTCCGGAAGGGTAAGCAGATCCTACTCCACATGCGGCACCCGTCGTGTTGCTTATGTGATTACAAATCCGGTAAATAGTCTAATTCGGTAGGTCAAATTCATGAAAGGGAAGGGGATAGTAGTTACGACGTGAGGAACATATCCGATATCATTTGTGAAATGGTTATTCCATAACGGTCAACCAACTCGTGATGGCGTCCGTAAAATTTACGAAGGGATGATTTCAACTTCACCATTTGGAACTCTTGATTTAATAGCTTCCTTGTGAGCAGTAACCCTCTATCAAGAAAATCATGATAGGAAATGCAAGCACGGGAATATCGTATCAATTGAGAGATATATACCCCGTATGCAGGTGCTGCTGGTATGTTGCTACTTAGAAACGGAAAGTTCACAATTGGAAAGCTGGAATCATCCCTTTTGTCGTAAAGTTTTGTCTTCAACTAACTTTCAAAGACTGCATTCTGAATTACATGAAAGGCGTGAAAAATATCAGAAAAAAACATTAATCAACCACTCTTTTTTGAAGATTGTATCAATTGTACTTGATATATGTATTAGACCGTTGGTTTTCCCGTTTGAATGGTTTTACACTAGTAATTTTGGGGCCCTTTATAGCTTGTTGTTCGGTATGAGCCAAGACTCCGTGTTGAAGGCCGTACTTTAACCTATAATGGTTTAATTTTTAAATTGTTATTTGGATGGAGAGTTGTCTCATTGGCACTCACACCACATCTTCCTATATCCAATAAGCTGTATTGATTTTGAAAAAGAAAATACATACGTACACCAATTGCATTCAAATCAATTTAGACAAACATGATGATAAAATATAATGGGTCATAGCTAGTGACAAAATGATCATGTATAAATGTTGTGAATCTTTGTGGTTTTTCAAATTGGTGGAGTTTGAAGTTATTATGTATTTTCATATAGATTTCTGTGAAAACAAATGCTGTTATATTAAACCTGTATTCATTTACATTCATTCTAATAAGTTATTTTGAAATTCATTGTATTGTAATCAAATGTAATCATGATTACTTACCTGCTTACCAATGTAATCATTAGATAAATCAAACAATAATTAATTTAGTTCAAAGTAAAATCACAAAAATACTGAGCTCAGTGGAAAACCAAATCGAGAAGTGCCGAATCATGTGTCAAAATCAAATGACAAATCACATCAAAAACGAATGGTCAACAACTGTCATATTACTGACGTAGTACAGAGATTTTCAAATGCCAAACGTACAATTGACAAAGTTATTTTAATTTACTAGTAATCAATTACATTGAAAGTAATTAGACCCATTTCTGTCTGTTATAAATCAAGGCGAATCAACACTCAATCAACATCTAATTTTAATAGGAATAAATAAGGGTTGTTTTGTTAAAGTAAACTAGATATTTTGATGAGTGCAATTCTATAAATTTATGACGTTGGGTTTACGGCGTTGAATGTTCAGATATTGCAGTCCTCAACTAACCTGTCCGGGTTGGGCAATGAAAACGTTACAAGATAATACTGAAGTTCATCGTATAACCAGGTAGTACTGGTAAACCTTTTTGTATTTTTATTTCAGTTCTGATTGAGAAAATTGGGGAATACATATTTGACAGGTACATATTTTAAGAGTTAAATAGTTAACTCTTATCATATTTATTATAGATATTTCACACAGGTTAAGATAAATCTGATTTATCGTTTTATTTGAGTAAAACTGTTCTTAACATCTAGATGACAGATACTTCGCTCGAATCAAGAAAGTGCAACGACCAAATATTAAGTGATTATTGAGTAACAAGTATTTGCAAAAGTACAGCTAAGGTAATAAAATCTAATGTCATTCTTTATTTTATTTAAGAAGACCTTTTTATTTTTCTTCTACATGTTCTACATGTTCTATTTAAGGTATCTTGAACCCTCGCTTCAGTTTCAACTGGTTTTTATTTTACATAAAATTATATACAACTAAATTAATTCAAAATGTTATTTGCCAGTCAGTTTGTTGGTTATACTTACGGTACATGTAAGCTTTACTTTCGAAGAAACATATTCGAATGACGACTGATTTTGTTTACCTTACTCAACGGCGAATTACCTGTCATCTAGATGTTAAGAACAGTTTTACTCAAATAAAACGATAAATCAGATTTATTTAAATTTATCATGCGTAAAACAATTTAATGTTTACTGATTAAAGAGCATATTTATGATGATCGCATTCATCCTGAGGAACTTGAAATGAAAATAACTATTGTTTTGTGTCAACTTCTTACTTCCTTTTATAATATAAGAATTGCTGATTTGAAAAGCAATTCGATAGAGAGCTTGAAAACAAACTGACAATGTTATTTAAAAAAATTAAAAACGATCAAAAGATAAATCAGATAGAAAAGTAAAACTAAAGCAACACATACCAAACCAAAAACATTGTCTGATCAGAGGTGTTTTTGGTAAAGTAAGTTAAACTTCACAAACAATTATTGATGAATTAAAACAACTCTTTGCATTAACAAGCGAAACTCATTAACCATCATCTGATCAATTTTAGGAAAAAATACATACAAGACCATACAATTGGTTTATAAAAATGTCCTTTCCTCAAACTTAACAACATAGTAGTGGGTTGTTTATTTTTTACTGTGAAAAAGTACACTCTTTATCAAGTATTAAACGATTGTACCAATTACTTTTACAGTTTAAAATTTCTGAATTTACAGTATATCTTTTTTTCCTGTTTTTACATTTCAAATATGGTTTTCTAAAACTGAATTTCTAATCATATCAGAGTTTGTGATTCCGACCCAGAGATTTTCTTTGGACGTAACACGGTATTATGTATTGTTTGTTTTAACACTTTATTGTCCTTTGATGTTTTGTTTTCAGAAGGAGCGATGAAACCTTCAGTTGAAAAAATATTTTATCAGATGGTATTTCGTGACTGTAATACAATTTGCTAACGTATATTAAGGTTATTTTTTCATATTTCATTTTTTTTTTATTTCGAAGACATAAGTATTATTTGTTACTTTCTTAACACTATTATATTATGTACGTATGTGTATAAAACTACCCTTTTTCAAGTTTGGTTATCTAAATGATATAGTTCATTTTAAAAATAACTTTAAATTTTATTTAATCTTTGTTCATGTTGTTATTTGATTGATAAACTAATTTGTTTATGTAAGCAAAATTGGTAAAAAGTAAAATAACAAAATAAATATGAGAAAGCAGACCTGTTAATAGTATAATACATTTTAACGTAATATATGAAATACAAGAACTCTATCACTACAAACCATTAAAAGACTGAAATAGCCTATATCTGTACTCGAATGTACTGACTTTTACTTGACCAGTCTGAATTATTCTGAAATTTACTTGATAATATTTGACTGTAGTCTTAACCATATTTAACAGTCTGTACTTGTCTTCGACCAGTACTTAACCATTGTATACGAGTCTGTACCATGCATGCCATGCTTGACCTAGTCTGAACCATTCTCGACCTAGTCTTAACCATACTCGACCAAGTCTTAACCAACCTACACATATTCATTGAATCTATCAACTGAATTTTAACAATCTAGGAAATGTATAAAAAAAATTGAAATCTTGATATTGAATTGTTGCAGCGGTTGCAATTTACAGTTAATGCAATTGTAGAACATGTCTTTGCTTATTTGTATGTAACACATGCACTTCATGTTATTTCAATAAATGATCATGTTATAACATTATGTAGGAAATCACTTTATCTTCTTTTGTCACAGCATCTGGGTTCATTTTTTGCGTATTGCTCACGTACCATTATTGCATGTAAAAAACATTTCATTATGAAAAGCAACACTTTGGGACTTTAAATAGTAGCTATCGGTAAATTGAATTAAAACCGGCACAGTTAATATTAATTGACACAAATGTCAGCCAGAATTCAAATTCAAAGAAACAAGAATGTGTCCACAGTACACGGATGCCCCACTCGCACTATCATTTTCTATGTTTAGTGGACCGTGAAATTGGAATAAATTATCTAATTCGGCATTAAAATTAGAATGATGTTATCAAAGGGAACATGTACACTAAGTTTCAAGTTGATTGGACTTCTGCTTTATCAAAAACTACCTTGACCTGAAATTTGCATTATCAATTTCTATGTTCAGTGAACCGTAAAATTGGGGTCAAAACTCTAATTTGGCATTTCAATTAGAAAGATCATTACATAGGGCACATGAATACTAAGTTTCAGGTTGATTGGACTTCAACTTCATCAAAAACTACCTCGACCAAAAACTTTAACCTGAAGCGGGACAGACGGACGAACGGAGGCACAGACCAGAAAACATAATACCCCTCTACTATCGTAGGTGGGGCATAAAAAACATTCCGTACAAATCAATGAACAAGAATTAGTAATATGTTTATAAAAAAAATGCATTATATATGCAAGAAAACACACAGAGATCACACACAGAAACCAGTCAAATATATAGCACAGTTGTTATACATTCTGTTCTTGTTCAGGTATAACTGGATTTAAAATGTTATTTTAATCGATGAGTTCAGTCTTTTAACATATGTTGCATATCGTCATCTCTATTCATTTTGGCTTCATCAAAAGGTGTCACGTTGTATCTAAATAAGCATAAAATAATGAGTATAAATAGTAATAAAATATGATTATTAAAATGAAATATATTTGCCAAAAAAAATTACTTTGAAACTCTTTCATAATAATTTAACTATGTCGAAGACGTACTTTTTTGGGGCTTTTCACTTTTTGTATACCGAGCATAATGGGTGAGTCTTTTGATCACGAAACACTCGCCTGTCGTACACAATAGAAAACATGATGATGTATAATAAGTATCATTTAATGTATGTTAATATATAAAAGAGTCTAAATTCAAAACAACGTTCAAATCTATGATTACGTTGCATAAAACCCGCAATTTTTATACTTGTGCATGTCACAAATTTCGTTGAAGAGGGAATTAAATGCAGAATAAACAACATTTTCAAAAAAAAAAAAAAAAGAGTAAAACATTTTTTTTTTTTAACAAAACGCATCTGACTAACAGGTCGAACAACTGATGTTTTTAAAACCTGCTGACTGGCATTGACGGTTCCCAAAAAAAATGATCACGAGGTGCGGTAAAGATAGTCAACCACAACATGAGGTGCTTTTTTTACAACCTATCCGGATTTCGACAATAAATGTCTCTTCAGTTATGTTAGGAATCGAAAAGTAATTGGAAGGCCAATTAATTTACCTAATTTTAGAATAGAGTTTGAGTCTTATAGAGTCAAAATAGGATTTACAGATTAAATTAACCGGAGGGAATAAAATATATTACAAACCCAAACGGAATAAGTCTAAATTGAAAACAACTTTGAAACCTATGATTACGTTGAATAAAACCAGCAATTTTTATACGTGTACATGTAACACATTTCGTTGTAGAGGGGTTTTAATACAGCTCAAACAACATTTTCAAAAAGACCAAAAGAGTGAAAAAATATTTTAAACAAAACGCATTTGACTTACAGGTCGAACAACTGATGTTCTTTAACCCTGACGACTGCCATTGACGGTTGACAAATAAATTGACTACAAGGTGTAATGAAATGGATCTCTTTATTAATTTAATACCAAGAGGAAAACAATAAACTTGCCGGCAAAGATAGTAAACCATACATGAGGTGTTAATTTTTTCACACCCTATCCGGATTTCGACAATTAATGTCTCTACAGTGATGTGAGGGATCTAAAGTATTCTGAAAGCCATTAAGTTAACCTCAATTTAGGATAGACTTTGGAAAATGCTTTTCATTTTGGATGTTTAAATACGCAGCCTCTGTTTAAATTACTATACAATTGTCAAATTTGAAATATTCTACCGTCAGTGCTGTTTTTTGGGAATGTATTTTTACGCAGTTGTTATACATGTTATAACATCTTAACTATCGTCATTTTGTAATTTTAGACTTGTGCCAGTTCTTATCGCAAATTACTTTTTTTAATTTTAGGTATATCTCTGCGTCGTGTTTTAGATATTAATGTATTGTACTTGCGTATCTATATATGATGTTCGGGTAAAACTGTTTTACCTGTTTTATCGTATTGAATTCAAGATTTTTATTGTTTTGCAATAAGAATAGTTTGATATGATTCATTTTACATCGTGATCATACTGATGAAGGATATCTGTTATCCGAAATATTTATAGTTACGTTTGATCGTTTTAATGTTTAATTTTTTGTGACGTTGTTTTCTTTTAGACTAGTTTTAAATATACATATACATATAAATATACAAATGTTTATAGTTTTGCCTTTTCTTCAACTTGCTACAAGACAACCCAAACATACATTTTCTTTAGTTTAGTATTTGACTATCTTGGCTAAAACAGATACATTTTTTTATAAAAAAATAATCAAATCTAAGGAAAAGTTGCCTTACAAAAAGAAATATTTTTAAATTTATAATGATACTGATTTAGTAAATCTACATATCAGTATACTGATATGAATTTCATACATTAATATTCTTGGTGAAAATAATGTTTATTAGTGCGCAGACATTTGGACTAAGACGTACGTTACCATAGTGTATAAAGCGAGGACATGAGGTTTTGTATTAATGAATGAAACTATTGACACAGAAGGTCATGATGTAGAATTTGAAATAAAAAAATACAGGAAAAACATTAAATTTCTTACCTGTCTATTTTATTTTTCTCTGCTCCTTGTTCAATGAGAAATTTCACCAAGTGAGTATGTCCGGCGGCTGCAGCAATGTGTAATGCAGACCTGCCATAGTAGTCAAGTCGATCTATCAGTGTTGCATCTGTCTTTAAGAATCTGAAGGTTTAAAAAAAACCAAGTTTCACACAATTAACGAAAACGTAAAATAAAAACCATACCGAACTCATAGAAAAATGGCAAAATCAAAAGAGCAAACTCATCAGACAAATGGATCACCCTTTTATAATTCAATTCTGACTTGGTATATGTATTTTATTATGTTAAAAATGATGAATTACACCAGGTTTTATAGCTAGTTTAACCTCTCACTTGTATGACAGTCGCAGAGAGAGAGCGCGAGAGATGGACGGACAGACTGGCGAATTGATACCGAAAGGGATCATGTTGCATATAATTAAATTATATCAAGACATTTGAAGTCTTTCGAGTTGCAATTTATATTTATTCATTGACCTGTACAAAGTGTGATAAATATCGTAGATATGAATATGTCCGACTACATCATCATTCCTTATCGTGGCAACTAAAGTCATTTAGGAGTGCCATATCTTTTTTTTTAGACATCATTAAACATAAGCGAAGAGCGCTCTGTCAACATGGTTGCTTGCCTGTACGTCAATGAGTTAGTTTCTTCTCTGATTTATTCTGAAGTTTTGATATTTGATCGTTCGAAACGAATTCTTCTTTGTTAGAGGAAAGACTCAATTTCATTCGTGATTGCATCTATGTTTGTTACACACATATGGCATGTTTAAGAACCATTTATATAATAGAAAAGAAAGGACTTGTGGTATATAGCAGTGCACTGTAACAAAAAAACAAAAAAGTAAAGGAATCTCAGAGTAAAAAAAAAACAACCACTCTTTAAGACAACCCCTAGCACCAGTTTGGTAGTAAGTCTTTGCATAAAAACAGACAATCAAACCAAAACTTGGAATTAAAGAACAAAGTAATGGCAATAAATCGAAAAAATCAATCAGACCATTTACTGTTATAATTTAGCCAGACAACACAGGTATGGCGCAAAAACAATACAATCACTTAGACAAACCACAGGGCATATATATATATATCAGATAACTTTTCAGGAAAAAGAGCAAATATTTAAGGGGGCTCACGGGTCTCAACCGTTTTTTTTTTGTTTTATTTAATATAGGATTTTGATATATTTTCTATAAATGAACTTTGTCTTATACTTAATAGAAAAATGAAATAAAAAATTGGGGTCACTGTTCATTTACGCTCAAAATCTGCCTTTGAAAAGAAGCATACATTTTTGTTAATGTGCTTTTTTTCTGTTGAACTAATAGGAGAAATAGCGGTTATATCGAAATAAAAAAAGAACTAGAGTACAGAAATCGCTTAAATTTAACAATTGTTTAGTTTATGTACAGCTTATTCGAAAACACCAATAAAAAATAAAGGTCACCGATGAGTTAAAAAAGATATTTCAATTTTAATGCCAAAAACATTGCATTTTTTAATTAGGAGCTTTTTCAATGATATCTACATTTTAAAAGTCAGCTGGGGCCAACACGAATTGATTTTTTGTGATGATTTGTGTGCCATATGATAAAGTAACAACTACGTAAGGTAATAAATAAAATTTGAAATGGAAAATAAATGTTAGGTTTTTTTCTGAAAATCTTATACCCGCGAGCCTCCTTAAGTAGGCTGTTTTAAATGTACCAGTCAATATACCGGAAAGAATTTCTAATTCAAAAAAAGTTCCTACACTTTAGTGTTTAATCAAACAAGCCAAATATATATTAGTAACTAAACATCAAATGAAAGGCAAAACGCTTGTGATCTATGAATATAAACTCATCATAGATACCAGGACTAAATTTTTAATATACACCAGACGCGCGTTTCGTCTATAAAAGACTCATCAGTGACGCTCGAATCCAAAAAAGTTAAAGAGGCCAAATAAAGTACGAAGTTAAAGAGTATTGAGGACCAAAATTCCTAAAATAAAACCTTTTAATTGACAATTCTAATTCATGAAAAGTTTATCAATGAAAATAGGACAAACATGACAAATATTGCCTGTTTTCAAGATATGAAGTACCTAGTTCAGTATTTACTAAGTTCGAGCAAAAAGTCGCTATGATGTATTTCCTTAACGGTTTATCTCCGTTAAATCTTGAAATTGAGAAACATTTTAAGCAATGATGTGTGTTTTATCAAACTTTTCGAATACAAACTAGCCTATAAATTAAACGTTAGAAAAAGTTATCTCGAGAATATAACGCCATAACTTATTAGAACCAAAATTTTACCGCATACACTTCAAGCACGTTTAAACTTGAAACGGCCTCCACACAGCAAGAGAGAGAAACCCAATTAAATGATACGAAAGAAAGGACATGCGGGTATTCCGTATTAAAAAAATCAGTACAAGCACGTATAAAACATACAAATTAAAGAAATATATATTGTTATGATTCATTATACAAAAATAAGTGGATGTGTTATGTCGTCTAACATTATACTATCAATAGGAAATCCCTCACCGGAGACCATTTGACGTAAAAGTTAATAGCTATAGGTCACACTATGACCTTAACAATAAGTACAACACATATACATAAAAAGTAAAATAACAAAAATACCAAATTCCGAGTAAAAGTCAAACCTGAAAGAACCTTTGAATGGACAAGAACTGTAATTTTCCTGACTAGGTATAGGCATTTTCTTATGTAATAAATAGTGAAGTCTAACATGACGTTCTTCAAAATCTTTGAGTACACACCCGTGGGAAAAAATGGAATATATTGTTTAGGCTTATCCGATCTTACTCCCGTGTCATATATATTTTTATGAATGAGCTACTTAACGTCATAGAGCAATGACGTAGGGGTTTTTCGGGAAGATACATGCTTGAGAAATCGAAAATCATCACAACTTGAAAACGTTAACAAACGATGCTAAAATGTGTTGTAAAAGCCATATTTTGTACAAATTTAAAATATATAAGTACACTTATTATTCAGATTTATCCAAACCTATCTTATTATGTTATTGTAAAAAGTTTACGCTATCGCTCAGATTAAAATATTTGTGAACCCGTGGTAAAATCAAGATATATTCAAGCCTCCATGAATTATTTTTTAAATAACCCGTTTGTATAGCTTGTTTCGATAGCGCACTTCTATATATGTTGGCGTATGCTTGTTTTGTTTCAGTTTACTGTTTCTGGTTTTTTTCCCCAGAGTTACGGGGTCGAAAGGTCTTAGTAGTAACTAACGTAATCACTAGCCAGTCACCACGGAGGTCGTGAGTTCGAACCCCGCTCGTGCGGGTGCACTCGACTCCAACAATCTTAAATGACTACGATTGGTAGTTTTTATTATCAAATGTCGGTGGTTTTACCTGAGCACTCAGACTACCTCCATCAATAAAAACTAGCCGCCACGAAATAGCACAAAAGTGGTGGACAAAGTGGCGTTTAAACACCAAATCAAAATAAAATCCTACGTTTTCCTCTTATAGTTTACGTGTTTCTATTGGTTTTGTTTTTTTCCTCCGAAATCTCTATGTTTGTGATTTTACTTTTTTTCAAAAATATATCTGACACTAAATAATGGCAAGAGTAGTATACCGCTGTTCGAAAGTCATCAATCGATTGAGTGAAAACAAACTGAATTATAAACTAAAACTAAGGTAAACACATCAACTAAAAGGGGGGAAAAGCGAAACAACAAAAGCACTGAAGTGCAACAAAAAATCAAAACAATACTGCAACACACACAAAACGAAATGAAAATAACTGCAATTTTCCTGACTTGGCAAAGGACATTTTAAGAAAAAATGGTGGGCTGAAACTGATTTTGCGGCTTAATACTAAAATGACAACATTACATGACAGGACTACTGTAAATATAAATGCAAGAACATTCAGGAAAGAGAAATACACAAGTAAACATTACAATAGGACTTTTTCGGCATGCTCTTAGTTCACAAAGATATCATACTTATAATTTAATACACCATACGTGCATTTCGTCTACATAAGTCTCCCCAGTGACTCTCAGATAAAACAAGTAACGAAAGCCAAGTAATTGCAAAATTAAAGAGCATTGACGACCCAACATTTCAATCAGTACACATACAAAAGTTAATGAATTAAATGTAAAGAGGTCTTCAACAGTCATAGACAAACACGATTTTGTTCAAGCCCAAATGTAGGTATTAACACGTATGACCGTGGAAAGTTTCCGGGAAGTTGCGTTCTAAGTACAATAAAGGGAGATTAATGTTTCAGAGTGACTGTCACATATGTCAAACTTTAATAACGAATTAAAATTAAATAAAATTGTAACCTTCGAATAGTCAAAATATCCCCTTTAAAAATTCTATTTTGAAAAAGAAAGAGTCTCTCTTTTTGACTTCGTTTCGCAAAAAAAGCATCTTCTTCCTGCAACATAAAACAAAAAAAAAACCTAAATAACACTACAGTGTATAATGGTGCAAACTCATCCGTTTAACGAAAAACATATTTAACTACTGGGTACTTTTACAACTTTGAATGGTAGTTTAGAGTTTATACGGCCGGTTCGTTGCCAGATGGAGTTAAGTGAGCATTTCAATACTTTTGTTGTTACCATGAGGATGTTAAAAGGCGAATGTTTTGTGTTAGCTAGATCGAGTTTGTTTACCTTTTTGGTTTGAAGTTAATTGCCTTCACAACGGTTGTTTTTATTGCTAGGTGGGTCATTTATTAATGATAAAGTAAACAAGGCAACACAATCAGGTTCATTCAGCTGTAACTGTGAGACATGATTTGATGACAAATGTTTTAACTTTTTAGTCATTTCTGTTTTTTTATTTTGTTGTTTTTCATGGGACCAAGTAACAAAATGTTATCGGAAATGCAATTATTCCCAAATGCAATTAAACAAAATGACGGTCCCCATAAAATGTGCAAATACTGCTTACCGTTCCAAGGCAAGCGAGTTCAATCAGAGCTTTTATGAAGTTCTTGTATTGCTTAATCTATTGAGTGTTTGATGGGGTCATTCGTCGATTTTGCATTTTGGCTATTATGTGTCATTTCTTTGATTAGGGAACTATAAACATTTTAAGTAACATGTTATAACATACATGATGTAATCTATACATTTCTTGTTGTTTTTTTATCGTAAAAAAATAGAAGTCAGAGGCTTTTTAGAATGTAAAATTAATAGATTTAACTAGGATTAAGTATCTATCACTATACTATAGTAGTTTTTACTCACTATATCTACATGTTGATCTATTGCTTGATCCATTGCATTTTCTATTAAAACTTTAATCTTGTTTAACTGTTTAATCAAGGTCTCGTTGTGTGTCTGACTTTTCCTCTGTTCCCAAAATATAAGTTTTTCCTCTACCAAATCAATGGGTCTTTTCCAAAAACTGAACAATTGTATAAATTACATTTTATATTTGTTAAAACAAATGAATTACCCATAGTAAATATATAGTCGACCGATAATTTACGTCTATGTCTTAATTTAAAACAACGTTTTAACCTATGACTGCGAATACAAATTAAAATATAGGAATACAATGAGAAACGGGGAATTTTACATTACAAAAGTAACCCAGCGACCAAAAAGCCACATAAGAAATAGTTTTATATTAATAGTAATGAAAGTAAGCAGTAAATTATCATTAACATTGTGTATCCATCCCTCATCCCTGTTAGTGGGTTATGTCAAATAAGAAAATTATTAGGCTGAACATTGTTTTGTTCAAGAAACAAAAATATCATTCTTCTACTATAATATCGAAATAAATAGGAAAAAAACATGGATAATGAAAAGTATATAAATGAAAACTGATGTTTTAAAATAGGCTGAAACAGAAATACAATATTTTAAGAAACCGAAATTATTCACTGTGAACATATTTTTTTTGTCAAAATTAAGTTATCAAGGGGTTCGTTTAAAATGCAAATATTTCCCAATGAACCCCCTCCCACAAACACACACATACAAGAGGACACCACATTTCAAAGACACTATTTAGTAAACTAAACAACTTACTTTGAGTAAATTTGAAACAAATGTATAATGTGTGAAATGCTCATATAAAAGTATAGACCGCATACTAAATGAAATATACTACAATGTTTATTTATTTGCCCTATACGCTATAGTATCGTAGTAATAAGGCCCATCTCTGAAACGCTTTTTGAAATACTTGCAAATCTCCCAAATTTGATTTGTAAAAAAAAGGGTTAAATTTGGTAACAACACCCCTTGGTTATTATTAAAAGTTTATATACAAAATGTTGTCGTTGTAGTCTCGAATATCGCTACAGACACCAGTTGAAATATATATTATTAGTTACATAGTGTGTTAGTGACCTAATACGTGATATGTGGGGTCAGTAAATTACATATGGGGTGAGAGCGGATTAGGTCACTAGCACAATGCGTAATGAGTTTATCTTACCGACTATCTACACATGTTATATTTTTACAAGCGGCCTATCAAAGTAATTAAGTCTTCAATATTTAGTATTAAGATATTAAGATCCTATACTTCAATTTGTATATTCAAAAAAATAACTATAACAACTTGTTAGCTTTAAATTTATTATATGAAGGGATGTCAATCGTGTATTACATGCATTTATTTCTTCTTTTGTTGAATCCTTTCAGATTTCTTTTTTTGTTTGTTTTGAAAGGGAAGTTATTCCGTTATGCCCAGAAGCAACAACTTGTTTTCTTTAATTAGGTTTTATGATCTTATTTTAACCTTTTATCGTCATTTTGTCGTTTGTAGAATCCTTTTCAGATTTTCCTCAACACCGTGTGTTTTTATAAAGGAATGTGGCATCTTTTTTGTTTTGAAAGGGAAGTAACTCATTACTAACCCCATATGGTTGCTAACCTAATGTGGTAACTAACCATGTGACACCCTTTTTCAAATATAGATAGTCATCACGTGTAGTCCATTAACCAATTATATCCCCATAAATCTGTTGGAGGTAAGATAAATCCTGGTATAAGCTATACAGACTTAAAGGGAATCGCCGGCATAAAGGAGAAAGGTACTTTACCATAAAAATCCTTTTTGTTGTAAATGTTAATTAAAAGATTTACTTGTTACCAAACAACATTCAAATAAAAAAATAAAAAAATGGTTGTTCAGATTTTCTATAAAATATCATGTCAAATGCTGAAGTCACAAACATTTTCATTTCAATAGGTGCCTAATAAGTTTGCTTCAATACAAATTTAGAAATGCGGTCTGATAGCAAGTGGGATCAACAAAGTACATCTAAGTATATTGCTTCTAAAAATAATTTTATGCGGATTACTTTCGTATGGTTTATGTTAAAGTCCCTGGCAGTGAAGATATTCATTCTTTCCATTATTTGCATGCAATTTTGTTTCGTAAAAAGAAAAAAATATATAAAACAATCATGAACTAGAAGAGATGTTTTAATTGACGACTTTTGATGTGTAGAAATAAGTAGATGACGAATTTGATTGCCTTAAAAATTGATAGTTCGTCAAATAAGTGAACATTTCAATTGGTCTGAAATCAAAAGCTATGACAAAGTTCCTCTTAAAAGAGGGACGAAAGATACCAAAGGGACAGTCAATCTCATAAATCTAAACAAACAAACAAACGTCATGGCTAAAAATGAAGAAGACAAACAATAGTACACATGACACAACATAGAAAACTGAAGAATAAACTACACGAACCCCACCAAAATCTAGGGGTGATCTCAGGTGCTCCGGAAGGGTAAGCAGATCCTTCTCCACATGTGGCACCCGTCGTGTTGCTTATGTCATAACAAATCCGGTAAAAAGTCTAATTCCATAGGTCACATTCATGAAAGGGAAGGGGATTGTAGTTAAGACGTAAAGAACATATCCGATACGGTTATTCCATAACGGTCAACCAACTCGTGATGGCGTCCGTAAAATTAACGAAGGGATGATTTCAACTTCACCACTTGGAACTCTTGGTTTATTAGCTTCCTTGTGAGCATCAACCCTCTATAAAAAAAATCATGATAAAAAATGCAAGCACCGACATATCGTATCAATTGGGATATATATACCACGTATGCAGGTGCTGCTGGAATGTTGGTACTTTGAAATGGAAAGTTCATAATTGGAAAGCTGAAATCATCTCTTTTGTAGTAAAGTTTTGTTTCCAATCGACCCTTATTGTCAATTTCTAGATGTAAGTCAAAATATGAGGCTGACTTGACTGTATTTGTAGTATCCTTTATCTCTAGGTCGAAGGAATAGATGCGATCCACATAGTCACCAAATTTTGAATTATTTAGTGAAAGCACATCATCTATATAGCGGAAAGTAGAGTTAAAGGATATTGCTAACTTCTTATCTTTCTTCCTAAGAAGTTCCTGCAGGAAGTCAGCCTCAAAATAATAATGAAACCAGTCGGAAAGTAGAGGGGCACAGTTTGTTCCCATTGGAATGCCCACAGTCTGTTCAAAAACACGTCCTCCGAACGTAACAATTATGTTGTCAATCAAGAAATCAAGCATCTTGATAATTTCAGTTTCAGAGGATTTTTGAGTGTGCACTACTCTCACATTTCCCAATCGATTGTGAACAAATTGTTCTTCTCACTAATGAAATATTTACTCTCTGCAAATAATAGTCGAAATTTAACTCTGACGTCCCATTTTCTTGGTTTCTTCTTAATTTCTTATATTGACGCCGTGAATATAAATATGGCGAGAATGTCTGATTACGTAACATAAAGAACTCAACTTCCTGCAAATCTTTAGAAAGGAAGTATACAAATCATAAAAGAAACAAATACACAAGTGTTTTACTCTCAACAAATAAATCTAAATGATATCAAAAACTCTGTAAGCCTCGCGCTGTGAATATGTAGGTTTAATACCACAAAATCATGGTACGTCACATCCGGTTGTATACGAAAGTAGGTCTAAAAAATGAATTTGACAGTTGTAGAAAATTAACCCTGCATTTCAATGCACTTAAATTTTACTGAGTCATAAACATGTATATTGGGTGTCTGAAAGTATCATTCCTTTTTGATTTGATTGTCGTTAACATATTTTGGAAAGTTAAAGTTACATAGTTACCAAAGCAGGTAACCAGTAAATAACAATGTAAAAATTGGATTGTTTACTTCCGGTAATGGTTACTTTCTTATATGCAATGAAATGTAGTGTGAAATTTCACTGTAGCACTGGAAAGGATTACACTTTATACATGCAAAATATTTCTTTGGTTGAAATAAGGGTAAATACTGTACAATTTTTTTTAAAAGTGCCAATTTAACAAAGATAGGGATAATCAATGGTGATTTTACACCTGTAAATGTGTCTGTTGTAAGTGGAGAAATATTATAACACTCGTTGCAATCGTGGCCAAAAACGTTTATCAAAGGTTTTATCTATCAAAAAGATAAAATGGGAATTCTTTATTTTGTTCACATTCTTTTAACAAAACTACATACTTATTTCGAACAAATAGACACGCTCTTCGTCCACCCAAGAGGTAAATAACATCTTCCAAATTTCCATTGACAGCCGACTTATGCAATGGGGTGTCTCCATCGTCATCACAACTTTCCATGTTAAAATATTTGTACCTGTTAAAAGGTAAAAAAAAATCTTTAACAAATGGTTAGTTAGGACTGAAAAAACCTTTATGTTTATTATGGGTACTACCAAAGAAAAAATATTTCACTTAATTTTGTGAATCCATGTGAAATCACCCCAAGTTATTAGTTATATTCGTTTTGCTTTGTCGTTAGTTTCTTAGTTGTGTTTTGTTTGATTATTCGTTGCTTATCATATCATTACTTATTTGTCAAGGACTTTCCACTTACTAAAATAAGCGTTCCATAGATATCTTTCGCTTCTAGTTTTTTAAAGAAAAATCTATGGAGTAGAATTAGAGATTTGGCGATTTTAATACAAATTTTACAAGGGTTTTCGACGATTTTATGTGCTTTCTATACAAATGTTTACCCATTTTGTAAGAATTCAATCAGTAATATTTCAAACGATAATTGAGATAAATGCATTATATTTTCGATTTTCAGTTGAAGTTCATCGAGCCAGAGTTGTATGCAAAATTTTACTGAAACCTGTGACATATCCCATTTACTGTAACTTGACCTTAAGGAATAACTGCCCATGAAAAAAATAACATAAAAAATTTAGTGCACAATGAATGATGCGCGTAGCGGGTTATTTAACAGTATGCACCACATTTTTTATGTTATTTCGAATAAAATATTTGAAAAAAATATTACAGTCATTTCTTGTAATTTAATTCTAAATTTCATTTAAAAACGTAGAAAACCATGATAAAACGTCGAAGACGTCACAGTCACATGACTAAATTACGTTTATGGGCTGATAACAAATTAACGTCAGCCAATCAGAAGACGTGTTACATTTGAAATTTAATTATTCAAATATGATACTTTGAGATAAGCAAATTTGTATAGTTCTGTCAAGAAAAATATGCACACTGATAATATACAACAAAGCAAATACCTTCAGACTTTAAGAACGTTTCCCATCAGTTTATATTTCTTTCAATTTATAATACTTAAGTTTGTTAACGAAATGCTCAGACATGAAGCGAACCATCGTATATCTTAAAATAATTTGTTTAATACATAAAATACAGTGGAATATCGAGATCTCAAAATAGAATCACGCCAGTACTGTATCGTTTTGTGATATTAACCTTTGTGGGTTTATCAAGAAAAAAAGTGCTATGTTCCCTTCGTCATGTGTCTACCTTTGTTCAGCTCGTGCGTTATTATTAGATAAAGGAGTAAGTTCGGTAATGGCCATATTAGGCCCCAATTATAAAGTTCATAGTTACAAGACAATAAATGTTTTAAGTTGCCTTAAAGACATGTTAGAAAGTTAAACTGAACTGTTTTTGTTCTAATTCTAACACCCTGATTTTTACATCCAAAAAAGGTCAAGATAAGGGATTGTGGTGAAATTTGACAAAAATCAGCTAGATTTACACCAAATAAAGGACCAGGAAACATAGAGTGCAGGCGTCGAAAAGCTTAAGATTCAAATTAGACATGTGAAATGTCTTCACAAACATTATTTTAAAAGATCTTTGTTGTCGACGTATGCGCTCTATGTTTCCTGTCAAATAATCTATGGAAATTTACCCATTTTCATTGTCTTTTTCGTGAAAAGTCAATATGAGTACAACTTGCAATTGTGACGTCAAAATAAAATGCAGAAACGTAAATTTGTTCAACAAAATGGTGTATATCCTAGCTAGTTAACGTATTAGCTATAATTTATCGTGATATTGGTCGATAAATCCGAATTTGAAATTTACGCTAAAAAAGGGGGCCATATTAGGACCTTATCGAACTGATCCTTTAGAGACAATCATATAACATGTATAAATAATCAAACATTATGATAGACATGAAATTGAGGAGAAAATGACTAGAATACATCTACAGTACCTTTATTCTGTATAACAATGAAAATGTGTATTGGGAGATATAGTGCAAAATGAAGTAATGTTGTTAAGAGTGCCCATGACATGAATAAGACTACCTGGTATTCTTTATCCATACTTTATACAGAACAATGTCTAAATTGTGTATTATTTAGCACCCATAACCCACTGTGTGTTCTTCAATAATAAACATAATCCGTTCTTAAAATTATCTAAAAAAAAATCAATTGAAAAGATCATCGCCTTAATTTATCGAAAAACAAATACAAAAAACAGTAACCTATGACAACCGATGAATAACAGACTTCTGACATGGATGAGGCTCATATAGAAAGTGTCGAAATTTATAATATTTTTTGTGAGCGTCTAACCTCCCCGCATAACCGGGGACACTGATGTTACAGCACATCATAAGAATACAAAATGGAGGAATAGATATTATTCAACTTATCAGATTTGCATACACAAACAACTGATATTAGAGTCCTGCAGCTATGCAAAGCTAGTTTAAAACAAATATCATGCATAAATGGTATTCGTTCAGAAGTATTGATTATAAATAACCTCATGAAATATACCAGAATTGAAATTCTATATTTACGCCAGATACGCAGATCTGTGATGTTCGAATAAAAATCCAGATGCTCCGTAGGGCGCAGCTTTATACGACCGCAGAGGTTGAATCCTGAACGGTTTGCGCAAGTATGGACACAACATACAAGCTGGATTCAGCTCAAAATTTGGATTGTGATTAAATAGTTGACCCAGCATAAGTTTGAATGAATGTGGTCTACTGAACTTTAAAATTTTGTTTTGCCTTTGAGCAATTCACTTCTGTTGAATATAAGTGCTCTCAAAAAAATGTTTGAAGAAATTTTCTTTTTATTTAATCCTCTCAAAAAAATGTTTGAAGAGATTTTCTTTTTTTTTATGAAATCTGAAATGAAAAAAATTGAACCCCAACATTTTTTTTTACATCCCCCTTTCCCTTATTTCAAAACTGATCTCAATTCAAATTTCTAATGGAGTTTGCAACAATAACTACTCATTTAAATACATCATAAAATATTAAATTGTAAAAAAAAGTGCTTGCTATCACTGAATGGTAAAGATCGTTTTGATTTATCAGTTGGTGGTAAAAGAGAACATACATTGTATATTGTATACATGAATGATTTAAGTTGATTCAACTACTATTCTTGACAAAGAAAGATAACTCCAATTGAAAATTTCTTGCTATTGCACAATATTGTGCAATTAGATATTTCTTGTTTTTGCGTAATACTGTGCAATTGAAAATACATGCTATTACACAATACTGTGCAATTGAAAATACATGCTATTACACAATACTGTGCAATTGAAGATTTCTTGCTATTGTGCAATACTGTACATTTGTAAAATGTCTTGCTACTGCACAATACTGTGCAATTGAAGATTTCTTGCTATTGCTGAATACTGTGCAATTGAAAATTTCTTGCTATTGCACAATACTTAATATAATAATTTTGGATTCTGATTTGGACCAACTCGAAAACTGGGCCCATATTAAGAAATCAAAGTACATGTTTAGATTCAGCATATCAAAGAAGCCCAAGAATTCAATTTTTGTTAAAATCAAACTAAGTTTAATTTTGAACCCTTTGGACTTTAATGTAGACCAATTAGAAAATGGAATCAAAAATTAAGAATCTACATACACAGTTCGATTTGGCATACCAAAGAACCCCAATTATTCTATTTTTGATGAAATCAAACAAGTTCAATTTTGGACCCCGATTTGGACCAGCTTGAAAACTTGGCCAAAAATCAAAAATCTAAGTACATATTTAGATTCAGCA
The DNA here is from genome assembly GCF_036588685.1 of Mytilus trossulus. NCBI lineage: Eukaryota > Metazoa > Mollusca > Bivalvia > Mytilida > Mytilidae > Mytilus > Mytilus trossulus. The sequence goes on along the minus strand of NC_086385.1, from coordinate 14,892,550 downwards.
TATCAAAGAACCCCAAGGAATCAGTTTTTGTTAAAATCAAACTAAGTTTCATTTTGGACCCTTTGGACCTTAATGTAAACCACTTTGAAAACGGGATCAAAAATGAAGAATCTATACACACAGTTAGATTCGGCATATCAAATAACCCCAATTATTCAATTTTTTTATGAAATCAAATAAAAGTTTAATTTCGGCCCCTTTGGCCCCTTATTCCTAAATTGTTGGGACCAAAACTCCTTTAAATCAATCCCAACCTTTCTTTAATGGTCATAAACCTTGTGTTTAAATTTCATTGATTTCTATTTACTTATACTAAAGTTCTTGTGCGAAAACCAAGAATAATGCTAATATGGGCCTTTTTTGGCCCCTAATTCCTAATCTGTTAGAACCAAAACTCACAAAATCAATCCCAACCTTCCTTTTGTGATCGTTAACCTTGTGTCAAAATTTCATATATTTCTTTTTACTTAAACTAAAGTTATAGTGCGAAAACTAAGAAAATGCTTAATTGGGCCCTTTTTGGACCCTTATTCCTAAAATGTTGGGACCAAAACTCCCAAAATCAATCCCAACCTTCCTTTTGTGGTCATAAACCTCGTGTTATAATTTCATAGATTTCTATTTTTTTACTAAAGTTAAAACTAAAAGTCTTCGGACGACGACGACGACGACGCCAACGTGATACCAATATACGACCAAAAAAAAATGCAATTTTTGCGGTCGTATAAAAATTGTAAAAAGGCCAAATAACGTACGAAATTGAAGAGTATTGAGAACCAAAAATATCTAATAAGTATTGAACGAGTTAAAGGCCTTCCTATTGTGTCAAGTAACATAGAATAATGATAATCGTTTGGGCTGTTTTTCATCTATGGACGTGTTTGCATTGTTCACTAGCAAATCTGAAGATAATTTCTTAAATTCATTTTAATCTTATCAACGTCAATTAAAACATTATGACGACATAAAGACCGGATCAAAGGAGTAGGTTCAATAAGACCCCTTTTTGGCCCAAAAATATAGCAGTTTTACAAAATTGTTTAAATGTAAACGTTTAGTCATTTCTTGAAAAGTAAAATGCCTCTGCTACATAAATATTGGCTGTTTTTGGCATTACTATACACAATTGTTGGGTACTTGCATCAGTAAATCATGCTAAATTACTGAAATCTTCAAAATTTCAGCATTTTTGTTAAGTTTTAGACAGTTTCCGTCATAAATGAAAATGGGCGCATTCGTGTTCATTCTTTATATTGAAATATAAGTTGTGTTTGATGATAATACATAACATACATAAAGACCGATGATGAACACGGATGCGGCCACTTTCATTTTTGACAAAAACCATCTGAAAAGTGACAGTGTTTGGCATATTGGATAGATTTTTCATATTTAAGCTAGAATCGGAGCGTTTTAATGAGTGAATCAGTTTAAATCTTTCACACAAAAAAATGAATCAATTGAAATAGACATTTAAGTGTTAAAAAAAGTGTCCAAAATCTTTCGTCAGATGAACTTGAAATTTGAGGCCGAAAACGGCCCTTACCGGACCTACTCCTTTGTTAAGGCGGGGTCTTCGTATTTGACATCATCAAGCCGTGATTTGTAATTTAAGTTATAGCTAAGAAGAGTGATATCGATAGTGGGAATGACCGAAAATACGAGTTAACATGTTTGAGTTGTGTTTGTTTTTTATACGACAAAACACAAGATGAATATATTGAATTTGCTTTCTATTGTTTAATGTAACATATAAAAAGGTTTTTGTTTAAAAATACTACATGCATATACAACAAGTTCGGACGGACTATTCTTGTAATACCTTTCTGCTCGGCGTGATTTCTAATTTGCATGCCTTGTGCAATCCTATGTTCTTTCACATCATAAATTAAATGAACTTCTAGAGAAACTTTATATAAAATACTATGGAAAGATAGTATGTACTAGAACACATCCGTGATATCACGGGTCCGTGACTAAATTAAATTATATAACTATGCGCAAGCCTTATTTTAGTATGAGCATTGTCATCTGATAAAGTCATGCCGATTATAAGATACACAGTTTTTCTCTGATTTCAAATCTTTCTGTCTGAACCCGTCGAACTGGAACTATTGGTAATATTACTTATTTGGAAAACGAAAGGTCCTGGAATGGAGTATTTTTTAATCAACAGCGTTATAAAAATAGTTCAATTCTTTGATTCGCTGTTCTTGCCCACTAATAAATTGAAAACTGTACCTTAATTTTAGTCCAGATTTGTAGTATTCATATTGTTATCTTATAAAGTCTTACTGATTATAATACTACAATAGGTAACAATTTGACAATTTAGTAGCGTCAACCCTGTGATTCTGATCCGTGTATATAGCATGTTATTCCTAAATACAACGTTTGGTGGTGCACCCGTTAGATGCAAAACGTACAATAATGGTAATAGGTAACAGGTAAATATACTATTGGTATCGGTATCGGACTCGACCCGGAACTTCTGAATTATTGGCAATATCAATTACGTGGAAAACAATTAAAGGGCCCGGCGTGGTGTAATTTTTAATCTACACCTTTATACTATATTAGTTATATATAAAGTTGAATTTGAGATTCGTCGTTTTTACGTGATGACGGCTGACAAATTGGACCTCGTAATTTTGGTATTATAGATACGTAATACACATAACTCAATACGGCATTATTATCAATAAGATACAAGTTTTAAAAGAAAAAAAATGTTGGTATATTTACCGAGGATCCGTTTGTTTGTGCAGTATTCCTTTGAAAGATGCCTTCATAACAAGCACAAATGCATCTTCTTGTGCTGACATTTTTAACTGAAAAAAATAAGACAAAATATTTTTATCAGTTGCCTTCATATTGATTTATTTTAGATAAACTTTTACAGAACACATCAAATTTTCATAAATTCAATAATAGCAGTCAGCATTTCTGCTAAGCTCATTTTTGTTAAAAATATTCGTTTACATACATTACACTTATTTATGACCACGACTAATCAACTGATTACCACTAAGTGTCACTTAAATGAGATTGAAGGTGTAAAAAAATATGTCTGTTTGAAATGAATTTGGGAAGAACAAGAATCGGGGAGAATTCAAGTTCTCACAAAATCAACATAGAATATTGATCAATACACTTCAATAATATTGCCTTATTCGTATTACACATGCAAATATTAAGAAACAAAAAGGCTCTTTAAATATAAAAGATGCGACATAAATATGTATTTACTTATTTATCCTGAATGATGATAAAGTTGTGTCCTATATTTCATGCCAATCAAAGTTAACCTGTCCTCATTCCTGTTAAACTCTTGAAATAATATTTTCTGGTTTAAGTAATTCTATATAAAAATGATGTTGTTACGATCTTGCTCATATAACGATGTATACGATGTGCAAGCTGTAAAGAGACATTGACTTACAAAGTTACAATACTTTATATTATGTCAACGATATGAACGATGTAAAAACGATATCGTCAACCACATACTACGCTGTGAAAGATGTGAATACAAATATATTGACTAGATATACAACACGATGTTGAAACAAGATTGTTAACATTGTGATATAAACGATATGAAAGACGTAAACAAAAAATAAACTAGATATACAATATGAACACGACCTTGACATGATATTGTTAACATTGTAATGTATACGAAATGAACGTATACATACAAAGGTACATTACATATGTACAGATAGGATACCATGTAAACACAATAATGACATGATAAAATAGACATTGCGATGTGGACATACTTTAAAAAAGTGTGTATGCATTAGATATATTTAGCAATCTCAAAGGGAACAGAAGGGTTTTTTTTCCTAAAAAACAGTGTAAATTTTAACATCTTAACGTTTGTCTAATTGTGTAGTCTAAATTCTGTATCCATATGGAGAGAATTGTCAAGATTTTATTATTGGTATTTAAGATGACAACTAGAATATCCAATATACTGGAATATATGGGATTATAGCACTCATAGTAGTTACTGGGTGACATAATATTATTCATGTATACAAAAGTTTAGTACGAAGCCAGTTGTTATGCCTAATTATTCTTTGCGAAGGTATTGTATTGTATTAACTTCATTTCAATATAGCAGAAAATTGATTAGTAGTGGTGAACAATAAGTATTTATTGGAGTACCAATTGTAGCTATGGTATATTTTACTTCAAGTGCTATGAATATAAGTATGGTGCCAAGTTTAAACATTTTATCGATTTAGGTTAACGGAATAAAAGGTCAAATGTCAAAACTAAAAACCCACGAAAAACGCTGAGTCACGTATAGACAATTAATCGCTCCTACATTCATGACATACTCGCGTTTATATCCGAAAATCGAATATTTCCATATTTCGGACTAATTTGATATTTCTGTTGCCGAGATTGACATTTGTTCTTATACGATGAGAATTACTATATTTATTCAACATATATAAGTGTCCCTACCAAAATCTAATGGTTTTTTCATAGAAGGTTTTCTTGGGAAAACATCCAGTTTTCTATTGGTGAGTGTGGAAGCACATACAATTGTACTTATTTAAAAAAATAACGTGATATTAATTTACAGTGGTTCTGAACATATTTTAATTTCTGAAGAAATAAGAAAGACTGCAAACGGTGAAAAAAGGGAGAGTTGTTCTTAAAAGTTATGAAAACACAATAACAATTAGAAACAGATTAATACTCCATCTTACACAACTATGTGCTTTATTGTGCATACATGTGCTTATAATTAACTGAAATTAAATTTATCAACATCAAATTGACACAAAATAGATAAATTGCCTGCCCAATCACTCAATATTTCAAAATATGGTGATTATGTTGAACGCATCTCTTCCATCGAACTAGAGATAAAGGATACAACCAACAGATACAAGTAAGCCTTCCTCATATTTTAACTTACATTTAAAATTTGACAATGAAGGTCGATTGCAACAAAATTTTACGACATAAGAGATGATTTCAGCTTCCCAATTGTGAACTTTTCATTTGTTTGTAGCAACATTCCAACACTGCCTGCATACATGGTATATATATTCCAATTGATACAATATTCCTGGCTTGTTTCAACCTAAAATGGTTTCCCGTCTGTCCTATAAAAATTTTACGTGACCTCATTTTTTTATTAACTGACTGCTATAAAAAATATATAGCTTTTATTCGTGATGTTATTGATATACATGTATACTATCCTTGAAAGGTCTACATATCAGTCATATATGGTTCACCTAACACCGACATCATTTCATTGATCAGTGAACAAGGTTCAGTTCTAGTGGTTGAACTCATCTAACCATACCTCATTTACATGCAACATTGAAACTATTAATTTCATATAATACTTTTATTTGTACAAAGATATGAAGCTGAAGAAGCAGCTATCATTGGCAACTGTCCGGTCTTCAAGAATGAGAAAAGTCTTAATCGTGTGATCGGCTATATATAGTCCGAAGGTAAAACGATAGCATCAATCCTTTGAGAAAAATAACGATACAAACAAGAAAAAAATCAAATATCGACTTGATTCTAATTTGTAACAGACATATATAAAAATGTATTGATTGATTTATTGTTGACAGCTGTATGCCACATCAGCATAACATGCTACATAGGGGAAAAGAATCTACATATGGACAAAATTCGGCCAGTAAGTAAAACATTCTTTACCAGTTTAATGCTGGTTTTTACGGTTATAATGTTTATGATCGTACTTTTCCCAGACTATCAGTTCATACCTCCCTTCTGTTAGCTTACAGTAATGGAACGAACATTTGATCAAAAAAAAATTAAAGTGTTAGAAAACAGAAACCAAACAAATTCCTCCGAAGAAAATAACAATTAACAAGGTTAGCTAGCTGCATATAAATCAACCATACAACAACAAAATATAAGAAATATAATTAGTGACAACTACCATTGTTAATGACCTAATAAATACTATGAAAGAACTTTAATTCGTTGGTATCAATTTTCGTGATTTGTGCAATATTAACATGTTCGTGGATTTTTTCATTCGTGGATTTTAGTTTTCTGCAAAAAATAAATAGAATAAAAGCCTTTACAAACTAAGGTTACAAATAATCTGGATTGAAGGAAATTGCAAAGTTAACATTGACCCGTGTAAATTGTAGCGACAACACTATATATAGCTAATTATATTTTGTCGTGTTGAAGATATCCTGTACACGACGGTATCTTTGGGTACCCTGTCAAAGGACGAAATTTAGAAAAATCGTGAGTATGTGAACTAACGAATAATTTTAAAATGTTATGATGTCGATATAATTTGCAAAAATATAACTAGGGGTTATCCTCTTTCTTAATCTTGTTAGCTATGCATAGCATTATATGGAAATCATAACATAACAGTTCATGTCACGATTTTCTCAATTTCGTTCTTTGACAGGCTACCCCAGATACTGTCGTGTACAGGATATCTTCAACACGACAAAATATAAGTATGGTGGTAATAATAGTTTTTATAGTGTAGTTTATACATTAATTAAATGATAATTATTATTGCAAACCAAGATAATCAACAGGTTTTGTTCATGTTGAAGAATTCAAATTCACTCAGATGATTTCTGCACTAGCCTCTGCAATTTTTTCACTATTAAAAAAGCTGAGGTATATGTGCTGATCAAATTTTTATTTAACATATCAAACTTATAACATTGCTTTCACTCCTGACATTTATAACTTATTGAGTATGTTGTACGTATACGTTAATAGAGTTTAATGTCGTACTTTGTCTTTTTTTTATATATATAACCCATATGTGATACTTCTTTCATTGAGTATCATTTATAAACGACTATTATGTAATCATTTCAATCTCAAATTTAGAATAAGGAATGGTTTGTAAACTACATTCTAGCAAAAACCAATAGTAGCAGCACAACTATGTTTTCTTCTCAAACATTTGTTTTTTGTTGAAGCATGTGGAACAGTTAATGTGATGATTTTGGTTAATCGCGTAGTTACGTCGGTATTGCTATGAGGTTATTAGCACATTGAAATAATTTAACATAGACTGTTTAAGTATACAATCATTTTTGAATCTGATACCATAACTTACATCAACTCAAAACAAATATATATGTAAGTATTTTTACAATTTACCTCCATTTTATTTTCTTTGGGAGCATTCTGATATTTTGTTATAATGCTTTTGGTTCCCTCGTTCATTTCTTCATCCATTGGAAACCGATTATACCTAAAATAAACGTTAAATATATACCACGAAACAACTTAGTTATAGTTAACAATCATTCTCACGAAGGCGACGATCCGTTATCAAAATTGATACTTTAAAAACAGATATTACAGCATGTTTCTAAAAGAGTACAAAACCTTCAAAAATAGTTTCGGATCACATATAATCATCTGAAAACATAACCATTTAAATATATTGAGTGTCATGAAGTTGTTAAATGCTTTTTTTCTCTCTTGGAATCTGTAGTACATGTTTTGTTATATGTCAGAAGTAATTACTCGAAATTTTCATTAAAGTGAAACGCATTTACAATTCTTATACTCATTTTATAATAATAGAACAGTACTATCTGTCTGTTTATACCAATAGTATTGTTAATTATTAATTCAGACGAATGACGGATATCAGAAAAAAACAGTAATGAGTACCAAAGAAAATTTAAGTTTAGAAGGAACATATAAAGTTACCAATATATAAGAAAGTCGTATACCAATTTTGTGTACTTTTGCAGCTCTCTATACATTTATTCATTAAACAGAACTGCATACCTGTCTGGTATTAAACTGTCAACGTTCGCATCATAAACCAGAAACTTCACTGCTTCTGTCTTCTTTGCGCTCGCAGCGAAATGTAATGCAGTTTTTCCATTGTGATCCTTTTTATTCATATCAACATCTTCCTTGTGTAAACTTTCAAGTAAGAGAATAGATAGTATTAGAAAAGAATTATAATTTTGTGTGGATGTGGTCTTACAGTTATAAACAACATTATAATTTAAAACCAAATATTTAACAGTCAATGTATTGTCCTGCAAACAATAACGTACTTGTGTTTTAAGTTATTAAAGTTTTATGATTAGGTTTCAAATAAATATGATGTTGAAAATACTATGATACAGTGTAAATACATTGGTACCTGAATTTCCGAATTACTGTTTCTTTTACGTTTAATTTGAAAAAAAATATATATCATTGGAGTATTTAAAATGAGTGTAAAACTGAATGAAAGTCAGTCTAAAACGATTTGTTTTCATCTTGACATATTTCAGAAACGTTTCTATTTTAAATTTAGTACTGTTCAGATTTGTTGCTTGCGTTTCATCCTGTGTATTCATTGGTTTTTATTTGCGAACTGTTTAATGCGTTCGTGGTTTGCACAGGCAAGTTCCAACTGTTTAACAGTCTGAACATAGGCTAAAAAGATCATAGATGAATGCATGAAAATTATCTTCACAAAACTGGATCATTCCAAAATTAAAGGAAATAAAAGGTATAGCTTAAACTTTCGTTGTGATACTTTGGTGTTGGTATAATTATCAATCATATGGTCATATTTATAAATTTCCTGTTAACGCTTTTAAGAAACACCTGAAAACTCATTTATTCAAACATGCTTTTTCATAGTTTTAAAATATTTTATATCACTGTAATTTTGAAAGTTTTAAGCAAATACTTTATTTTTGATTTTTGTAAGCAAATATTTTCTGAATTTTTTAAGCTAATATATTATTTATTTTTTTAAGCAAATATATAATTTTGTTTTTTTTAATTTTTAAGCAAATATTTTTAACTTATTTTTATTCATACGGGTTCAATGTCTCCTTTATTTTAAATTTGATTGTTGATCAGTAAACCTAATAGTATAGTTTTATATGCCATTTATTTTAGATATGTTTGTTTTTAGGATCTCATAACATGGGCTTTCATATTTTATTGTTTAATACTTGTATATCTGTATGAATATGTTGTAACGCGCTTAGGGTAATTTTTGATATTATATAATGCGCTATTATAAATACTGTATAATAATAATAATAATAATAAATAACATAGCTTTGAATGTTTCGAAAAATTAAGGATATTCTTATCCAAGTCATAGATTACCTTAGTCTTATTAGGCGCAACTTTTTTTGAAAGTAGGTTCCTTAATGCTCTTTTACTTTGTACTTGTTAGGCTTTATAATTTTTTTTATATGAGCGTCACTGATGAGTCTTATGAAGACGAAGTGCGCCTCTGCCTTATTAAATTTATAACCCTGGTACCTTTCATAACTAATAAGAGATATTCAGATAAAACAAGCTCATAAAAAAAATCAGATATAAAAAGTGTGTACGCAAAATTTCGTAAGTTATAACTATAAAAAAAAATGTGGTATGATTGCCCATGAGATAACTGTCCACAAGAGACAAAAAAAGATAATGACATTGACAACTATAATCTGTTGGTATTTCAGTGTTTGATTTCATTTTCACTGATTCATTCAGTTTTAGTTGACTGGGAAAATGAACACCATTCAAATATTTGTTGTTCCTTTTTTTTAAACCGGATACATAAACGTTCTAGTTACATATACAAAAAAAAAACCAATTGAGCTGGCGTATTGAATTCTTTCTCCGAGGTATAATAAATCCAGCTCAAATCAGTATGATGCATTCAATCTTGGTCGTTTTGTCTAGCATAATACAAACACATTTCTGAAAAGGATATTGTTAAATGTAATTTCTTGTTTAATTTACTTTTACTAGTTAAAAATTGCCGAATGCTGTATGTGCCTGTCATAAATATAGCCCTGTTATTCAATGGCTGTAGTTTTTTGCTGTGTAACATATATTATTTTATCTTTCATTGTCTATATATATACAAACTTTTAATTTATTGAATAAGCACAAAAATAATATAATATCACATTTTCAATGCTTCAGTACACTGAGTTCAAAATGGTCTCACTAATAAATTTTACCGTCAGTTTTCTCGTTTGAAGTAGCCCAATACAAAAACAACTTAATTTTATGGAAATGTTATTTTAAGCAGTGTTTGTCACTTCTTATTACATTTGTACTACAAAACCACAGAAGAAATATATTTACATATCATGCACTGTTCTGGAGTGTTGATTATAATTAGTTTTATAAACAAATACATGTGTTAGACTGATTCAAAATAAGATCACCTGGACAGTAATTTGTATCTAGAATCATTTCATAGCATCATGACCATTGATCATTACCCGAAAAAAAAAAGATTTGAAAAAGAAGTGGATCAGAGATTAATTAACAGAGTAAGATAATGAACTCCGATTTAAATACACTTCTATATTTGAGCTGCCAGAAGAAAAAAACCAACAAAAAAAAATTAGGAAATGAAGCGGGAATCAAAATATAAATGCACAGATATAGATAACAAAAGTAATAAGAAAAAAAACAATGTTTCCGATTTTTGTACTAGAACTTATTGAAGAGAATGAATAAATATGAACTCTTTTGAAAAGAAAAATCAAATTATGTATTTCTTTTTCAAACTGCAAAAGTAAAAAATCCAAAAAATCTACTATGTGTAAAACCCTATATTGTCATTGTATAGAATTATAATTCTAGAAATTTCCAATCAGGACCATCTAGACTGACCAAATGATCATTTTGTGTACATGCATAACTAACTTGATGTTACAAAAAAACCAAGCTATATAATTTATGAACTAAATGAATAAATTCCATATTGAAAAATTAAATGAAATGTGTACATTTTTGTAATTAAACTTCTTCAAATTAGATATAGTGATCTATTATGAATTAATGGTGTAAACGTCATTGAACGATTATGAGAGAATAAAATACAATAGGACCATTTTAGAGATCAAAATCACAAATATTTTAGGATGCTATGAATAACAAAGAAACTAATTAATTCAAGTGTGGACATCCCAATATAGCAACAAATTACATAAAAATGAATCATGTAATAAGTATGTCATAATGAAATTATCACTATTTGAAAGATTAATCTTTCTTCTTTCTATTTGGTACCTCACTTATCAAATTTAATAGCTGGATGAAAGAAGTTAAATCTTTTTATACTGCACTCGTTCTATTTGAGCAGTCAAAATGCGTTGACTGTATATTTCTATGTCATATACAGTCACTGACCCGATATCACTTTTCCTTATGAATATTCAAATCGCAGTTGCCGAAAATATATTTAATTATTCATACGACCTTTTCAACCTTTTCTTGTTTTTAATTTATACAACGACGAGTGAAACGACTTAAACTTGTTTCTTTTACAATTTTTAGAAAAACATATTTAACTTGTTAATATTTTTTGTTTGCAACCTATAAATCAATCTGTTTTATGCTTATTGCTGATTTTTTATTTTATATTCAAACAAATTCGTTCACCATCGATCGATTGCGAGTTTCAACAGGTAATTAATGTAAATTTCATCGTGTTGTATATTTCTCCGCTTGAATGATATGAGGCCTTATAAAGGGGGGATTGTCCCACTATTTAAATCAAATAAACAACATTAGCACATTAAACAACAGTTAAAAATGTTGTTTTTTTAGATTGCAGTATAAAGACAATAATAGTGCCTTGACTTGACATATCAACGATATAAGGATTCGGCCCGGCATAACTCGGCATAGCTTCGCATTTCCCCATTTCCAAGCCTCATCCTGATATCGTTGATATGTCAAGTCAAGGCATAGTGCCTTATTGTCTATATATTGCACTTACGTAAAAGATTTTAGATATGTCATTTTGGAACTTTGAATTACTGACAATGCGATATTGGCGTTGCTTATTGTTAAAGGCAGTATGGTGATCTATATGTGTTAATTTCTGAGACATTTTGCTTCTTGTAAACATATGTCGCATAGGTTATCATACCACATCTTCATTTTTAATATATATATATTTGAATCGAAATGCTTTCCTTATTAGCACGTCACAGGGGTTGGTCAGGATCGAGTGAAGTGGAAACTACTTGCTGCAAGTTCGAGTCATCAAACTGAAAATAATCGTATCGGACATTTCTTCTTTGTCATTATTTTCAGCTTGAACTATTTGGTTGGATTTATTGACCAGTTACAATAAGGGACGTTTTTTACTCCCTCTCAAAACATGTTTTGTTGATATCAGTGGTCTTAGTATAAAGATTTGAAAAAAAAACAATGCCTTTATTGTGATTCGATGAAAGGAACCTCAGTGCTTCATTCAAAATATGCTACGGTCATTGACTTATCACCTCAAGTAAGAAAAGAAGTAAAAACACAATACAGGTAAGCATTAACGTTACGAAAAATAAAACAGGTATTATCGCATATGTCTGTTGTAGTTTATTTGCGAATGTTTTGTGCAGTTTGATTGATCATTTTTCCACCAAGCGTTAAGCTTATGAGATAAACTCCGCCTCGGTTGTCTTGTGGAAGTGTCTTCACCTAAAGATCTGCGTTCTGACCCGGACGATTCAAACTAATGACTATGAAATTGGGAAATGCTGCTTACGTTAATCACCTAGCATTGAGGGATAAGAGCAAAGACTAGTCGAAATCGAAATATATAGTGTCGAAGTAGGTAGGTATGATATTATATATATTGTCATCGTATAAGCTAGCCTATTGAAAATGATGACGCAAATTACCAATGCAGAATCAGTATGCAGGACCACTAATCATCAATTCTGGTTTATGAATCATCACTGATATGGTCTTATCTTTTAATCAGTTTTATACAAAATAATGATTTGCTTGAAAAACTTCAGTTTATTGTTGAGGAATTATTATAGATAACCTTAGCTGCATTTTTGGTTAACGTTTCAGAATTAGTTAAATTTTCCCTTGTTTGATAGTCGCATTTAATTCAATTATATTGACAACGATGTGTGAACAAACCAAACAGAACTAATAAGTTCAAATGTCACAGTCACAGTGTTGTAAATATTGAAATTAAAAGTAAAAAGGGAACTGTTCAAGTATGAAGCAGTTATTAAATAACTTTGGTTTCATTCACATTTCAAAACTTCTCTGAAGTTGGTCTCAGTTCCTTTTGACTTGATGTCAAAACTCGTCGGTCAGCCAGAATTTCACTTTAAATGCATACAATAATAATCACAGCAATATCCTTCCTAGATGATGAAACATTTACGTCTTAAAGGAGGTAAAGATAAAATTGCACGAACCAAGTATGTGGTCTGATCCTGTGAATACCTGACATAATCTCCGTAGTGCAGTTCGTTGAAGTGTTTCAATAAAATATACTACATTTTTGTTCTCTTAAGAAAAAAATATCAAACGAAACTACCTAGATATTGGAACTGTATCAACATTTTTAATCAGGAAATGTAAGATATAGATATGATTCAGAGATGACTTAACTCCAAATCAACTATTTCATGATACCTACAAGAGACTTGTTAATGCAACATATGTTTATGAGTAAAATTCTGGATGGCATTAGGAGAGCATGATCAGTCACCTAGCCCGAAAACTTGAGATCGGTCCCAGTTGTAAAGTTCTTATGTTTTATTCAATTTTATTTCCTTTCGTCTCCATGAAGTTGTTACTTTCTTTGAATTTATGAATTTTTATTGTTTCTTGGAACATTTTGATCTCGCCTTTTCAACAAAAACTTAAATACATAAAACGAAAAATCACTAATATTTTTCAATTTTAACCGACACGTAAATGTTACTTTTTTAAATGCGATAACTAATGACATTCAGATGATTGCAAAACAAGCAGATGTGGTACGACTTCAAATGAGACAACTCCCAAACAAAGACCAAAATAACATTGATGATAACAAATATTGATTTAGATTACATACGACATGTAACAGTGAGAAACATTCATATTGCATATTTAGCTTTACAAAGCTTTAAAGTGGCAAATGTTAAGGGAGTTCGCTTCTCAGTTTCAAAGTTATTAACTTTTCAAAACACTAGTTTTTATTGATAGAGGATTAATAAAGGAATCCGAAGAGCACAAAAAATATATACGTCACCGTGCTCGTTTTCGATATATTAGCCATTGAAATTATGGCGGGAAGGTTCTCTCTTGACTTTTCATAGCTTTATCATTGACAAGTTAAAGTCCTCAAAAACTATTAAAAAGTAATTAAAATTTTAAAACACTTTTTCAGACAGCTTATCATTATACATGTGAAAGAATTATAAAAAGAAAAATGGGGGTCACCGGGCTAAATTTGTTAATACATTCAAATGGATAAATCCAGAGGATTCAGAAAATCTGACCAGAATACCAAAACATGACAAGCCAGCTTCCTTAAACAATTCAAACTATAACACATCTTCCTATATCTATAACTGTCTGATGCATATAAAAAAAAACAATGAACAAAACACAAATGTAATATGCAGCAACAAACAGCAACCAATGAATGACAGGCTCCTGAATTTAGACAGGCTGAACATGCCGAATGTTTCGCGCAAAAAAAATCCTATTTATTATCTGACACTGACCAACACTTGAATGCTACTTTGTTCATCCCCTATTGATGATATCTGCAATATTTTGCTATAAAATCAAACATGAACTTATCTTTTATACATTTATCTTCAATCCCCCCCTTTCTGTCGGTTAAAGTATTAAATTTAATGAAATGTCATCAACAGTGTATTCAAAATATAAGAAATCCACTGACAATGTTCTACATATAGACGATAGCTGCGTACTCATTGTAAGAAAATGTTACCTATAAAAGTCTATAGATGATAATAAAGAAAACTTCATACATGTTTGATTGATTAACAAAACAAATTACTTTTAAGACATTTGGAACTTTTTCTATATTCCACGAACGCAAATTTTTCGCTTGAACTTGTATTTAAATCAAATATAATTAAACGTGGAAATCATTACTGTCAAATACGTGTCCGTGTTTGATTCCGCTTACACGGGTCCAATGATTGCCTCTATAGTGCACAAATATTTGATCCGCCAAAACTCGTGCACATTTAGCAAGAAGTGAACATGACGTTTTACGGTTCTAACTGATTACATCCTCTGTGACATTATCATGTATAATAATGTAAGTTATACGGAATCCAAAAAAAAAACAGTCATAAAGTAAAAATAATTAAAACCGGTGACATCTGTGCATATAAACTTTATGTTAGTCGTTACTGGCAATCATACCACATCTTCTGTTTTATATTAAAAAAGAGGGACGAAAGATACCAAAGGGACAGTCAAACTAATGAATAAAAAACAAACTGACAACGCCATGGCTAAAAATGAAAAAGACAAACAAACAAACAACAGTACACATGACACAACATAGAACACTAAAGAATAAACAACACGCACCCCACAAAAAACTAGGGGTGATCTCGGGTGCTCTGGAAGGGTAAGCAGATCCTGCTCCACATGTGGCAGCCTTCGTGTTGCTTATGTGATAAAAAAATCCGGTAAATAGTCTTTATTCAATAGGTCACATTCATGAAAGGGAAAGGGATTGTAGTTACGGTGTAAGGAACATATCCGATATCATTTGTAAAAAGGTTATTCCATAACGGTCAACCAACTGGTTTTGGCGTCCGTAAAATTTACGAAGGGATGATTTCAACTTCAGCATTTGGAACTCTTGGTTTAATAGCTTCTTGTTAGCCGCAACCCTCTATTAAGAACATCATGATAGGAATTGCAAGCACGGGAATATCGTTTCAATTGGGAGATACATACCCCGTATGCTGGTGCTACTGGAATGTTGCTACTTAGAAATGGAAAGTTCACAATTGGAAAGCTTAAATCATCTCTTTTGTCGTAAATTTTTGTTTTCAACCGACCCTCATTGTCAATTTCTAGATGTAAGTCAAGATATGAGGCCGACTTAACTGTATATATAGTATCCTTTATTTCTAGCTCATTGGGATAGATGCGTTGCACATAGTCACCAAATTTTTAATTATTTTTTTCATCCATAAGGCGGAAAGAAGAGTTAAAGGATATTGCTAACTTCTAATCTTTCTTCCTGAAAATTTTCTGTATAAAGTCAGCCTCATAATAATAAAGAAACAAGTCGTCATGTAGAGGGACACAATTTGTTTCCATAGCAATGCCGATAATCTGCTGAAAAACACGTCTTCCGAACGTAACAAGTATGTTGTCAATAAAAAAAATCAAGCATTTTGATACTATCAGTTTCAGAGAATTCAAGCATTTTGAGGGTATCATCAGCTCAGTATTCAGTCCTTTGGTACTGACATGATTAAACAAACTTTACTGAAATTGTCTGTTTATAAATTTTGAAATTATTATGAAACTAAGGTTTCAACTCCCTCAGGCAAAGTTGGCTTAAGACGAATTTGGCTATTAATTTTGGGTATATTTGACATATAGCTCTTCAACGATTTTCGGTACTTATACATGTTCGGATTTCAAATGTTTGGCTTTGAGTGTTCCTGGTGAAGGTAAATCCATAAAAGAGCTTCGGACGCAATAAATTACAAAACGTTTTGTTTTCCATTTTTTGATAACATCAGTTTTAGAGAATTCAAGCATCTTGATAATATTTCATGCTGAACAAACGAAAATTACAAGATAAAAGATTTTGTATTCCGAATAAAATCATCTACTTCTTAACCATGATTAATTATGCAATAGCTAGTTGAATGATTCAAATATAGAAAATAATCAACTAGTGAAAAGGGAACTCATAAATCTATGAATGCGCGTGCGTTAATTATTTGTGTTGTTTGGTCACAAGTTGAAGATTTTTCGATGTTTAAATTATTTTATTTCTTTTTTCTTTTTAATGCATTGTGAAATTTTTTTTCAAATCGAATTAAAGTAGAAAGTTTAAGAATCAACCTTATTCAAACAATTTTTATTATTTTATGTGATGCGCCGTCATCAACAACTTATTGCAATACATACAGTTGACGAAGAGGAAGTATTTTCGGGTTAATTAATTGGCAAAACGGAAAATATTTTACAATTTGCTTAGTCATGAACTTCTCATATATCAATAGTTTCCTTTTTACAAGCTGCATCAGTGATATGGTTTTTTATCAGTTTTTTGTCGTTAGAGCAAAGGGTTCGGTCTGTTGCTCGTTAATTAGTTTATCGCCCTTTTTTACAATGCAGGGCTTCTTTTGTTCTTCAAAATATGTTTTTCAACCAAGGATAACAGTTCCAAAATAGTATTTTTTTCTCGGAACCATTATTTAGATATAGAATTATACATCGTTTGTAACGTTCATTTTGATTGGATAACGTCACTCTTTTCATGGAATCAATTCACAATTGATGCTATGAAAAATACGCGCAACCGCAGACGACATATGTCATATTTAAAATTTATGATTTGACGTTGTTTTCTACACACCTGGGAAAAAGTATTGCAACACCAAATTAAAAAAATACTTTTTATTTTTTTGTTAAATAATTAGTTGAAATAGAACTAATTAAACATTATTTAAATACCACCTGAGTTTAATAAAAAAAAAATATCGACTCTATCAGTTCTTATCTGGACACGTGCACCTATTGTACTCGTAAACAGCAAAACAGATGTTTTAATCCTCATTGTTTTCAACACTTAGAATAATCAAGTTTATAAATTTATGTTATCTACACCTTGTAATTGGTCATCCACAACTCATAACTGCAGCAAGATGGCAGATATCCAGCATGAGGGAAGCAAGTGTGTCGCTGTGACAATTGCACGTATTGTTGGTCATCTCCATTCCACTATAAGTCGTTTTGAGAATAAAAATCAGGCGAGAAACGATGTTAAAGATCTTCCGAGGTCGAAAAGACCCCCTATAACATCTGCTAGGGAAAATTAAGCATAATGAAGGTTGGTCAGAAGGAAACCCATTGCAAACAATACAATCCTAAAAAGAGAATAATGACCATTCAGGAGCCTTTAAACAAGAACTGTTCAAGATCGGCTCATCGCTACTGGTTATCGTGCGATGATACCATTTCGAGGACCTTTGCCTACGAACAGACACACAGATGCCCGTATCCAATATAATGCAGAGCTTGCCAAAGTTGGAAATTAACGTCATTGAGGAAGGTCCATTGTTCCAATGGAATTCGATTTATCTTCCTTGGACCTATCGTAGCCCATATTTTGAACCATATCGAGCATATATGGGACACTATTGGGTGTAAAGTGCACCAAAGGACACCCCAGTTCAAACAGGTCATGAAATGAACACTACCCTTCGTCAAAAATAGTTGCTGCTAGCTTAGCAACAAATTAGTAGACTTATGGCAGGAATCAGAAGTCGTTAAGATGTTGTTGTCCGTTTGAATGGATGATGCGAATAATGTACTAATTCTTTGGCGTATAACGATCAACCATGATGTGAACAATCATTTAAAGATTAATTTTGAAATGTCTGACATTGTAAAATTCGACTATATTAAAACTTGTAAAATGCATTTTTTTTGTACAAAAAATACCTTCATTTTGTTATAAAACTTTCGGTTCGATAAATCCTTTTTTTTCATACATTTTTTTTTCGTTTTAAAGCCAATGTTATCATTAACTACGTTTCAATATTATTTTACAAATATTTTATAATATTCAATCCATAATAAGAGACTGATTTTTCAAGTTAAAAAAATCAAGGTGTTTCAATACTTTTTTCCATGTGTATATAAGTTATCTTAGAATGGAGAAATGAAAATACTGTATTTTAAGCTCCGACGGTATCAATTGGTGATTTGATGGTCGCAAATACGTGTGTTGGCTGACGTATCCAAAACTCCAAAAAAAATGCGACCATCAAATCATAAATTGAGGCTGTTGGAGCTGAAAATACAATACAGTTATCTAATACTTGCTACGATGCTGTAGGTACTTGATTGGAGAACGATGTTCTAAACTGTTTTCCTGTCACATATACATAAAAAAAAACAGGAGAAATAGCCAAAACCCCTTAGAGACATTTTGTAACAAATTGTAATGATACGTTCTTAGTATAACTGATAGGTCTCAAGGACTAAACCTAGTAATAAAACTTTTCATGCTTTAGACTTTGCGTTCGATCATATCCGTGATTTCAAATGATTAACGTATTTTTTTTATGTAAGTTGAATGAAGTTAATGAGGGAGTATCCGTGTTTTTTATCAACATTTTCGTAATCTGATATACTTACCATCTCTCAATTAATTAAGAGCACATGTGTGCAAAAACTGTACTGAAGTGGATGCTTTTGACTAAATTTCAATAAAAATGTGCAGGCCACTAGTTGGTGCCAAGAAGCCTCAATTTTCGAGACATTGCAATACTGTGATCAACTGGTAGTTTGACTATCTTCAAGGGATAGTTTATAATATTTTTTTCCCTAATAGATATCCATTTGTAGCACTCTATGAACAAAAACTGATACTGTGGCAGGACAATTTAAAGAGAGGTATCCAAAAACTAATATTTCATAAAAACAGAGTTACTATTGAGAAAGAAATTGCAGAATTATAGAGTTATGGATAAAGTTTGCAAACATTCCAACAGAAAATTCTATCAAATTGAATATGTTCGTGCTGCTTTTGTCTTCAGGGTTTGAGACTTGTTCTGTTGATTTCATTTGAAATAAATCTTATGAATGCGATATTCGCTTTCAATTCGTCAACATTGTGAACTTTGAGATGGCCCATATATGATAAAATGTAAATGTCATTATCAATATAAACATACAAGTTTTCAACAGTTTTCGAAAATTTCTAGTACGAATAACATTTGATGTGTGCGACTACGATATGTTTTATCAAAAAATAATTATCAAAACGACAAGTAATACTACCTTTTAAGTGTTGAGAGATCTCCTCTTGTCGCTGCATTGAACAAATTAAATGTTTTCATGTCATCGTTTTCCTTTTCTAATGTTTCCTAAGACAAAACAAATATAGGCAAAATGTAGTCGCAGTAGCAGATTATCTTTAATCATATAGATATACGTTATGTTACTTTCACGGTCACTTTATCATAAATTTTAAAAAAAAGTATTTCTCAATCATGTTCTTGAAATTCTTCGAAGACTTATAGATTCAAATGTTCCATTAGTGTCTTTTACCCTCTATACTTATATACATATATAGACTATATGGTCCATAATATTTCAAAATGTACAGTCTGAGGCGGTTCGACATAACAATGTATTGTCTACTGTATGGACTTTTTAGTATGACACAGGCTACTTCTTTAAAATCCCTTTTGATTGAATTTTCCTCCGTTATAAAAGGTTTCCACGTTGTCTCTTTGACACATTCCCCATTTCCATTCTCAATTTTATTTAAAGTAAATATAAAAGAAAGAATATTTGTATCATATAAAAAATTAAAAAAGCCCTTTTCATAAAAAAAAGAAAAGAAAAAGGGGTTGTGGTATCAATATTTTTTCAATTTCTCTTAAACCACCTGCATTCCATAATGATCAAGCAAATACCATAAATAATGAATTTAATTGAGTTTCCAGTGTAACACGTAGTATCAAAATGAAGAAGAACCATCATTGAAAATTTCCTTCAGTATAATAAAAAAAAATATGTATTAGAATATTGCCAATGTAACAGTAAGTGACATAACATTTTGTCAAATACATCAGATAAAGACGTTTTGTTTATTTGCCATTAACTTTGTGCATGAAGACAGCGTTACATCTTTGATTGTAAAGCAGCAAACCGTCGGAAATCCACAAACTACTAACAGAAAGGCGAGAATACACATTTTTTTTCTCGGTTAGATTCAGTTGGTTGTTTAGGTTTTTTTCATTTCAAATGTTTAAATCTACGTGGCTGTACATGCATTTACCGGTAGTTTTGCACAATGATGATTGATGAGACTTGGCTTTGTAAATGACGTATGAGTTCGAAGAAAAAGTGATTCCTCAGTTCTTGGCAAATTTTTTAACACGTTTGATCATTTATTTTTGAGTCAATAAAGCTTAAGAGGAACATTACTTACCGGGCAATTGTCAAAAAATACATATTTCACACTTTGCAGAGCTGACATTTTTGCATATTCCCATGGAGTTACATTCCATCTGTAAGCAAATAAAAGTTGCATAAATATTAGGCCTGTGAAAAAATGTTTAACACCATCACGTCTTATGTTCTCTCTAACTTTGGAAGTAAAAACCGAATGTTATATATCAGTTATGAAATAGAAAAATGATTATGACTGTATCAGAAGCACTTGCTTTTTCCTTTTATGCTAGTTTTTTTCTTTTGTTGTTGCAATTTAGGAGTAACAAACATTATATGATCACATCAATACTTTACTAACCAATACGAACTTTGCATCAATTAAACATTACACAGCTGTTCATCTAATTTAATTAGCGATCCACATTACTTTGAGGGGCCTCGGTGGACGCGTGTTCTAAGTGGCAAAACTACTGTTATACTAGCCAGCAAAAACTGAAGGTCGAATCCTGCATAGAACAGGTGCACTCAGCTATAATCTTAATTGACTAGGCTTCTTAGTTTACGTACCGAAGGTCGTACTGTCCGCACACTCAAGAATAAATAAAATCGGACCACAACGTCACAGTACAGTAGTGTTGAAAGCGGCGTCAAACACCAATCAATCAGTAAATCCAATAACTTGTGATTTAGAGTTTGACTTCCAAAATTACAGCTAATATGTATTGTGCTATGTTAGTTTTGTTTGTCAATCGTGTAAGGATAAGCACTTTTATACTAAGAGTCATGACGACAATTGCTCTTTCTGCTTACGCTTAATGCATGATAATATACGGCACAACTTCTCAAAAATCGTGTTTAAGCATTCAAATTTTAACTCCTCTATTTTCCACGATCTTTGATTTTTACGCATGTGTTTCCCAAATAATAATTCGTATTATCATAAAACGAATTATCAAAGTGTATTTTTTTTTCAAAGAGACTCATTTCTATAGTAGTGTAATTTTTTTGTTTTAAAGATTTGTTATTGTATCCGTGTAACTCGTTGCAAATACAGATGGTCTTTAGCATAACCTTTATATCTACACATTTATTGTTTGAAGACGACTGTTTTGAGCATTTGCATTAGTAGTGAGCGGATGGTCGTAACGTAAAGTTACGACAATCCGAAAATGGGAGACAACACTTTTTTTCTCTCAAGTTTTTCTTATCTAATTTGCATGCAGTAAAAGGTTTATTTGATCCAAACCGCTTGTCTCATGCATACAAATCGTCAGTGTATTGATGTTGAAACAAAATTTGATACATAAAAATATTCAAGTTTTCAAAAAAAAAAAAAAAAAATTCTAGCAATTTGGTCGTACCTTAAACAACAAAAATGTTGAGGATGGTCGTAACTCTTAATTAAATAGGACAACTAAGGCAAGTCAAAAGTTTTAAAGTGTTTTTTAATATATTATTATGTTGTACTGTTGTACCTCTGTCGCAGGTTAGGGGAGGGTTGGGATCCTGCTAACATCTTTAACCCCGCTACATTATTTTTGTATGTGCCTGTCCCAAGTCAGGAGCCTGTTAATTCAGTGGTTGTCGTTTGTTTATGTATGTATGTAATCATACTTTTTTTAATGAGCTAAGTCTGCCAATTGATATTTTATCGTGTTGTTCTATGTTGTGATATTATGCTATTGTTTCAGACAAAAGGGAAAAGGTTTGGATCCGTTAAAACGTTTAATCCCGCTGCAAATGTTTGCACCTGTCCTAAGTCAGGAATCTGATGTACAGTAGTTGTCGTTTGTTTATGTAATATATACGTGTTTCTCGTTTCTCGTTTTGTTAATATATTTAAATAGATTAGACCGTTGGTTTTTCCCGTTTGAATGGTTTTATACTTTTTTTTTCTTTTTTTTTAATTTTGGGCCCTTTATAGCTTGTTGTTCGGTGTGAGCAAAGGCTCCGTGATGAAGGCCGTACTTTAACCTATGATGGTTTACTTTTTAAATTGTTATTTGGATGGAGAGCTGTCTCATTGGCAATCACACCACACCTTCATATATCTAAATGTTACATATTTGTTTTTTCGTAATTTTTTTTACATAAATAAGGCCGCTAGTTTTCTAATTTGAATTGTTTTACATTGTCTTATCGGGGCTTGTTAAAGCCGACTATGATGTATAGGCTTTGCTTATTGTTGAAGGCCATACGGTGACCTATAGTTGTTAATGTCTGTGTCATTTTGGTCTTTTGTGGATAGTTGTCTCATTGCAATCATACTACATCTTCTGTTTTATACTTTTAATATATGAACATGATGAATATATCATATGATATATTTGTGAAGTTGATTTCACCAAATGATAAAAAGCCTTAAAGGGGTGAAGAGAATGTACCTGTAAGGTACGAAACGGAAAACATTTGGAACAAATATAACGAAACAATACAAAAAGAAATAAACAGTCGCTGTTACTTAAAATATAATGTATAAAAAAAAACAAGAAGCAAAAAGGAATAGTGCGAAATCAAATCATTTTTAATTACAAGAAAAAATGTTTTTTTAAGAAAAGGTGTTTCTACAAATTGGACATCACATGAAATAAAAGTATCCGGATGTTTTTCTTGAGATTTTGAAAATTAAAAAAAAGAAATATTATGTACCTACTAGGTGAATTTTGAATAAAATACAGTTTAAATGTTATACTTCAACTCGAAAATGCATTAGTAAGGAATCAAAATAAGCTGAATTATTGATAGGGTACGGCGGTCGTTATCGAGAATAGGGGCGTGGTTTATTGGTCTCTTTTGCACATCTCCAGGATGTCTTCTGAGTCCTAAAAAAATAATTTTGACCTCTTCTGGAGATATTCTGCAGAAGATCAATTAAAAAAAATAATTTGCCATCAAATATAGCAACTGATAAATAAGACTAAACGATGCCATGATTGTTTTGTTCCTCTGTTGTCTAAACCACCTATTTGAAAATAGGAGGTGGAAGACAGCCAGAAGATCTTCCCAATATAAAAAATAGAAACGTACCTCTTCTGGATCAAAAAAGAAGAACAAAGAATACGCCGTAGACTATACCTGTAAATACACAGGTCCGTACCTGAATTACAGAACTTAAGCCTTATTTTTAGCCTGGATTTAGAGAAGTCGTATTGCCATTTGGTAAAGTCAAGCTGATTATTAGGTGCATAGTTATTCTCTGTACTATGTCGCTTATTTCACTAATGAAAATTATCCGTGGTTATAGCAAATCATTAATACGGTTATTGGTACCATGCCAAATTGCCTATGTTGAAATTATGCAAACATCCTACAGAGCAAATAAAATGGATGATTAATACCATAACAGTGATATAAGCGACACTCATATGCAGTACATAAATTAATTTTTGAATGAAATCAAATCGGTTTCTATGATGGTGCTGTAGAAGGTCAACAGCAGTTTTAAGCGATGATCTCCTGGCAAGGGTTGAAATACTAAATCCATGGGGTCCCAATGAACCTGGTGTTGGCTTCGAACGTAGAAGGTTGTTAATATAAATTTTACTCAGCTATCACGAACTTAAGAATGGAATAAAATACATGTATGAAAAGCTTGGAGCCAGGATAATATTCAATATATAAAAGATAGAACTTTATGCTTCAACTTTGCGTGTTGGTCTTATTAAGCTTAATAAATTCATACAATATAAACAAAGAACATTTATATTTGTTAAGGAGCAAGCTGAAGGACGCCTCCGGGTGCGGGATATTGTCGCTGCATTGAAGACATTTTGGCAAACTTCTGCTGTTGTCTGTTCTATGATTGGGTTGTTGACTCTTTGACATATTCCTCCTTTCCATTCTTAAAGGGGCTCCTGGGTATAAATGATTTTTTTTCCTTATATAGGATTTCGATATATTCTGTCATAAATGAACTTTATCATATACTTGAAAGAAAAATGAAATAAAAAAATGGGGTCACCGTTCATTTAAGCTAAAATCTGCCTCTGGAAGAAGCATACATTTTTGTTAATGTCCTTTTTTTCTGTTGAACTAATAGGAGAAAAAGAGGAAATATCGAAATAAAAAAATAACCTAATATAAGAAATCGCTTAAATTTTACAATTATTTAGTTTATGTACAGCTTATTTGAAAACAATAATAAAAAATATAGGTCACCGATGAGTTAAAAGAGATATTTCAAATTTAAGGCCAAAATATGGCATTTTTGCACCAAAGGGAGATAATTTGGAGCTTTTTCAATTTTTAAAGTCATCTTGGGCCAAACCAAATTAATTTTTTGGGTTGTTTTTGTAACATATCATAAAGTTACAACTAATACTGTGATAAATAAAATTTGTAATGAAAAAATAAAGGTTTAATTTTTTGCTAAAATTTTTGTACCCACGAGTCACCTTAAGTTTATTTAACATAACAGTTATTACCAACCAACATGTGTATTTTATAGTTGCCGAAGGAAATTTAGTTCTACATTGTGATATTATCCAGGCTACGAACTACTAATATTTGATTTCACTTTTAAGTTCAGCGCGTGTATCAGTGTAAAATATATATCAAAAATATTCCTACTTTCGAGTTTAACACCTTGTTCATTTCGACACCATGGATTCAGTTTTCATTCTGAATCAATACTTAGAACTACTATCAATTATATACCGCAATACATGATCGTCATGCAATCGATAAAAAATAAAGACAGCACGTTAAGACACCGAAGCGCATTTGTGGAATTATCTTCATCATGAACGACCAAAAGCCGAATATTTGAAGGCCGTGGTTTGTAAGAGCTTCAATAGCTGATAAAAAATTAAATATGATTGTTCAAAATTGTACATTTATTCTTTTCACCTGCCGATATGATTGCAGGTAATAAAAAGTCGTTAATAGAACAAATATAAAAACAATTAAAAACCAATTGTTCAGAGAACAATTGAAGGTCTTTCCATCAAAACAATGTATTTTGATATGAAAAGTTGTGAAACTAAGTTTAAAATGTCATTTCAATCGTCAAATGATAGCTCCTAGTAAACTGATTCCAAAAATATATTGTTTCCATACATTTTTTTTAAATAAGGGAGATAATTTGTTACTTCCGGTTTGAAAAATGTTACTTCCGATTATATTTGAATATTTACTTGACACTGATTCCAAAAATATCTGGTTCTATATACTTTTATATTAATAAAGTACAAAAAATGGCTACTTCCGGTTTACAAAAGGTCACTTCCGGTTGTTTTTTTTCAAGGTTAAATGGTTTGATACCTTTTTCTAAAAGTTGTATATCTTTATCATGTATACAACTCGTCTAAACATCAACCCAACAATGTTAGATCTGTAAATTTGCTTTCGCAAATTTTTGGTTCTTCCCTCGCCGGGATTCGAACCCATGCTACTGTGATATCGTATACATATACATATAGAATAAAAGCAAAGGTCAAAATCTAGACCGTCAAATTAAGCTATGACCTTGAGATCAATTTCAAGGTCATAAACCAAGGACCTCAAATCAAAAGACCATAGGTCTTAATGAGTTATATCACCAAACGCGTATTTTTACATACAAGAGGGGAGAAAACTCCCTTTTACATTCAACGTACGCTTGCAATCAAAATTTACATCTTACGACATGTCGCAACTAACAATTTAGTAAAAATAATTTGTTGATATCTTATACAGTCTTTGGATATAAGTGAAAATAAGCCAAATTTAAATATCAGAATATGACCTTGACCTTTGACCTTGACCTAATTTTCATTGTTTGGGACCAAGGACCTCAAATCAAAAGATCCTAGGTCTCTATCACTTATGATTTATAAGATAGAAATTCATATCACTTAAATCAGATGCATAAGGGGAAATAATTCTCATATGGAGCGGTCATATCGCTTCGGTCAAAATAGGACAAATCATGCGAAGGATATAACGAGCAATTTTGTAAAATAAATTTGTCATAATCTTTTACGGTTGCGAAGGAGATGCGCTAACAAGGAAAACAGTGTTTGGGGAGATAACTCCTACAAAGAAAAGTATTCATTTACGCAGGGTAAATTTCAAAAGCGCATAAACTGTTCGATATTATATACAAAATATCTAAGCGACATATTGTGAAACAAATGTTTATTGCAAGAACAAAATTAGGCAAAAGAAAAAAAAAAGAAAAAATTCAAAACCAATTGTTCAGAGAACAATTGAAGGTCTTTCCATCAAAACAATGTATTTTGATATGAAAAGTTGTGAAACTAAGTTTAAAATGTCATTTCAATCGTCAAATGATAGCTCCTAGTAAGCTGATTCCAAAAATATATTGTTTCCATACCTTTTTTTTAAATAAGGGAGATAATTTGTTACTTCCGGTTTGAAAAATGTTACTTCCGATTATATTTGAATATTTACTTGACACTGATTCCAAAAATATCTGGTTCTATATACTTTTATATTAATAAAGTACAAAAAAATAGCTATTTCCGGTTTACAAAAGGTCACTTCCGGTTGTTTTTTACAAGATTAAATGGTTTGATACCTTTTTCTAAAAGTTGTATATCTTTATCATGTATACATATAGAATAAAAGCAAAGGTCAAAATCTAGAACGTCAAATTAAGCTATGACCTTGAGATCAATTTCAAGGTCATAAACCAAGGACCTCAAATCAAAAGACCATAGGTCTTTATTATATTTAGTTAATGAGTTATATCACCAAACGCGTATTTTTAAATACAAGAGGGGAGAAAACTCCCTTTTACATTCAACGTACGCTTGCAATCAAAATTTACATCTTACGACATGTCGCAACTCACAATTTAGTAAAAATAATTTGTTGATATCTTATACAGTCTTTGGATATAAGTGAAAATAAGCCAAATTCAAATAGTAGAATATGACCTTGACCTTTGACCTTGACCTAATTTTCATTTTTTGGGACCAAGGACCTCAAATCAAAAGATCCTAGGTCTCTATCACTTATGATTTATAAGATAGAAATTCATATCACTTATATCAGATGCATAAGGGGAAATAACTCTCATATGGAGCGGTCATATCGCTTCGGTCAAAATAGGACAAATCATGGGAAGGATATAACGAGCAATTTTGTAAAATAAATTTGTCATAATCTTTTACGGTTGCGAAGGAGATGCGCTAACAAGGAAAACAGTGTTTGGGGAGATAACTCCTACAAAGAAAAGTATTCGTTTACGCAGGGTAAATTTCAAAAGCGCATACACTGTTCGATATTATATACCAAATATCTAAGCGACATATTGCGAAACAAATGTTTATCGCAAGAACAAAATTAGGCGGAAGAAAAAAAAAAAAAAAAAAAAAATAATCAGAAGAAAAACAATAGGTCTTTCCACAGAAAAGTGGAAAGACCTAAATATGATGGCATACACGTGCATTCAACAATGTGATGCCAAAACGTACAATGAAAAATATATTAATACTCAAACCTAACATCCTATTCGGCTTAGTTTCTTTGTTACTCCGAAATGCTGATCGTTTAGAATACACTAGAACTCTGTTTGTTAAATAATTCTTTAACTGAATTTCTTCATAGAATTTTGAGAGTAACACAATATATTGTTTGTGGTAGTAAACCATATATTACAACTGAGATTGTTAACATGTTTATGTGCACAGAACTTTTAAAAGACTTTGATAAAGTTCGTCTAAAACTCGATTTACGGTCATCTTTCAAAGCTACGACCATCTTGTGTCGGGTACGACCATGATCCAAAATACTATTCGTTGACGTAACGACTATCACACATTTAATGTTACGATCATCATGCTCGAATCTTTTAATGACTATTTTACGAAAATTGAAATAATTTTATGTATCAAATTTGGTTTCAATATCAACGCACTTACGATTAGTGTATATTAGACAAGCGGTTTGGCTCAAATGAACCTTTTACTGCACGAAAATCGGAGAAGAAAATCTGATCTGTTTAGTTGACTCTCATATTCGGATAAAAAAAATAATAAGTGGTAGGATTACGAATGAGAAAACTCTGCACAATGGACCAAATGATTAAGCCATTAACGGATAAATTACACCATACAGTCTTCAGTGAGACAAGTCTATACGGCATAGCTATCTATAAAAGGCCCAGAAATTACTAATGTGAAATAATTCAACAGAGAAAAGTAATTGTCTGAAAAACATAATAAATATTCATATATAAAAATGCCGGAAAAACAAATATGTAACACAACAACAAACGATAATTAACCACTTAGTTACAGGCTCCGAATGAATTGCAGGACATATAAGTAAAGAAATAAATATCTGAATTTACAAAATTTGTTGTCTCATAATGATGCATACTTTTACAGAAATTGAGAGCTCTGTAATATACAGTTTCCAATATTTAAAAATAAAATAAAAATAACAATTAAAAACCAATTGTTCAGAGAACAATTGAAGGTCTTTCCACTGAAAACAATGTATTTTAATATGAAAGTTGTAAAATTAAGTTTAAAATGTCATTTCAATCGTCAACTGATAGATTATTGTACGCTGATTCCAGAAATATATGGTTTATATACATTTTTCTTTAAATAAGGGAGATAATTTGTTACTTCCGGTTTGAAAAATGTTACTTCCGATAATATTTGAATATTTAATTGACAGTGATTCCAAAAAGATCTGGTTCTATATACTTTTTTATTAATAAAGTACAAAAAAAAGCTACTTCCGGTTTACACAAGGTCACTTCCGGTTATTTTTTCAAGGTTAAATGCTTTGATACCTTTCGCCAAAAGTCTCATGGCTATATCATGTATACATATGAGCTGAAAGCAAAGGTCAAAAACTAGAACGTCAAATTAATCTATGACCTTGAGATCAATTTCAAGGTCATAAACCAAGGACCTAAAATCAAAAGACCATAGGTCTTAATTATATTTGGTTAATCAGTTATATCACCATACGCGTATTTTAAAATACAAGAGTGGAGAAAACTCACTTTTACGTTCAACGTACCCTTGCAATCAAAATTTACGTGTTACGACATGTCGCAACTAACAATTTAGAAAAAATAATTTGTCGATATCTGATACGGTTTCTGGAAATTAGTGGAAATAAGCCAAATTCAAAAATTAGAATATGACCTTGACCTTTGACCTTGACCTATTTTTTATTTTTTTGGACCAAGGACCTCAAATCAAAAGATCCTTGGTCTCTAGCACTTATGGTTCACAAGATAGATGCATATCACTTATATCAAATGCATAAGGGGAAATAACTCTCATATGGAGCGTTCATATCACTTCGGTCAAAATAGGACAAATCATGCGAAGGATATAACGAGCAATTTTGTAAAATAAATTTGTCATAATATTTTACAGTTGCGAAGGAGTTGCGCTAACAAGGAAAACAGTATTTGGGGAGATAACTCCTACAAAGAAAAGTATTCGTTTACGCAGGGTAAATTTCAAAAGCGCATAAACTGTTCGATATCATATACCAAATATCTAAGCGACATATTGCGAAACAAATGTTTATCGCAAGAACAAAATTAGGCGGAAGAAAAAAAAAAAAAAAAAAATAATCAGAAGAAAAACAATAGGTCTTTCCACAGAAAAGTGGAAAGACCTAATAACAATTAAAAGTGACAATTTTTTCTTTTTTATTTGATACTTTTGTACTTCTCCGATAATCGAGTACGTTTTATGTATTAGGATTGAAAATAAACCTTAACCCTTTCAGTGCAACGAAAAAATCCGCAACTTTCTGTTTACTGCCAAGCTTGTTTTTTTCTAAAGTACACAATAATATTTGCCGTCAGTGACGTTAACAATAACGTCGCGTCATAAGATTTTGAGTAAAAGGGTATGACGTCTTTCAGTGATTGATTGACAATTTTGAGACCTCTTGCTTCTCTATGCGTAGAAATATTATTTTCTTTTTCGGTAATACTTTTATGAAAAATGACTTTTAAAAATCCCATGGGCAAAAGTAAGTTTAGGGAGACGGATTTATATAAGTTTTTTTTCACACTTGTTTCCGAATCATTCATTTGAACTTTATGTAACCTTGTAATATATATCATTAATAAATACTTCTGAACTAGTACAAAGCAGAGGATTTTTTTGTTTACGCTAGTATGAGAATATGTTCTCGTCCTAAATATACACATTAATTTGACGCTGGACGTTAAACAAAAAAGCACTAAAAATTAGCGAATGGGCTACGAGCATTCGTGAATTAATAATTTATTAAGTCACGCATTGAGAATGTTAACATGTTTTAATTCTAAGATTATTGTTACTATTTGTATATTTCATATCAATTATACTGTCAATTTTTTTTACAGGTATGCACAAGACTTCATCACTAGTCAGCAGAGGATAAGAAGATTTTCGCGTCTTCATTTCTGGTTTAAAGTTGGTGCTGTAACTTTAGATGAGATGACAGGATTTATATCAGTAATACTTAACATGGGCCTCATACGTAAACCATCCATTACAGAATATTTGAACACCAAATTTCAAAGTCAAGATACTGTTTGGTTTCGTAACATGTTTTCTAGAAATCGATTTCAGAGCATTTTGAATTTTTTTCATATCGTAGATAATACTACAATACCGAATCGGAACGACGATAATTATTCACCTTCATCAAAATTTCAGTGCTTCGTTGATCTTTTTAATCGACAGTCGAAACAACATTACATTCCAAAACAGAACCTAAGTATTGACAAAAGCTTAATCGCATCTAAAGGCCGGTCATCAATAATACAATATATTCCTTCAAAAGCGGCGATATTTGGTTTCAAGCTTTGGGTATAAGCCGGGGCCGTCAGTGTCTATATTTGTCAAATCAGTGTCTAAAAAGGCAAACACTATGACCCAACACCACAAGGAATGTTACAGGGTGCTTACGTAGTCAACAAACTGTTAGATGCCGCAGGATTGTTTAACAAAGCTTATCATTTATTTACTGACAGTTTTTTCTCCTCAATTAATCTGGCGGAAGAGCTTTTAGCAAAAGGTACATTGTAATCTTGTACCTCCTTGTGTACAAAGTACAACCAACTACCCGTTGCGAAATGGTCATGATATTATTGTTCCATTTTGTAGACTTTCCCTTACTACTGAATCGTTTATTCCCTCTACTATACGTGAATGGAATAAACTTGATCCAAAAATTCGCAGTGTCGACTCTATTTCTAAATTTAAGAAAGAATTAAAAAACGATAGTCTAGTATGTAAAATTGAAACGTTTTATTTGTACGGCCCAAGGAAATTAAATATTATCTTAACGCAATTGCGATGTTCCGCTTCACCATTGAACAATGACCTATTTAGAGCTAACATTATAAATGATCCTTCTTGTCGTTGTGGGTCCGATATTGAGGATGTCTACCATTACTTCTTCGTTTGCCCAAAATACACATTATGTAGGAAAAACTTATTCGATAACCTTAACTGGCTATCTGAAAACTTTGTTTTAGATACAAAACTATTAACTTGCGGACACTTGGAACTTTCGAACGAACAAAATATTCAAATTTTCAAACAAGTTCAGAATTACATAAAAAGGTCAAA
The DNA here is from genome assembly GCF_036588685.1 of Mytilus trossulus. Classification (NCBI taxonomy): domain Eukaryota; kingdom Metazoa; phylum Mollusca; class Bivalvia; order Mytilida; family Mytilidae; genus Mytilus; species Mytilus trossulus. The sequence goes on along the minus strand of NC_086385.1, from coordinate 14,860,061 downwards.
CAGATTTCTTATGCCTTGATAGAGCGTTATTATTATTGCTGTCACAGGACGTCATCGTTGTCATCAATCCACAAGTCATCGTCACAGAAGTATGCGATTTTTCAAACTTTCTTTTTCCTTTTTTACTTTGTCTCCTCTTTGTTCACCTATGAAAGCTAGTATTATATTGTATAAACTGTTTGTTTTATATGCATGTCCATTATATTATACTGTTATTGTAACTTTATATTGTAGGCAGTTGCTATTTGTCCGGCTAGCCGGACGAATAGTACCAGGACTATTTGTCCGGCCAAAACAATGCGCATGTCACTATACTATTAGTATGTGCGTGTAATATTATCTTCAGCAGCACCAGGGGGGTAACACATGTTTGTAATCTTAAGTGTTAGGGCCTAATCTTGTTACTAGTAATTGAATTGTTTTTCTTCATACTATATAGTCCAATGTGGATAAACAATACATCGAAAAAAATCATAAAATATCCTATATTTTTATTATAAGAAGAGAGAAGAAATAACTTGTAAAACAAATTTGGGAAGTGTTTGACTCGTGCATTTTAAGTTGACGTAAAGGATTTTGTCTAGCTGAAAAAGGTACAAAATTATTATGTCTGTAGCTGTCAAAGAGAATTATAGACCCCTTGCCATACAGTTATCCGTATTTTGAGTGAAAGGTGAGATATTTTTCTATAATGCCCCACCCCCAAAACATTTTTTTTTTTTGTTTACGTGAGGGGGTTGGGTGACACGGTGTGCTCCTTTTCCCAAATTTCTCTTTTCTATTTTTTCTCCTGATCCAATCTTTTTTGTCCCGTGTATTTCAATACCCCACTTTTTATAATCATATTTCCAACATCCCCACTTCAAGTTTGTAGCCTCAACACCCCCCCCTTTCCCTAATGTACTACTTTGAAGGCTACTTGCAAGACTCATTTTTGGAATAACTTGAAACTATAAGCTAAATTTCATTCAGTTAGACATGCAAAATTGTAAAGGCCTTTCTCAACTACTCTTGCTTTGAACATATTTTCCACCATTTACATAGCTGTAGCGAGTCGAATAATTTTGTAAAACCGATCAATTATCTTTTATTTTCCATTTTCCTTGTGATTTCAATTTTTTAGAGTCACTTTTAAGATTATATCATTCTTGGAAGTTCATACTATCGTTTTCCATGTCAAATTCCGAAAACTGCAAAAAATATTTAATACAAATATTGATATCACCGTTTTCAGCCATCTTAAAATTGAAGATCAGTGATTACACGCGCCTCCTTGGTGCTACTGAAGATATTATTACACCCGCGTCCGAACGCACATGATATGACATGCGCATTTCCATGGCCGGACAAATAGGCCTGGCACTATTCGTCCGGCTAGCCGGACATATAGCCACTCCGTATATTGTATTATGGAAAAGACTTCATAAGTATGATTTACTTGTGTCTATTCCATTTTGCTTTAATTCAGCAAATAAAATATGTTTAAACTAAAGGTACATTGTTCACTGTAACATTACGCGCTAATCGGGAAATGCTAAACACAATCAAGAATCCTGTTTTGCAGGAAAAGGAGAGCACTTATATTAGAAGAATTCTGTTATGTGCATATAAAGGAAGGAATGGTCGAAAACCAGTTAGAATCATATCCTCTTTTTCTAAAGCAGCACAAGAAAATGATAAACCGGCTATGATTTGCTCGTATAATAAATTTATGGGGGGTGGGGCGTAGATTTGGCTGACATGATGACAGAGAGTTACAATGATGGACGAAAAACGTTAAAGGTTTGGAAAAAGGTTGTTTTTAATCTTATGCACCGTATGGTGATAAATGCATACATTATTTATAAAGAAAACACTTCCGATAATCCGAAATTGTCGAGACTATCCTTCACACAAAGACTGATAGAGGATCTCGCTAAAAATCACATGGTGCTAAGAAACGAAAACCAAGACGACAATAGACAAAATAAGAACAAACACGGGATCAGTGGCAAATAGTTCATGCATTTTCAGAACGAGGGGCGTTTTGGGTGTAGCTTGCCGTTTACATGGTTTACATACATGTAGCCTATTAATGTAAACACACCCTTTTAAGTTGTCAGTTGCAAATACCAAATTTGGTCATTGTCGGAATAAATAAAATATATTTGTACAAGCTTTAATTAAAATGCGAGAATGTACACATGATATTTTAATTAATGGACAATTTATGATTTACGCGTGAAAACGTGTACCTTTTTAAACCGACTCTCAATAAAATCATTAATATCTTAACGTAAACATTAAATGCTTCTGTTCGCTTCCGTTTTTTATTTCATCTTCCGGCATGTTCATTTTTGGTTCGTATTATAAACTACTGTTAACGTGAAAATCCAACTACGTCTCGTATGTCTATACTTTCGCGGACAATCGCACTTTAGCGTCCCCATCGCACTTTAGAGTCCTACATATTTAACAAAGAAACACAACTAGAAGCTCTAAAGAGTATGTGTCGCTCTATTAAACAAACAACACAGATATATTCATGACAAAATTGTGTTTGGGTGTTGGTGTTGTGTTTGTAGATCTTAATTTACTGAACATTCTTGCTGCTTAAAATTATCATTATCTATAATGAACTTGATTCAGAAGTGACTGGAAAATATTTGTAAAAAATTACCTACATTTACAAAATTTATGAAAATTGTAAAAAATTTACTATAAAGGCGAATAATTCTTTAAGGGGTCAATTGACCACTTAGGTAAAAAAAAATACAAGAATTTGATTAAATTCAGTTAGCCACCTTTAATTAATTTTTTTAATATTTTCAAATTAACTTGGAATTTCATAAAACTATTCAGCTATCTTTATTATAAATTGATTTTATAGACTGACAGGTTATTTTGTAGATTTGTTGCTGTCAAATGATGTTTTAATCGATAGGTAATTAAATAAGCTAGAATTTTAAATTTGGACTAAAAAATCTGTATTCAGCCCGACTAAACAATTTAAGCTTTGTTTTACCTTTTGATAAAATCCTAAAAATTGACAGCCATAAACCAGGTAAATTTTAACCAAATTCAGACTGGTTGAGTAAAAATCAATACAGTCGGGTTCAGATATAGGACATTTCAGACTTTTACTGGTTTAACCTGTATGATAGAGACAGATATTTATCTGTTAGCTCAAAAAACCTACATCTAAGATTGTATATTAAACAATCGTTTTGCGCTGTGACAGTACATCAAAGTTGAAACAAGGAGATTGTTTTTAACTCACCTGTCTTTCGCTGTGTCAGCAAGTTTTGTTTGTTTACATTTTGTAAGAAGAAATTCAACAATATGCTCTTGGTTTTCCATGACTGCAATATGAAGAGCTGTTTGAAGGTCGTAATTACAGACATCCATCTTATAGCCTGAAACTTCAAACCTGTGATTAAAATTAAATCAGTAGATAAACAATATTGTAGTAGCCTTCAACAAGGACTTTGCATATTTGTTATATAACTTCTTTATCACAGCATTGAATAGTATGATGGCCATTTTTTTATTTTTGAACTTTGAATTTTTATAACTACAAATAAACATTTCAATCTGTGAATTGAATATTTAAGAGTAATCATTGTCATGCCGAAATGTATATATATATTATAAACAAATAGTATCACTATAATAGCTGGTATTTGAAGTACCTGAACGTATTTGGTGTGTCAACGATTTTATATTTAAGAATTCTTTTACTGAAGAGATGATGGTATTATTCAGTTTTTGTATTTCTGCCTCTAAAAGTCCAGCATAAAAAATAACGATATTAAAGAATTTCACTTGCTTATGTATGATTCGGAAGTATGGCGATCATGGTAGTTGGTAGTTGTGAGTTACATGTAATATTCATTAATATTTTAAACGTATATCAACTATTTTCAAGAGTTAATATGTTTACATGGATCGTAGATGAATTTTAGGGCTTGGTAAACAACATCACACTAAAATTAAGATGTGCTTTTTCGTCCAAAATAAGTCATTTAAACGTATAATTACCAAACTTGCAAACCAGATCTTTGTATATATGGACGAACTTAGTACAGGTTTGAAGTAATGTGTGGTAACAATATCCTTTAATAAGCTACCAGTAATAATTAGGTCTTTCCACCTTTCCGTGGAAAGACATATTGTATTTGTTCTGATTATTAGGTCTTTCCACCTTTCCGTGGAAAGACCTATTGAATTTGTTCTGATTATTATTAGGTCTTTCCACTTTTCCGTGATTGATTTTTAATATTTTGATAATAAATTAGATCTTTACTTGTGGAAAGACCTTCAATTGTTCTTTGAACAATTGGTTTTTAATTATTATTATTATTATTAGGTCTTTCCACCTTTCCGTGGAAAGACCTATTGAATTTGTTCTGATTATTAGGTCTTTCCACTTTTCCGTGGAAAGACCTATTGAATTTGTTCTGATTATTATTATTTTTTTTTTTTTTTTTTTCCGCCTAAATTTTTTTCTTGCGTAGTATTGATGTTTCAAAAGATGTCGCTTAGATATTTGGAATATGATGTCGTATAGTTTATACGCTTTAAAAATTTACAACTGCGTAACAAAATAATTTACGTTGTAAGAGTTATCTCCCCAAACACTGTTTTTCTTGTGGCCACTACTCCTTCGCAACCGTAAAAGATTACGATAAATTTATTTTTACCAAATTGCTCATTACTTCTTCAGGATTAGGATATTCATTTGGATCGAAGATATCAGGAGACTCCATATGAGAGTTATTTCCCCTTATGCATTTGATATAAGTGATATGTGTTTCTTACTGGTAAACCATCAGTGATATAGGCCTAGGGTATTTAGATTTGAGGTCCTTGGTCCAAAAAAATGAAAATAAGGTCAAGGTTAAAGGTCAAGGTCATATTCTAAATTTTGATTTTGGCTTATTTTCTCTTATTTTCAACAACCGTGAAAGATATCGACAATTTCCTTTTACTAAATTGTGAGTTGCGACATGTTGTAACTTATAAATTTTGGTTGGAAGGGTGCGTAAACAATAAATGAGAGTTTTCGCCCATCTTATATTTAAAATCATGCCTATAGTGATATAACTCATTAACCATACATATTACAGACCTAGGGTCTTTTTGTTTGAGGTCCTTGGTTGGTGACCTTGAAAGTGAGGTCAAGGTCAAAGGTTAATAGGACGTTCTAGATTTTGACCTTTGCTTTAAATTCATATTTATACATTATAAAGTTATAGGAACTGACATTTTAGATTGATTTTTAATATTTTGATAATAAATTAGATCTCTACTTGTGGAAAGACCTTCAATTGTTCTTTGAACAATTGGTTTTTAATTATTATTATTTTTTAGGTCTTTCCACCTTTCCGTGGAAAGACCTATTGAATTTGTTCTGATTATTATTATTATTATTTTTTTTTTTTTTCTTCCGCCTAATTTTTTTTCTTGCGTAGTATTGATGTTTCAAAAGATGTCGCTTAGATATTTGGAATATGGTATCGTATAGTTTATACGCTTTAAAATTTACAACTGCGTAACAAAATACTTAACATTGTAAGAGTTATCTCCCCAAACACTGTTTTTCTTGTGGCCACTACTCCTTCGCAACCGTAAAAGATTACGACAAATTTATTTTACCAAATTGCTCGTTATATCTTAAGGATTAGGATATTCATTTGGACCGAAGCTTTACGGAGACTCCATATGAGAGTTATTCCCCCTTTTCCATTGAATTAAGTGATATGCATTTCTAAATGGTAAACCATAAGTGATAGAGACCTAGGGTCTTCAGATTTGAGGTCCTTGGTCCAAAAAAATGAAAATGAGGTCAAGGTCAAAGGTCAAGGTCATATTCTAAATTTTGATTTTGGCTTATTTTCACTTATTTTCAAATACCGTATGATATATCGACAAATAATTTTTCATAAATTGTTAGTTGTGACATGTCCTTACTTGTATATTTTGGTTAAAAGGGTGCGCAGACAATAAATGGGAGATTCTCCCCATTTTACATTTAGAATTACGCGTAAAGTGATATTACTCATTAACCAAACATATTAAAGACCTAGGGTCTTTTGATTTAAGGTCCTTGGTTTGTGACCTTGAAATTGAGGTCAAGGTCATAGGTTAATAGGACGTTCTAAATTTTCACCTTTGCTTTAAATTCATATAAATACATCATAAAGCCATAGGAACTAGCATTTTAAACTGATTTTTCATATTTCAATATCAAAATAGATCTTTACTAGTGGAAAGACCTACAATTGTTCTCTGAACAATTGGTTTTTAATTTTTTTTTTTTTTCTTCCGCCTAAATTTTTTCTTGCGTAGTATTGATGTTTCAAAAGATGTCGCTTAGATATTTGGAATATGATATTGTAATGCGTATGCGCTTTTAAAACTGACAACTGCGTAACCAAATACTTTATGTTGTAAGAGTTATCTCCCCAAACACTGTTTTTCTTGTGGCCACTACTCCTTCGCAACCGTAAAAGATTACGACAAATTTATTTTACCAAATTGCTCGTTACATCTTAGGGATTAGGATATTCATTTGGACCGAAGCTTTACGGAGACTCCATATGAGAGTTATTCCCCCTCTTTCATTTGATTCAAGTGATATGCATTTCTAACTGGTAAACCATAAGTGATAGAGACCTAGGGTCCTCAGATTTGAGGTCCTTGGTCCAAAAAAATGAAAATGAGGTCAAGGTCAAAGGTCAAGGTCATATTCTAAATATTGATTTTGGCTTATTTTCACTTATTTTCAAATACGTTATGACATATCGACAAATAATTTTTCATAAATTGTTAGTTGCAACATGTCCTTACTTGTATATTCTGGTTGAAAGGGTGCGCAGACAATAAATGGGAATTTTTGCCCATCTTCCATTTAAAATAACGCGTCAAGTGATATTACTCATTAACCAAACATATTAAAGACCTAGGGTCTTTTGATTTAAGGTCCTAGGTTTGTGACCTTAAAACTGAGGTCAAGGTCATAGGTTAAAGCACGTTCTAGATTTTGACCTTTGCTTTAAATTCATATTAATACATCCTAAAGCCATAGGAACTAACATTTTAAACTGATTTTTCATATTTCAATATCAAAATAGAACTTTACTAGTGGAAAGACCTTCAATTGTTCTCTGAACAATTGGTTTTTAATTATTATTATTATTAGGTCTTTCCACCTTTCCGTGGAAAGACCTATTGTATTTGTTCTGATTATTATTATTATTATTATTAGGTCTTTCCACCTTTCCGTGGAAAGACCTATTGAATTTGTTCTGATTATTATTATTATTATTTTTTTTTTTTTTCTTCCGCCAAATTTTTTTTCTTGCGTATTATTGATGTTTCAAAAGATGTCGCTTAGATATTTGGAATATGGTATCGTATAGTTTATACCCTTTAAAAATTTACAACTGCGTAACAAAATACTTTACGTTGTAAGAGTTATCTCCCCAAACACTGTTTTTCTTGTGGCCACTACTCCTTCGCACCCATTAAAGATTACGTCAAATTTATTTTACCAAATTGCTCGTTACATCTTCAGGATTAGGATATTCATTTGGACCGAAGCTTTACGGAGACTCCATATGAGAGTTATTCCCCCTTTTCCATTAAATTAAGTGATATGCATTTCTAAATGGTAAACGATAAGTGATAAAGACATAGGGTCTTTTGATTCGAGGTCCTTGGTCCAAAAAAATGAAAATGAGGTCAAGGTCAAAGGTCAAGGTCATATTCTAAATTTTGATTTTGGCTTATTTTCATTATTTTCAAATACCTTTTGACATATCAACAAATAATTTTTAATAAATTGTTAGTTGCGACATGTCCTTACTTGTATATTTTGGTTGAAAGGGTGCGCAGACAATAAATGGGAGTTTTTGCCCATCTTACATTTAGAATTACTCGTAAAGTGATATTACTAATAAACCAAACATATTAAAGACCTAGGGTCTTTTGATTTAAGGTCCTTGGTTTGTGAACTTGACATTGAGGTCAAGGTCATAGGTTAAGATGACGTTCTAGATTTTGACCTTTGCTTTAAATTCATATAAATACATCATAGAGCCATAGGAACTAACATTTTAAACTGATTTTTCATATTTCAATATCAAAATAGATCTTTACTAGTGGAAAGACCTACAATTGTTCTCTGAACAATTGGTTTTTAATTATTATTATTATTATTATTTTTTTTTTTTTTCTTCCGCCTAAAATTTTTTCTTGCGTAATATTGATGTTTCAAAAGATGTCGCTTAGATATTTGGAATATGATGTCGTATAGTTTATATGCTTTAAAAATTTACAACTGCGTAACAAAATACTTTACGTTGTAAGAGTTATCTCCCCGAACACTGTTATTCTTGTGGCCACTACTCCTTCGCAACCTTAAAAGATTACGACAAATTTATTTTACCAAATTGCTCGTTACGTCTCCAGGATTAGAATATTCAATTGGACCGAAGCTATCCGGAGACTCCATATGAGAGTTATTTCCCCTTATGCATTTGATATAAGTGATATGCGTTTCTTACTGGTAAACCATCAGTGATATAGGCCTAGGGTCTTTAGATTTGAGGTCCTTGGTCCCAAAAAATGAAAATAAGGTCAAGGTCAAATGTCAAGGTCATATTCTAAATTTTGATTTTGGTTTATTTTCTCTTATTTTCAACAACCGTGAAAGATATTGACAAATTCTTTTTACTAAATTGTGAGTTGTGACGTGTTGTAACTTGTAAATTTTGGTTAGAAGGGTGCGTAAACAATAAATGAGAGTTTTCGCCCATCTTACATTTAGAATTACGCGTAAAGTGGTATTACTCAGTAACCATACATATTACAGACCTAGGGTCTTTTTGTTTGAGGTCCTTGGTTGGTGACCTTGAAATTGAGGTCAATGTCATAGGTTAATACGACGTTTCAGATTTTGACCTTTGCTTTAAATTCATATAAATACATCATAAAGACATAGGAACTAACATTTTAAACTGATTTTTCATATTTCAATATCAAAATAGATCTTTATTAGTGGAAAGACCTGCAATTGTTCTCTGAACAATTGGTTTTTAATTATTATTATTATTAGGTCTTTCCACCTTTCCGTGGAAAGACCTATTGTATTTGTTCTGATTATTAGGTCTTTCCACCTTTCCGTGGAAAGACCTATTGTATTTGTTCTGATTATTATTAGGTCTTTCCACCTTTCCGTGGAAAGACCTATTGAATTTGTTCTGATTATTATTATTATTATTTTTAGGTCTTTCCACCTTTCCGTGGAAAGACCTATTGAATTTGTTCTGATTATTATTATTATTATTTTTTTTTTTTTTCTTCCGCCTAATTTTTTTTCTTGCGTAGTATTGATGTTTCAAAAGATGTCGCTTAGATATTTGGAATATGGTATCGTATAGTTTATACGCTTTAAAATTTACAACTGCGTAACAAAATACTTAACATTGTAAGAGTTATCTCCCTAAACACTGTTTTTCTTGTGGCCACTACTCCTTCGCAACCGTCAAAGATTATGACAAATTTATTTTACCAAATTGCTCGTTACGTCTTCAGGATTAGAATATTCCTTTGGACTGAAGCTATCCGGAGACTCCATATGAGAGTTATTCCCCCTTATGCATTTGATATAAGTGATATGTGTTTCTTACTGGTAAACCATCAGTGATATAGGCCTAGGGTCTTTAGATTTGAGGTCCTTGGTCCAAAAAAATGAAAATAAGGTCAAGGTCAAAGGTCAAGGTCATATTCTAAATTTTGATTTTGGCTTATTTTCTCTTATTTTCAACAACCGTGAAAGATATCGACAAATTCCTTTTACTAAATTGTGAGTTGCGACATGTTGTAACTTATAAATTTTGGTTGGAAGGGTGCGTAAACAATAAATGAGAGTTTTCGCCCATCTTATATTTAAAATCATGCCTATAGTGATATAACTCATTAACCATACATATTACAGACCTAGGGTCTTTTTGTTTGAGGTCCTTGGTTGGTGACCTTGAAAGTGAGGTCAAGGTTAAAGGTTAATAGGACGTTCTAGATTTTGACCTTTGCTTTAAATTCATATTTATACATTATAAAGTTATAGGAACTGACATTTTAGATTGATTTTTAATATTTTGATAATAAATTAGATCTTTACTTGTGGAAAGACCTTCAATTGTTCTTTGAACAATTGGTTTTTAATTTTTTTTTTTTTTCTTCCGCCTAATTTTTTTTCTTGCGTAGTATTGATATTTCAAAAGATGTCGCTTAGATTATTGGAATATGGTATCGTATAGTTTATACGCTTTAAAATTTACAAATGCGTAACAAAATACTTTACGTTGTAAGAGTTATCTCCCCAAACACTGTTATTCTTGTGGCCACTACTCCTTCGCCACCGTTAAAGATAACGACAAATTTAGATTACCAAATTGCTCGTTACATCTTCAGGATTAGGATATTCATTTGGACCGAAGCTTTACGGAGACTCCATATGAGAGTTATCCCCCCTTTTCCATTTAATTAAGTGATATGCATTTCTGAATGGTAAACCATAAGTAATAAAGACATAGGGTCTTTTGATTCGAGGTCCTTGGTCCAAAAAAATAAAAATGAGGTCAAGGTCAAAGGTCAAGGTCATATTCTAAATTTTAATTTTGGCTTATTTTCATTTATTTTCAAATACCTTATGACATATCGACAAATAATTTTTCATAAATTGTTAGTTGCGACATGTCCTTACTTGTATATTTTGGTTGAAAGGGTGCGCAGACAATAAATGGGAGTTTTTGCCCATCTTACATTTAGAATTACTCGTAAAGTGATATTACTAATAAACCAAACATATTAATGACCAAGGGTCTTTTGATTTAAGGTCCTTGGTTTGTGAACTTGAAATTGAGGTCAAGGTCATAGGTTAAGATGACGTTCTAGATTTTGACCTTTGCTTTAAATTCATATAAATACATCATCAAGCCATAGGAACTAACATTTTAAACTGATTTTTCATATTTCAATATCAAAATAGATCTTTACTAGTGGAAAGACCTACAATTGTTCTCTGAACAATTGGTTTTTAATTATTATTATTATTATTATTTTTTTTTTTTTTTTTCTTCCGCCTAAATTTTATTCTTGCGCAGTATTGATGTTTCAAAAGATGTCGCTTAGATATTTGGAATATGATGTCGTATAGTTTATACGCTTTAAAAAATTACAACTGCGTCACAAAATACTTTACGTTGTAAGAGTTATCTTCCCAAACACTGTTTTTCTTGTGGCCACTACTCCTTCGCAACCGTAAAAGATTACGACAAATTTATTTTACCAAATTGCTCGTTACGTCTTCAGGATTAGAATATTCATTTGGACCGAAGCTATCCGGAGACTCCATATGAGAGTTATTTCCCCTTATGCATTTGATATAAGTGATATGTGTTTCTTACTGGTAAACCATCAGTGATATAGGCCTAGGGTCTTTAGATTTGAGGTCCTTGGTCCAAAAAAATGAAAATAAGGTCAAGGTCAAAGGTCAAGGTCATTTTCTAAATTTTGATTTTGGCTTATTTTCTCTTATTTTCAACAACCGTGAAAGATATCGACAAATTCTTTTTACTAAATTGTGAGTTGCGACATGTTGTAACTTATAAATTTTGGTTGGAAGGGTGCGTAAACAATAAATGAGAGTTTTCGCCCATCTTATATTTGAAATCATGCCTATTGTGATATAACTCATTAACCATACATATTACAGACCTAGGGTCTTTTTGTTTGAGGTCCTTGGTTGGTGACCTTGAAATTGAGGTCAAGGTCAAAGGTTAATAGGACGTTTTAGATTTTGACCTTTGCTTTAAATTCATATTTATACATTATAAAGTTATAGGAACTGACATTTTAGATTGATTTTTAATATTTTGATAATAGAATAGATCTTTACTTGTGGAAAGACCTTCAATTGTTCTTTGATTTTTTTTTTTTTTCTTCCGCCTAATTTTTTTTCTTGCGTATTATTGATGTTTCAAAAGATGTCGCTTAGATATTTGGAATATGGTATCGTATAGTTTATACCCTTTAAAAATTTACAACTGCGTAACAAAATACTTTACGTTGTAAGAGTTATCTCCCCAAACACTGTTTTTCTTGTGGCCACTACTCCTTCGCACCCATTAAAGATTACGTCAAATTTATTTTACCAAATTGCTCGTTACATCTTCAGGATTAGGATATTCATTTGGACCGAAGCTTTACGGAGACTCCATATGAGAGTTATTCCCCCTTTTCCATTTAATCAAGTGATATGCATTTCTAAATGGTAAACGATAAGTGATAAAGACATAGGGTCTTTTGATTCGAGGTCCTTGGTCCTAAAAAATAAAAATGAGGTCAAGGTCAAAGGTCAAGGTCATATTCTAAATTTTGATTTTGGCTTACTTTCATTATTTTCAAATACCTTTTGACATATCAACAAATAATTTTTAATAAATTGTTAGTTGCGACATGTCCTTACTTGTATATTTTGGTTGAAAGGGTGCGCAGACAATAAATGGGAGTTTTTGCCCATCTTACATTTAGAATTACTCGTAAAGTGATATTACTAATAAACCAAACATATTAAAGACCTAGGGTCTTTTGATTTAAGGTCCTTGGTTTGTGAACTTGACATTGAGGTCAAGGTCATAGGTTAAGATGACGTTCTAGATTCTGACCTTTGCTTTAAATTCATATAAATACATCATAAAGCCATAGGAACTAACATTTTAAACTGATTTTTCATATTTCAATATCAAAATAGATCTTTACTAGTGGAAAGACCTACAATTGTTCTCTGAACAATTGGTTTTTAATTAGGTCTTTCCACCTTTCCGTGGAAAGACCTATTGAATTTGTTCTGATTATTATTATTATTATTTTTTTATTTTTTTTTCTTCCGCCTAATTTTTTTTCTTGCGTATTATTGATGTTTCAAAAGATATCACTTAGATATTTGGAATATGGTATCGTATAGTTTATACGCTTTGAAAATTTACAACTGCGTAACAAAATACTATACGTTGTAAGAGTTATCTCCCCAAACACTGTTTTTCTTGTGGCCACTACTCATTCTCAACCGTTAAAGATTACGACAAATTTATTTTACCAAATTGCTCGTTACATCTTCAGGATTAGGATATTCATTTGGACCGAAGCTTTACGGAGACTCCATATGAGAGTTATTCCCCCTTTTCCATTTAATTAAGTGATATGCATTTCTAAATGGTAAACCAAAAGTGATAAAGACATAGGGTCTTTAGATTTGAGGTCCTTGGTCCAAAATGATAAAAATGAGGTCAAGGTCAAAGGTCAAGGTCATATTCTAAATTTTGATTTTGGCTTATTTTCATTTATTTTCAAATACGTTATGACATATCCACAAATAATTTTTCATAAATTGTTAGTTGCGACATGTCCTAACTTGTATATTCTGGTTGAAAGCGTGCGCAGACAATAAATGGGAATTTTTGCCAATCTTACATTTAGAATAACGCGTCAAGTGATATTACTCATTAACCAAACATATTAAAGACCTAGGGTCTTTTGATTTAAGGTCCTTAGTTTGTGACCTTAAAATTGAGGTCAAGGTCATAGGTTAAAGGACGTTCTAGATTTTGACCTTTGCTCTAAATTCATATTAATTCATCCTAAAGCCATAGGAACTAACATTTTAAACTGATTTTTCATATTTCAATATCAAAATAGAACTTTACTAGTGGAAAGACCTTCAATTGTTCTCTGAACAATTGGTTTTTAATTATTATTATTATTATTATTATTTTTTTTTTTTTTTTTCTTCCGCCTAAATTTTATTCTTGCGCAGTATTGATGTTTCAAAAGATGTCGCTTAGATATTTGGAATATGATGTCGTATAGTTTATACGCTTTAAAAAATTACAACTGCGTCACAAAATACTTTACGTTGTAAGAGTTATCTTCCCAAACACTGTTTTTCTTGTGGCCACTACTCCTTCGCAACCGTAAAAGATTACGACAAATTTATTTTACCAAATTGCTCGTTACGTCTTCAGGATTAGAATATTCATTTGGACCGAAGCTATCCGGAGACTCCATATGAGAGTTATTTCCCCTTATGCATTTGATATAAGTGATATGTGTTTCTTACTGGTAAACCATCAGTGATATAGGCCTAGGGTCTTTAGATTTGAGGTCCTTGGTCCAAAAAAATGAAAATAAGGTCAAGGTCAAAGGTCAAGGTCATTTTCTAAATTTTGATTTTGGCTTATTTTCTCTTATTTTCAACAACCGTGAAAGATATCGACAAATTCTTTTTACTAAATTGTGAGTTGCGACATGTTGTAACTTATAAATTTTGGTTGGAAGGGTGCGTAAACAATAAATGAGAGTTTTCGCCCATCTTATATTTGAAATCATGCCTATTGTGATATAACTCATTAACCATACATATTACAGACCTAGGGTCTTTTTGTTTGAGGTCCTTGGTTGGTGACCTTGAAATTGAGGTCAAGGTCAAAGGTTAATAGGACGTTTTAGATTTTGACCTTTGCTTTAAATTCATATTTATACATTATAAAGTTATAGGAACTGACATTTTAGATTGATTTTTAATATTTTGATAATAGAATAGATCTTTACTTGTGGAAAGACCTTCAATTGTTCTTTGATTTTTTTTTTTTTTCTTCCGCCTAATTTTTTTTCTTGCGTATTATTGATGTTTCAAAAGATGTCGCTTAGATATTTGGAATATGGTATCGTATAGTTTATACCCTTTAAAAATTTACAACTGCGTAACAAAATACTTTACGTTGTAAGAGTTATCTCCCCAAACACTGTTTTTCTTGTGGCCACTACTCCTTCGCACCCATTAAAGATTACGTCAAATTTATTTTACCAAATTGCTCGTTACATCTTCAGGATTAGGATATTCATTTGGACCGAAGCTTTACGGAGACTCCATATGAGAGTTATTCCCCCTTTTCCATTTAATCAAGTGATATGCATTTCTAAATGGTAAACGATAAGTGATAAAGACATAGGGTCTTTTGATTCGAGGTCCTTGGTCCTAAAAAATAAAAATGAGGTCAAGGTCAAAGGTCAAGGTCATATTCTAAATTTTGATTTTGGCTTACTTTCATTATTTTCAAATACCTTTTGACATATCAACAAATAATTTTTAATAAATTGTTAGTTGCGACATGTCCTTACTTGTATATTTTGGTTGAAAGGGTGCGCAGACAATAAATGGGAGTTTTTGCCCATCTTACATTTAGAATTACTCGTAAAGTGATATTACTAATAAACCAAACATATTAAAGACCTAGGGTCTTTTGATTTAAGGTCCTTGGTTTGTGAACTTGACATTGAGGTCAAGGTCATAGGTTAAGATGACGTTCTAGATTCTGACCTTTGCTTTAAATTCATATAAATACATCATAAAGCCATAGGAACTAACATTTTAAACTGATTTTTCATATTTCAATATCAAAATAGATCTTTACTAGTGGAAAGACCTACAATTGTTCTCTGAACAATTGGTTTTTAATTAGGTCTTTCCACCTTTCCGTGGAAAGACCTATTGAATTTGTTCTGATTATTATTATTATTATTTTTTTATTTTTTTTTCTTCCGCCTAATTTTTTTTCTTGCGTATTATTGATGTTTCAAAAGATATCACTTAGATATTTGGAATATGGTATCGTATAGTTTATACGCTTTGAAAATTTACAACTGCGTAACAAAATACTATACGTTGTAAGAGTTATCTCCCCAAACACTGTTTTTCTTGTGGCCACTACTCATTCTCAACCGTTAAAGATTACGACAAATTTATTTTACCAAATTGCTCGTTACATCTTCAGGATTAGGATATTCATTTGGACCGAAGCTTTACGGAGACTCCATATGAGAGTTATTCCCCCTTTTCCATTTAATTAAGTGATATGCATTTCTAAATGGTAAACCAAAAGTGATAAAGACATAGGGTCTTTAGATTTGAGGTCCTTGGTCCAAAATGATAAAAATGAGGTCAAGGTCAAAGGTCAAGGTCATATTCTAAATTTTGATTTTGGCTTATTTTCACTTATTTTCAAATACGTTATGACATATCCACAAATAATTTTTCATAAATTGTTAGTTGCGACATGTCCTAACTTGTATATTCTGGTTGAAAGCGTGCGCAGACAATAAATGGGAATTTTTGCCAATCTTACATTTAGAATAACGCGTCAAGTGATATTACTCATTAACCAAACATATTAAAGACCTAGGGTCTTTTGATTTAAGGTCCTTAGTTTGTGACCTTAAAATTGAGGTCAAGGTCATAGGTTAAAGGACGTTCTAGATTTTGACCTTTGCTCTAAATTCATATTAATTCATCCTAAAGCCATAGGAACTAACATTTTAAACTGATTTTTCATATTTCAATATCAAAATAGAACTTTACTAGTGGAAAGACCTTCAATTGTTCTCTGAACAATTGGTTTTTAATTATTATTATTTTTTTTTTTTTTTTTCTTCCGCCCAATTTTTTTCTTGCGTAGTATTGTTGTTTCATAAGATGTCGCTTAAATATTTAGATTATGATATCATGTAGTTTATACGCTTTAAAAACTGACAACGGCGTAACAAAATACTTTACGTTGTAAGAGTTATCTCCCCAAACACTCTTTTTCTTGTGGCCACTACTCCTTCGCAACCGTATAACAAACCGACTAATTTATTTTTCCAAATTGCTCGTTATATCCTTAGGATGTTCTGTTTCATTTCAACCGAAGCTATCCAGAGACTCCATATGAGAGTTATCCCCCCTTTTATATATGATATCAGTGATATGCATTTCTAACTGGTAAACTATAAGTGTTAGAGGCCTAGGGTCTTTTGATTTAAGATCCTTGGTAAAAAAAAATGAAAATTAGGTCAAGGTCAAAGGTCAAGGTCAAATTCTAAATTTTGATTTTGGCTTATTTTCACCTTTTTCCATTAACCTTATAAGATATCGACAATTTTTTTTTACTAAATTGTTAGTTGCGACATGTTGTAACTTATAGATTTGGTTCCAAGGGTGCGTAAACAATAAAAGGGAGTTTTCGCCCCTCTTATATTAAGAATTATGCGTAAAGTGATTTTACTCATGAACCATACATATTAAGGAACTAGTGTCTTTTTATTTGAGATGTTTAGTCTATGACCTTGAAATTGAGGTCAAGGTCATAGGTCAATTAGACGTTCTAGATTTTGACCTTTACTTAAAATTCATATTTATACATCATTAAACCATAGGAACTGACATTTTCATCTGAATTTTAATATTTTAATATCTAAATAGATCCTTATTGGTTGAAAGACCTTCAATTGTTCTTTGAACAATTGGTTTTTAATTATTATTTTTTTTTTTTTTTTTCTTCCGCCTAAATTTTTTTCTTGCGTAGTATTGATATTTCAAAAGATGTCACTTAGATATTTGGAATATGATGTCGTATAGTTTATACGCTTTAAAAATTTACAACTGCGTAACAAAATACTTTACGTTGTAAGAGTTATCTCCCCAAACACTGTTATTCTTGTGGCCACTACTCCTTCGCAACCGTAAAAGAATACGACAAATTTATTTTACCAAATTGCTCGTTAGTCTTCAGGATTAGAATATTCCTTTGGACTGAAGCTATCCGGAGACTCCATATGAGAGTTATTCCCCCTTATGCATTTGATATAAGTGATATGTGTTTCTTACTGGTAAACCATCAGTGATATAGGCCTAGGGTCTTTAGATTTGAGGTCCTTGGTCCAAAAAAATGAAAATAAGGTCAAGGTCAAAGGTCAAGGTCATATTCTAAATTTTGATTTTGGCTTATTTTCTCTTATTTTCAAGAACCGTGAAAGATATCGACAAATTCCTTTTACTAAATTGTGAGTTGCGACATGTTGTAACTTATAAATTTTGGTTGGAAGGGTGCGTAAACAATAAATGAGAGTTTTCGCCCATCTTATATTTAAAATCATGCCTATAGTGATATAACTCATTTACCATACATATTACAGACCTAGGGTCTTTTTGTTTGAGGTCCTTGGTTGGTGACCTTGAAAGTGAGGTCAAGGTCAAAGGTTAATAGGACGTTCTAGATTTTGACCTTTGCTTTAAATTCATATTTATACATTATAAAGTTATAGGAACTGACATTTTAGATTGATTTTTAATATTTTGATAATAAATTAGATCTTTACTTGTGGAAAGACCTTCAATTGTTCTTTGAACAATTGGTTTTTAATTATTATTATTATTATTAGGTCTTTCCACCTTTCCGTGGAAAGACCTATTGAATTTCTTCTGATTATTATTATTTTTTTTTTTTTTTTCTTCCGCCTAAATTTTTTTCTTGCGTAGTATTGATGTTTCAAAAGATGTCGCTTAGATATTTGGAATATGATGTCGTATAGTTTATACGCTTTAAAAATTTACAACTGCGTAACAAAATACTTTACGTTGTAAGAGTTATCTCCCCAAACACTGTTTTTCTTGTGGCCACTACTCCTTCGCAACCTTAAAAGATTGCGACAAATTTATTTTACCAAATTGCTCGTTACATCTTCAGGATTAGGATATTCATTTGGACCGAAGCTTTACGGAGACTCCATATGAGAGTTATTCCCCCTTTTCCATTTAATTAAGTGATATGCATTTCTAAATGGTAAACCATAAGTGATAAAGACATAGGGTCTTTAGATTCGAGGTCCTTGGTCCAAAAAAATAAAAATGAGGTCAAGGTCAAAGGTCAAGGTCATATTCTAAATTTTGATTTTGGCTTATTTTCATTTATTTTCAAATACCTTATGACATATCAACAAATAATTTTTCATAAATTGTTAGTTACGACATGTCCTTACTTTGCCTATTTTGGTTGAAAGGGTGCGCAGACAATAAAAGGGAGTTTTTGCCCATCTTACATTTAGAATTACGCGTAAAGTGATATTACTAATAAACCAAACATATTGAAGACCTAGGGTCTTTTGATTTAAGGTCCTTGGTTTGTGAACTTGAAATTGAGGTCAAGGTCATAGGTTAAGATGACGTTCTAGATTTTGACCTTTGCTTTAAATTCATATAAATACATCATAAAGCCATAGGAACTAACATTTTAAACTGATTTTTCATATTTCAATATTAAAATAGATCTTACTAGTGGAAAGACCTACAATTGTTCTCTGAACAATTGGTTTTTAATTAGGTCTTTCCACTTTTCCGTGGAAAGACCTATTGAATTTGTTCTGATTATTATTATTTTTTTTTTTTTTTTTCTTCCGCCTAAATTTTTTTCTTGCGTAGTATTGATGTTTCAAAAGATGTCGCTTAGATATTTAGAATATGATGTCGTATAGTTTATACGCTTTAAAAATTCACAACTGCGTAACAAAATACTTTACGTTGTAAGAGTTATCTCCCCAAACACTGTTTTTCTTGTGGCCACTACTCCTTCGCAACCGTAAAAGATAACGACAAATTTATTTTACCAAATTGCTCGTTACGTCTTCAGGATTAGAATATTCATTTGGACCGAAGCTATCTGGAGACTCCATATGAGAGTTATTTCCCCTTATGCATTAGATATAAGTGATATACGTTTCTTACTGGTAAACCATCAGTGATTTAGGCCTAGGGTCTTTAGATTTGAGGTCCTTGGTCCAAATAAAAGAAAATAAGGTCAAGGTCAAAGGTCAAGGTCATATTCTAAATTTTTGATTTTGGTTTATTTTCTCTTATTTTCAACAACCGTGAAAGATATTGACAAATTCTTTTTACTAAATTGTGAGTTGCGACATGTTGTAACTTATAAATTTTGGTTGGAAGGGTGCGTAAACAATAAATGAGAGTTTTCGCCCATCTTATATTTAAAATCATGCCTTTAGTGATATGACTCATTAATCATACATATTGCAGACATAGGGTCTTTTTGTTTGAGGTCCTTGGTTGGTGACCTTGAAATTGAGGTCAAGGTCAAAGGTTAATAGGACGTTCTAGATTTTGACCTTCGCTTTAAATTCATATTTATACATTATAAAGTCTTAGGAACTGACATTTTAGATTGATTTTTAATATTTTGATAATAAAATAGATCTTTACTTGTGGAAAGACCTTCAATTGTTCTTTGAACAATTGGTTTTTAATTATTATTATTTTTTTTTTCTTCCGCCTAAATTTTGTTCTTGCGTAGTATTGATGTTTCAAAAGATGTCGCTTAGATATTTGGAATATGATGTCGTATAGTTTATACGCTTTAAAAATTCACAACTGCGTAACAAAATATTTTATGTTGTAAGAGTTATCTCCCCAAACACTGTTATTCTTGTGGCCACTACTTCTTCGCAACCGTAAAAGATTACGACAAATTTATTTTACCAAATTGCTCGTTACGTCTGCAGGATTAGAATATTCATTTGGACCGAAGCTATCCGGAGACTCCATATGAGAGTTATTTCCCCTTATGCATTTGATATAAGTGATATGCGTTTCTTACTGGTAAACTATCAGTGATATAGGCCTAGGGTCCTCAGATTTGAGGTCCTTGGTCCAAAAAAATGAAAATGAGGTCAAGGTCAAAGGTCAAGGTCATATTCTAAATTTTGATTTTGGCTTATTTTCACTATTTTCAAATACCTTATGACATATCGACAAATAATTTTTCATAAATTGTTAGTTGCGACATGTCCTTACTTGTATATTTTGGTTGAAAGGGTGCGCAGACAATAAATGGGAATTTTTGCCCATCTTACATTTAGAATAACGCGTCAAGTTATATTACTCATTAACCAAACATATTAAAGACCTAGGGTATTTTGATTTAAGGTCCTAGGTTTGTGACCTTGAAATTGAGGTCAAGGTCATTGGACGTTCTAGATTTTAACCTTTGCTTTAAATTCATATTAATACATCATTAAGCCATAGGAACTAACATTTTAAACTGTTTTTTTATATTTCAATATTAAAATAGAACTTTACTAGTGGAAAGACCTTCAATTGTTCTCTGAACAATTGGTTTTTAATTATTATTATTATTTTTTTTTTTTTTCTTCCGCCTAAATTTTTTTCTTGCGTAGTATTGATATTTCAAAAGATGTGGCTTAGATATTTGGAATATGATGTCGTATAGTTTATACGCTTTAAAAATTTACAATTGCGTAACAAAATACTTTACGTTGTAAGAGTTATCTCCCCA
The DNA here is from genome assembly GCF_036588685.1 of Mytilus trossulus. NCBI lineage: Eukaryota > Metazoa > Mollusca > Bivalvia > Mytilida > Mytilidae > Mytilus > Mytilus trossulus. Next base: position 14,838,834 of record NC_086385.1, on the reverse strand, counting down.
AACACTGTTATTCTTGTGGCCACTACTCCTTCGCAACCGTAAAAGAATACGACAAATTTATTTTACCAAATTGCTCGTTACGTCTTCAGGATTAGAATATTCCTTTGGACTGAAGCTATCCGGAGACTCCATATGAGAGTTATTCCCCCTTATGCATTTGATATAAGTGATATGTGTTTCTTACTGGTAAACCATCAGTGATATAGGCCTAGGGTCTTTAGATTTGAGGTCCTTGGTCCAAAAAAATGAAAATAAGGTCAAGGTCAAAGGTCAAGGTCATATTCTAAATTTTGATTTTGGCTTATTTTCTCTTATTTTCAACAACCGTGAAAGATATCGACAAATTCCTTTTACTAAATTGTGAGTTGCGACATGTTGTAACTTATAAATTTTGGTTGGAATGGTGCGTAAACAATAAATGAGAGTTTTCGCCCATCTTATATTTAAAATCATGCCTATAGTGATATAACTCATTAACCATACATATTACAGACCTAGGGTCTTTTTGTTTGAGGTCCTTGGTTGGTGACCTTGAAAGTGAGGTCAAGGTCAAAGGTTAATAGGACGTTCTAGATTTTGACCTTTGCTTTAAATTCATATTTATACATTATAAAGTTATAGGAACTGACATTTTAGATTGATTTTTAATATTTTGATAATAAATTAGATCTTTACTTGTGGAAAGACCTTCAATTGTTCTTTGAACAATTGGTTTTTAATTATTATTATTTTTTTTTTTTTTTTCTTCCGCCCAATTTTTTTCTTGCGTAGTATTGTTGTTTCATAAGATGTCGCTTAAATATTTAGATTATGATATCATGTAGTTTATACGCTTTTAAAACTGACAACGGCGTAACAAAATACTTTACGTTGTAAGAGTTATCTCCCCAAACACTGTTTTTCTTGTGGCCACTACTCCTTCGCAACCGTATAAGAAACCGACAAATTTATTTTTCCAAATTGCTCGTTATATCCTTAGGATGTTCTGTTTCATTTCAACCGAAGCTATCCAGAGACTCCATATGAGAGTTATCCCCCCTTTTATATATGATATCAGTGATATGCATTTCTAACTGGTAAACTATAAGTGATAGAGACCTAGGGTCTTTTGATTTAAGATCCTTGGTCCAAAAAAATGAAAATTAGGTCAAGGTCAAAGGTCAAGGTCAAATTCTAAATTTTGATTTTGGCTTATTTTCACCTTTTTTCATTAACCTTATAAGATATCGACAATTTTTTTTTACTAAATTGTTAGTTGCGACATGTTGTAACTTATAGATTTGGTTCCAAGGGTGCGTAAACAATAAAAGGGAGTTTTCGCCCCTCTTATATTAAGAATTATGCGTAAAGTGATTTTACTCATGAACCATACATATTAAGGAACTAGTGTCTTTTTATTTGAGATGTTTAGTCTATGACCTTGAAATTGAGGTCAAGGTCATAGGTCAATTAGACGTTCTAGATTTTGACCTTTGCTTAAAATTCATATTTATACATCATTAAACCATAGGAACTGACATTTTCATCTGAATTTTAATATTTTCATATCTAAATAGATCCTTATTGGTTGAAAGACCTTCAATTGTTCTTTGAACAATTGGTTTTTAATTATAGTATGCTTTGTTAAATCCAAAAAATCAGTACAGACCTCCGAATAGCGAATAATTTCAGAGTTATAATCACAGTAAAACGTTGCAAGAGGAACATCAACGTTTAAATAAAATACAAGAGAGGAAAAATCATTTAGAGTCTTCAGTTTAAAACAGAAATGTCTACATCTTTGTCTACAGGAGGCTTATTACTGTTGAATGTTGGATATATTTTAGGTGAGTTGCTGTGGGTAAGTTTCGGCAGTATATTCAGAGAATGATGATTATCTAATGAAATATATCAATTAGATAACGGTACGTTTTAAAGAATTTATAATTCAAATGGATTTTAACGGGTCTTTACTAAGTATGGTCATAACGTGGAATTCATAACAGTACACGAACGAGTCTGCGAATAAAGAAGCACACTTTGCGCCCAGAATAATACCTACAATCTGTCGATTTAGTTAAAGGAGAACATTTATGGCTTTAATCATCTCAACACACCTGGCCTCCAGGAAGTATATATAACAAACTTATCTTTCAATTGATAAATCTGTTGTAGAGTAGTTACTGACTCAAAAGGACCTTTAATATAATTATTTTCTGTGACTCTATGTTACATTAGTTTTTAGGATCCTTTACAAAAGATAATTAAGCTAATCAGTAAAAATAACATCTCCATGCCTTATATATCATGTACTGTAGTACGACGCTAGATTAAAACTTACATGGAAAGGTAAGCACACAGCCACCGTAAGCTTCATTTATGAAGCCCAGGTGGTCGTGTGGTCTAAGAGACGGCTACAGTACAGGCGATTTGGTGTCATGTTCTCTCAGTAGCATGAATTCTAACCCCACGGAGGGACGAACAAAAAATTTGCAAAAGCAAATTTACAGATCTAACATTGTTGGATTGATGATGAGACGAGTTTTATATACATAATGTACACAGCCATGTATCAGCATCATTGCTGGTGATGCGATGGATAAATCTGTTGTAGAGTTGTCACTGGCTCAGACATCATTAACAAACTTATCTTTCATATAAACATACTTTCTTGTTTCAAAAGAAACTTAACCTTTTCATTTGCTGGATATCTCCTCTTGACGCACAGTTCAGTAAACGAACAATCATTACATCCGGGGACTGTTCTCCTACCTACGTACACAACAAACACATGTCACAAAACAAAACAAAACTGAAGACGTAAATTGAATTGTTTGACGTCACTATAGAAAGGGGCCAGTAATTAAAATATATATTTATTTGATATAGTTTAGCCGTTAAAATAGAGAGTTTTTGAATCATTATATTTCATGTGAGTATGTGACGAGTTACATTACGGTAGTATAAGTGTTTTTCGCCATCTTGTATCGTAAAATAGCAGAACACAATAGATAAAGATTTTGATTTCAGTCAACAAATATTAATGCTGGAGCGTAGTTAAACGTTTTCCTTATTTATGTTATAGTAGAAAGACATTAGGAGATCCAATATTTTATTTTTGATACTCTGAAAGCACTTTACACAACTTGTGCTGTCTTTTCAAATTCATATCTATGTCAATTGTTTTTGTTTTCAACTTATATATGATGTCTTTCTCTGTCTTATCTATACAAACTGTCTCATTTTTACCAGTCAATATAAACACTCGATTTCGGTGACCTATCACTTCTATAATAATTTGTACTTATCACAATATCTTCTTCCAAAATGTGAAAAAAATAATAGTTTTTAGTTCATATTTTCATATACATGTAATCTAATTTTGGTAATTTTGTTTTTACGTTTTGTCATAGATCATATGTATTCGTTCAGTGTCTGTTTACTTGTGTTTTATAATGTCTTTTTGATTGTGTGAAGCTATTTCAATTGATATAACGATGCCACACTATTGTTTGCACCTAGCATAAGTCAGGAATCTGATGTTCAGTAGTTGTCGCCTGTTGGTGTGGTATATAAGTGTTGCTCGTTTCTTGTTTTTCATATAGACAAGACCGTTAGTTATCCCGCTTAAATGGTTTATCAGTCATCATTTTGGAATTCTTTATAGCTTACTGATCGGTGTAAGCCAAAAAAACGTGTTGAGGACCGTACATTGACCCATAATGGTTTTTCTTTTACAAATTGTTTTTTAGATTGAGAGTTGTCACTTTGACACTCATACCACATATCTATTAAATAAGATCTGCTTATCTTTTCGGAACACATGAGATCACCCAAAGATTTTGGTGGGATTTTGCTGATTAGTCTTTAGTTGTTCTTTGCCGTGTCTTCTGTATATCATTTGTCTGTTTGCTAGTTTATTTTCAATCTATGAGTTTGACTGTTCCTCTGGTACCTTTAATCCATTTTTTTTAGATTTAGACGGAGTAAATGTGTAATTTAGGATGTGCCAATAAAATCAACTGTAAGAACGTAAAATGCTCAATAACCAATCTTTTTTTTTCAGAATAGCATGTCCTATAAGCATATTGGAATGAGAAAAATGCAACAAACGGCGTCAATCAGGTAGGCATAATATAAAATATTGTAAAGTTTAACTTAAAAAACCTAAAAGCATATCTTTACAAATGTGTAGCTCTACATACACCTTTTTTCATATAAATACTACTATTACCTTTGCCCATTTGAAAGATCGACTGCACACTTTTTTTTTTTTAAATCAAAGATCAAAGACACAATTCCTTGTTTAAATGACAAATAATTTGATTGTTTTGTCGAATCATTGTGTTTAAGTTCGCATTGAGAAACAAGTAACGCAAACCCAAGAATCAAATGACCGATTCTCATATATATTTTTACTCTGCGTATTTTTTTTCTCTTTTTTTTTTTTTATTAAAACGATATCTGAATGGTAGTTGTGTTTAAACATCAAAGTCATAAAACTATGTTACAACTCACAGACACGTCCTCTGGGGAATATTCAAGTGAATGTGACATATAACATTGTAGTTTTTCAGTTATTTTTGTTCCCTTTCCTTTCATACCAGCGGTAGGTACTATGTCAATGGGACGTTTGCCTCTGAAACAAAAAAGAAAAAAAATATTACCAAATACAGAAACTAGTTTTTACATTGATAATTTTCCTTGTTCATTATTCTTAAGATTTGTTATCAGTAACTAACATTTTCATAACATATGCCAGCTGAAGAGTTTGCCACTTTACAAATGTTACTTGTTTTGCTGCACCCCTATTCTTGACATTATCACTTAGTGTGTCTGGTTTATTCACGCATCACTGTCAATATCATGGAATTTGATGCGACTGTTAGACAAGTGAGAGGTTTAGGTAACTATAAAACCAGATTCAATCCACTAATTTGCTAGTGATGGAACTAGTTGAAACCACTCAAACATGTGAAGGATTTGATCTAGAACACTAAATAAGGTCTGGATCTATTAAATGTCTACTGTCTTTTTGTCTAGTTAGGGTTACCAATACACGGACTTCACATGTCCAGAAGGGGCATTACACTGAGATGTGGTTATGATGTCTTTGTAATAAATAAACATGCAATTTTCACAGCTTCAATTTGACTGTTAAACATCGAATAGCTGTTCCAAGTTGGTACCCACAATAAGATTTGACAATTGCGCATGAGATCTGTCGAGCATCTGTTAGGGAACTATCATATTCTGGAACATGTACAATTACCAATCACAAACAACAAATTCTGATAATTACTGTCTCTCTTTTTTTTGGTTGAATATTCTTCTTGGATCTATTGAACACATAGTGCACTTGGCAAGTATGATCGGCGTTTCAATGTCAGAGTCATATTTCAATGCAGCTATAAGCGTATTATTCTTGTCCTAGGTGTACCATGTTATTTCTTTCGTGTATAATGATCTGGCTCAGAAATTTTTGGACACATTTATGCTACTGATCACCAATGCCGGTCAAATTGACTATTATAATTAACTAAGTAAATGACTAAAAGAGTTACATAAATACCTTGCATACATAGCTTTGGTAACTTATTAAAGCAATTGACCCTCATAGAATGTATCCGTTGCAAAAATGATTAAGAAAGAAGTAAAAAAATATACATGCACCTGTCCTTAATCAGGAATCTGTAGTTATCGTCTGTTTATGTACATACGTGTTTCTTATTTTTAATACTAATATATAGATGAGACTGTTGATTTTCCCTTTTGAAATGTTTTACTTGCTGTTCGGTTTGAGCCAAGGCTCCGTGTTGAAGGCCGTACTTTGACCTATAATGATTTAGGGTTAGGGTTAGGGTAAGGGTTTACTTGGATGGAGACTTGTCTCATTGGCACTTATACCACATCTATTATATATTTATATAATAGATAACAGGATTAAAGTTTTGTAATTGCATCAGATGCGCGTCTCATCAATGACGCTTGAATCAAAACAAGTCAGACAGTCTAAATAAAGTATGATTTTTAAGAGCATTTAGGAAAAAAAATCCTAAAAGTTTTGTTAAATACAGCTACGTCATTCTATTCCTGAGGTAGAAAAACTTAAGTATTTCATAAATTCATATTTGTGTATATAGTCCATCAGCTGGTAGGGCAAAATTTCAATTCTGTGTTACACCCCAGGGTACCGCAATTTTGTTGTTTAAATTTAAAGAACAACATCTGAAGAATGTTTTAAGAGGTGTTAGACTTTTGAAAAAGTGTCCAAAAGGGGTTAAAAGGGGACTTATTTAAGGGTATATGAAAAAGTTTGTTTTGCGCATATTTACAGAAAAATGTAAAAATAACCAAGTATTCAGTAATATTCTTTTTGTTAAATGGAACACACCATATCTGATTAAAACGCAGGCTATTTTTGATTTATTTTTAAATCGTAGAGGACCAAGAAAAAAAGGGGGAGGATAATTTCCAAAAGTCATGATTTTGAATGAAAAAAAGCATTTATACTAATTTTCTTGACAAAATGGTACTAATATATTTTTTTACATTGAAACATAGAGCATAATGTTACGAAAGGCTGTTGAAAAGATATTTAAAGATAAGAAACAAAAACATAGAATCAACGACAAACACAAACATAAGCAAACAACAATGCACAATTCTGTCACAAATTTATACATCACATCCATGAAATAACTCACATATTAAAATACACAAAACTGTCAGGGTTTCTAGACCTTTGTTTTTTTTGTTTTTTTTAACAACCGAATCACCACATTTTAAGGTCACGCAGAAGGTCAATCCATAGAATCAGCATCAGCTTGGTCATCTGCATCTATCGAATTATCATTATCATCATTTCCATCATCTTCGTCGTCATCGTTAGCAATATCAACGATTTAATAATCCTTATATCTACAAGCGTTCGAGCATTAACACACAGCTATCTGTTTAGGATAAACCTTGTTGAACACATGAACATATTTTGTTGGCACAACCAGCTTTACATGAACAGCACATCAGAATTATCTCAGCATCTAACGCTGGTTGTTGGTCTAGCCAATTGATACGTATCAAAGCGTTCTAAACAATTAAACCATAGTTGTTTGGCAACAGACCAGTGTTGTGTTCAAGAGCAGATTTTCAAATCTTCGTCTTAAAGTTGGCTTGTTAAATGTGCATTAACATTGGATCTTTTGCATTTCAAAACGTTTTGATCTTTATTCATCGATATTTTTAATTTCGTAGCCATATATAGAACACGAAAAATTCTCGAGTGTTTTGACAACTCTTCGCCAACCTTTTCGAAGGTTTCACCAAGATGGAATAAACCTTCTGAAAACTCCACATAACGTGTAAAAAAGCCGAATGCTTTGCTTTTTTCTTCACCAGACTTACAAACTTACTGAATCACAACCTGTATTGGCGTGAAATCCTGGCAGTTTTTACAAATATTCTTACCAAGTTTCGCACACATTGATTGCACATTTAATAATCTGCATTTGAAAGATATATCTGTCAAACTAACAATGTTAGAATGTATATGCAACTGTTAAAATAGTAAGCCAATACTTCCACACCAGTGTCAGAAGGTTTTTTAACAATGAAGTCGTAACATTTGTCAGTTGCATGATTTGCATGAAGAAACATTTGTTTATCGGCTTCTTCCTGTTTGATTATGAGCTAAAACCATTCTACACTAATTAATTTTGAACACATATTTTGTGGCACATACTTCCATGTGATAAAAATAAATTAATACATTCAAGTGTAAATCTATAGGATTGGTTACTCTTTTTTCAAACGAAAGAATTCAACAAGAGCAACTTTGTTTCCCCCAACTAAAAAACATTTCTTCAATTCGAAAACACGATTGCGATGGTCTACAACTTATCGTAATGATTTGTCCTCCCAAGGACCTGCCGTTCTAAATTCTTAATAAATATTGTTGGATACTTATCAGTGACAAAATCAATGCGGGACCTCTTTTCGAAACTATAAAAGGATGTTTTTTTTAAAATAACAATTGCCAAATCTAAAAAAGTGCTTGGTATCCTAGTAATGAATTGAATAACTGCCATTTTATCAAATATCCATATGCTTTCCTATGGAATTACCTTTTTCTAAAAGATTACCCAGGACAGATTGAAATTTGTCATTACATGTGCACCATCAAAGTTTGCAAGAGACATTGGAAGAGGACCTAATTCAAACTGCAGGACCTATCACATAACCAACTATCTTGTCTGGGCTATGACAAACAGGCGGCATTTTTTTTTCGTTTGATCTCAATATTTTGTTGTTCTTATCAGCCATTAACTGCTAACTTTTATTTTCTATTTTAAAAATGTTTTTCTTTTAATTGTTATGAAGATATCGGTTGACTTTTGAATGAGCAGTTCCGTAATGAAAATTTCTGAAGCAAATTTTCACTTTTCATACGCGTTGAGAAGGTCAAATATTAATTCCGAAGAAGCAACAGAACCCGAGAACAAGCCATATATTTTTTGATTGAGTTAAGTCTGCCAATTGATATTTTATCGTGTGTTTTTCTATATTGTGATGTTATACTATTGTTTCAGGAAAAAGGGAGAAGGTTTGGATCCATTAAAACGTTTAATCCCGCTGCAAATGTTTGCACCTGTCCTAAGTCAGGAATCTGATGTACAGTAGTTGTCGTTTGTTTATGTAATATATACGTGTTTCTCGTTTCTCGTTTTGTTTATATAGATTAGACCGTTGGTTTTCCCGTTTGAATGGTTTTACACTAGTAATTTTGGGGCCCTTTATAGCTTGTTGTTCGGTGTGGGCCAAGGCTCCGTGTTTAAGCCGTACTTAAACCTATAATGGTTTAGTTTTTAAATTGTTATTTGGATGGAGAGTTGTCTCATTGGCACTAACCACACCACATCTTCCTATATCTATATAACTGCTCAGATGGCTTAAATGGATTGGGACAGCTTTGCAGTGTCTGAAACAATTTAAAAAAACACAAGTTTCGTCTCGCTTCATTCGATTTTTTTCTGAGTTTTTTGGGGGCGGATGTTTCAGGGTTAACCATTCCTACTAAATCTCAACATTGTTGAGGATACTGAAGCCCTTTCTTGTGCATTTAGCAACCAACGTTTATCAGAATCTTTATTTAAACTGAAACCAACAAAGCCATATTTTTTGTATCTCTAAGAAACATAAGAAAGTAAAAAGTATTGCCAAATCCCACAACTGACTTTTTGACGTTCGTTCAAAGCGATGTTTGTCGATTGAATGACTTAACAATCTTAAGTCAATCACCACATAGCTAAAACACAAAATGTTATCAAGCACACCTTTATTGAGTTCGATAGAGTGCACCTTTTCTGAATGCAAAAAAAAATCACCTTAATTTGTAATTTTTCATAAATATTTCGTTACACATTCACTTGGTAAAATAATTTGTCTAACAAAAACATCATAAATCGACAATAAGATGATTGTTTTCAGTTGCAAATTGATAATGCGTATGTGTAAATACATTGTTCATGTTGTATACTGAATCAAATACGGTAATTTGATGATTTCCGGTATTTCACAAGTATTTGCACATACATATATTTGATCAAATAATTCATATTTTAGACGATATATAAGTACTGCAAATGATTTAAACATTGCATAATGATTAATTCTAAAGTTTAATTAACTAAAACGGGTAATTACATTTTTTTAAAACAAATAATCGTCCGAATTACATTTAATATGATAGTTTTGTATCTGTATTAGTTGTTTAAACCTATTTTTTTGTTTTAATCGCTACATATTAAAAATTTTATTTAAAAATTACTGCGTCGTGATTGCTAAATAAGGGGACCATTGAAAGGAACGTTTTTAAAACTCTTTTGGACACTTTTTTCTTAGTCTAACACCTTGTTTTTTATCAAAAAGATAGTGAAGTTGAATTCTATCAAAAAAAATCGCGGTACCCTGGGGTGTAACACAAACTCCTTTACTAGCGCGCTTTTGAGAACTAGCTGATGGACTAATGCAATCAATTCATAATAATGAAGATATGAATAATATTTAATGCCAACATAGAAGTGCAGACTACTGGGTTGGTGATACCATCTGGGAAAAATAACTCCACCACATTGGCATTAACTGAGTGGTTGAAGATGATCTCATCAGAAATTCTGTAACAGGATTGAAATTTTGTAATTGCGCAGACGCGCGTTTCGTCTACAAAAGACGACTATAAATCAGTGATGATCGAATAAAAAAAAGTTTAAAAGACCAATCATTGTCCAAATTTTAAATTAATACACATCAAATTATGTTCAAATTGCAATTTGTACAGGCAGGTTTTGAAAAAATTATAATTTGTACAATTTATTAGGATATTTATACATTCAGTTAATCTATCATTTCCGCATCTTGATAACTAGTCTTCATGTACCTCACATTGTACAAAATCATCTTTTCAACTGTTAGAAAAAATTATAATATGTTTACCAAATGTCTTAATAACATGTATAAAGCAGTCATTTTACACCAATGCATACAGATCACTTTAAATGTTACATACTAATAACTTTATCTGATTTTTTTACACCTTGAAATGTCGGACAATTAAAGAAACGCAATATTACAACGTATGAGGTGCCAAAAAATTAACAAAAAAAAGACCATATTACAATAAACACAACATCGATAACAAAACACTTATTAACACGAACCCCAGCAAACAGGGTTTGATATAAGGCACATACGAACATGTCCGCTATCATCTGTTAATGGTCTTTCAACTCTTAATGGCGTCCAAAAAATTACAAACAGAGGATTATATTTTTTCTCGCTTGGGACTCTTGGTTTAAAAACATCCTTGTGAACAGCAAACTTCTATCAAGTAATTCATGACAAGGAAAACAAACCTGTATCAATGAGGAAATATAAGCTCCGAAAAAAGAAGATGATTTAAATATGCCATGGATATTTTAATATTTTGGCCACGAATATCTTTAAAGTGATATTGATTTTCGAAACGCGTTACCGGTGCTGGAAATTGGAACCGTTTATGTTATTGTCATAAAGTTTTGTTTGCAATCTACCTTTATCGTCAATTTCTAGATGAAAGTCAGTATACATTTTTGTATTAGTGTATCTGTTGAATCATTTATCTCATATTTAATGGGATTATACGTTCAATATAGTCTCCCAATTTTAAATTCATAAAATAGCTACTTTAATTTTGGTTTATAAAATCAAACAAAAAATGCATTGACAGATCGGAGCAATTAGACGGGACATTTTTAGATATGTTGGGAAACATCTGAGTTAAGTATTTAGTATTTAAGAGGCAATGTCAGAGAGCACCAGGCAGGACTGTTCAACTAAAAAAATATAATTTGGTCAAACATATATTTTACCCTTTCAGTATAAAAGAGAAACGAAAGATACCAAAGGGACAGTCAAACTCGTAAATCTAAAACAAACTGACAACGCCATGGCTAAAAATGAAAAAGACAAACAGAAAAACAATAGTACACATGACACAACATAGAAAACTAAAGAATAAACATCACGAACCCCAACAAAAACTAGGGGTGATCTCAGGTGCTCCGGAAGGGTAAGCAGATCTTGCTCCACATGCGGCACCCGTCGTGTTGTTTATGTGATTACAAATCCGGTAAATAGTCTGATTCGGTAGGTCAAATTCATGAAAGGGAAGGGGATGGTAGTTACGACGTAAGGAACATATCCGATATCATTTGTGAAACGGTTATTCCATAACGGTCAACCAACTCGTGATGGCGTCCGTAAAATTTACGAAGGGATGATTTCAACTTCACCATTTGGAACTCCTGGTTTAATAGCTTCCTTGTGAGCAGTAACCCTCTATCAAGAAAATCATGATAGTAAATGCAAGCACGGGAATATCGTATCAATTTGGAAATATATACCCCGTTTGCAGGTGCTGCTGGAATGTTGCTACTTAGAAATGGAAAGTTCACAATTGGAAAGCTGAAATTATCTCTTTTGTCGTAAAGTTTTGTCTTCAACCGACCCTCATTGTCAATTTCTAGATGTAAGTCAAGATATGAAGCCGACTTAACTGTATCTGTAGTATCCTTTATCTCCAATTCGATGGGATAGATGCGTTCCACATAGTCACCAAATTTTGAATTGTTTAGTGAAAGAACGTCATCTATATAGCGAAAAGTAGAGTTAAAGGATATTGCTAACTTCTTATCTTTCTTCCTAAGAAGTTCCTGCATGAAGTCAGCCTCATAATAATAAAGAAACAAGTCAGCAAGAAGAGGGGCACAGTTTGTTCCCATTGGGATGCCGACAGTCTGTTGAAAAACACGTCCTCCGAACGTAACAAATATGTTGTCAATCAAGAAATCAAGCATCTTGATAATATCGGTTTCAGAGAACTTTTTGTTTGAATCAGAATGATTCCTTACAAAGTAGGATTTATCCCTCCCTAAGACAAGATACTTGTATCTACGTTGGCCATTCTTTTTTATGAAGCAAAGTAATACCAACTCTTTTAATTTGTCTTTTAGTTTGGAATGTGGAATACTTGTGTAAAGAGTAGAAAAGTCAAATGTTTTATTACTGTTAGAAGATGAAAGAGAGTTAGATTGTATGTTCTCTAAAAGATCTTTGGAATTTTTAAGTATCCACATCTGATTCACGCCACCTCTGGAAAAGGCAGTTTCACAATAACTTTGAAGCCCGTCTTTGATTGTTGATAAAATAGATGTTAATAATTTAGAGAGGGGTTTCGTGGATCACTTGGAAGACCCAGCAATATACCGTTGTTTGTAAGGATACTTATGTAGTTTAGGTATCCAATACAGTGATGGAAGATCCAGTTCTTCATCTTTGGTTGAAATACCAAAGGAACAAAGAACAGACCTATGATTATCCAGGATTTCCTCTTTGATAAGTGTCGTGAGGGTATATGTTGGGTTTCCAAGTGAATTGTCTATACCTAATTCGTTTATCAAGCAATTAATGTAATGACTTTTACAGACAAAAACGATGTTATTTGGGGCTTTATCTGCGGGGACAACAACATACTTATCATGGAGGTCAGATAGGTGTTTAGCAACATTTGGATCTTTGAAGATTGACGTAGCATTGGCATTGATGGACCCATTCAGTTTCTTAATTCTGATTTGTATTAACGACCTCACTGCCTTTATCTATTCGGATAGAGTGTCTACGTCTTCCTTCTCGCGCTAAGCCCATTGCCTGGCATAATCCTCGACTGAATCCATCAAAATTTTAAAGTTGTATTTCCAATTGATGGATTTAGGCTCACGATATTTCGGACCTTTCGATAACACGTTTCGTAGAGAAGTGTTATTAACAATGTTAAGGTCACCGGTAATAACGTGGCCAGCAGGATTATATGTGAATTGGGAACTAGCACAAGTGCAATCAGGAGGTTTAGACTTGAAGTCGTCAATTTTGAGATCCTGGAAAACGCGTTTGTAATTGAAAATTTTAGTTGCAATAGGTTTGGTATACGTATAAGAAATTATTGGTACAGACTGGTCTTTGAAATAAGGAGGTATTTTCGATTGAACTAATTTATGATGAAGGATATTGCCTAGGTTGACGCCGTCGAGACCTTTGTTGGCAAAGGACAGATTTAGAAAAGATATTTTCTCTTTTTCATCTTTTCCAATGCGAACTGGCTTGGAAAGTCTGTGAATAGCAATATCCGAAATTATAGCTTGTAGTTTGTATTGGTTTAAATGAGGGTTTGTAACAGTGGATTCCAAACATAAATTGAACAGAGAATGAAGTTTTGAAAGGGGTAATGAATAAAGTTTCGTGCGAATGTGATAAATACCTAACGGTTTTTGTATGCATGGCAGCAAGTCATTAATAGAGACATCATGCAGAGAGGGTGATGTATAATGAACATACTGACTGGGAAAATATAATTTTTTTTAAATTTGTGAATTTGACATTTTTTTTAATGAAATTCAATATAAGGGCTCAAACTGCTAATTTGGTACTTATACATCTTCGGTTTTCAAATGTTTGGCTTTGAGCGTTCCTGATGAAGGTAAATCCAGAAAAGCGTTTCGGACGCAAGAAATTAAAAACGTGTTGTTTTCAATATATTTTTCATTGAAATGTATAGGGAAAAAAACAGTTTCTAACCGTTTTCAATGATCCATCATCGGAGAAAAACAACACTTATGACTAAACTACCTGTATGGAAGTCTAGTATTATGTTGGTGTTAAAAATAATAAAAATAAAATTTTTGGTATCACTTTGATTTTTTTTTAAAAATAAGGTAAAAAAATGCTAAAATAAGGAAAATTGAAAAAAAACAAGTTTCCAACCGTTTTCAATTATTCATTACCAGAGGAAAACACCACTTATGACTAAATTACCTATATGGAAGTCTAGTTCTATGTTGGTGTAAAACATAATGGAAATAAAACTTTTGGTATTTTTTTTATTTAAAAAAAAATAAGAAAAAAAAATGCAAAAATAGAGAAAATTGTAAAATTGAGAAACTTATGCTTTGGCAAACCAAAATGGTATTACATCGATTAAGTTGCAAAATACCATGAACTTTAGCATCTTTATTGTATTTATCGTGTTTAAGTGATAGTTTTTGATGAACAAAATTAAAGAAAAAAAGTTGCAGTCTCATCACCACTTTGTTCATTTGGTTGCCTTAGCAACTATAAAATGTACACTATACATTTCTTGTCCTTTTTTGTACAAATTTTCACCATGAAAGTACTTAGTTGGAAAATACATGAAGATTTTCATTGAATTGACATGTAGATCATAAGTCAATGCCACAGATACCTACAATACAATTTTTGGCTGTACTTTGACCTTTGACTTCAAAGTAAAAAGATGATTTTTTTTTACACTTTAGTGTAGGGAGCATGATTTGTTTGACCCTGTGACAAAATCTTTTGATATTTGGCACATGTGTGCAGCACCTCAAGATAATGTGTAGTGTTCCATGGACCATCATCCCCAAATATATCCCAACCTTCCTTTTGGGGGTATTGAACCTTCTTACTAAATTTCATAGAAATCCATTCATTAAAACTAAAGTTAATGTCTTGAAACCAATGTGTCTTCAGACGACAACGAACATAATACCATTATATGATCCCAAAAATTGTTTGCAGTCATATGAAAACTGATTAGATCCTCATTTTTTAACCTAATATATTCTAACTCCCAACTGGCATGACCACCATGACCATAGATCTTGTCCATTTAATTTTTTTAGGGGGGAGGATTTAAAATCATTTTTCCAAGGTCAGCTTTAGTTAGAGGACGGGCACAAGATGAATACATTAGTATATGCACATATATACTTGTTAGTGACAAAATAAGCATGCTCTTGGTTTTTTGAAAAATCAAATATGATATGCAGAGTGGTTATTTCTTTATTTAAGGCTGTACCTATTACTATAAACTTTTACATTGTATGGTCTCTTAATGAAGAGTTGTCTCATTACAATTATACTACATCTTCTGATTTTATTGTGTTCCATAGCAGTTTCTTCACAACCTTTGGAAATAGACACATTGTTTATCTTCATCACTTGTTTTGTATAAAAGTCAGAATAAGACAGATAATTCTTCCCATAAGTCACAGGGATTATAACGTAAAAATAACTATGATAGGTACCGTACATGTAGCTGTGAAATTGGCAATCATATAAAATCCCCCTTGTTTATAAGATTGATAACTTGGCCTGATTATATGTGACATATACTTAGCTACAGTGTTAACATAACAATTAGTTTATTATGTTTATTCAACCGATGGATTCTGAACAAGATTCAAATGCATGTACTGCACAAAACCAAAAATAAACAAGGGCATACCACAATGATACTTATATAAAAAAAAAAAAGTTTTGGTGCGCATGTTTCTAAATAGCACAGAAATATTATTTTGAAAAATACAACTTTTGACTTTTTTTTTTCCTTTTAACAGATTTGTTTTAATATACATTGATCCCATTTTCTGTTACTCTGTAATAATTTGGATTTTTTTAAATCAAGTTCAACACATACACATCTAATTTTTAATTCATATACATGATATTAACCCTTGCTTAACATAAATAACATACATAAATATTTGCCTATAAACACATGAAACATAATAAATATCTAAATAGTTTCAGAAGAAATTGAAATATTCTTTTAGACATCCAGTTGTATTTTAAAAGATAAAGATCCATAAACAATAAAGTTGGTAGTTTTATAATTGTCCTCTTTCAAAATTGTCATTTTCAACATTGATGTGTCTCATTTACCGAAGAAACTGCCGAAATTTTACCAAAAGTCAAACATATACATAAAAAACTTAAAAGGTATTCAAATGTTATGTTGGTCACTTTGATGGTGCCAAACTGGTTACATTTTCGTGTGTGTTTTTCTTTTAGCTCAGTCACCTGAAAAATAATAAAGGAACAGTTAAGCTATACATTTATACATCAGTTTTTTGCTTGAAAATGTTTTAAATTAATTATATCAAATAAGATGAATTTGAATATCATATATACATGTATTGAAGTACACATATTTGAAGTTTAATATATTTTTTTAGGGGATTTCACATCCAGGACTTCATATTCATTTGTAGTGGGAGATTAAAACCCTTCTTGCATATCTGGAGTACATGGTGTCTGTGTGTTCTCTGTGTTTTATTTTTTTCTTAAATTAAGGTGACACGGGCCATCTAATAATTGTTTAACAGTTCAATTGTCATGCCTTCTTATTATGATTTGCATTATGTACATGTATGTACTGATGTATAATGTCTAGTATATACACTGGATTTAAGATTCCACATACTTGATCTTATATGGTACTCTATCTAAATGTAGTAGTTGATTTTTTAGTAGTTGCTTGTATTAATGATAAACATGATAAACATAATGAAGAAGATGACATGGTCTGTTGTGTATATGGAGGATACATGTATAGTAGTTGTACATGTGATTTTCTCATTGGCAATCATCATGATCATACAAAGTCTTCTTCTTTTGTAACTTTTGAGTCTGATAGTTTCTTTTTTAATTTTATATTATTATCCTAATCAACATGTTCAAATAATGTTTGAACATAATGAATAAAATTGTATAAAATTGCATTCAGCACAGATCATAAATTTGCAGATACTAATTTCACATTGTAACTAAAAATATGGGGGAAAGTGGGGATTTATTGAGATTATTAAAGAGGCCTCATGATTGTCAGTTGGGAAAACATTGTTATTGGTAAATGACTTCTAGTTTTCAAAATAAATCAACATCAAACAAATGAATGTGTCTAGAAAATTCAAACAATAATTTTATTTTGATTCAATTTTAAAAAGACATTTTGAAAAGTATGTTTAGTAAAATTTATTTAATCTTCTGAATGCTTTGATCTGGGACTTATTCATACTAGTTTAATAGTCCCAGCTTTGATTGATGCCTTTTTGTATCAATTTATCCCTTTTTGTATCAATTTATCCCTTTTTGTATCAATTTATCCCAGAAGTAATTTCAAACTTCCATAATTTAAACTATTACCTGTTCCAACTGGTATAACTGTTGCAAAGAATTCTTTTATGCATTATAACTATCATCTGCTTCAAAGAGATCCGCCTTTCAGTTTTCAAGATGCCAAAAATTATGGCATTTAGATCTTTCTTTGTCTTTGGTGTCCTGTCCATGATATATCATGTACTGTTTTAAGGTGGGAGCAAACTGTATCATTTCCAGCTAAAACATCATAACTACTCACTGATGGCTTTAAATTCCTCATATTCCACATTTCCAGCAAATAGTACAATAATTTCAGTCTTATAAATAATCCTCATTCCCGTACAGAATTTGTTACTGCCTTTATTAAACCAATGTGTCTAGGAATAGATCACCCGTACATGTATGCAACAATCTCTTGATGAGGGAAATAAGTTTCCCAGCACCACAAAGTTATATATTTTTGTTAAATCGTATCAAAATGGTCAATTATGTATAAAAATATGCAGCAGAAGTTCATTTAACCAACCAGCTGATTACAACCTTTATCGGTTTTTAAATTGAAGAGCATCACTTTTGGTATGTCTAAACACCAAAAAGTTGAAAACAAACTGCTGTTTTCTCGACAGTTTACTGCATTAGAACATTTACATATCAACAGATACCAGAGATTTAATAATAATTTCCTGCTATATACATGGTCACCTTTTAGAATATATATCAATTGTTATATTGTAGGCTGTTTTTGTTGAGAAATTAATACCCATATCTCCCTACATAAGCAGTCAAATTTACTGAAAAATCAAATTTAGTTTGTATACATAATAACCCAATATGACTTTTAAAAATGTCATTTCCCAACAAAACAAGGTGGATACATTACAAAAACACATTTATCTCAAAAAGGCTGTTGAACAAAATTTCCAAGTTCTGCCTGGTTTTCTCTGGCATTGCCTCTTAATATAATGTAAAAGCTTCTGTTTCATATTATATCTTCTTACCTACATCTTGCAAATGGTGTTACTTCACAAACGTCGATTAGATAGTCCACAATATTTGTAAATCCATTTTCAACAGCAGCATGCAAAGCGGTTCTTCCAATTGCATTTGCTAAATTCATATCAGTTCCCTTTTCGTGCAATCTAAAAGTAAAAAAAACGTATGATAATAAAGTGCGGCATGCAAAAATTGTCTAAGCCTCGCATATATAAATTAAACAAGGATATATTGAGCATTTGACATAAATCAAATACAGCAATAACATTTTCAGACTATTTTGATATTAGATTAAAGATGTTGGTTTTTTTTATTAATTATCAATTGTCAGCTGAAACATGTACAAGTTGACAAGGTAATCAAATCATCTGTTTGCATTAGAATATAACTAAGGAAAACTTCTCCATAAAAGAACAACAAGCTATGTCCATAATTTTGTATTGTACAGTTAGTATCTTCATCTTACGTTACGGATAATCAAAACATGAATTAACATTAGCTGGGCATTTTGTGTTAGCGAAATATTTAAGTTTTGTTTTATTAGATTATCATCTAAATTTCGTACGTATTCCTTTAGTCTGCAAGATGACGGATTTGATAAGGAATTACCACACACAATTAGCATGATTAAAACAATGAAATGTTAATGCGTTTATCTTTGAATTAATATATAGAAATGAATGGTGATATTTGATTCCTTCTTTTGTGTGTTGGTAACTGATCCAATCAGGTTCAAATGAATGAATGAATCGTTGGTCCCAGCATGTATATGCTTCTTGCAGATAAAGTATGCATTCATTCATTCATAAAAATAAATCAGCCAAAACAATAAATAAAATAAAAAAACAAACATTCTATGGTTAAACAATGACATATTTGAATTGGATTGATTCGCTTTGAATCATCTCTCTATTTTGAAACCGATCCTGTTTAATTATTTAAAAAAAACAAACACGTTTTAATAGTTTTGAACAATGTGTTTCACATATCATATACATTTCATCTTTCAACTGCGAATGTTCTATGTTGTGTCATTTGTACTATTGTTTATCTGTTTGTCTATTTCGTTTTTAGACATGGCGTTGTCAGTCTATTTTCGAATTATGAGTTCGACTATCCCTCTGGTATCTTTTGTTCCTCTTCTATATTATTATATCAAAGTGCAATTTCATTATATATTACAAAAGATGTAATTAGAAGCAAGATGGTGTATCAGATATCCTTGCTTTGTACGTTTTCCGGAGAAAACAGTACTCTTAAACACGCCGGAAGTAAAAAGTGCATACATTAAAATGCTACAAGGGTCAGATGTACAAACTAATGCTTTAAAAAGATCAAATTTTTAGCTGTCTGTAATTTCAAATAAAAGATAAAAGATGCAAAAATGATGTCAAAAATGCCCAAATATGCACATAAACTTAGCTTGTAATACAGATAGAAATATAAGTGTAAACGATTCATATATAGCAACCTGACTATTTGGAGTTCCTTCTCTTTTGTTTAATTTGAACTGTATAACAGTCAATGTTCAAATATAAATTCCTTAATTCAAATAAGACGTCTTTTCTGGATTACTTGTCTCTTGTATTCATTATTTCATTATTGAATACCCGTGAAAGAATTCAGTTTTATAATCGTAATCTATGATAGGTTAAGTACATGTATCATTTGAGAATTGAATACTTGTTTCAACCTATCATTTTTAGTTCCTTAGATTTTGAATACTGAGAAATAATGCATCCTTAAATTAATTGAATTAATTTGTAACGCTAGTCATAGTTGTGACGTAATGTGGTGTGCCATTGTCCGTCTGTCATAATTGCAGTGTTGAAAGAATAGAATAAAAAAAGAACTATGTCAAATTTCTGAAACTGAAAAAAGCAAACCTATAGCGTCATCTGTGCATATGCTTTTCTATTTCAATAATTTTGCAAAAAAAAGCGGAGAGGAAAAACATCCTGTAGCGAAGTATAATATGATTTTGATGGACGGTGTTTCTGAAGGCTCAATAACTTTTTTTTGGACATAATGAGATTGGATAAAACACTGACACTGAAGTCTGATATTTTGTATAACGGGATATTAAAGTCGGTGTACCCTATTGTAATTATTAAAATTTGAAGGTTTTCGAACGTATAAATTGTGACATATGCAAAGCATAATGGGAACTGGCAATATGACGTCAGATTCAGATAAAAGTCGTCTCATTCCTTGTGAGAAACAAGACATGAACGCCGCATTGCCTACATTTTTTTAAAGGAAGATGTAGCATGATTGCCAATTAGACAACTCCCCACAAGAGAACAAATGACATATAAGTTAACAACTGTAGGTCACCGCACGGCCTTCGAATATGTGAAACACCCATACCGCAAAGTCAGCCTTAAAATGCCCCGAAATGGCAGTTGTAAACAAATTCAAACGAAAAACTCTCTGCGGTATTTATGTACAAAAAAGAACGAAAAACAAATATGTTACACATTAACAAAAAACAAATTTGGACATCTCACGAGAGTCAATTTCATTTTTTTTAAATGTATATGATCTGATATTCAGATATAAACGTAAGCGTAAAAATTGTCAGTTCATGTATCGTATTTTTCCATCGTCTATACATCATGTACATATTAAAATAATAATTATATAGTTAATTACTTTTTGATTGTACGAATATCGCCTTTTTTAGCTGCTGTTTCCAGTTCTATAGTCTTAGTTTCTTTGAAATATCTCTTCAAGTTAAATAATTCATAAATATCACAAAAGAAACATTTTATCATAATACATGCCATCAAACTATGTTATGTACATTATGTTCTGCTGTAGCGCCAGTTTCCAATATGAGTAGACAAATAACTTGTGCATTCTGAAAATTAATCTAATTAGTAGTTGTTGATACCTCTTATTCTAATATGATATTTGTTTCGTTTTCCTTTGTCAAGCGCGTTTTTTTTTACGGAAGGGCCTCTAAACACTTACGTGTTGCTTGTCCTATGTATATGTACGTGTTTATAGTAGACAAATGTTCATAAGAACATTAAGAAATTGAAATAAATAAAAAGATGTGGTCTGATTGCAAATGACAACAATCAACAAAAGACCAAATGAATCAGAAATTTGCATCTATAGGTCATCGTAAATCGTTCAACAACTACATGAACTAGCAAAGTCAATACCGCATTGTCAGCTATAATGTTACACAGCAACAAACGACAACCACTGAATTACTGGTACCTGTCTATGGATAGGCACATGTAAAATTATGCGGGATGAACTTTAAAATACATGCAGACAGACAGACAATCATTTGTATAAGATTTATGTCAAATTTGACCTTATTTATTTTTCTTAAATTTTTGGAGTTCGTATAAGTTTGATGTTGTCATCGACTAATCGGCCTCGGCGTCGATATCGTTTGAAAACACATTTAGTTATAATCCTGGTACCTTTGATAAATTTTAGTTCCCGGACAATACAATGAAGTTCATGACTACAAACGGAAGGTTTGTTTTGATTGAGTTGGGCTATGGTACAAACAGTGAAAGAATTCCTGGCCAAACAATAGTCAAAAAGCATTTTGTTTTAGTTTCTGACAATTACCTGTGTGTTCGTTATGGATCTCGTTGAATTTATACCACAGATTCCATATCACAAATGGAAGGCACGGATCTAGTTTGAAGGGAATTTCTCTAACGTTCAGGGACAATTAAGGGACAACAAATTTGCATTTTTCAAAACTTGTGCTTTCTCATAACACAAATTGAAAGTTGGGGTTGAGTTTGGTGTAATAACATCAAGGGGTTATCTTTTTAAAAAATAGAAATTTCAAACTTCAATAGCATTTAATTCCGCAATATCAGGAAGTCATCAATTGTACAGTATTGAGCAATTGTATCTTTGCGCAATAGCAAGAATTTTTCAATTGCACAGTGCTGTACAATAGCATAATATTGTTCAAAAGCCAGAAATCTTTGTTCGAAATAGTAAAATATCTTCCAATAAAGATAAATAAAATACATTGTAACCAATTTTAAAGGGATGAATATGAATTCTTTATGTTTTGGGGGTTCTTACCTTGTATTACTATTTATATATTGAGACCCATTTAAAAATTTGTCAACATCTCAAAAGGGTTAAATCAAAACATTGTTTGATTCCATTAAACACTTTATTATTATAGTAGATTTTGTATATGCTTAATGAAATAGTGTATTTAGATTTTTTAGTTTTTGACCCTGTTTCAATTTGGTTCATCTTAAGGTTTGAAATTAACTTTGTTTGATTTAAACTTAAATTAAATTGTCGGGTTTTTTTTACATACAAAACATGTTGTTGAATTTTGGAAGACAGACCGTTCTCAAACTGTTTAAGGTTTGACCTATGTAGTATCATGCTGTGCTCAACGAAATATTTTACTATTTGTATGAAATATACAGCTTTTGTCATTTAAAAGTGAAATTCACGGTTAAACTGAAAGAGGACAAATGTTTTTTGTTGACATTTTAGTGATGTCATCTGTGAAGGTCTTTTTATAGTTTCGACCAAAGTTTTCTGTTGGTCAACTCTCTAGCGCGTGAACAATAATGATTCGCAGATTTGCTGTGATCCCAGGTCAGTTAAGTTTATAAACTTATTACTTAATGTGTGTGTATGTATGTTAAACAAACCATGCAGTGCTCAGCGAAATATTTTATTATTTGTATGAAATATACAGGTTTTGTCATTTAAAAGTGAAATTCACGGTTAAACTGAAAGAGGACAAATACTTTTTGTTGACATTTTAGTGATGTCATCTGTGAAGGTCTTTTTATAGTTTCGACCAAAGTTTTCTGCTGGTCAACTCTCTAGCGCGTGAACAATAATGATTCGCAGATTTGCTGTGATCCCAGGTTAGTTATGTTTATAAACGTATTACTTTATGGGTGTGTATGTATGTTTAACAAAACATGTTTTGTGGTTTTGTTTGTCGGAACAACATACCAATTTTCGTTCAATTATAATACCAAGGTGTTTTTTTAATTACTTTTTTTTTTAATATTGATATCAAATTAAACTTTTCGCACGAAAAAAAAATGTATGTCTTTCATTACCTTTTTTCTCCGAGAGTGTTGAAATTCATGCAACGTGAGTGCTTTTAAAATATGATAATACTTAGCATCTCGTGACGAGTACAATGAAGCACAATCTAGAGCTGACAGACCCCATCTGTGAATAACATACATAGCTTTTTTTAAATATTGTTATATTTTTCAAATCTTATATATAAAGGAAAGTACAAATATCTTTTTTGCATAAATCATTAAAATGCTTCTTAACAAAATGTAAAAAGTTTTAACTCAATGAGTTCTGATCTTACTGGCATTTTAAAATTATATTTTCTGAAATAACCTGGATATAAAAAAAGATATATGTTGCGTGTGATTATTCGAAAGAGGACACATCGATTGTTGAAGGAAGTTTGTGTCCGACAATAGCCTGAAGTGACACATATTTACTTTATCAAAATAAGCATCAGATAATAAACCAATGCATATGGTAAAAAATATCAATAATTAAATTTGAAAAAATTGTTGCAAGAATACGAAATTAGCATCTACAGCCATTGAATGGTGTAAACTTACCAAAAACCAAACGGAATCGGCATTTGCCCTTACCACCTATGCACTGTATGGATTTGTTGGAGGGGTGGTCAACAGTAAACCATAAAGGTTGCACTTTGTAAATACATCTGTTTCTTAAACCACGCCTCTTTTGGGAGATTTAGAAGATTCGTGGATAATCAATTTTGTTAACAAACCAGTTCCAAGTTCTACGCTGTAGGTTGAATCTCATAGAGACATAACTTGTGAATGTTACCAGTAAATAAACATGTGAATATTGTTTGTTTTCAAATCTGTGATAACCCTACAAATCGAGGTAGCAGTAGTTTAGAAATTTAGTGCTAGTTGAAACTCTTAGAAATTCGTGGCATATAAACGTTGAAAATATGCCGCACAGCCCTATTTTTTAACCTTTGAAAAACATAGTGGTGCATAAAAACTTTTCATTCTAAGGAATGATTTTTTTAAACTTCATATATAGTAAAAGTGGTACGGTTTTAGTCGTAAAGGGAGTTCCTATGCGAAAATGAATTTTCAGTATTTACAGAAATGCAACCTCATAACGTATATTTTAGCGTCAAATATTTACCTGTCCTTTGCAGCTGGAAAACATAAATCATGTTTGACGATAAAATCTACTGTTTCCTTTTGGTTTTCACATACTGCTAAATGGAGAGCAGAACGACCATTTAGGTCAACATCTGTCACGTCAATGTAATATTCGTATCTTAATCTAAAACATATATACTGTAGATTTACTGTTTTGCATTCAGTAGACATTTTGTCTGTTAGATAATTCATAAACAAAATTAACTTATAACTTTCAGGTAGTTCCCAAATGTTTACATTTTTATTTAGATAATCGAATATAGTGAAGTTATTCATTTCAGACATGTTTGCCTCTCTTTTATATTGTTTCCATTTGTAATATTGCAAAAAAAAAACGGGTATTGTACACAAAAAGAAGCAGCTTCACTTTTTTGATAAAGTATAATCAAAATCCAAGTGGACTTACGAGACAGAAAAAAATATAGCAAGCATTGAAATTATATTAAAGATATTTGAAATTTTTGAACATGCCACATCTTCTATTTTTTTACTTTGGTCATGTCAAAATAGAAAAATAAAAAAAGACATGAATTATGATGTGAACCACATGTATAGTGATATAAAGTAAGGAACAAATACGAATCAGAATTAAAAACCAATTGTTCAAACAACAATTGAAGGTCTTTCCACAAGTAAAGATCTATTTAATTATCAAAATATTAAAAATCAATCTAAAATGTCAGTTCCTATGACTTTATAATGTATAAATATGAATTTAAAGCAAAGGTCAAAATCAAGAACGTCCTATTAACCTTTGACCTTGACCTCAATTTCAAGGTCAGCAACCAAGGACCTAAAACAAAAAGACCCTAGGTATGTAATATGTATGGTTAATGAGTTATGTCACTATAGGCATGATTTTAAATTTAAGATGGGCGAAAACTCTCATTTATTGTTTTGAAAATAAGAGAAAATAAGCCAAAATCAAAATTTAGAATATGACATTGACCTTTGACCTTGACCTTCTTTTCATTTTTTGGACCAAGGAACTTAAATCCAAAGACCCTAGGCTTATATCACTGATGGTTTACCAGTTAGAAACGCATATCACTTATATCAAATGCATAAGGGGAAATAACTCTCATATGGAGTCTCCGGATAGCTTTGGTTCAAAGGAATATCCTAATCCTGAAGATGTAACGAGCAATTAGGTAAAATAAATTTGTCCTAATCTTTTACGGTTGCGAAGGAGTAGTGGCCACAAGAAAAACAGTGTTTTGGGAGATAACTCTTACAACGTAAAGTATTTTGTTACGCCGTTGTAAAATTTTAAAGGGTATAAACTATACGACATCATATTCCAAATATCTAAGCGACATCTTTTGAAACATCAATACTACGCAAGAACAAAATTTAGGCGGAAGAAAAAAAAAAAAATAATAATAATCAGAACAAATTCAATAGGTCTTTCCACGGAAAAGTGGAAAGACCTAATAATTAAAAACCAATTGTTCAGAGAACAATTGCAGGTCTTTCCACATGTAAAGATCTTTTTTGATATTGAAATATGAAAAACTCAGTTAAAAATGTTAGTTCCTATGGCTTTATGATGTATTAATATGAATTTAAAGCAAAGGTCAAAATCTAGAACGTCCCATAAACCTATGACCTTGACCTCAGTTTCAAGGTCACTTACCAAGGTCCTTAAATCAAAAGACGCTAGGTCTTTAATATGTTTAGTTAATGAGTCATATCACTTTATGTGTAATTCTAAATGTAAGATGGGCAAAAACTCCCATTTATAGTCTGCACACCCTTTCAATCAAAATATACAAGTAAGGACATGTCGCAACTAACAATTTATGAAAAATTATTTGTCTATATGTCATACGGTATTTGAAAATAAGTGAAAATAAGCCAAAATCAAAATTTAGAATATGACCTTGACCTTTGACCTTGACCTCATTTTCATTTTTTTGGACCAAGAACCTCAAATCTGAAGACCCTATGTCTCTATCACTTATGGTTTACTAGTAAGAAATGCATATCACTTGAATCAAATGAAAAGGGGGGAATAACTCTCATATGGAGTCTCCTTAAAGCTTCGGTCCAAATGAATATCCTAATCCTGATGATGTAACGAGCAATTTGGTAAAATAAATTTGTCGTAATCTTTTAAGGTTGCAAAGGAGTAGTGGCCACAAGTAAAACAGTGTTAGGGGAGATAACTCTAATAACGTAAAGTATTTTATTTTGTCGTTGTAAATTTTTAAAGCGTATAGACTATATGATATCATATTTCAAATATCTAAGCGACATCTTTTGAAACCTCAATACTACGCAAGAAAAAAAATTAGGCGGAAGAAAAAAAAAAAAAATTAAAAACCAATTGTTCAAAGAACAATTGAAGGTCTTTCCACAAGTAAAGATCTATTTTATTATCAAAATATTAAAAATCAATCTAAAATGTCAGTTCCTATAACTTTATAATGTATAAATATGAATTTAAAGCAAAGGTCAAAATCTAGAACGTCCTATTAACCTTTGACCTTGACCTCAATTTCAAGGTCACCAACCAAGGACCTCAAACAAAAAGACCCTAGGTCTGTAATATGTATGGTTAATGAGTTATATCACTATAGGCATGATTTTAAATATAAGATGGGCAAAAACTCTCATTTATTGTTTACGCACCCTTCCAACCAAAATTTATAAGTTACATGTCGCAACTCACAATTTAGTAAAAATAATTTGTCGATATCTTTCACGGTTGTTGAAAATAAAAGAAAATAAGCCAAAATCAAAATTTAGAATATGACCTTGACCTTTGACCTTGACCTTATTTTCATTTTTTTGGACCAAATACCTCAAATCTAAAGACCCTAGGCCTATATCACTGATGGTTTACCAGTTAGAAACGCATATCACTTATATCAAATGCATAAGGGGAAATAACTCTCATATGGAGTCTCCGGAAAGCTTCGGTTCAAATGAATATCCTAATCCTGAAGAAGTAACGAGCAATTTGGTAAAAAAAATTTGTCGTAATCTTTTACGGTTGCGAAGGAGTAGTGGCCACAAGAAAAACAGTGTTTGGGGAGATAACTCTTACAACGTAAAGTATTTTGTTACGCAGTTGTAAATTTTTAAAGCGTATAAACTATACGACATCATATTCCAAATATCTAAGCGACATCTTTTGAAATATCAATACTACGCAAGAAAAAAATTTAGGCGGAAGAAAAAAAAAAAAAAAAATAATAATTAAAAACCAATTGTTCAGAGAACAATTGTAGGTCTTTCCACAAGTAAAGATCTATTTTGATATTGAAATATGAAAAAATCAGTTGAAAATGTTAGTTCCTATGGCTTTATGATGTATTTATATGAATTTAAAGCAAAGGTCAAAATCTAGAACGTCATATTAACCTATGACCTTGACCTCAATTTCAAGTTCACAAACCAAGGACCTTAAATCAAAAGACCCTAGGTCTTTAATATGTTTGGTTTATTAGTAATATCACTTTACGCGTGATTCTAAATGTAAGATTGTCAAAAACTCCCATTTATTTTCTGCGCACCCTATCAACCAAAATATACAAGTAAGGACATGTCGCAACTAACAATTTATGAAAAATTATTTGTCGATATGTCATAAGATATTTGAAAATAAATGAAAATAAGCCAAAATCAAAAATTTAGAATATGACCTTGACCTTTGACCTTGACCTCATTTTTATCATTTTGGACCAAGGACCTCAAATCTAAAGACCCTATGTCTTTATCACTTATGGTTTACCATTTAGAAATGCATATCACTTAATTAAATGGAAAAGGGGGAATAACTCTCATTTGGAGTCTCCGTAAAGCTTCGGTCCAAATGAATATCCTAATCCTGAAGATGTAACGAGCAATTTGGTAAAATAAATTTGTCGTAATCTTTAACGGTTGCGAAGGAGTAGTGGCCACAAGAAAAACAGTGTTTGGGGAGATAACTCTTACAACGTAAAGTATTTTGTTACGCAGTTGTAAATTTTTAAAGCGTATAAACTATACGATACCATATTCCAAATATCTAAGCGACATCTTTTGAAACATCAATAATACGCAAGAAAAAAAGTTAGGCGGAAGAAAAAAAAAAAAAAAAATAATAATAATAATAATCAGAACAAATTCAATAGGTCTTTCCACGGAAAAGTGGAAAGACCTAATAATCAGAACAAATTCAATAGGTCTTTCCACGGAAAAGTGGAAAGACCTAATAATAATCAGAACACATACAATAGGTCTTTCCACGGAAAGGTGGAAAGACCTAATAATAATTAAAAACCAATTGTTCAAAGAACAATTGAAGGTCTTTCCACTAGTAAAGATCTATTTTATTATCAAAATATTAAAAATCAATCTAAAATGTCAGTTCCTATAACTTTATAATGTATAAATATGAATTTAAAGCAAAGGTCAAAATCTAGAACGTCCTATTAACCTTTGACCTTGACCTCAATTTCAAGGTCACCAACCAAGGACCTCAAACAAAAAGACCCTAGGTCTGTAATATGTATGGTTAATGAGATATATCACTATAGGCATGATTTTAAATATAAGATGGGCGAAAACTCTCATTTATTGTTTACGCACCCTTCCAACCAAAATTTATAAGTTACAACATGTCGCAACTCACAATTTAGTAAAAAGAATTTGTCTATATCTTTCACGGTTGTTGAAAATAAGAGAAAATAAGCCAAATCAAAATTTAGAATATGACCTTGACCTTTGACCTTGACCTTATTTTCATTTTTTTGGACCAAGGACCTCAAATCTAAAGACCCTAGGCCTATATCACTGATGGTTTACCAGTAAGAAACACATATCACGTATATATAATGCATAAGGGGAAATAACTCTCATATGGAGTCTCCGGATAGCTTCGGTCCAAAGGAATATTCTAATCCTCAAGACGTAACGAGCAATTTGGTAAAATAAATTTGTTGTAATCTTTTACAGTTGCGAAGGAGTAGTGGCTACAAGAATAACAGTGTTTGGGGAGATAACTCTTACAACGTTAAGTATTTTGTTACGCAGTTGTAAATTTTTAAAGCGTATAAACTATACGACATCATATTCCAAATATCTAAGCGACATCTTTTGAAATATCAATACTACGCAAGAAAAAAATTTAGGCGGAAGAAAAAAAAAAAAATTTAAAACCAATTGTTCAGAGAACAATTGTAGGTCTTTCCACTAGTAAAGATCTATTTTGATATTGAAATATGAAAAATCAGTTTAAAATGTTAGTTCCTATGGCTTTATGATGTATTTATATGAATTTAAAGCAAAGGTCAAAATCTAGAACGTCATCTTAACCTATGACCTTGACCTCAATTTCAAGTTCACAAACCAAGGACCTTAAATCAAAAGACCCTAGATCTTTAATATGTTTGGTTTATTAGTAATATCACTTTACGAGTAATTCTAAATGTAAGATGGACAAAAACTCCATTTATTGTCTGCGCACCCTTTCAACCAAAATATACAAGTAAGGACATGACCTCATTTTTATTTTTTTGGACCAAGGACCTCGAATCACAAGACCCTATGTCTTTATCACTTATGGTTTACCATTTAGAAATGCATATCACTTAATTAAATGGAAAAGGGGGAATAACTCTCATATGGCGTCTCCGTAAAGCTTCGGTCCAAATGAATATTCTAATCCTGAAGATGTAACGAGCAATTTGGTAATCTAAATTTGTCGTTATCTTTAACGGTTGCGAAGGAGTAGTGGCCACAAGAAAAACAGTGTTTGGGGAGATAACTCTTACAACGTAAAGTATTTTGTTACGCAGTTATAAATTTTAAAAAGCGTATAAACTATACGATACCATATTCCAATAATCTAAGCGACATCTTTTGAAACATCAATACTACGCAAGAAAAAAAATTAGGCGGAAGAAAAAAATAAATAATAATAATTAAAAAACAATTGTTCAGAGAACAATTGTAGGTCTTTCCACTAGTAAAGATCTATTTTGATATTGAAATATGAAAAATCAGTTTAAAATGTTAGTTCCTATGGCTTTATGATGTATTTATATGAATTTAAAGCAAAGGTCAAAATCTAGAACGTCATCTGAACCTATGACCTTGACCTCAATTTCAAGTTCACAAACCAAGGACCTTAAATCAAAAGACCCTAGGTCTTTAATATGTTTGGTTTATTAGTAATATCACTTTACGTGTAATCTAAATGTAAGATGGGCAAAAACTCCCATTTATTGTCTGCGCACCCTTTCAACCAAAATATACAAGTAAGGACATGTCGCAACTAACAATTTATGAAAAATTATTTGTCGATATGTCATAAGGTATTTGAAAATAATTGAAAATAAGCCAAAATCAAAATTTAGAATATGACCTTGACCTTTGACCTTGACCTCATTTTTATTTTTTTGGACCAAGGACCTCGATTCTAAAGACCCTATGTCTTCATCACTTATGGTTTACCATTTAGAAATGCATATCACTTAATTAAATGAAAAAGGGGGAATAACTCTCATATGGAGTCTCCGTAAAGCTTCGATCTAAATGAATATCCTAATCCTGAAGATGTAACGAGAAATTTGGTAAACTAAATTTGTCGTTATCTTTAAGGGTTGCGAAGGAGTAGTGGCCACAAGAAAAACAGTGTTTGGGGAGATAACTCTTACAACGTTAAGTATTTTGTTACACAGTTGTAAATTTTAAAGCGTATAAACTATACGATACCATATTCCAAATATTTAAGCGACATCTTTTGAAACATCAATACTACGCAAGAAAAAAAATTAGGCGGAAGAAAAAAAAAAAAAATAATAATAATTAAAAACCAATTGTTCAGAGAACAATTGAAGGTCTTTCCACATGTAAAGATCTTTTTTTGATATTGAAATATGAAAAACTCAGTTAAAAATGTTAGTTCCTATGGCTTTATGATGTATTAATATGAATTTAAAGCAAAGGTCAAAATCTAGAACGTCCCATAAACCTATGACCTTGACCTCAGTTTCAAGGTCACAAACCAAGGTCCTTAAATCAAAAGACCCTAGGTCTTTAATATGTTTGGTTAATGAGTCATATCACTTTATGTGTAATTCTAAATGTAAGATGGGCAAAAACTCCCATTTATAGTCTGCACACCCTTTCAATCAAAATATACAAGTAAGGACATGTCGCAACTAACAATTTATGAAAAATTATTTGTCTATATGTCATACGGTATTTGAAAATAAGTGAAAATAAGCCAAAATCAAAATTTAGAATATGACCTTGACCTTTGACCTTGACCTCATTTTCATTTTTTTGGACCAAGGACCTCAAATCTGAAGACCCTAGGTCTCTATCACTTATGGTTTACTAGTTAGAAATGCATATCACTTGAATCAAATGAAAAAGGGGGAATAACTCTCATATGGAGTCTCCGTAAAGCTTCGGTCCAATGAATATCCTAATCCTGAAGATGTAACGAGCAATTTGGTAAAATAAATTTGTCGTAATCTTTTAAGGTTGCGAAGGAGTAGTGGCCACAAGAAAAACAGTGTTTGGGGAGATAACTCTTACAACGTAAAGTTTTTTGTTATGTGGTTGTAAATTTTTAAAGCGTATAAACTATACGATATCATATTCCAAATATCTAAGCGACATCTTTTGAAACATCAATACTACGCAAGAAAAAAAATTAGGCGGAAGAAAAAAAAAAAAAAAAATAATAATAATCAGAACAAATTCAATAGGTCTTTCCACGGAAAAGTGGAAAGACCTAATTATAATAATTAAAAACCAATTGTTCAGAGAACAATTGTAGGTCTTTCCACTAGAAAAGATCTATTTTGATATTGAAATATTAAAAATCAGTTTAAAATGTTAGTTCCTATGGCTGTATGATGTATTTATATGCAAAGGTCAAAATCTAGAACGTCATATTAACCTATGACCTTGACCTCAATTTCAAGTTCACAAACCAAGGACCTAAAATCAAAAGACCCAAGGTCTTTAATATGTTTGGTTTATTAGTAATATCACTTTACGCGTAATTTTAAATGTAAGATGGGCAAAAACTCCTATTTATTGTCTGCGCACCCTTTCAATCAAAATATACAAGTAAGGACATGTCGCAACTAACAATTTATGAAAAATTATTTGTCGATATGTCATAAGGTATTTGAAAATAAATGAAAATAAGCCAAAATCAAAATTTAGAATATGACCTTGACCTTTGACCTTGACCTCATTTTTATTATTTTCGACCAAGGACCCCAAATCTAAAGACCCTATGTCTTTATCACTTATGGTTTACCATTTAGAAATGCATATCACTTAATTTAAGGGAAAAGGGGAAATAACTCTCATATGGAGTCTCCGTAAAGCTTCGGTCCAAATGAATATCCTAATCCTGAAGATGTAACGAGCAATTTGGTAAAATAAATTTGTCGTAATCTTTAACGGTTGCGAAGGAGTAGTGGCCACAAGAAAAATAGTGTTTGGGGAGATTACTCTTACAATGTTAAGTATTTTGTTACACAGTTGTAAATTTTTAAAGCGTATTAACTATACGATACCATATTCCAAATATCTAAGCGACATCTTTTGAAACATCAATAATACGCAAGAAAAAAAATTAGGCAGAAGAAAAAAAAAAAAAAAAATAATAATAATAATAATCAGAACAAATTCAATAGGTCTTTCCACGGAAAGGTGGAAAGACCTAATAATATAATAATAATAATTAAAAACCAATTGTTCAGAGAACAATTGAAGGTCTTTCCACTAGTAAAGATCTATTTTGATATTGAAATATGAAAAATCAGTTTAAAATGTTAATTCCTATGGCTTTATGATGTATTAAATGTGAATTTAAAGCAAAGGTGAAAATTTAGAACGTCCTATTAACCTATGACCTTGACCTCAATTTCAGGGTCACAAACCAATGACCTTAAATCAAAAGACCCTAGGTCTTTAATATGTTTGGTTAATGAGTAATATCACTTTACGCATAATTCTAAATGTAAGATGGGCAAAAACTCCCATTTATTGTCTGCGCACCCTTTCAACCAAAATATACAAGTAAGGACATGTCGTAACTAACAATTGATGAAAAATTATTTGTCGATATGTCATACGCTTTTTGGAAATAAGTGAAAATAAGCCAAAATCAAAATTTAGAATATGACCTTGACCTTTGACCTTGACCTCATTTTCATTTTTTGGGACCAAGGACCTCAAATCTGAAGACCCTATGTCTTTATCACTTATGGTTTTCCATTTAGAAATGCATATCACTTAATTCAATGGAAAAGGGGGAATAACTCTCATATGGAGTCTCCGTAAAGCTTCGGTCCAAATGAATATCCTAATCCTTAAGATATAACGAGCAATTTGGTAAAATAAATTTGTCGTAATCTTTCACGGTTGCAAAGGAGTAGTGGCCACAAGAAAAACAGTGTTTGGGGAGATAACTCTTACAATGTTAAGTATTTTGTGACGCAGTTGTAAATTTTTAAAGCGTATAAACTATACGACATCATATTCCAAATATCTAAGCAACATCTTTTGAAACAACAATACTACGCAAGAATAAAATTTAGGCGGAAGAAAAAAAAAAAAAAATAATAATAATTAAAAACCAATTGTTCAGAGAACAATTGAAGGTCTTTCCACATGTAAAGATCTTTTTTGATATTGAAATATGAAAAACTCAGTTAAAAATGTTAGTTCCTATGGCTTTATGATGTATTAATATGAATTAAAAGCAAAGGTCAAAATCTAGAACGTCCCATAAACCTATGACCTTGACCTCAGTTTCAAGGTCACAAACCAAGGTCCTTAAATCAAAAGACCCTAGGTCTTTAATATGTTTAGTTAATGAGTCATATCACTGTATGTGTAATTCTAAATGTAAGATGGGCAAAAACTCCCATTTATAGTCTGCACACCCTTTCAACCAAAATATACAAGTAAGGACATGTCGCAACTAACAATTTATTAAAAATTATTTGTCGATATGTCATAAGGTATTTGAAAATAAGTGAAAATAAGCCAAAATCAAAATTTAGAATATGACCTTGACCTTTGACCTTGACCTCATTTTCATTTTTTTAGACCAAGGACCTCAAATCTGAGGACCCTAGGTCTCTATCACTTATGGTTTACTAGTAAGAAATGCATATCACTTGAATCAAATGAAAAAGGGGGAATAACTCTCATATGGAGTCTCCGTAAAGCTTCGGTCCAAATGAATATCCTAATCCTGAAGATGTAACGAGCAATTTGGTAAAATAAATTTGTCGTAATCTTTTAAGGTCGCGAAGGAGTAGTGGCCACCAGAAAAACAGTGTTAGGGGAGATAACTCTAATAACGTAAAGTATTTTATTTTGTCGTTGTAAATTTTTAAAGCGTATAAACTATATGATATCATATTTCAAATATCTAAGCGACATCCTTTGAAACCTCAATACTACGCAAGAAAAAAAATTAGGCGGAAGAAAAAAAAAAAAAATAATAATCAGAACAAATACAATAGGTCTTTCCACGTAAAGGTGGAAAGACCTAATAATAATAATCAGAACAAATTCAATAGGTCTTTCCACGGAAAGGTGGAAAGACCTAATAATAATAATAATCAGAACAAATTCAATAGGTCTTTCCACGGAAAGGTGGAAAGACCTAATTAAAAACCAATTGTTCAGAGAACAATTGTAGGTCTTTCCACTAGTAAGATCTATTTTAATATTGAAATATGAAAAATCAGTTTAAAATGTTAGTTCCTATGGCTTTATGATGTATTTATATGAATTTAAAGCAAAGGTCAAAATCTAGAACGTCATCTTAACCTATGACCTTGACCTCAATTTCAAGTTCACAAACCAAGGACCTTAAATCAAAAGACCCTAGGTCTTCAATATGTTTGGTTTATTAGTAATATCACTTAACGCGTAATTCTAAATGTAAGATGGGCAAAAACTCCCTTTTATTGTCTGCGCACCCTTTCAACCAAAATATACAAGTAAGGACATGTCGCAACTAACAATTTATGAAAAATTATTTGTCGATATGTCATAAGGTATTTGAAAATAAATGAAAATAAGCCAAAATCAAAATTTAGAATATGACCTTGACCTTTGACCTTGAACTCATTTTTATTTTTTTGGACCAAGGACCTCGAATCTATAGACCCTATGTCTTTATCACTTATGGTTTACCATTTAGAAATGCATATCACTTAATGAAATGGAAAAATGGGAATAACTCTCATATGGAGTCTC
Source organism: Mytilus trossulus (assembly GCF_036588685.1). Taxonomy (NCBI): domain Eukaryota; kingdom Metazoa; phylum Mollusca; class Bivalvia; order Mytilida; family Mytilidae; genus Mytilus; species Mytilus trossulus. Next base: position 14,802,889 of record NC_086385.1, on the reverse strand, counting down.
CGTAAAGCTTCGGTCCAAATGAATATCCTAATCCTGAAGATGTAACGAGCAATTTGGTAAAATAAATTTGTCGTTATCTTTAAAAGTTGCGAAGGAGTAGTGGCCACAAGAAAAACAGTGTTTGGGGAGATAACTCTTACAACGTAAAGTATTTTGTTACGCAGTTGTAAATTTTAAAGCGTATAAACTATACGATACCATATTTCAAATAATTAAGCGACATCTTTTGAAACATCAATACTACGCAAGAAAAAAAATTAGGCAGAAGAAAAAAAAAAAAAATAATAATTAAAAACCAATTGTTCAGAGATCAATTGTAGGTCTTTCCACAAGTAAAAATCTATTTTGATATTGGAATATGAAAAATCAGTTTAAAATGTTAGTTCCTATGGTTTTATGATGTATTTATATGAATTTAAAGCAAAGGTAAAAATCTAGAACGTCATATTAACCTATGACCTTGACCTCAATTTCAAGTTCACAAACCAAGGACCTTAAATCAAAAGACCCTAGGTCTTAAATATGTTTAGTTTATTAGTAATATCACTTTACGCGTAATTCTAAATGTAAGATGGGCAAAAACTCCCATTTATTGTCTGCGCACCCTTTCAACCAAAATATACAAGTAAGGACATGTCGCAACTAGCAATTTATGAAACATTATTTGTCGTTATGTCATAAGGTATTTGAAAATAAATGAAAATAAGCCAAAATCAAAATTTAGAATATGACCTTGACCTTTGACCTTGACCTCATTTTTATTTTTTTGGACCAAGGACCTCAAATCTAAAGACCCTAGGCCTATATCACTGATGGTTTACAAGTAAGAAACGCATATCACTTATATCAAATGCATAAGGGGAAATAACTCTCATATGGAGTCTCCGGATAGCTTCGGTCCAAATGAATATTCTAATCCTGAAGACGTAACGAGCAATTTGGTAAAATAAATTTGTCGTAATCTTTTACGGTTGCGAAGAAGTAGTGGCCACAAGAATAACAGTGTTTGGGGAGATAACTCTTACAACGTAAAGTATTTTGTTACGCAGTTGTGAATTTTCAAAGCATATAAACTATACGACATCATATTCCAAATATCTAAGCGACATCTTTTGAAACATCAATACTACGCAAGAACAAAATTAAGGCGGAAGAAAAAAAAAAATAATAATAATTAAAAACCAATTGTTCAAAGAACAATTGAAGGTCTTTCCACAAGTAAAGATCTATTTTTTTTTATCAAAATATTAAAAATCAATCTAAAATGTCAGTTCCTATGACTTTATAATGTATAAATATGAATTTAAAGCAAAGGGCAAAATCTAGAACGTTCTATTAACCTTTGACCTTGATCTCAAATTCAAGGTAACCAACCAAGGACCTCAAATAAAAAGACCCTAGGTCTGTAATATGTATGGTTAATGAGTTATATCACTTTACGCATGATTTTAAATGTAAGATGTGCGAAAACTCTCATTTATTGTTTACGCACCCTTCCAACCAAAATTTATAAGTTACAACATGTCGCAACTCACAATTTAGTAAAAATAATTTGTCAATATCTTTCACGGTTGTTGAAAATAAGAGAAAATATGCCAAAATCAAAATTTAGAATATGACCTTGACCTTTGACCTTGACCTCATTTTCATTTTTTTGAACCAAGGAACTTTAATCCAAAGACCCTAGGCCTATATCACTGATGGTTTACCAGTTAGAAAGGCATATCACTTATATCAAATGCATAAGGGGAAATAACTCTCATATGGAGTCTCCGGATAACTTCGGTCCAAATGAATATCCTAATCCTGAAGAAGTAACGAGCAATTAAGTAAAATAAATTTGTCGTAATCTTTTACGGTTGCGAAGGAGTAGTGGCCACAAGAAAAACAGTGTTTGGGGAGATAACTCTTACAACGTAAAGTATTTTGTTACGCAGTTGTAAATTTTTAAAGCGTATAAACTATACGACATCATATTCCAAATATCTAAGCGACATCTTTTGAAACATCAATACTACGCAAGTAAAAAATTTAGGCGGAAGAAAAAAAAATAAAAAAATAATAATAATCAGAACAAATTCAATAGGTCTTTCCACGGAAAAGTGGAAAGACCTAATAATCAGAACAAATTCAATAGGTCTTTCCACGGAAAGGTGGAAAGACCTAATAATAATAATAATAATCAGAACAAATTCAATAGGTCTTTCCACGGAAAGGTGGAAAGACCTAATAATCAGAACAAATTCAATAGGTCTTTCCACGGAAAGGTGGAAAGACCTAATTAAAAACCAATTGTTCAGAGAACAATTGAAGGTCTTTGCACTAGTAAAGTTCTATTTTGATATTGAAATATGAAAAATCAGTTTAAAATGTTAGTTCCTATGGCTTTATAATGTATTAATATGAATTTAAAGCAAAGGTCAAAATCTAGAACGTCCTATTAACCTATGACCTTGACCTCAATTTCAAGGTCACAAACCAAGGACCTTAAATAAAAAGACCCTAGGTCTTTAATATGTTTGGTTAATGAGTAATATCACTTGAGGCGTTGTTCTAAATGTAAGATGGGCAAACATTCCCATTTATTGTCTGCGCACCCTTTTAACCAAAATATACAAGTAAGGAAATGTCGCAACTAACAATTCATGAAAAATTTATTTGTCGATATGTCATAAGGTATTTGTAAATAAGTGAAAATAAGCCAAAATCAAAATTAAGAAGATGACCTTGACCTTTGACCTTGACCTCATTTTCATTTTTTTGGACCAAGGACCTCAAATTTGAGGACCCTAGGTCTCTATCACTTATGGTTTACTAGTTAGAAATGCATATCACTTGAATCAAATGAAAAAGGGGGAATAACTCTCATATGGAGTCTCTGTAAAGCTTCGGTCCAAATGAATACCCTAATCTTTAAGACGTAACGAGCAATTTGGTAAAATAAATTTGTCGTAATCCTTTACGGTTTCGAAGGAGTAGTGGCCACAAGAAAAACAGTGTTTGGGAAGATAACTCTTACAACGTTAGGTATTTTGTTATGTCGTAAATTTTTAAAGCGTATAAACTATACGATATCATATTCCAAATATCTAAGCGACATCTTTTAAAACATCAATACTACGCAAGAAAAAAAAAAATAATTAAAAACAAATTGTTCAAAGAACAATTGAAGGTCTTTCCACAAGTCAAGATCTATTTTTTTTTCAAAATATTAAAAATCAATCTAAAATGTCAGTTCCTATGACTTCATATGTATAAATATGAATTTAAAGCAAAGGTCAAAATCTAGAACGTCCTATTAACCTTTGACCTTGACCTCAATTTCAAGGTCACCAACCAAGGACCTCAAATAAAAAGATCCTAGGTCTGTAATATGTATGGTTAATGAGTTATATAACTTTAGGCATGATTTTAAATATAAGATGAGCGAAAACTCTCATTTATTGTTTACGCACCCTTCCAACCAAAATTTATAAGTTACAACATGTCGCAACTCACAATTTAGTTAAAATAATTTGTCAATATCTTTCACGGTTATTGAAAATAGAGAAAATAATCCAAAATCAAAATTTTAGAATATGACCTTTGACCTTTGACCTTGACCATATTTTCATTTTTTTGAACCAAGGATATTTCATCCAAAGTCCCCAGGCCTATATCACTGATGGTTTACCAGTTAGAAACGCATATCACTTATATCAAATGCATAGGGGGAAATAACTCTCATATGGAGTCTCTGGATATCTTCGGTCCAAATGAATATCCTAATCCTGAAGTAGTAACGAGCAATTTGGTAAAATAAATTTGTCGTAATCTTTTACGGTTGCGAAGGAGTAGTGGCCACAAGAAAAACAGTGTTTGGGAAGATAACTCTTACAACGTAAAGTATTTTGTGACGCAGTTGTAAATTGTAAATGAAAGGTGGAAAGACCTAATGATAAATTAAAAAACAATTGTTCAAAGAACAATTGAAGGTCTTTCCACAAGTAAAGATCTATTTTATTATCAAAATATTAAAAATCAATCTAAAATGTCAGTTCCTATGACTTTATAATGTATAAATATACATTTAAAGCAAAGGTCAAAATCTAGAACGTCCTAATAACCTTTGACCTTGACCTCAGTTTCAAGGTCACCAACCAAGGACCTCAAACATAAAGACCCTAAGTCTGTAATATGTATGGTTAATGAGTTATATCACTATAGGCATGATTTTAAATATAAGATGGGCAAAAACTCCCATTTATTGTCTGCGCAGCCTTTCAACCAAAATATACAAGTAAGGACATGTCGCAACTAACAATTAATGAAAAATTATTTGTCGATATGTCATAAGGAATTTGAAAATAAATGAAAATAAGCCAAAATCAAAATTTAGAATATGACCTTGACCTTTGACCTTGACCTCATTTTTATTTTTTTGGACCAAGGACCTCGAATCTAAAGACCCTATGTCTTTATCACTTATGGTTTACCATTTAGAAATGCATATCACTTAAGGTGGTACCTAACACTACAGGGAGATAACTCTGTAGAATCATCTAAACGTTTTAATTACGTTGTGTTGTTAAGGAAATATTAAGCTTCTCAATGATCAAAATTAGTGTTTGTCAAAATGCTATATAACCAGTGTAATTTTTCTGACAATATGGTTGGTTCAAATTTTTTGAAATTTTTATATTTTTGTCAAAGGGTCAAAGTAAATACTTTGTAAAAATTTTATGAAAATTAAACGAACCAAATTTATTTTAGTGAAAGTGTTGGGTACCACCTTAATTAAATGGAAAAGGGGGAATAACTATCATATGGAGTCTCGGTAAAGCTTCGGTCCAAATAAATATCCTTATCCTGAAGACGTAACGAGCAATTTGGTAAACTAAATTTGTCGTTATCTTTAACTGTTGCGAAGGAGTAGTGGCCACAAGAAAAACAGTGTTTGGGAAGATAACTCTTACAAGGTAAAGTATTTCTTTTAAAGCGTATAAACTATACGATACCATATTCCAAATATCTAAGCGATATCTTTTGAAACATCAATACTACGCAAGAAAAAAAATAAGGCGGAAGAAAAAAAAAAAAAAAAATAATAATAATAATCAGAACAAATTCAATAGGTCTTTCCACGGAAAGGTGGAAAGACCTAATAATAATAATCAGAACAAATTCAATAGGTCTTTCCACGGAAAGGTGGAAAGACCTAATTAAAAACCAATTGTTCAGAGAACAATTGAAGGTCTTTCAACCGATAAGTATCTATTTTGATATGAAAATATTAAAATTCAGTTGAAAATGTCAGTTCCAATGGCTTAATGATGTATAAATATGAATTTCGAGCAAAGGTCAAAATCTAGAACGTCCAATTAACCTATGACCTTGACCTCAATTTCAAGGTCATAAACCAAGGACCCCAAATCAAAAGACCCTAGGTCTCTAATATGTATGGTTCATGAATAATATCACTTTACGCATAATTCTCAATATAATGGGGCGGAAACTCCAATTTATTGTCTACGCAACCTTTCAACCAAAATTTATAAGCTATCACATGTCGTAACTAACAATGTAGTAAAAATAATTTGTCGATATCTTGCAAGGTTAATGAAAATAAGTAAAAATAGGCCAAAATCAAAATTTAGATTTTGACCTTTACCTTTGACCTTGACCTAATTTCAAATTTTTTGGACCGAGGACCTTATTTCAAAAGACCCTAGGTCTCTATCACTTATAATTTACCAGTTAGAAATGCAAATCGCTTATATCATATACAAAAGGGGGATAACTCTCATATGGACTCTCCTGATAGCTTCGGTTAAAATTAAAATCCTCATCCTTAAGATGTAAAGAGCAATTTTGTAAAATAAATGTGTCGCTATCTTTTAAGGTTGCGAAGGAGTAGTGGCCACAAGAAAAACAGTGTTTGGGGAGATAACTCTTACAACGTAAAATTTTTGGTTACGCCTCTGTCAATTTTTAAAGCGTATAAACTTTACGATATCATATTCCAAATATCTAAGCGACATCTTTTGAAACATCAATAATATGCAAGAAAAAAGTTAGGCGGAAGAAAAAAAAAAAAAAGAATTAAAAACCAATTGTTCAAAGAACAATTGAAGGTCTTTCCACAAGTAAAGATCTATTTTATTATCAAAATATTAAAAATCAATCTAAAATGTCAGTTCCTATAACTTTATAATGTATAAATATGAATTTAAAGCAAAGGTCAAAATCTAGAACGTCTTATTAACCTTTGACCTTGACCTCAATTTCAAGGTCACCAAACAAGGACCTCAAACAAAAAGACCCTAGGTCTGTAATATGTATGGTTAATGAGTTATATCACTATAGGCATGATTTTAAATATAAGATGGGCGAAAACTCTCATTTATTGTTTACGCACCCTTCCAACCAAAATTTATAAGTTACAACATGTCGCAACTCACAATTTAGTAAAAAGAATTTGTCGATATCTTTCACGGTTGTTGAAAATAAGAGAAAATAAGCCAAAATCAAAATTTAGAATATGACCTTGACCTTTGACCTTGACCTTATTTTCATTTTTTTGGACCAAGGACCTCAAATATAAAGACCCTACGCCTATATCACTGATGGTTTACCAGTAAGAAACACATATCACTTATATCAAATGCATAAGGGGAAATAACTCTCATATGGAGTCTCCGGATAGCTTCGGTCCAAATGAATATTCTAATCCTGAAGACGTAACGAGCAATTTGGTAAAATAAATTTGTCGTATTCTTTTACAGTTGCGAAGAAGTAGTGGCCACAAGAATAACAGTGTTTGGGGAGATAACTCTTACAACGTAAAGTATTTTGTGACGCAGTTGTAAATTTTTAAAGCGTATAAACTATACGACATCATATTCTAAATATCTAAGCGACATCTTTTGAAATATCAATACTACGCAAGAAAAAAATTTAGGCGGAAGAAAAAAAAAAAAAAAATTAAAAACCTTTGTTCAAAGAACAATTGAAGGTCTTTCAACCAAAAAGGATCTATTTTGATATGAAAATATTAAAATTCAGTTGAAAATGTCAGTTCCTATGGCTTAATGGTGTATAAATATGAATTTCAAGCAAAGGTCAAAATCTAGAACGTAAAATTAATCTATGACCTTGACCTCAATTTCAAAGTCATAAACCAAGGATCCCAAATCAAAAGACCCTAGCTCTGTATTATGTATGGTTCATGAATTATATCACTTTACGCTCAACTCTAAATATAAGAGGGGCATATACTCCCATTTATTGTCTACACATCCTTCCAATCTAAATTTATAAGTTATGACATGTCGCAACTAACAATTTAGTAAAGATAATTTGTCGAAAACTTAAAAAGTTAATGAAAATAAGTGAAAATAAGCCGAAATCAATATTTAGAATTTGACCTTGACCTTTGACCTTGACTTTATTTTCATTGTTTTGGACCAAGGATTTTAAATCAAAAGACCTTAGGTCTCTATCACTTATAGTTTACCAGTTAGAAATGCATATCACTTATATCATATATAAAAGGGGGAATAACTCTCATATGGAGTCTCTGGATAGCTTCGGTCAAAATGAAACAGAACATCCTTAGGATATAAGGAGCAATTTGGTAAAACAAATTTGTCGTAATCTTTTACGGTTGCGAAGGAGTAGTGGCCACAAGAAAAACAGTGTTCGGGGAGATTAAAAAATAAATAAATATAAAATATTGGTTCCTATGGCTTTATGATGTATTAATATGAATTTAAAGCAAAGGTCAAAATCTTGAACGTCCTATTAACCTATGACCTTGACCTCAATTTTAAGGTCACAAACCAAGGACCTTAAATCAAAAGACCCTAGGTCTGTAATATGTTTGGTTAATGAGTAATATCACTTGACGCGTTATTCTAAATGTAAGAAGGGCAAAAATTCCCATTTATTGTCTGCGCACCCTTTCAACCAAAATATACAAGTAAGGACATGTCGCAACTAACAATTTATGAAAAATTATTTGTCGATATGTCATACGGTATTTGAAAATAAGTGAAAATAAGCCAAAATCAAAATTTAGAATATGACCTTGACCTTTGACCTTGACCTCATTTTCATTTATTTGTATCAAGGACCTCAAATCTGAGGACCCTAGGTCTCTACCACTTATGGTTTACTAGTTTGAAATGCATATCACTTCAATCAAATAAAAAAGGGGGAATAACTCTCATATGGAGTCTCCCTAAAGCTTCGGTCCAAATGAATACCCTAATCTTTAAGACGTAACGAGCAATTTGGTAAAATAAATTTGTCGTAATCTTTTACGGTTGCGAAGGAGTAGTGGCCACAAGAAAAACAGTGTTTGGGAAGATAACTCTTACAACGTAAAGTATTTTGTTATGCAGTTGTAAATTTTTAAAGCGTATAAACTATACGATATCATATTCCAAATATCTAAGCGACATCTTTTGAAACATCAATACTATGCAAGAAAAACATTTAGGCGGAAGAAAAAAAAAAATAATTAAAAACCAATTGTTCAGAGAACAATTGTAGGTCTTTCCACTAGAAAAGATCTATTTTGATATTGATATATTAAAAATCAGTTTAAAATGTCAGTTCCTATAACTTTATAATGTATAAATATGAATTTAAAGCAAAGGTCAAAATCTAGAACGTCCTATTAACCTTTGACCTTGACCTCAATTTCAAGGTCACCAAACAAGGACCTTAAATCAAAAGACCCAAGGTCTTTAATATGTTTGGTTTATTAGTAATATCACTTTACGCGTAATTCTAAATGTAAGATGGCAAAAACTCCTATTTATTGTCTGCGCACCCTTTCAATCAAAATATACAAGTAAGGACATGTCGCAACTAACAATTTATGAAAAATTATTTGTCGATATGTCATAAGGTATTTGAAAATAAATGAAAATAAGCCAAAATCAAAATTTAGAATATGACCTTGACCTTTGACCTTGACCTCATTTTTATTATTTTCGACCAAGGACCTCAAATCTGAAGACCCTATGTCTTTATCACTTATGGTTTACCATTTAGAAATGCATATCACTTAATTTAAGGGAAAAGGGGGAATAACTCTCATATGGAGTCTCCGTAAAGCTTCGGTCCAAATGAATATCCTAATCCTGAAGATGTAACGAGCAATTTGGTAAAATAAATTTGTCGTAATCTTTAACGGTTGCGAAGGAGTAGTGGCCACAAGAAAAACAGTGTTTGGGGAGATAACTCTTACAATGTAAAGTATTTTGTTACGCAGTTGTAAATTTTTAAAGCGTATAAACTATACGATACAATATTCCAAATATCTAAGCGACATCTTTTGAAACATCAATAATACGCAAGAAAAAAAATTAAGCGAAAAAAAATTAATAATAATAATTATAAACCAATTGTTCAAAGAACAATTGAAGGTCTTTCCACAAGTAAAGATCTATTTTATTATCAAAATATTAAAAATCAATCTAAAATGTCAGTTCCTATAACTTTATAATGTATAAATATGAATTTAAAGCAAAGGTCAAAATCTATAACGTCCTATTAACCTTTGACCTTGACCTCAATTTCAAGGTCACCAAACAAGGACCTCAAACAAAAAGACCCTAGGTCTGTAATATGTATGGTTAATGAGTTATATCACTATAGGCATGATTTTAAATATAAGATGGGCGAAAACTCTCATTTATTGTTTACGCACCCTTCCAACCAAAATTTATAAGTTACAACATGTCGCAACTCACAATTTAGTAAAAAGAATTTGTCGATATCTTTCACGGTTGTTGAAAATAAGAGAAAATAAGCCAAAATCAAAATTTAGAATTTGACCTTGACCTTTGACCTTGACCTTATTTTCATTTTTTTGAAACAAGGAACTTTAATCCAAAGACCCTAGGCCTATATCACTGATGGTTTACCAGTTAGAAACGCATATCACTTATATCAAATGCATAAGGGGAAATAACTCTCATATGGAGTCTCCGGATAACTTCGGTCCAAATGAATATCCTAATCCTGAAGTAGTAACGAGCAATTTGGTAAAATAAATTTGTCGCAATCTTTTACGGTTGCGAAGGAGTAGTGGCCACAAGAAAACAGTGTTAGGGGAAATAACTCTTACAACGTAAAGTATTTTATATTGTCGTTGTAAATTTTAAAAGCGTATAAACTATATAATATCATATTTCAAATATCTAAGCGACATCTTCTGAAACCTCAATACTACGCAAGAAAAAAATTAGGCGGAAGAAAAAAAAAAAAAAAAAAAAAATAATTAAAAACCAATTGTTCAGAGAACAATTGTAGGTCTTTCCACTAGTAAAGATCTATTTTGATATTGAAATATGAAAAATCAGTTTAAAATGTTAGTTCCTATGGCTTTATGATGTATTTATATGAATTTAAAGCAAAGGTCAAAATCTAGAACGTCATCTTAACCTATGACCTTGACCTCAATGTCAAGTTCACAAACCAAGGACCTTAAATCAAAAGACCCTAGGTCTTTAATATGTTTGGTTTATTAGTAATATCACTTTACGAGTAATTCTAAATGTAAGATGGGCAAAAACTCCCATTTATTGTCTGCGCACCCTTTCAACCAAAATACACAAGTAAGGACATGTCGCAACTAACAATTTATTAAAAATTATTTGTTGATATGTCAAAAGGTATTTGAAAATAATGAAAATAAGCCAAAATCAAAATTTAGAATATGACCTTGACCTTTGACCTTGACCTCATTTTTATTTTTTTGGACCAAGGACCTCGAATCAAAAGACCCTATGTCTTTATCACTTATCGTTTACCATTTAGAAATGCATATCACTTAATTAAATGGAAAAGGGGGAATAACTCTCATATGGAGTCTCCGTAAAGCTTCGGTCCAAATGAATATTCTAATCCTGAAGATGTAACGAGCAATTTGGTAAAATAAATTTGACGTAATCTTCAATGGGTGCGAAGGAGTAGTGGCCACAAGAAAAACAGTGTTTGGGGAGATAACTCTTACAACGTAAAGTATTTTGTTACGCAGTTGTAAATTTTTAAAGGGTATAAACTATACGATACCATATTCCAAATATCTAAGCGACATCTTTTGAAACATCAATAATACGCAAGAAAAAAAATTAGGCGGAAGAAAAAAAAAAAAAATAATAATTAAAAACCAATTGTTCAGAGAACAATTGTAGGTCTTTCCACAAGTAAAGATCTATTTTGATATTGAAATATGAAAAAATCAGTTGAAAATGTTAGTTCCTATGGCTTTATGATGTATTTATATGAATTTAAAGCAAAGGTCAAAATCTAGAACGTCATATTAACCTATGACCTTGACCTCAATTTCAAGTTCACAAACCAAGGACCTTAAATCAAAAGACCCTAGGTCTTTAATATGTTTGGTTTATTAGTAATATCACTTTACGCGTGATTCTAAATGTAAGATTGTCAAAAACTCCCATTTATTGTCTGCGCACCCTATCAACCAAAATATACAAGTAAGGACATGTCCCAACTAACAATTTATGAAAAATTATTTGTCGATATGTCATAAGATATTTGAAAATAAATGAAAATAAGCCAAAATAAAAAATTTAGAACATGACCTTGACCTTTGACCTTGACCTCATTTTTATCATTTTGGACCAAGGACCTCAAATCTAAAGACCCTATGTCTTTATCACTTATGGTTTACCATTTAGAAATGCATATCACTTAATTAAATGGAAAAGGGGGAATAACTCTCATATGGAGTCTCCGTAAAGCTTCGGTCCAAATGAATATCCTAATCCTGAAGATGTAACGAGCAATTTGGTAAAATAAATTTGTCGTAATCTTTAACGGTTGCGAAAGGAGTAGTGGCCACAAGAAAAACAGTGTTTGGGGAGATAACTCTTACAACGTAAAGTATTTTGTTACGCAGTTGTAAATTTTTAAAGCGTATAAACTATACGATACCATATTCCAAATATCTAAGCGACATCTTTTGAAACATCAATAATACGCAAGCAAAAAAATTAGGCGGAAGAAAAAAAAAAAAAAAAATAATAATAATAATAATCAGAACAAATTCAATAGGTCTTTCCACGGAAAAGTGGAAAGACCTAATAATAATAATCAGAACAAATTCAATAGGTCTTTCCACGGAAAGGTGGAAAGACTTAATAATAATAATAATAATAATAATCAGAACAAATACAATAGGTCTTTCCACGGAAAGGTGGAAAGACCAAAAATAATAATAATAATTAAAAACCAATTGTTCAGAGAACAATTGTAGGTCTTTCCACAAGTAAAGATCTATTTTTATATTGAAATATGAAAAAATCAGTTTAAAATGTTAGTTCCTATGGCTTTATGATGTATTTATATGAATTTAAAGCAAAGGTCAAAATCTAGAACGTCATATTAACCTATGACCTTGACCTCAATTTCAAGTTCACAAACCAAGGACCTTAAATCAAAAGACCCTAGGTCTTTAATATGTTTGGTTTATTAGAAATATCACTTTACGAGTAATTCTAAATGTAAGATGGGCAAAAACTCCCATTTATTGTCTGCGCACCCTTTTAACCAAAATATACAAGTAAGGACATGTCGCAACTAACAATTTATGAAAAATTATTTGTCGATATGTCATAAAGTATTTGAAAATAAATGAAAATAAGCCAAAATCAAAAATTAAGAATATGACCTTGACCTTTGACCTTGACCTCATTTTTATTATTTTGGACCAAGGACCTCAAATCTAAAGACCCATTGTCTTTATCACTTATGGTTTACCATTTAGAAATGCATATCACTTAATTAAATGGAAAAGGGGGAATAACTCTCATATGGAGTCTCCGTAAAGCTTCGGTCCAAATGAATATCCTAATCCTGAAGATGTTACAAGCAATTTGGTAAAATAAATTTGTCGTAATCTTTAACGGTTGAGAAGGAGTAGTGGCCACAAGAAAAACAGTGTTTGGGGAGATAACTCTTACAATGTAAAGTATTTTGTTACGCCGTTGTCAGTTTTTATAAATATGAATTTTAAGCAAAGGTCAAAATCTAGAACGTCTTATTGACCTATGACCTTGACCTCAATTTCAAGGTCATAGACTAAACATCTCAAATAAAAAGACACTAGTTCCTTAATATGTATGGTTCATGAGTAAAATCACTTTACGCATAATTCTTAATATAAGAGGGGCGAAAACTCCCTTTTATTGTTTACGCACCCTTGGAACCAAATCTATAAGTTACAACATGTCGCAACTAACAAATTAGTAAAAAAAAATTGTCGATATCTTATAAGGTTAATGAAAAAAGGTGAAAATAAGCCAAAATCAAAATTTAGAATATGACCTTGACCTTTGACCTTGACCTAATTTTCATTTTTTTGGACCAAGGATCTTAAATCAAAAGACCCTAGGTCTCTATCACTTATAGTTTACCAGTTAGAAATGCATATCACTGATATCATATATAAAAGGGGGGATAACTCTCATATGGAGTCTCCGTAAAGCTTCGGTCCAAATGAATATCCTAATCCTGAAGATGTAACGAGCAATTTGGTAAAATAAATTTGTCCTAATCTTTTACAGTTGCGAAGGAGTAGTGGCCACAAGAAAAACAGTGTTTGGGGAGATAACTCTTACAACGTAAAGTATTGTGTTACGCAGTTGTGATTTTTTAAAGCGTATAAACTATACGATATCATTTTTCAAATATCTAAGCGACATCTTTTGAAACATCAATACTATGCAAGAAATAAATTAGGCGGAAGAAATAAAAAAAATATAAATCAATTGCTTTTTAAAAGCAATTGTGCACGGTCTTTCCCCCTTTGAAATAGATTATTTGTTTGGTTTGGAAAGTTTTTATTTTATTTTAGGTACAGCGTGCGCGCCAGATAGAGGTTTAAACACTTGAGATCTAGCCTCTGTGAACACTTGAAAACGGCATTGAGAGCCTAGTGCCCGTGTTTAAACACTTGAGACCTAGCCTCTGTGAACACTTGAAAACGGCATTGAGAGCCTAGTGCCCGTATTTAAACACTTGAGACCTAGCCTCTGTTAACACTTGAAAACGGCATTGAGAGCCCAGTGCCCGTGTTTAAACACTGAGACCTAGTCTCTAGGAACACGTGAAAACGGGTCCGTGCAACATTTTAGTTGTATTGAAATTATGATATTTGTAAGAACATGCAAGGATATATACACGCCTATAAAAAACAATCCTTGCATCTTCCTTTATAAATGTTTTTTTTATAGGGTTTCCCAGGATGTGTGTCTTGTTTACTTTTTAATCTTATTGTGTGTGCATTGTATTCAATTTTGTATTTAAAGTAAATCGAACCTGAGCTGCATGGTTTGAAATGTACGTGCACATTTTAATTTTTTTCGAAAAGGGGAAAACCCCTTTTTCATTTTAGGTAGTACCGGATGCAGCGATTGTGACGTCACCAAGCTGATAAAGTCAAACAGATAGTTTATTATAATCCTTAGCAGAGAGAGACGTCGTCCTGATCACAACTATATATAAAGAATGTGCAAACGGATTTAATTTTCCTTCACATACAGGTCATTGATGTCGGATCGTGCATGCTTTTTTCGTACACGTATCAACGGAAACACAGATTTTTAATTTTTAATACATGTCTAGAAGTTTGAATCTAGGATTTTACTTCTATTTACGAACTTTGGATTGATTTCTTCGTCATTGATTTTACTTTCTCAGTCCAGATTGGAACGTTAAGCGGACTGCACGTAATTTATACTGCTAACGGAAAATATATTTTCTCGATTTGATTTACAGGTAGACTATTGTCCAATCACTGACTGCTGACCACTGGTCGACTCATTCATTGCATGCACACAAAAATAATGCTGGTGTTATATAGTACTTTTAACAAAAATCTTATCGATTAATTTTCAGAAATACATGTACATGATATGGAGCAGATATTTCATTTTGCAGGAATAGATTTGCATTTCAGAAAGAAATGTATTCATAAAAAAGATTGATTAGCATTTTTATAATAGAATAGAAATGAATGGGATTCCTAAAAAAAAAAGTGTGGGGGGGGGGGGGGTGCAGATGGGTAGTTGTGTGTGGGCATTGTATGATATACGAAGATAAATTGCATGTACGCATCAAAAGAGCTGTAAAGTTTGGAGCTAAAATTAGTCAATTCGTTGATTTTCCCACTTCAGTAGCATGAAAACACCCAAAATGGAACACATATTTTTCCACAAAATTTCACGACATAAATAATGTCGCGACTAACATTTTGCTCACAAATTTTTCAAATTTACCCCTAACTTTTTTTCAAAGAAAAAGCAGTTTGAAGTGAATGTCAAAATTTAGATCATGACCTTGACCTTTGACCTTGACCTCATATTTTAAGTTGGGACCCAAGGACACCAAATAAAGCGGTTCTAGGTTTATACGCCTAAAGGTTAATGAGTTCATATGCATATCACTTATCTCAAATGCAAAAGGGGAAGTAACTCTCATATGGAGTCTCCGGATAGCTTCGGTCAATTTAAGATCCTAATCCTGAAGACGTAATGAGCAAATTGGTAAAACAAATTTGTCGTAATCTTTTACGGTTACGGAGGAGTAGTGGCCACAAGAAAAACAGTGTTTTGGGAGGTAACTCTTACAACGTAAAGTATTTGGTTACGCAGTTGTCAGTTTTTAAAGCGCATACACTTAACGATATCATATTCCAAAAATCTAAGCGACATCTTGTGAAACAACAATACTACGCAAGAATGAAATTTGGCGGAAGAAAAAAAAATAATAATAATCAGAACAAAAACAATAGGTCTTTCATCCGAAAGGTGGAAAGACCTAATAATAATAATCAGAACAAATTCAATAGGTCTTTCCACGGAAAGGTGGAAAGACCTAATTACATGTATGCATGGTTAGAAATATGACTGGGACGTCTTGTAGACAAATTAACAACATAATTATATATAAATATAAAAAAAGTCAACAATAGGCTGTTTACAGTAAAATTGTAAAAGGGTTAACAGTTGTAAAAAAACAGTTGTATTTTTCTTGTAATAAAAGCAAATAATGTTTGGTTTTGTGTTTGGTTTTGTGTTTTGTTTTTTGTTTGTTTATTTTTCTTTTTGTGTTCGTATATAGTTAATCCCAGCTACTTCATATACTCGACTGTGTGCATATAGTATAAGCGAATGGTTCGTTATTCAAATTGTTCTGCATCATTCATAAGGTTGTATGAATCAAAAGTGCTAAATTCTATGGTCAAACTCATAAAGATATAACTTTAAAATGTTAGCAGTATATATAAACACATGGTTGCGTGGAATTTTAAACTCCGACGACTACCCAAACGTGAGGGTAGGTGTAGTACTGAAAAAAAAATACAAGTTAAAACTGTTAGAATATCGTGTACTTTGCATTTCCCCCCGCTTTTACGCAAAAACGGGGTGTCTCATATTAAAAATAATAAATTGGTAATTTTCTTGGCGTTTATTTCCGCATAAACCTGAAACAAGGCGCGTTTCTTTTTATGTAAAAACGAAAATGCACGTTTATTGATTTGGCTTTCTTTGCTATTTTGAACTGATCCTCACTGATGAGTCTTATGTATCAGATTATAAGCCTGCTACATTTAATTAATATATCCTTGTCGAAATGTTCTATTGTATTGTTTATTTGTGTGTTTCTCTTTCCTGTATGTCATTCCATTTCTTTGTATTGTAGTCCTGTCATGTAATGTTGTCATTTTAGTTTATTATTTAACATTGTCATTAAAGCGGGAGGTTGGGATAGCCACAAAACCAGGTTTAACCCACCTTTATTTGTAAAAGAGTCCTGTGTCAAGTCAGGAAAAGAGCTTTTACTATTGCCTTAATTTACGCAGATTGTTATCTTTTTCTAGATACACTGACATGTCACATGATAAGGTACATCAAAATGACCAACTGTTAAATTACAAATTTGTAAGGGTTCCGCAGAACCCAGTGTCTCGCCTATTTTTGCTGTAAATCGCAGGCTCAACAACAATTAGGAAAAAATCAATAAAAATAATCCTCTTGTTACTATTTTATGATTGTAAGAAAAACTAAATCCATTTAAAAGTAAATTACAGAAAAAACGGAATAATCTTTTGACAAACTTTACTTCTGGATACAATCTTATGATCATAAATAAGCTTCTGTCGAAGTTTGGTACAAACCCATGATAGTTTAAGAAAGTTATTAAAATTTTAAAAACTTTAACCACAGAGTGAATGTAATGGTTCCCCGCAGAAAAACTAAGTTCATTTAAAAGTAAAATATGGAAAAAATGGATTTATTTATTTAAAAATTTACTTCTGGATACTATCTTATGATCATAAACAAGCTTCTGTCCAAGTTTGGTACAAACCCAGGATAGTTTGAGAAAGTTATTAAAATTCTAAAAACTTTAACCACAGAGTGAATGTTTTGTTTTCCCGCAGAAAAAACTAAGTCCATTTATAGTAAAATACGGAAAAAATGGAATTCTATTTTTACAAAATTTACTTCTGGATACTATCTTATGATCATAAACAAGCTTCTGTCAAAATTTGGTAGAAATGCAGTATAGTTTAAGAAATTTATTAAAATTTCAAAAACTTTAACCACAGAGTGAATATTTGTTGACGCCGCCGACGACGCCGACGGAATGTAGGATCGCTTAGTCTCGCTTTTTCGACTAAAGTCGAAGGCTCGACAAAAATGTATTAGAACACACCCGCGAAATCGCGGGCATTCAGAGCGTATTTGAAAGGATGTACAGTGTTGTAAGAAGAATTTTGTTAATGATTAAATGACGTGAGAATTTCAGGAAAAGTATCAAAAGTTATAGGTACTTGGGGACATGAAAATGTTTTTTTTAACCCTCCTCCTTTATTTCCAAAATTCCCATTTTTTTGTTTTCTATTAATTTCATTATGAACATACATTTAGTGTACATTTATTATGAACATTCCAGTCAGGAGCCTGTAATTCAATGGTACAGTGATATTTGTCGTAATCTTTTACGGTTACGGAGGAGTAGTGGCCACAAGAAAAACAGTGTTTTGGGAGGTAACTCTTACAACGTAAAGTATTTGGTTACGCAGTTGTCAGTTTTTAAAGCGCATACACTTTACGATATCATATTCCAAAAATCTAAGCGACATCTTGTGAAACAACAATACTACGCAAGAATGAAATTTGGCGGAAGAAAAAAAATAATAATAATCAGAACAAAAACAATAGGTCTTTCATCCGAAAGGTGGAAAGACCTAATAATAATAATCAGAACAAATTCAATAGGTCTTTCCACGGAAAGGTGGAAAGACCTAATTACATGTATGCATGGTTAGAAATATGACTGGGACGTCTTGTAGACAAATTAACAACATAATTATATATAAATATAAAAAAGTCAACAATAGGCTGTTTACAGTAAAATTGTAAAAGGGTTAACAGTTGTAAAAAAACAGTTGTATTTTTCTTGTAATAAAAGCAAATAATGTTTGGTTTTGTGTTTGGTTTTGTGTTTTGTTTTTTGTTTGTTTATTTTTCTTTTTGTGTTCGTATATAGTTAATCCCAGCTACTTCATATACTCGACTGTGTGCATATAGTATAAGCGAATGGTTCGTTATTCAAATTGTTCTGCATCATTCATAAGGTTGTATGAATCAAAAGTGCTAAATTCTATGGTCAAACTCATAAAGATATAACTTTAAAATGTTAGCAGTATATATAAACACATGGTTGCGTGGAATTTTAAACTCCGACGACTACCCAAACGTGAGGGTAGGTGTAGTACTGAAAAAAAAATACAAGTTAAAACTGTTAGAATATCGTGTACTTTGCATTTCCCCCCGCTTTTACGCAAAAACGGGGTGTCTCATATTAAAAATAATAAATTGGTAATTTTCTTGGCGTTTATTTCCGCATAAACCTGAAACAAGGCGCGTTTCTTTTTATGTAAAAACGAAAATGCACGTTTATTGATTTGGCTTTCTTTGCTATTTTGAACTGATCCTCACTGATGAGTCTTATGTATCAGATTATAAGCCTGCTACATTTAATTAATATATCCTTGTCGAAATGTTCTATTGTATTGTTTATTTGTGTGTTTCTCTTTCCTGTATGTCATTCCATTTCTTTGTATTGTAGTCCTGTCATGTAATGTTGTCATTTTAGTTTATTATTTAACATTGTCATTAAAGCGGGAGGTTGGGATAGCCACAAAACCAGGTTTAACCCACCTTTATTTGTAAAAGAGTCCTGTGTCAAGTCAGGAAAAGAGCTTTTACTATTGCCTTAATTTACGCAGATTGTTATCTTTTTCTAGATACACTGACATGTCACATGATAAGGTACATCAAAATGACCAACTGTTAAATTACAAATTTGTAAGGGTTCCGCAGAACCCAGTGTCTCGCCTATTTTTGCTGTAAATCGCAGGCTCAACAACAATTAGGAAAAAATCAATAAAAATAATCCTCTTGTTACTATTTTATGATTGTAAGAAAAACTAAATCCATTTAAAAGTAAATTACAGAAAAAACGGAATAATCTTTTGACAAACTTTACTTCTGGATACAATCTTATGATCATAAATAAGCTTCTGTCGAAGTTTGGTACAAACCCATGATAGTTTAAGAAAGTTATTAAAATTTTAAAAACTTTAACCACAGAGTGAATGTAATGGTTCCCCGCAGAAAAACTAAGTTCATTTAAAAGTAAAATATGGAAAAAATGGATTTATTTATTTAAAAATTTACTTCTGGATACTATCTTATGATCATAAACAAGCTTCTGTCCAAGTTTGGTACAAACCCAGGATAGTTTGAGAAAGTTATTAAAATTCTAAAAACTTTAACCACAGAGTGAATGTTTTGTTTTCCCGCAGAAAAAACTAAGTCCATTTATAGTAAAATACGGAAAAAATGGAATTCTATTTTTACAAAATTTACTTCTGGATACTATCTTATGATCATAAACAAGCTTCTGTCAAAATTTGGTAAAAATGCAGTATAGTTTAAGAAATTTATTAAAATTTCAAAAACTTTAACCACAGAGTGAATATTTGTTGACGCCGCCGACGACGCCGACGGAATGTAGGATCGCTTAGTTTTGCTTTTTCGACTAAAGTCGAAGGCTCGACAAAAATGTATTAGAACACACCCGCGAAATCGCGGGCATTCAGAGCGTATTTGAAAGGATGTACAGTGTTGTAAGAAGAATTTTGTTAATGATTAAATGACATGAGAATTTCAGGAAAAGTATCAAAAGTTATAGGTACTTGGGGACATGAAAATGTTTTTTTTAACCCTCCTCCTTTATTTCCAAAATTCCCATTTTTTTGTTTTCTATTAATTTCATTATGAACATACATTTAGTGTACATTTATTATGAACATTCCAGTCAGGATCCTGTAATTCAATGGTACAGTGATATTTGTTTTTCGTTCATTTTTTGTACATAAATAAGGCTGTTAGTTTTCTCATTTGAATTGTTTTACATTGTCATTTCGGGGCCTTTTAAATAAGACTGTGCATTATCGGCGTTTGAATATTGTTGAAGGCCTTAAGGTGACCTTTACATGCTAATGTCGGTGTCATTTTGGTCTCTTGTAGAGAGCTGTCTCATTGGCATTCATACCACATCTTCTTTTTTTTGTAAAACATTTAGTGTGAATTTCAGAAAAGGTATCAAAAGTCATAGGTAATTTGGGACAGGATAATTGTTTTTTCTATCCCGGCTCCTTCTTTTTCCACAAAAGGATCCTTTTTTGTTTGTTTGTTCTCTATTAATTTTAATGACACATGAATAATTTTAGCGCTTATCTATATTCATTAAAGGGGGGGTCGGGGCAGAGGCGGATAAAGGAGGCCCGTCCCCTCCCTTTTCTGGAAAATAATTGGTTGCTTATATAGGGAACCACTGAAGCGTGACCGGATCCGGCCCCTCTTAGGCAGTCAACGGGCCCTGCGAATGAAAATTTCGGGATCCGCCACTGCGGAGTGACCCTGATCCAAATATCCCGGGCTTAAAAACATGAAATCCCGGGGTTCTGAATTTATTATACAAATTGAATATCTCGACATCCCGAAATTCGAAAAAAGAAATCCCGGATCCCGAAATGGTCAATCCTGAAATTCCGTTCCAGACGTTCCGAAAGTGCATTTTCTTTTTACAGTCAATTCTCTGTTTAATAATTGATCCACAGTGGTCATTGATGTATTATTCAGACCCTCTATTCAATAAACCCTGTGACTGCAGGGGATAGTAAACTTGAAAATGATACAGAAAATACACTTGATTCGTAGTATATGTATTTGTTTCAAAGTAATAAGAAAAACGCAAACCGGAGGTCTAAGCTGACTTAAATTTCGTCAAATGACGGATATAAGACAGAAAATACACTGTATTCGTAGTATTAAGGTATGTTCAAAGTATACAGAAAAAACGCAAACCGTACACTTGATTCGTAGTATATGTGTTTGTTTCAAAGTTAAAAGAAAAACGCAAACCGGAGGTCTAATCTGACTTAAATTCCGTCAAATGACGGATATAAGACAGAAAATACACTGTATTCGTAGTATTAATGTATGTTCAAAGTATACAGAAAAGCGCAAACCGAAAATCTAATCTGACTTAAAATATCGTCCAATGACGGAAACATATCCGGACGTCTTTTTTTCTCGTTTTTCACCCAAAATAATTCAATCTAAATAATCATATGAATGGATGACAAATGCGATTATGCACTGTTCCCATAGGACATAGAGGCATGCTGATTAATTTATTGTGGAAAGAAGAGAAACGACACCCAAAATGAGGTCTTTTCGTTTAATAGTGTATAGATTCATAGTGTTGCGATATTCAATTATTCGGCTTAATTTTTTAAATATTTTTATAAGTCGATATTTGTACATGTAACTTTTGAAATGAAATTGTTGAAAATCCGCTATTAAAAGTAATTAGAACTTATTTGCAATTAAACAAAAAGTTAATATTTCGAATACAAAGTGTCTTTGTACTGTTACGGTTCTAAACACGTATACGCATCCAACTTTATACATTTTTTTCAATATATTGCTAATCATGTACTACACGCATTCCCCTCATGTAACCCGCACATGAAATAATTTAATAAAGCCAATCATCTACTCATAAAATCATGTTATATCTGAAAAATACAACTTGCTATCCAATCAATATCTTGTCTTAGATCACAAGTCATCAATATATATGCTATAATGCACCAAAGACTTGTAAAGATAAAGGGATTTTGGAGAATATCAGCGGAGAAAATGTCAGATTCCTCAAGTGATGATCCAGATACGTCTCGTGCTACATCAGGGGTAAATAGTAAATAAAAAACCATAGAACACATTCTGATATAGTGTTTCAAGTAGACAAAAGTTTGTCTACAAAAGACTCATTAGTGACGCTCGAATAAAAAAAAATAAAAAAGCAAAACTAAGTACGAAGTTGGAGAGCATTAAGGACCAAACAAAATCTTAATATGTTGCCAAATAGAGCTAAGATGAGCTGTTACTAAGGAAGTAAAACTGAGTTTAAAAAAAAAAATATTAAGTAATTTAGACTTTTTACAATACTTCGGTGATCTTAACATTTTACAATTTTACAGTTTATTTTCGAATGTTCATTGTCCCTCTGAAATAACGGTTAACCCACCTCCTCTTTCATATTTAAATGCCTTCCATTTAATATATACTGCACATTTTTAATATGTAAACATATTTATAAATTTCTATTGTCTTGTTTATTTCCTCAAAATATGTACCTTTGTAAAAAGTTATCAAAGGTACCAGAATTATTATTTAATACACCAGACGCACGTTTCGTCTTCATAAGACTCATCAGTGACGCTCAGATAAAAATAGTTATAAAGCCAAGCAAGTACAAAATTGAAGAGCATAGTATGTATTATTGTATAATGTATATGTTTCTTCTGTGTACCTTTGTATGAACAGTCACTGTGTTTTATTAAAATAAAGTATATAAACAATTAACTTATTATTATCAATGATAATTAATGTCAACACAGAAGTGCTGACAACCTGGCTGGTGATACTCTCAAAGCATAAAAACTCCACCCGCAGTGGCATCGACCTAGTAAACAAACTCATATATATATCAAAAGATTTTGAATAACACACCCTATCCACCGAAAAGTTTTTCTCATTCTCTTATAAAACAAATATTATAAAGGGAGTCAGATGAATACAAACACAAGCATGAACTACAGGCATCTAAAGGAAATTAATGGGAATAACATAAACAAATATTCACGAACCGCTTAATTTCATCTATATCACCCATGGAAGCAGCATTTAAGAGACGAAATATCCTTTTATCATACTCTTCATTGTACACTTCTGGATCCTGTAAATTATAAATCAAAGTTTGAAACATAATCAAGTATATAAAACTTATATTTATGCATAATATCAGTTGCTATTTTATTGAATAATGTTAGTTTTTTCACCTCCCTTCTTGTTTTTTATTTTCCCATCCAATCTCAATGTAAATCGAGTTAATATTGGCAAATCAAGGAGATCTTGTGATTATTAAGGCAACTTCAAGTTTGATACTTTCCAACTCTGGAAGACTATTGTATTAGACGTTACTAGATAGTAAAAATTGTGTCATTTTGTTTACTTTCTGAACAATAAAATATGTTTAATATACACAACATATGCAAAATGAAATCAAGTTTATTGGTATCTTTTTACATATTTCGACTCGGATGCCTCATTTGAACTCATCCTACATCTTCTTATTTCTATTATATTGGATTTACTAATGCACATATTATTATAACCTGATTGATTTTTTTGCATTGTTTATGGAACATTGCTGCAATATAATTGTTATAAAAAAAACATTCATGTTCAAAGATAAGTTCCATACCAACTGACGAATAAATGTGTTATTTAATAGTTTGAAAGTGCAACTCTGTTTTAGCTTTCAGTTAAGTAAAGATGTTAACCAAGATTGTTGAGTGTACTAAATGTTGATATGAATTTGCCTTCGTCATACATAGCGGCAATAGTTTTTAAACTTTTGTTCATCACGTGTCTGTTAATACAACTTGTTTTGTTGTAGAATATAGCTTAGGCACATAAAACCGAATACTTTGTCTAAGCAAGTTAAAACAAGATGTAACAATGTTATAAGTACTTGACATTTCAAACAGTCTAACTTACTGTGAGCATCTCAATTACAGACAGTGTATACACTAAATAACAGGTTGTAACTAGAAATATGAACAGAAAATAGGTTTAATGATAAATAATTCATAAAATGGATTCCTATTTTTAAAGTATATAATTCATGTTATCATGGCTATTCGGAATTTTTATAATTTTATAATATACAGCTCCTCGTTTTGTTTAAGTTTGACAATCTTAAGTAGTCGTTTTGATATCAAATAGATAGATAGTTTATTTACATAAAACCATGCAAGTACTAATAAATTTGAGAATGGAAATGGGAAATGTGTCAAAGAGACAACAACCCGACCATAGAAAAAACAACAGCAGAATGTCACCAACATTTCTTCGATGTAGTGAGAAATTCCCGCACCCGGAGGCGTCCTTCAGCTGGCCCCTAAACAAATATATATTAGTTCAGTGATAATGAACGCCATACTAATTTCCAAAGTGTACACAAGAAACTAAAATTAAAATAATACAAGACTAACAAAGGTCAGAGGCTCCTGACTTGGGATAGGCGCATAACGCGGCGGGGTTAAACATGTTTATGAGATCTCAACCCTCCCCCTATACCTCTAGCCAATGTAGAAAAGTAAAAGCGTAACAATACGCACATCAAAAAATTCAGTTCAAGAGTTACAGAGAAGTTAAAAAAATAATATATCCAGACACCATTTTTATTGCATCATCTGTACTGGTGTTTAATCATTATTTATTGTGTACAATTTTATGAACTTTTTTTTTTTATACATTTCGTCCTTTTATCTCAATGATTTAGTTTTGTTGTTTCGTTAACGACAATTTATCTGAAACATAAATTTTATTTTTTTTATATTTTTCAAACATGTATCTGAAAATTGAATATCTGTATTAGGTATAAAGATGAGAAATATCTGTACCAAATACCTAACGAATGAACGATGATATTACTTGATTTATTTTTACTATTATACTTGATTGGGATTAACCGGTGTGCATATCATAGACCAGTTCATCTTAAAATATGTGTTTTGGGATGAACATGATCAACTTATAAATGAAGTGTAAAGTTATGGTAATTGATCCGACTTCAAATGTAAACAATTTAAATTGTATTTACAAATTAAATAGTCGCACAGCTGTTGACTTAATTGTAAAACGGAGTTTTAAAAACATTTGGCACAGTTTAAAAATTGTGAATATGAAAGAATTGTAACTACAATGTATGATGGCGATAGTTGCAAAATATGCATATTATGTAATTATATAACGTTTTCTTCTTTATATTCAGAATGATTGTTTTGCTTAGGGTTGAGGGTTAACTTGCAACTGGTACCTCGACTTTATTGATTTCCTTCAAGAAACATCAATAAGATTTTTTTCTGAAAGATTTCACTTTTTGTAAATAATTGTAACAAATATAAATGATAATCTCACACAATTGGACATCTGTTTTATCGGAACAATACAATAGTAAATACTTTAAAATTCTAAGGTATAGCACATAACAATATTTTTATTTTTAAATTCTTCTAATCGTCCCATATCGTATACTTATTCTCTTGTAAATTTGTTTGGTGACACTGACATGACTGATTAGAAATAAATTATAATTATAACGGTAATCACCCTTATTAACCATATCTTCAAATAATCTGTCCTCGTGTAAATTGCAAAGTAGACTCCGCCCAAGCAGTATAATTAACATTGGTAATACGAATGATTTAGGTTCCCTTCGCAATGGTTCCTCTTAGCCTTCGTGATTATATTAAACCATTTTTAGTCCACAAACATGTCGATTGCTCGGAATGTGAGTCAAAACTACTCTTTGAATGTATAAGAAATATGTTTTTGTATCTATTTACGAAATCATCCAGGAGAATACAAACTCTCAATAAAATGTGCGTCGTGCATGAGTAAGGTCGTATTTTTTTTTAACTCAAATGCAATTGGCAGTTCGTTAAAACATATAATTCATTTGAAAGTAATCGTGTGTTAATTGTGGAACTAACGTAAATGTCGACTATCGGATTGTTGAGTTAATTGAGCCGTTTAAGCGTGACAATACCTAATCGCAATAGAAGAGAACACCCCACTTCAATTTCATAGGGAAAATGGAATACAATTTCATGCAAATCTTTCCTTAATTAATTTTTACGGTTTATGTGTGCCAATGAGACAACTCTGCATTCAAGTCACAATTTGTAAAAGAAAAACCAAGGTACGGCTTTCAACACAAAACAGCAAGCGACAGAAACCCGTGAAAACCAACGGTCTAATCTATATGAAAAAGATAAACGATAAACGCTTATGAACCAAATCAACAAACGACAATCACAGACCCTCTTTTTGTTTCCTTTTTTTTTTCTCTTTTTTGCCTTTTCTCTCTTTTCTCATTTTTACTGCAGAATTTGTCATTGAAAGGGTTTGTTTTGGCTGTTTTGTTTCACTACTTAGTTTCTTTTTCAAATAATAAATTTTGATTTTTTCTTTCATTTTCACAATTTTCTTCGCTTTCCAGAGTTTTATTCTATCTGCGGCAGATAATGCATATTTTAAGTTATTTCTTAAAAATGAAATTGTAATAGTTTGTTCTACTGTACATGGATATTTCAAAGACTGGACTCAAATTCGATCCCATTAATCAATGGTTTCAGCAGTATGATAAATTATTTTGAATGCAATAAAATGGACTATATTATCTAGTTATCAGTTTTAGAAGACTTTGATCAGATTTAAGAAAGGATGACAAATTTATTTAAGCATGCAATTTAAGTAGATGAAACCTTCCTTTTTAAAATACAAATGTCCATATGACAACAGAAAAAAGTAAAATACTGAAAATACTAAACATCGAATGGCAAATAAAACGCAAGCACATCAAACGAACGGATAACAACTGTCATACTCCTGACTTGGTATGGACATTTTTTTATGTAGAAAAAGGTGGATTAAAACTGGTTTTATAGCTTATATAACATCTCAATAGTATGACAGTTGCATACAAATTCGTTTTATTGACAACGACGTGTGAACAAAACAAACGGTCATCATAGACATAAATGTCACAAATAGGGTTACAGCAGTCAACATTTTGTTATTATCTTACATGTAATCACTTAAACATACTTACCCACGAGTACTATAACAACTGAGGTCAATAAAAATGCAGAAGCTACATTTTTATCTGTAACCTTATACAAAACGGCAAATCCTACAACTATACAAATATAAGGAATAAATGTTAAACAATGTCTTTTTTTAATTATATCGACATAAAGACTAGCTCGAACTTCTTCGACATTTCAAAATATGTACAAAGGTTACACATACAATAAAGTCAACTATATTTTTTAATGGGGTTCTTATATTATAATTATTAGTACAGCTGGTATATGTGGTCAGTTGTTCAACTTGTCATTAAATTAAAAGAGTAGTTAACTTTTACTCATCACTGCGTTAAAGTTTAACTTGTCGTTAAATTAACGAGTTGTTTAGAATTGTCAAAGTGCCGTTATATTCACTCGACCTCATTGATGTTGATAAATTTTTATTTTGTTGATATACCGCAATCTAAGATGGCAGTCAATGTTATGTTTCAACTACATGTGGTAAGAAGAGAGTGACATTTTCGAGGTTTGATCCTCTTCAAAGGGAATTTACTAATGGAGATTTAAAAGCAGAAGTGTAGATTTGAAGAAGAGACCATTGAGTACTTGTCTGAGATAATGAAAGCAGATCTGTAGCATGGGACAAACAAAACGACTGTTCAGTAATCAACAAATAATAATAACCTTGGGGTTTTATGGCAGTTTTTCTTTTACAAATTGTGACTTAAATGCAGAGTTGGCACACATAACTCACCTTCATAAATCTATATAAGCAATATTCGTTGTACAAGTGCCGATCAAGTTGACAATGAAAACTGGTAGAATATCAAGCCAGGACAAAAACACAATCGACAACTCATCACGCAGGAAAATTGGTAAAATGGATTCAGTAATTT
The DNA here is from genome assembly GCF_036588685.1 of Mytilus trossulus. NCBI lineage: Eukaryota > Metazoa > Mollusca > Bivalvia > Mytilida > Mytilidae > Mytilus > Mytilus trossulus. Next base: position 14,774,668 of record NC_086385.1, on the reverse strand, counting down.
CATGTGGCCAGAATGGGGAAGATGCTCCAAATTATTAATTACAAGAAGTTAAATGCCTTGTAAATAAAACAGTATATAACCAGTTGGACTATTTGCTCAGCTACATCCTTGATATTGTCCTTTTTTCATTAAAATTCATTAAAAAAAACCACACATGTGACATTATGTTTCTCTTCTATAAAAGAATGTTAATTTCCTTTTTAAATAGTTTTATACTAATCTTTTAATACTGGTTAATCTAATCATTATAATGTATGAACTCATGTACTGGCTGATTTTGATATGCCTACATGAATAGTAAATACTAAAGTCTTTATAAATTAAAAAAATATGTACAGCTTAAAAATGCAAATTTAGTTAAATATCTGTAGCATTGATGTACATATGCAGTTGAGAAAATATAGAACGAGAACAGAAATATTGTTTTAATAACGGTCCAAAAAAAAGATTTTTTTTAATCTCAGACTTGTTCATGAGAAACGTAACATAACCGTACTTGCAAATTTGTTCTGTCACAGTTCAAAATTAGAAATAAATATTTTTAAATTGTATTTCAGCTCAGAAAGAAACCAGATAAAACTTTCCAAATCAGTATTCCTTGTGGTATTCTGCACAATATTGCCATTATGAGGAATGAATCTGACGTAGCAGAAGAACACTGGTTGACAATCAACCTCAGATGCCATCTGGTCCAGAGGACGGAAAAGACATACGGGACCATTTTGCTACCACTTGTATTCGTAATAAATAGCATGTTTTTGTTTTCAATATGTTCATACATCGTCTGCCATTAATTAAGGATATTGTAAAATTGCAACATAAATTTTACATGATGATCATTTTGATAATTCGTCGAGAGCGAAAATGTGCATTTTCGGTTTCAAAATTGGTACGATAAATTGTGAGAAGTAAGTGCACAGGAAACAAAACCTTCAAGTAACTAAGTACTTCAGTATAAAAAAAAGAAGCGATGTAATTGTTAATTAGACGACGGGGTATCCCGAAACAACAATTAATTCAAGACCGAATGTCGTCAATCTTAGCAATTATAGGTTCCAGTGCGACAATTGAAAAACAATTAAGATTAGTCAAACCAATTGCCAGAACTATATAAATAAAAAAATATGAAACAAATTAACAACTGATGACGAGCATTGAAATGGAAGGATTCTGATTTTAGGAAAGTAAATATAGAGCAATTGCAGCGATATTTCAAACATATTTTGTGCTTTGCAATCTGTCAAAAATATAAACATTGGAAAACTAGGAAAAACCTCTACGTTCATGATATTGCACAAATATGTCCTTATATTTAAGTGATAAGTTTAAATACTTTTCATTTGTTAATAAGTGTTTTTGTTCAGGCATAATTTATGATTCTTTCAAAGATAGAGGTGCATTTGGTGCGGCAAATTTGTAATCACTTTTTTATTCTCAAAATGAGTTGGTTTACAAAATAAAATGTTGCTCGCAACAATTTCTAAAATAGAAATCAACAATAAAACAATGAATTTAATATGTTTAAAACATAGAGGCAAGTGCCTAGGAGAGGAAGATCTGTTCAGAATTGCCACCCATCAATTGCTGTAATAGTTCAATTTTGAGTTCCAGTATTTTTTTTCTTTTCTAGGTTCATCGATCTGAACGTTCAATTTCTCTTGTTTTCCCAATTTATCCTTTAGTGATTGATTATGTATGTCATTAATATATTTCAATACAATAAAAAAAAAAATAAAGATTTTATAATTTGATGTCTCTTTTAATTGATTGATACAAAGGCAAATTTCAGACTAAATAGGTACTTACTACTCGGGTTCCACATTCTATATACAAATTAATAGGACATACCGCTGGAATAGGTAACTTTATACGGCTTGAAATATATAAATCGGTTGGAAATTTCTTTTTTTATGAATAAATGATTCAATAAAAAGTTTCAATAATTTTTAATAAAGATCTGTGTCTTTTTTTCACAGCCGAAAGTATCGCCGTAAGTTATCATTGAAGACAGAACCTTATCCCAACTATTCCAACCAATATGGGAAAAGTTTATATTTTACCTAGTACGTAATATCGAAGAAGGAAAAAGTATCAGAGACTTACTCCAGTGCTGACATGACTTGAACACATCCGTTTGTTAAAATTCATTTTTTTGTTATACGATATTTCCACGTCATGATCCACATTTAAAGTATATAAAGAGAAATATATTACTGTATCATGTGTAAATTAACTCATCATAGATACCAGGATTACATTTTGTATCTACATCAGACGCGCGTTTTGTCTACAAAATACTCATTAGTGTCACGCGAATCCAAAACAAATAAAGTAACTGATAGCAAAATCTCACTTTGAGATTCATCGTTTGAAAATATAAACATGCATTGACAAATTCAATATTATATCAAGAAAGAAGTGTTGACTAAGTGTTTATACAACGTCAAATTTGTCATTAAAATATAATTCTGTTTGTGTTCTTCTTATTTGTTTCTGTTTATCTTATAAAAGTTCAACAATTGTATGTGTTAACATAGGATCAAACCCATTCTACAGGTGTGATTCGGTTTATCAAGATAAATTATCGTATAAGAATACCTAACGGAGGTCAAGTATTGTGGTTGGATCGTGAAGTCAATCTCATCGAAAAATCACATGCTAGGTCACTTACTAATTTTATGTAATTAATTACACGGACATATTTACAAGAAAATAAAACTCTCTGTCAAAATGGTTCCACATTATGATCAGAATGGGAGAAAATCCGGGTTTTTTGTAAGCATAACCAGAAACGCGGTAAAAAAAGAAATATTTTCAAAAATATATATTTTGGGTCGTGAAAGGTCATGAACCGCTTTTTGAAAATCGTAAAAAGAATCTTGAAAGATCTGATGCTACGAACACGATCAAATCATTCTTCAATTAAATGATGATTTATATTTGTTATTGGTACAGAAAAATGTAGATTTGGATCACTAGCCGGGGACTCTTTTGGTTAGAAATAGGGCTATACTCGTGAAATGTCTCTGGATCAAATAATATGATAATACCACACTGACTAGGTGAATTATAGCAATATCAGGCTATTTGTCCGTCCATCGTTAGTTTTATTTGCTTATACAAATTAAAGATTGTTATATTTTGTATTTATATTTTTCATTGCTCAATTTTTTTTAAAGCGAAGATCCTCATCGAGCATTTCGAGGTATAACTATTTTCATACCTTTATCCTGCCTTATTTGATGGACCACGGCTTTGTTTTGTGCTCAAGTCCGTAGTCACGGATTCATTGATCTATAGGGTAATTGTATTTGATGTAAGTTATGAATAAAAGGTGTACATTTTCGACTAGAAAGGTTTCAATAAACCTTGGCCTCAATATCATGCATCACTAGTCAATTTTGATAAATTATATGTTGATTAGTCTTTTACTTATATACCTGTATGCTATAGAGCCAATGTATTTGGTGTATGTGTACATGTCTGTCGGTTTGTTTCATAAATGACGTTGACCTCATTTTCATGGTTCATCGGTTTTTGTCAAGTTTTTATAGTTTTTCAGTTTATAAGATACATAAAGCAATGAGTCAATTGTATTTGATATATTTAATGATAGTAATATGTCTTTATCTTGTTGTTGGTCAGGTTTCATTAAATTTTGACCTTATGTTCCGAATTCAATGGACAATCGTTACTTTCAGATTTGTCAGTTTCTAGTGAACTGTAGGCATCAGAACCATTATGTTAGGTGTACGGGATGCTTGTACCAGTCTGTATGGTATGGTATATCTGACCTTGCTCAACTTTTTATTGAGGATTGATATTCTTTAGCGTATGTGCCACGTCTTGTAAAATATTCTTACTATTACAAATGTTCAACATAAATACTCTCACAAGTAAAGCAGACGAGACATTTCAGCATTTGCGCTGTGATATTCTTTAGTCTGTAATATATAGTTATCTCATTGACAATCATTCCACATCTGATACGTTGTATACAAAAAAATCACAGATCTTAAGAAATTAGTATAACACAAAAGGTTGTGTGGTTATCGTTAAATCTCAGATTAGTAATGAAAGATGCTGTTTTCGCTATAAGATATGGTAGATTTTTAACCTTTTGTGTTAAAATGTTGCATACCCTTGTTATCGGCTAAATAGTAGCGGATACTAGATATGTCTGCCTTAATTGTACTACACCGATTCTCGGAGCTGTATTTTTCACACTCGAACTGATAAAGGTATGATACCGCTAGATATACCAATGTAGATGTTGTAATATTCGAGAATAGAGCTTTAATAACAGTTCAAGATCGGCATCCAGTCAAAGTAAACGTTGAGTGAAAATGTTCCCACTAAGTTTGGTACAACGACGTAAAGGTATTTGAAAACCCTAAACAAACAATTAAAGGGGTTGGCGGGTCTAAATCATTTATATACGATTTCTCTATATTTTCCAATACATAAACTTTATCTTATAGTTAATAGAAAAATAAAATAAAAAGGTGGGGTCACCGTTCATTTGCGCTCACAATCTGCCTTCGAAAGAAGCATACATTTTTGTAAAGGTGGTTTTTTTTTGGTTGAAGTGGTAGGAGAAATAAAGGTAATATCAAAATTAAAAAAGAAATTTATTATAGAAATCGCTCAAATTTTACAATAATTTAGTTTAAGTACAGCTTATATTGAAACTATATTAAAAAATATAGGTCACCGATGAGTTAAAAAAAAGTATTTCAATTTTAAAGCCAAAAAATGGCATTTTTCATCCAAAGGGAGATAATTTGGAACTTTTTCAATGATGGAAACATTTTAAAAGTCATCTGGGGCCAACACGGATTGTTTGTTTTGAATGATTTTTGTACCATATGATAAGTAACAACAACAAAAGGTAACAAATAAAATTTGAAATGAAAAACAAATGTTTATTTTTTCCTGAAATTTGTATACCCTCGAGCCTTCCTAATTAGAAATAACATTGTTTTTGTACCTTTTTAGATTGTATCAGCGTAGCCAATCAATAACAATAGTATGCACGAACGACACTCCATATAGCTGAAGGTAACAACCCTTAAAACAAAGGCAGATGCATTTAAATATACATGTAAACTTTTTTCGACACCTTACGCTCGTGGAGGTCCTTCTATTTTGGAAATCAACTTATCTAGAATTTTTCTAACTTTCGAGGCAATAAAAAATCACTTGAAAGCTTGAATGTTCGTTCTAATCAAAATAACTACACGCTTTCATCAGCTGCAAGTACAGTCAAACCTTAGTAAACCAGACCCTAAATAAACTGGATTCCTGTTCATTCAGGCCTAAGATTAAAGTCCTTTAATTTTCCCTTTAAAGTCTTTGATAAAATATCCTTTGTAAACCGTACCCTGTGTATTCCGAATTCCGGTCTAATGATTCAGTCCCAATACGCTCAATTACATCAAATATAACCTGTCAAAACCAGTTTGTCATACTTTAATTAATTTAAAATGATAACAGTATTAATCGATATCCAATCAAAATATATTTGTTTATACAAGATGACTTTTCATGATTATAAAAATCCAATGCCAGCCGGTTTATACAGGTTTTACTGTATACCAATTGGAAAAAAAATAATATTACCTTCTAATTATTAATATAAAAAAGGAGATATAAAAGGAAAGACTATCCACAAGAGATCAAATGACACAAAGATTAATAACTTTAGGTCACTGTGTGGCCTCCAACAATGCGCAAATATAATTAAGCCCATACAGAATAGTCAGCTATAAAAAGCACCGAAATAAAAAACAATTCAATCGAGAAAACCTATAAGAATGATAACGTTTTTCAACTAGGTGTTGAAATAAGTCCTTTTCCTGTCTTGATTATTTAATTGACACGTTCAATAGTATCGAGCAAGTGCCCTTTAGTGTTTATGTTCCGGACCATATGAGTATTTGGACCATACGCGTATACGTATAGTATTTTCTTACGACTCTATCATTCTTATAGGACTTTGTAGAACGTGAAATGGACATTTTTAATCAACTTCAAATTTTTATTCTTCATAAACATACATTTTTTATGGTCGGCATTTATTTTAAAGGTTGATTTGTATTGTTACTGTTTGTTTTCAATGAAACCCGTAGCCTGAAAACATGGTTTTCCTATTTTCATTTTAGAAAAAAAATTCTGCTGCACTATAGTCACAAATTGGGGACTTCCCAAATGTGACATAACCGGAATAAACATCATTTTGACACATTTTCTATAACTGAAATGATTGCTAGCGTGCTTCATGTTGGTTTGAAGGTTTTCCTCTCGACTGGTTAACTAATGCAAGATTGCATTTATTCAAACTGATATCGGTCTAGAAATGAATTTTAACATTTGTTCACAAGTGACAGGTGCCTGCCATGTCGTTTTCAAACTTTTAACTGTTATAAAAATAAAACGAACCACAATAGATAAGTTGAAGCGAAAACCAGTCATGATTTATAATACGGTTAAAAATACCGACGGGTTATTATAAATCCAGAATAAAGTTGATGCATATATTCTTACTGGAAACTAGACGGGAACACATTGTATATACATGAGACCCCTAATATTCTTTAAGATTCAATAAAGGCAACAGTAGTTTACCGCTGTTCGTAACGCATAACTAGACAGAGAAAAAAAAATCCGGATTACAAACTCAAACTGATGGAAACTCATCAAATATAAGAGGAGAACAACAACACAACAGAAACTCAATATGTGCAAGATAATAATTAGGTCTTATCTAGTCTTCTGCACTTTTAAACGTAACCATCTCTGCTGACTGCACCGGTGTCATTCGATTTATCGTGAGAATTGATTTTGAAAGAATACTAACGCTGGTCATGGATTGCGATTGGATCGTGAAAGATCTTGTACGGATCCTGAATGTAATCAAATGTTAATTCTACCTCAAAATATGTACAAAAAAATCGCTGAATTTTAAGAACGCGATTGAAATAAGTCCTTTTCCTGTCTCTATGAAGTTAGTTTGGTTTCAATACGGCCATGTTTTACAGACAGGCAGTTGGGTATGTTTTATTCAATCACTTAATAAATCAGTTGATTAAATGTTGATGCATTGATTATTTAATTGACATGTTCAATAGTATCGAACAAGTGCCCTTTAGTGTTTATGTTCCGGACCATATGAGTATTTGGACCATACGCGTATGGTCATGACCAAATGCGTATACTCATATGGTCATGACCAAATGCGTATACTTATATGGTCCGAACATACGCGTATGGTCCGACCGTACCTTATGGTCGGACCATATGAGTATAATACCCGTTTGGTTATTAACGGACCGGACCATATGAGTATGTGGACCATATAGGTATTTTTTCAAATATACAATAGAAATAATACGTATAAATTTTTCATTTCAAAAGCTACCTAAACATTAAATATTGATGCCACAGTCAGTTGATCTTCATTTTCATCGCTAATTGTATTCGTGTATGCTTTTGTATACTTATAATGACATTCACACGGTACCATACATGTAGTTTTTCTGCGATTGCTTGTTTTGGCTGCGTACAATGATATCGACTCGGACAATTCCGATGTGTCTACGGTGTTTTTAAGAAACTCTAGATTTCCAATATCGCAAAATGAACATCACAGATCAAATTAAATAAAGCAAGGATTTGTATAGTTAGTCTAACTTTACAAATCCTTGAATGAAGGCAGTAGTTATTTCATGGCTCTTAAATGCTATTTTACCGGTCTTATAATTAAGATTAAAATAGAAGTATAGAAATAAAAATAGAAAAAAAATAAAGAAACATACACTTGTAATATTCAAAAATGTCTTAAAAAAATCATGAACTTTAAAAAAAATCATGATTCTTGCCGGTGATGTCACATTCTTTACACAATAAAATTCATTTTGAAATATGTTCATTTGATTTTGACATCTTCTTATGATTGTATTCACAAATAGAAAGTAATAATAACTGTGTGAAATTGGTTTTTTTTTTTAATATACAATAAAATGACATTTTAGTGACGTAAATACCACAAGGGTCACACCTAATGAAGAGTTTGAAAGTATACGTGTTGATTACCCCGACCATACACGTATGGTCCAGATACTCATATGGTCCGGAACATTTACACACATCCGCAATACATATAATGGCTATAAGCGATACTCGTAAACTAATGGAAGATAGTAGGACAATTAATGAAGGCAATGGAAACGATCTAAGCGTACCTTCACTATTGAACACTTTTATTAGCTTATTATCGAGTATTGATAAAAGATTGCAAGTTGTTAAAAAAGGGATTGAAAATTTCGGTTAATTTAGAAATATAATAACATTCTTGACCAGTAGGGTTATAACTAATGAGCAGGGACTAAAAACATGTCAAACAACAGTTACGGAACTTGAAACCAATGTCAAAGGGATAGGAAACCTATTTGACGATGTAAAAGCTCGATGCGACAGAAAAAAAATCATCACCGAGAAAAACTCAAAGGAGCTCGAACAAACAAAAGCCTGTATAAATAAACTATTCAAAAAATTATCAAAATTAAGTGACCAGCGGCAAGAATGCAACTGTCAAACAGAGCTTGAAAACATGAAGGCAAAAGTGCTCGACCTTCAGTGCCGCTCCATGAAGAACAATTTTTTTTTTACCGGGATTTATAACGTCAAAGATGAAAACACCGAAGAACTTCTCCGTTGTTTCCTTAACAACGAACTAGGCATTGACTTTACAATAGAGTTTGGAGACGTTCACATGTTTGGTCGATATCAAGGTGGCGGAAGACCCATTATAGCACGTTTCTTATATCATTGTGACCTACAGTACGTTTTAGATAATGCATACAGGCTACGGCACACAAGATACGGCATTAAGCAACAATTCTCAAAAGAAATAGTGGACAGGAGACGAAAGCTGTATCCTATAATGAAAGAGGCAAAGCGAAACAGGAAAATTGCAACACTCGTTCGAGATGGCCTCTTTATAGACAATTAGCTTTACCAAATCCCTGACGATGCCAAGATAGCAGATATCCCATAACAAGATGGCAGTCTACCGACACGCCAAGGTGGATCTTCGCCGCTACGCCAAAGTGATGCCACACCACAGCGTCTTAGCTACGCCTCACCACAAGGTCAAAGTGACGCCCCATCAACGCATTTTGAACGACCAAAATCAACCCCCTCATCTGATAGCAACCCCAAGAAACGACCCCGCACAGGTTCAACTCCGAAGGCTCATTACTAGGATTGCCGAGGAGCGCAACATATTGACAGTTCGGCACTATTTGATACAGTATCCAGAATTGGAAAGTTTAATCCGAAAACATGATGTTGTTTGCTTTGTTGAATCAAAAACTGACGATATGGATGATATTCATTTATCTGGTTACACATTAAAATTCAAAAATAGACGTAAAATATCAAGAGTAAAATCAGGTAGCATTGTAATCGGGTATAGAGAAAATCTGAATAACTCTATAGAAGTGATTGAAACAAATAGTAATTTTGTTCTTTGGTGTAAAATTTCAAAATTTTTAAATAACGAGGATATACTTTTTGGAGTCGTCTATATCCCACCAGAGTATACATCATACTCCTCCCCTGATGCATTCAATGAAATTGAAAGTGAATACTTGGAATTTTCTACAAAATTTGAACATTTTGTTATTATTGGTGATTTTAACGCACGTACCTCAAATGAAAAAGATTATGTATTTTTTGATGAAAAAGATATAAGTATTGATTTGGAGTGTGTATCTATAAATGATGTATGTAACTTAGAATTGTATAATATACCCAGAGATCGTATTAGTATGGATAAAGGGAAAACACGTTACGGTAGTAATCTGCTTGACTTATGTAAATGTAACAACTTATTCATTATGAATGGTAGACAGGGAAATGATAAAACTGTGAAATTTACCTGCAGAAATGCTAGAGATGTAGACTATTGCTTGAGTACTGTTAACGTTTTAGAAAAACTTATTGATTTTGATGTACTAGAATTTTCACTCTTGTATTCAGATGTTCATTGTCCATTGTATTTACGCTTAGAAAGCAACTCATTGGTCACAGATTGTAATGAACAGGACAGTCCAAATGTTCAGTCAAGAGAAAAGATTAATAAATGGGATCATAAAATGGTACCTGAATTTAGAGCTCATATAAATGTTGATAGATAAGACAGGTTGTTACGTAATTTGAAAAATGTAAATTTAGAAAAAATTGATGATAACAATGTCAACGCATAAATAAGATTGGATTAGTTGTTTAAGAATCTGCTAAGACAACGTTTGGAACACGAACTGATAAACCAAAAAAGCGAGCCCCTAAAAAGAAGGGAGACAAGCCATGGTTTAATTATGACTGCAAATTTGCGAGGCAAAACTTTAGAAAGCTTAAACGCAGGCTCAAATGTTCACCTTCGCTTTTATTATACAACGAAGTTAAAGATTCTGAGAGGAAATATAAACAAGTTATGGACAAAGCCATAAAAACTCATAGGCGTGATATGATTAAAAGATTAAAAAAACCTCAGATCTCAAAATTCAAAAGAGTATTGGAATATTTTGAATAAGCGGGAACACACGAAACAACCGGACATTAATTTTGATAATTTACTAATTTTTTTCAGAGATCTAAATTCAGACACATCCGATTGATTTACCAAATATAGACCAAGATGCTTTAGATGATTTAAACGGTACACTTAATGGTCCAATTACAAAGGACGAGATATTGAATTGTATTAAGAAACTAAAAAGTAAAAAGCCTGTGGCGAGTTTATGACTATAAATGAATATATTAAATCTTCTAGTGATTTTTTAATTGATGTATATGTTGAATTGTTTAACTTAGTTTTTAGAACTGGGATTATACCAGAATCTTGGGTAATTGGCACGATCAAACCATTTTATAAGAATAAGGGAAACAAATTTGATCCAAAAAACTATAGACCAATCACAATTGTAAGTTGTGTTGGGAAATTATTCTCTTCGATTTTATGTTATAGATTATCAAATTTTTCCGATGAATTTTGATTAATAAATGAAAATCAGTTTGGATTTAGAAGTGGCTAGTCGGTTGCATATTTATACTGCACTCTTTCTTTGAAATTTTGAAATTAAAAAATAAAAAAATGTTTTGTGCATTTGTAGATTTTGAAAAAGCGTTTGACACAGTCAGAAGAGACGCTTTATGGTATAAAATGTTATTGAATCACATAAATGGTCAGATGTATAACAAAATTTATAAGATGTATGATAATATTAAGTCATGTTTATCTTATAATGGCAAAATCAGATTATTTTTCATGCAATATTGGCCTACGACAAGGGGAAAACTTATCACCTTTTCTGTTCTCACTTTTCTTAAATGATTTGGAAAACTTTTTTATCAACGAGAACCTGATTGGTTTGAACACTATTGAAGATGCACTCGAGGAAAAATTAGATATTTTTGGTAAACTGTTTGCAATCCTCTATGCAGATGATACTGTGTTAATGGCAGAATCGGCCAAAAATCTTCAATTATTTCTAGATAAATTCCACTCATATTGTGATGTCTGGAAAATGAAAGTTAATGTAGAAAACAACCAATTGTAATTTTTAGTAATGGGAGACAACCTAAAAATCTCAGTTTTACATATGATAACTCTGTTATAGATATCGTTCAAGAATTCAACTATCTTGGGATCTATTTTTTCAAAAAATGGGACATTTAAACACTGTAGAAAACACTTAGCAGAAAAAGCTACAAAGGCAATGTATGAGTTAGTCATAAAAGGGAGAAAACATTGGTTATCTATTAGTTGTCAATTAGATTTATTTGACCAGTTAGTAAAACCGGTCTTATTGTACGGTTGTGAAATCTGGGGGTTTGGGAATAACGACATTTTGGAGAGAGTTCAATCAAAATTCTGTAAGCTTCTTCTGCACCTAAAGTCTTCTACTCCAAATTGCGTAATATATGGTGAATTTGCACGATATCCCATTAATTTAGATATTAAATTCCGTATGGTATCATTTTGGCTGGAATTAGTATGTGGTAAACCGACTAAATTATCAGCGACATTTATAAACTACTGTTTAACATGTTTAAGCTGTCAAATGAAAATAATGTAAAGTTTAGATGGTTAAACCATGTTGAATCTATTTTTAATGAAACGGGATTATCTTTTGTGTGGTTATCTCAAACATGTATTAGTGACATTTGGCTAAAGAATACAATCAGAACATCACTTCAAGATCAGTTTCAACAAACATGGTTTTCAAATGTGCAAGCATGTTCGAAGACATTAAATTATCGAATTGTTAAGGATACTTTTGGGTTTGAGAACTATTTTGATATTTTAGAATTTCGTGATATTCATACTTTATGCAAATTAAGAACCATCAACCATAAATTACCCATTGAGATTGGGAGATGGACAAATATTCACAGATATAGACGAAATTGTAAATTATGTGGCTCTAAAGATCTTGGAGATGAGTACCATTTTATTATGATGTGCACATAGATGTCAGTAAAAAGAAACGAATGTTTTGATAAAAAATATGTAAATCGTCCAAATATAATAATGTAATAAAATTATGAATTTAAATATAAAATCTAAATTGAGAAAGCTGTGTACTTTCATTAGATTTATAAATTCCCATGTGTGCCCTCCTGGCTAAATACTATCAGTATAATTGTAAATAGTGTATATATTTTTGCTCTGTTTATTCATGTATTTATGCCTGTATGTCATGTAGTGCCTGTATACCATTGTAAGTGCACAGGTTTGACAGAATAAAGATATATCTAACACCAGAAAATAAACGACACGTCATGTTAAATCACTAGTTTTAATAACGCCAAGATGAACAACAGAGCCCTGTTTGCTTTTATTTCAATTATAAAATTATTTGTATCGATTGTCATGTTTAACTGATGTAATGTGGAAGCATATATTAATATAATAGTTGGTTGTTATACTGAACATTTCATCTGTGGGATATACTCTTTTTGCTTTGCAATCAATTATCTGAAACAACCTGCCGTTTATTTTATATATTATTGTTGAATCTATAAAAACTGTGGAAGCTTTTACAATATTGCTTTTAATTGGAAAAACTTATACTATAAATTTGCATATCCATGCATGTTTGTGCATGTTAGGGTAATCTGGACTTTGTTAGTTCTGTATACTTTTCTTTTTGTTCTCTTACATATTTTTGAGTTTAGTGTGACGTCCATTTTCCGAACTGATACAGTTGATTTTTGTTTAGTGAAGCAGCTAAAGCTCCTCCTTTCCAGCTGAGTGATATTTTCTAATCGGTAACCTTGACTGTTGTCTGCATTTTGGACGAGTTGTAGCCCCTATGACTCATTCCCCATTTCCATTCTCATTTTTTTTTATACAGAACTGTTTACCTTTCAAGCATATCAGTGTGTTATGTCACGTTTTGATTTTGATATCTTTTCGAAACGCAAAATTAGAAGACATAGTTTAATGTATAAATACGTTAACAAATACCAATGGAAAGCTAAGTTCATTATCAATCACAACAACAAATAAAAACAACTTATTAATTCATGGGACACAAACATGATACAAACAGTTTTCTGGATCAAAGATTAAATCCTGGTTTAAAACGTTCATGTAGATAATCAAAACGGTTTTCCCGATTTCAAGATTAGATCATCATAAACTAATATGAAATAATTTCTATAAGTGGACGTACATGTATGTTTTAGATAAAAAATCACAAAGGCTTCCACGTAAACTTGTGTCTCGCCTGCTATCGACTATGTCAGTGTAACGGTGCTTTGATGAATAAAAAAATTAGGCCATTTATCAGTAAAATACAGATTTTAAAAGAAAATGAACTTTCCCTCTTTTACGTGTACCTTAGAGGTCGGCATTTTTGTTATTTTTTATCTTCGAACTAATTAGCTGCAAGGCATAAATTTTAATTTTTTAAAATGGAGCTCAACATTGGTATTTTCATAATCATTCAATAATTGTGGAAACAAAAATAAGGTGTATCTTGAAGTAACAGCAAAATATTTGATTTTTTATCTGACACGCATGTTATCATTTGACCATACAAACCGGGATCGTTCAAATCCTAAAAAATATTATACAAAACATACCAAGAAACACGCTCATAGATGATACAAATCCAAAATAACGAAGAATATTCATCCAACTCATCCCCTGTTCACCTTTATGGAATGAATAAACTGCAAAAATAAATTTGTGCATCAACTGTATGGTTATTGTAGCTAATACGCATGTTATTAAATACTTTCTTGTGTGCATACAAATGTTGAATTCACAACGGTAATACTTGAACATATAGATAATTTAAAAAAAGCATTTCAGGTCAATTAACCATTTTAAATAACCAATTAATCACCTGCAAGGAAATGAGAAAGGCGAATGTTTCTAAAACTGCGTACCAAATACCATAGACTTGTCATAAGAGGTTCTGTTTTGCCTATCTTAATATAAACTAAAAATTGCAAACGTCTTATTGACATTATACTTAAAAGTGCGTATACAGCTGGATATCAAATATCATCGTAAAACAATCTGATAACAAACTTCAGCATGTAAAATAACTCAAAGTCAATACATTTTGACTCAAGAGAACTACAAGCTTTACCATCTTTATTGAAACGTGATCTGCATAACATATATCATTGACCTACCACTAGTAACTCACCTAAAACTGACCCAAATATGTAATAATATATATATGTCAATATAACAAAAGTGTAAAAGTTAACTGACCATCACTGAATAGTTGAACAAAATAAACGTTCTTAATTGAGATATGCCAATCCTGATATAAATGCATACCAACATAAAATTGACATAACACTAGTACTTTACTGTAACCTGACCTATATATACTAATACCTGACTTATGCATGTAAATGTAGCAAAATGTTAAATCCAATAGACCAAGACCGAGAAGGCGGGCTTTGTAGACGAGAAAAACGTGATAATGTGACTGCCTGTCTGTACGATATTTGAACTTATTGTAACACGTTATCGTTTCACATACTAGTAGTCACCGAATTTTGTATTTTTTAGTGAGAGAACATCATCTTTATAGCGGAACGTAAAGTTAAAGGATATTGCTAACTTCTTGTCTTTCTTTCTAAGGATGTCCTGTATGAAGCCAGTCTCATAACTTTAATGAAGAAATGGTCAGAATGGGTTCACGTTGGAATTACGACAGTCTGTTGAAAAACATGTCCTCCAAATGCAACATATGTTGTCAATAAAAAAAAATAAGCATTTTGATAATGTCAGTTTCAGAGAAAAAATTTTTGAATCAGAGTTAATCTTTACAAAGTGGATTTATCCGTCCTCAAGATAAGATACTTTTTTATGAAACAAAACAATACCAACTCTTCCAATTTGTCTTTTAGTTTGGAATGGGGATTACTCGTGTTAAGTGTAGAAAACTTAAATGTTGTAACACTATTGCAAGATGAGAGAGTCTTAGATTGTGCGTACTGTAAAAGATCTTTTGAATATTTTAGTATCCACATCTCATTCACGCAACCTCTAGAATAGGCAGTTTCACAATAACTTTGAAGCCCTTCTTTGATTGCTGATAACATAGATATTAAAGGATCTTAAAAATTAATGTAGAATGCAGTCACAGAAATAATTATATTATAAGTAGTTTGCACTAGTGACAACTTTACAACGCTAGATAAAAATGACAAGGAAAGGTAACATCCGGCCACCAACAGAAGAGCCTTAGTGGTCGAATGGACAGTGCATTACGCATAGTGCTGAAAGGCGATTTAGTGCCACAATATCTCAGTAGAATGAGTTAGAATCCCGCCCAGTGTGTATACACAAATTTGCTATCGACAATTGACGGCTCTTACATTGTTGGGTTTATATTTAGACGAACTATATTTACAGAATGGGTTTTCAGCCTTATCCCAATCATTGGTGATCCGATGGATAAAATCTGTCGAAGAGTTGTTACTGGTTCAGACGTATTTAAATATATATATATATATATATATACAACTCGTCTAAACATCAACCCAACAATGTTAGATCTGTAAATTTGCTTTCGCAAATTTTTGGTTCTTCCCTCGCCGGGATTCGAACCCATGCTACTGTAATATCGTGACACCAAATCGCCTGCACTGCAGCCGTCCCGCTAGACCACACGACCACCTGGGCTCTCAAAAAAAGAGCTTTCGGTGGCCATATGTTACCTTTCCACGTCAGTTTTAATTTAGCGGCGTACTACAGTACATGATATATAAGGCATGAAGATGTTATTGTTACAGATCAGCTAATATATATATATATAAAATGACTGAATAAATAGTCAACGATAAATCTTACGGGGCGATGGATCATATAAACATGATGCAGTACACTACATAATATAATATATAACAAGTGTAAAAGAATACAACATCACCAAAAACACAATAAAACGAACAATATGTTAGATATTTCGGATAACAGATATCCTTCTTCGGTAATTGCACGATGAAAAATGAATCATGTCAATTCAAATTAAGACTCTATCAAAATCTTGATTTATACAATTTAAGCGAACGCTGGAACAATTTTGAAATTTTCAAACACACCGCAAAGACTACAAAAATATGCCAAAAATAAAAAAAGTTATTTACGATGTGAACTGGCACAACTCTAAATTCCCAAAGGTGTTGACAGTTGAGATGTTAAACAACTGCGTGGAAATACAGTCCCAATAAACAGTCCTGACCGATCTAAACTGGTATGATATTTAAAATATGACAACGGTAGGGCAGTTGCATCAGAGACTGCGTATTTAAACATCTAAAAAATATAGTAATTTGATGATAAGAAAATTGAGTAATAAATGTTTACTAAGGTTAAGTAATAGAACGTGGCTGCGTACTTACACATCCTTGCCAACTGTAATCAAAACTTATATAATTCAAAAATTCCTGAAAGTGTAAGGGTCCAGTACGGAAGCCGTAGTAACTGGCCACAAGTGATGACAGGAAATTAGTGATGGTAGGAAAAATGAGTGACTCTTCTATGTTTTTTCATTAATGCCCTCTGGGGAAACTGTCCTCAGCTTTCTTATCCAAAAACTTTCCCGAGCAAGTCTGTCGGCCTTTGACCAATCCTCGTTGTGATCTATGATAGCGATGGTAAGTTTTTAAAGATCAGCTTGGGCATGCCCATGTGATCTTAAATGACGACTTACGGGGAGGTCGGGCTTGCATGTGTAGTCGCTACGATGACCATTCATGCGTTTGTTGAATGGCTGTTCTGTCTCGCCAACATACTGCATGCCACATCGACACTGAAGAATGTATACAACATTCTGGGTTTTGCAAGTTACATTACAAAATATTGTGTACACAGACCCAGTGGAGTGGCAAGTAAATGTTTGAGTATTCACTATTTGTTGGCAAGTCAGACATCGTTTGTTACCACACGACTTGCACCATCCTGTAGTTGAACAGCTTTTATTAGAGGAGACGGCAGCTTTTACAAATAAGTCTTTTAGACTTGCTGGTCTCCGAAAAGCTAAGACAGGAGGATCGGGAAAGATTTTGGATAATTTTGGGTGATTGGCAATACTTTGCCAATTGGCACGGATCAAACGTGAAAGGTTTGAAAAAGCGGGATTGTATGTTAACACAAATGGAACTATTTTGCTGCGCCTCTTCTTTTTGTACTGTAACAGGTCTTTGCGGCTGTTATTGTTAGCACGCGCAAACCCCTTATCTATGTCCCATTTCTTATAACCTCGTTTGATTAGAAATCCGCGCAGTTCCTGTAACCGCTGAGTGACAGCCTCCTCAGAGGAGCAAATCCGCTTTACTCTGAGAGCTTGACTGTACGGGATACTTTTTGTACAGTGTTTGGGGTGACAGCTTTGGGGAGAAAGGTACTGATGTTTATCTGTAGGTTTACAGTAGAGGTCTGTTGATATGACACCGTCCTTTATAGATGTAGTTGTGTCCAAGAAAGATATCTTAGAGTCGGATATTTCATATGTAAATTTAATTGACTGGTGGGCGTTGTTTGCATGTCTGATAAAAGCATCCAATTTTTGTTGGGATTCGATCCATTTCATGTCAACATCATCGATGAAACGGAACCAAGACAGAGGTTTGGATAAAGATGATGAAATAATATGTTTCTCTAATTTGCCCATGAAAATATTGGCGTAAGACGGTGCCATTTTCGTCCCCATCGCTGTCCCGTTTATTTGAAGGTAATTATCACCATTAAAGGTAAAATTGTTGCATTTAAGGACCAGAGTAAGCAGCTGGACTAAACATTCGGTTGGTGGTTCTAAAGTGTTGCGAGAGTCCCATATTTCCCTACACGATTGTATTCCGTCATCATGAGGTATGTTGGTATACAAGGAGGTGACATCTAAAGTGACAAGGAGGGTTTCCGGAGGAAGAGGGTTCATGGATTCCATTTTGCGAAGATAATCTGTAGTGTCTTGAATGTGAGAAGGAAGATTTTCTACATGACATCTTAAATGAAAGTCTACAAATTCGGAGATTTTTTCAGTCGGGTGGCCGTTAGCGGATACAATGGGTCGACCAGGATTGTTAACCTTGTGTATTTTAGGAAGAAGATACAATCGACCAGGCTTGGCGTTCACTGGTTTTAAATATCCAATTGTATCCTCATCTATGTGACCGTCATTGTGCATGGTTTGTAACGCAGTGATAATTTTGGAACTAAACTCGGAAGTAGGGTCATAGTCAAGTTTCTTATAAAATCTCTCATCAGAGAGCTGACGCTCTGCTTCCGCGATGTAGTTGGCTTTGTCCATTATCACAACGGCACTTCCCTTGTCTGCTGGTTTTATAACAATATCATGTCGGTTTCTCAGCGATTGTATGGCTTTTTTCTCGTCAGGAGTGGTGTTATAAAACGACGAGTATTTGTTGCTGGCGAGATGTACAACATCCGATTTGATTTTGTCAATAACATCTTCCAGTGTAGCAGATTTGCTAGGCTTTGGAATCCATGAACTCTTCTTCTTAAAATGCGGAATTATGATTTCGTCCTCCGAGTTGGACGTGGCTGTGTCTCCCTCATTATCCTCCTCTCTATCCTTGTTACCAAAATATTCTTTAATTCTGAGGGTTCTGGCAAAGTTATTGAGGTCATCCTCCAGTTTCATATTATCTATGTTACTTGGAGTAGGGCAAAAATTCAAACCCTTAGATAAGACTTTGGTTTCATCCTCAGTTAAAGAGACTGTTGACAAATTGACAACTGTGTTGTTGGGATTGGCCGTAATATGAATTTTTCTTCGAAATCTACGGTTGCGAGGCTTTTTACTAGACTTTTTTGAAGGACTGTTTAAAGGGTGGGTAACTTTCACGCCGTCACGTTTAAATTTGTTTATCTGCTTGACATGAAGCTTATGTGACTCAATACGTTTGATATCACTAAGGCGTACTTGAATTTCGTCAAGTTCAAGACCAGATAATAGGTCACGAGATCGGCAGTGCAAGTCATCACTAAGTTTGTATAGATTATTAACCTGATGAATTGCTTCTTGACGTAAAAGATTCATCAGGCTAAAGGAACTATTGTATAGAATAGTGTTCCATCTATGTAAAAATCTGTTTGACTTATCGCCTGTTGTAAGTGGCGAAGCTTTTAAAACTAACCCTTTTGGAATAATTCCTTGGTCAATGTACGTTTCTAAATTTGAAATATGATGTTCTGTTTTGATAATTTTGATAGTAAAAGATCTTAATTTCTTAAAATAAAATTGCAAATGCATGATGGAATAAGCAGTAAGAATATCGGATCGAGTGAGCACACTCAATGCAAACTACAAAAAGGTAAAAATATTAAATGACTGAATAAATAGTCAACGATAAATCTTACGGGGCGATGGATCATATAAACATGATGCAGTACACTACATAATATAATATATAACAAGTCTAAAAGAATACAACATCACCAAAAACACAATAAAACGAACAATATGTTAGATATTTCGGATAACAGATATCCTTCTTCGGTAATTGCACGATGAAAAATGAATCATGTCAATTCAAATTAAGACTCTATCAAAATCTTGATTTATACAATTTAAGCGAACGCTGGAACAATTTTAAAATTTTCAAACACACCGCAAAGACTACAAAAATATGCCAAAAATAAAAAAAGTTATTTACGATGTGAACTGGCACAACTCTAAATTCCCAAAGGTGTTGACAGTTGAGATGTTAAACAACTGCGTGGAAATACAGTCCCAATAAACAGTCCTGACCGATCTAAACTGGTATGATATTTAAAATATGACAACGGTAGGGCAGTTGCATCAGAGACTGCGTATTTAAACATCTAAAAAATATAGTAATTTGATGATAAGAAAATTGAGTAATAAATGTTTACTAAGGTTAAGTAATAGAACGTGGCTGCGTACTTACACATCCTTGCCAACTGTAATCAAAACTTATATAATTCAAAAATTCCTGAAAGTGTAAGGGTCCAGTACGGAAGCCGTAGTAACTGGCCACAAGTGATGACAGGAAATTAGTGATGGTAGGAAAAATGAGTGACTCTTCTATGTTTTTTCATTAATGCCCTCTGGGGAAACTGTCCTCAGCTTTCTTATCCAAAAACTTTCCCGAGCAAGTCTGTCGGCCTTTGACCAATCCTCGTTGTGATCTATGATAGTGATGGTAAGTTTTTTAAGATCAGCTTGGGCATGCCCATGTGATCTTAAATGACGACTTACGGGGAGGTCGGGCTTGCATGTGTAGTCGCTACGATGACCATTCATGCGTTTGTTGAATGGCTGTTCTGTCTCGCCAACATACTGCATGCCACATCGACACTGAAGAATGTATACAACATTCTGGGTTTTGCAAGTTACATTACAAAATATTGTGTACACAGACCCAGTGGAGTGGCAAGTAAATGTTTGAGTATTCACTATTTGTTGGCAAGTCAGACATCGTTTGTTACCACACGACTTGCACCATCCTGTAGTTGAACAGCTTTTATTAGAGGAGACGGCAGCTTTTACAAATAAGTCTTTTAGACTTGCTGGTCTCCGAAAAGCTAAGACAGGAGGATCGGGAAAGATTTTGGATAATTTTGGGTGATTGGCAATACTTTGCCAATTGGCACGGATCAAACGTGAAAGGTTTGAAAAAGCGGGATTGTATGTTAACACAAATGGAACTATTTTGCTGCGCCTCTTCTTTTTGTACTGTAACAGGTCTTTGCGGCTGTTATTGTTAGCACGCGCAAACCCCTTATCTATGTCCCATTTCTTATAACCTCGTTTGATTAGAAATCCGCGCAGTTCCTGTAACCGCTGAGTGACAGCCTCCTCAGAGGAGCAAATCCGCTTTACTCTGAGAGCTTGACTGTACGGGATACTTTTTGTACAGTGTTTGGGGTGACAGCTTTGGGGAGAAAGGTACTGATGTTTATCTGTAGGTTTACAGTAGAGGTCTGTTGATATGACACCGTCCTTTATAGATGTAGTTGTGTCCAAGAAAGATATCTTAGAGTCGGATATTTCATATGTAAATTTAATTGACTGGTGGGCGTTGTTTGCATGTCTGATAAAAGCATCCAATTTTTGTTGGGATTCGATCCATTTCATGTCAACATCATCGATGAAACGGAACCAAGACAGAGGTTTGGATAAAGATGATGAAATAATATGTTTCTCTAATTTGCCCATGAAAATATTGGCGTAAGACGGTGCCATTTTCGTCCCCATCGCTGTCCCGTTTATTTGAAGGTAATTATCACCATTAAAGGTAAAATTGTTGCATTTAAGGACCAGAGTAAGCAGCTGGACTAAACATTCGGTTGGTGGTTCTAAAGTGTTGCGAGAGTCCCATATTTCCCTACACGATTGTATTCCGTCATCATGAGGTATGTTGGTATACAAGGAGGTGACATCTAAAGTGACAAGGAGGGTTTCCGGAGGAAGAGGGTTCATGGATTCCATTTTGCGAAGATAATCTGTAGTGTCTTGAATGTGAGAAGGAAGATTTTCTACATGACATCTTAAATGAAAGTCTACAAATTCGGAGATTTTTTCAGTCGGGTGGCCGTTAGCGGATACAATGGGTCGACCAGGATTGTTAACCTTGTGTATTTTAGGAAGAAGATACAATCGACCAGGCTTGGCGTTCACTGGTTTTAAATATCCAATTGTATCCTCATCTATGTGACCGTCATTGTGCATGGTTTGTAACGCAGTGATAATTTTGGAACTAAACTCGGAAGTAGGGTCATAGTCAAGTTTCTTATAAAATCTCTCATCAGAGAGCTGACGCTCTGCTTCCGCGATGTAGTTGGCTTTGTCCATTATCACAACGGCACTTCCCTTGTCTGCTGGTTTTATAACAATATCATGTCGGTTTCTCAGCGATTGTATGGCTTTTTTCTCGTCAGGAGTGGTGTTATAAAACGACGAGTATTTGTTGCTGGCGAGATGTACAACATCCGATTTGATTTTGTCAATAACATCTTCCAGTGTAGCAGATTTGCTAGGCTTTGGAATCCATGAACTCTTCTTCTTAAAATGCGGAATTATGATTTCGTCCTCCGAGTTGTACGTGGCTGTGTCTCCCTCATTATCCTCCTCTCTATCCTTGTTACCAAAATATTCTTTAATTCTGAGGGTTCTGGCAAAGTTATTGAGGTCATCCTCCAGTTTCATATTATCTATGTTACTTGGAGTAGGGCAAAAATTCAAACCCTTAGATAAGACTTTGGTTTCATCCTCAGTTAAAGAGACTGTTGACAAATTGACAACTGTGTTGTTGGGATTGGCCGTAATATGAATTTTTCTTCGAAATCTACGGTTGCGAGGCTTTTTACTAGACTTTTTTGAAGGACTGTTTAAAGGGTGGGTAACTTTCACGCCGTCACGTTTAAATTTGTTTATCTGCTTGACATGAAGCTTATGTGACTCAATACGTTTGATATCACTAAGGCGTACTTGAATTTCGTCAAGTTCAAGACCAGATAATAGGTCACGAGATCGGCAGTGCAAGTCATCACTAAGTTTGTATAGATTATTAACCTGATGAATTGCTTCTTGACGTAAAAGATTCATCAGGCTAAAGGAACTATTGTATAGAATAGTGTTCCATCTATGTAAAAATCTGTTTGACTTATCGCCTGTTGTAAGTGGCGAAGCTTTTAAAACTAACCCTTTTGGAATAATTCCTTGGTCAATGTACGTTTCTAAATTTGAAATATGATGTTCTGTTTTGATAATTTTGATAGTAAAAGATCTTAATTTCTTAAAATAAAATTGCAAATGCATGATGGAATAAGCAGTAAGAATATCGGATCGAGTGAGCACACTCAATGCAAACTACAAAAAGGTAAAAATATTAAATGACTGAATAAATAGTCAACGATAAATCTTACGGGGCGATGGATCATATAAACATGATGCAGTACACTACATAATATAATATATAACAAGTCTAAAAGAATACAACATCACCAAAAACACAATAAAACGAACAATATGTTAGATATTTCGGATAACAGATATCCTTCTTCGGTAATTGCACGATGAAAAATGAATCATGTCAATTCAAATTAAGACTCTATCAAAATCTTGATTTATACAATTTAAGCGAACGCTGGAACAATTTTAAAATTTTCAAACACACCGCAAAGACTACAAAAATATGCCAAAAATAAAAAAAGTTATTTACGATGTGAACTGGCACAACTCTAAATTCCCAAAGGTGTTGACAGTTGAGATGTTAAACAACTGCGTGGAAATACAGTCCCAATAAACAGTCCTGACCGATCTAAACTGGTATGATATTTAAAATATGACAACGGTAGGGCAGTTGCATCAGAGACTGCGTATTTAAACATCTAAAAAATATAGTAATTTGATGATAAGAAAATTGAGTAATAAATGTTTACTAAGGTTAAGTAATAGAACGTGGCTGCGTACTTACACATCCTTGCCAACTGTAATCAAAACTTATATAATTCAAAAATTCCTGAAAGTGTAAGGGTCCAGTACGGAAGCCGTAGTAACTGGCCACAAGTGATGACAGGAAATTAGTGATGGTAGGAAAAATGAGTGACTCTTCTATGTTTTTTCATTAATGCCCTCTGGGGAAACTGTCCTCAGCTTTCTTATCCAAAAACTTTCCCGAGCAAGTCTGTCGGCCTTTGACCAATCCTCGTTGTGATCTATGATAGTGATGGTAAGTTTTTTAAGATCAGCTTGGGCATGCCCATGTGATCTTAAATGACGACTTACGGGGAGGTCGGGCTTGCATGTGTAGTCGCTACGATGACCATTCATGCGTTTGTTGAATGGCTGTTCTGTCTCGCCAACATACTGCATGCCACATCGACACTGAAGAATGTATACAACATTCTGGGTTTTGCAAGTTACATTACAAAATATTGTGTACACAGACCCAGTGGAGTGGCAAGTAAATGTTTGAGTATTCACTATTTGTTGGCAAGTCAGACATCGTTTGTTACCACAC
Organism: Mytilus trossulus; assembly: GCF_036588685.1. NCBI lineage: Eukaryota > Metazoa > Mollusca > Bivalvia > Mytilida > Mytilidae > Mytilus > Mytilus trossulus. The sequence continues at coordinate 14,750,116 of NC_086385.1, read as the reverse complement.
GACTTGCACCATCCTGTAGTTGAACAGCTTTTATTAGAGGAGACGGCAGCTTTTACAAATAAGTCTTTTAGACTTGCTGGTCTCCGAAAAGCTAAGACAGGAGGATCGGGAAAGATTTTGGATAATTTTGGGTGATTGGCAATACTTTGCCAATTGGCACGGATCAAACGTGAAAGGTTTGAAAAAGCGGGATTGTATGTTAACACAAATGGAACTATTTTGCTGCGCCTCTTCTTTTTGTACTGTAACAGGTCTTTGCGGCTGTTATTGTTAGCACGCGCAAACCCCTTATCTATGTCCCATTTCTTATAACCTCGTTTGATTAGAAATCCGCGCAGTTCCTGTAACCGCTGAGTGACAGCCTCCTCAGAGGAGCAAATCCGCTTTACTCTGAGAGCTTGACTGTACGGGATACTTTTTGTACAGTGTTTGGGGTGACAGCTTTGGGGAGAAAGGTACTGATGTTTATCTGTAGGTTTACAGTAGAGGTCTGTTGATATGACACCGTCCTTTATAGATGTAGTTGTGTCCAAGAAAGATATCTTAGAGTCGGATATTTCATATGTAAATTTAATTGACTGGTGGGCGTTGTTTGCATGTCTGATAAAAGCATCCAATTTTTGTTGGGATTCGATCCATTTAATGTCAACATCATCGATGAAACGGAACCAAGACAGAGGTTTGGATAAAGATGATGAAATAATATGTTTCTCTAATTTGCCCATGAAAATATTGGCGTAAGACGGTGCCATTTTCGTCCCCATCGCTGTCCCGTTTATTTGAAGGTAATTATCACCATTAAAGGTAAAATTGTTGCATTTAAGGACCAGAGTAAGCAGCTGGACTAAACATTCGGTTGGTGGTTCTAAAGTGTTGCGAGAGTCCCATATTTCCCTACACGATTGTATTCCGTCATCATGAGGTATGTTGGTATACAAGGAGGTGACATCTAAAGTGACAAGGAGGGTTTCCGGAGGAAGAGGGTTCATGGATTCCATTTTGCGAAGATAATCTGTAGTGTCTTGAATGTGAGAAGGAAGATTTTCTACATGACATCTTAAATGAAAGTCTACAAATTCGGAGATTTTTTCAGTCGGGTGGCCGTTAGCGGATACAATGGGTCGACCAGGATTGTTAACCTTGTGTATTTTAGGAAGAAGATACAATCGACCAGGCTTGGCGTTCACTGGTTTTAAATATCCATATATATATATAAATGAAATTATTAGACACAAAAAAAAAGAAAGACTAGAGTTATCCAAATGATGCCTTTCTTAATAGTCAGGCTGTTGTAATGAAGCCTTAATCATTTTGTTATATACTAGTATATAATTTTTAAATTTTCTAAAAAAATGCTTGCATACTTACTGTAGACCAGAAAGAACAAACAGATAAGATATGTTTCTCCACATAATGAATTGAATTCCAGGGATGACCAGGTCCGCTTTCTGTTATTCATGTTAGCTAAAAAAAAATAACAAATAATCATAACGTAAACACATAGGTATAATTAGAACTTGATATATATTGATACAGGAAGAATATACCTCATCACATTAATATTGAAACCATTGAAGAAAAACAAGCGTTAACTTTGCAATTGGTTAAATAGAAATTTACATTTCAAATTAAACTTCTTGAATGATCTATGATACTAGTTCCGAAATACTGCATCTAAATAATCAATAGAATCCAAATGTCAATGAATAATAATCACATAAAGAGGTCGCCGATTAGGTTAAGTTGTATCTTCTAATAAAGATTATAACATCCCTTTTCCACAAATGTTCCACTTCCTGTACAAAGTTCATAAGAAATATCCAGAGCTCATTAATTAATACCTATCTTAAAAGTCAGGAGGATGTTATGAAGCCTGTATCATTTTGTTATTAGAAGTAACATTTAGTCATAACAAATATTTGCTGTAATATATTTTTAGTACACGATAAATTTGTAATTTCTCTTTGCTCTGTTATTCAATATATAATAAGAAATTGAGGTAAGTTTGCCAAATAAACAACTCTCCACAAGTGATCAAATGAAACAGAAATTAACAATTACAAGTCACTGTCCGATCTTCAACAATGAGCAAACCCCAAAAATATATTCATATATATGATGAAGATACCTTTCCATCGAAAAAAATACCTTGTCAAAAATAAAAATTACTCAAAAAAAGGTGGACGAAAGATACCACAGAGAAAGTCAGCCTCATAAATCGAAAAAAAACTGACAACGCCATGGTTAAACATGAGAAAGACAAACAGACAAGGAATAGTATATATGACACAACATCAAAACAAAGATCAAGCAACACTTACCTCACGAAAAACTAGGAGAGATCTTAGTTGCTCCTGAAGGGTAAGCAGATCCTGCTCCACATGTGTTCCGTCGTGTTGCTTATGTGATAACATATCCGGTAAATAGTCTTATTCGGTAGGTCCCATTCATAAAAGTGAAAGGGATTGTAGTTACAACGTCCGTAATGAACATATCCGATATTTGTGAAACGGTTATTTCATAACGGTCAACCAACTCGTGATGACATCCGTAAATAAAGGCAACTGTAGTATACCGCTGTTCAAAACTCATAAATCCATTGACAAAAAACAAAATCGGGGTAACAAATTAAATCCGAGGGAGACGCATCAAATATAAGAGAAAACAACGTCACAACATTTAAATGAAACACACACAGAAACGGACTAAGCATTAGACAAAATCCTATGAGAATAACAAATATAACATCAAACCAAATACATGAATTTGGGATATATAGATAAGTACCGTGACACGTCTTATAGTAATATGAATTCACACTCAAAAATAAGAGAAAACAAACGACACAACTGAAAAACAACTTTAAAATGTAACACACACAGAAACGAACTATAATTTAGCAATTGCCATATTTCTGACTTGGAACAAAACATTTTTAAAGGAAAAAATGGTGGGTTGAACCTGATTTTGTGGCATGCCAAACCTTTCTCTTTTATGACCATGTGAAATATTACATTAAAATGACAACACAACATTACAGGACTACAATATAAATAAATAGGAGAACACAATTGACAAAGAAACACACGAATAATAGCTAACAAAATGCAACAAGTTTAAAATTTTAATACGCCAGAAGTGCATTTTGTCCACACAAGACTTACTAGTGACGCTCAGATACAAAAGTTTGAAAACCGAAACAAGTACTAAGTTGAACAGCATCGAGCACCAAAAGTTCAAAAAAGTTGTGCCAAAAACGGCCAGGATTTTCTGTTAGGTACCAGAACATCGCTATTAATTAGAATAATTTAACAGTAAATTTTATAAAATGACTATACAAAAGATATACATGATAAAACTGAAGTTTTTACTGATTACAGGAAACAACCGAACTACATTACATAACCCGACAAAATGCAACACAATAAATAGACACATCCAAATAACCTCAACGCCAAGTGACGTCATATTTGAAATTGTAAAAAATGACCAAAAAAAATGACGTCACATTTGAATTTGTAAAACAGATCGTCAAAAAATGAAAAAAATTACGTCACATTTGGAAGAATAAGATAGAATTAGGATTGATTTAAGATTAGGTTTGAACTAAATACTGATATTACATTTAATAACAATGCACATTTCAATACTTATTGATAGCAAACTAAGGTAGCAATTAACTATATTATATAGCTATGTCCGGTTTGTTTTGATTCTAACTTCAAACGTTAAACATCGTACAGATTACGTTGAACAAAATCAAATTTAATAAATGAAGGCGGTGATTAAATTTCTTTACCATAACACATGAATATAATAGAAAAACGTCAACACATTTGACAAAATCCGATGAGATTTACAAATATAACATTAAACATTTCAACTAAATACATGAATTTGGGATAGACAGGTACCGTAACACGTCTTATAGCAATGCAAATTCACATTCAGCAAAACAGTCACAATCGGGAATAAGTCAAGGTTGATAATTAAAAGATTAGACGAGATAATGACAAACCACAATCTACCATGTGATAAAAATGTCCTTAGCTAGTTTGGTCAAAGACACATCGTATGGATCCACCAATTCGTTATGGTGTCCATAAAATTAACGGAGTGCAATTTTAATCTGTCCTCCTCATAACTTTATTGGAGCTTAAAGAGCACACTCCTGTATTTGAAGTCCGTATAGTGTGAACAAGCACAGGAATAACGTATCAATTGTGAAATGTAAACACCATACGAAGGGCCAGAGGGTATGTTACTGCTGAGAAATTGGAAATTGATATTTGGGAAGTTGAAATCGTCCCGTTTATTATAGATTTTCGTGTGAAGTCGTCCATCTGCGTCAATATTGAGGAAAAGATCAAAGAATGAAGCAGTCTTTCTAGCATCAGTTGTATCCGTAATTGCAAGTTCACTGGGATATATGAGATGTAAGTATTGGCTGAAATATGGGTTATTCAACGATAAAACATCATTGATATATCGGAAAGCAGAATTTAGGAATATCGCAAGGTGCTTTTTATTTTTGTCTTTTAGAAGGTTCTAAATGAATTCTGCTTCATACGAGTACAAAAAGCAATCGGCCAGCAGGGGTGCATTATTAGTACCCATTCGAATATCGACTGTCTGTTGAAATATAAATCACCCAAACTCAACAAATATATTGTCGATCGAAAAGTCCAGCATTTTGATAATATCATCTTCAGTATACTTTCTGTAAGGTTCAGCGTGATTCTTCACAAAATATGAATTATTGTAACCAAAAACAAGAAATTTGTATCTACGATTCCTTTTTTTATAGAAAAAGCTCTGTTTTATGAGATGGTGAAGTCGATCTTTCAACTGAGCGTGGGGAATAGTAGCTATATATATAGTATATAGCGAAGAAAAAATCAAAAGTTTTTATGTTGCTGCAAAATTGCAAAGATTGTGATCGAAGATTAAGCAGTAGATCTTTCGAATTTATGAGAATCCACATCTGTATTTATCTGGTTAACACCACTGCTAGAATATATCTCATCTCGATATTTTTGAAGTCCATCTTTAACTGTAGAAAGCATAGGAGTCAGTACTTTTGAAAGATGTTTAGTCGAACATTTAGAAGACCCAGCTATGTATCGTTCTTTACATGGAGTTTTGTGTATTAGTAATTTAGGTATCTAGTATATTGAAGGTAAGTTTTCTTCGTTTTCTTTGATGTTGATACCAAAAGAAAGAAGGACAGATTTATGATTTCGTAAAATTTCGTCCTTGGTAAATGATGTTAAAGATTATGTAGGGTTACCAGTAGTTTTATTTATTCCAAGCTCTGTTTAGATGCATTGCAAATAATGTATTTTGCATATGAAGACAATATTATTGGAGGCTTTATCTGCTGGAACAACGACATATCTGTCATGCAAAGAGGATAAAGCATCCACGCCATCCGGATTCTTGAAAGGGTTAGTAACTCTTGTACTCATATTACATTGTTGTTTTTGATGCGCCTCTGAATGCATAAAATTTACAAAGTGATGATTTCAACTTCACCATTTGGAACTCTTGGTTAAAAAGCTTCCATGTAAGCAACAACCCTCTATCAAGAAAATCAAAGGGACGAACGACCGTTTTCGTTGTGAAAAACAAAGCGAAAACGAAAGATTGAGCAACACGAACGATTCCACAATACAGATTGATAGTGATCAATATGTATCACTCACCGTTTTTCCTGTGTACGCAAATTGGACATAAATCCTCTTGTTTGAAGTCTAACTCGCGGAAATGTTTGCCGGACTGTGGCGTCAGAATATATGGACGTCCTTACTTATATCATTTATTTAAAATTCAATAGTATATTTGCCTGACTTTGAACTTTTCCGTAGGAATACATCATTATATATAGCAGGATGATATTAAAGGACAATCTAGCTCCTTTTAATTCTTCTTTGATATACAAAAGAGCTTGTCGGCAAGAAATAATTTAAATAATAAATAATGTCGATTATCCAAAATAACATTCTCCAACGTAATACTGAAACCAGCGAAAAGAGGCTTAGATTGTACTAAACATCTTTAGTAGAATTTTGTGGAATCCACAGTTGACGTATGTCATCCCTTGTATACATTATTTTTCTTAATATGCATTTGAAGTCCGACCTTGATTGTTAAATATAATTGACGTTATTGCTTTTATAACTTTGTTTTAATGACACATTTATAATTTTCATATTCAATATTGTTGCAAAAAAGTAACATCGCAAAAATCTGAGGAAAATTCAAAAAGGAAAGTTCCTTATTCAATAGAAAAATCAAAACGCTCAAACACATCAAACAAATGGATAACAACTGTCATATTCCTGGCTTGGCACAGACATTTTCTTATGTAAAAAATGATGGATTGAACCTGGTTTTAAAGTGACATAAACCTCTCACTTGTACGACAGTAAAAAATCCATTATATCGACAACGTAACAAACGGACATTATAGGTAATAAATGTCATAATATGGGTATATCAGTCAAAAATTGTATTATCATCTTAATAATAATTAAAAAAAAAAACAAATAAATGTAACAAAGACGCACAAAAAGGCATACATCAAATTTAACAACCTCATTTTGCTTGTTTTATAATACGATTTTATTTATCTATATAAATCCACCCATAAAAGATTGAAAGATTTTACTAGGACCAAAATCCTTATCCTGACAAACACATGGTTAGATTAACATTTACTCTGACGTTGAATCGCTCGTTTGATGTCACACACGTAGATATAAAATGATTTTGTCAATCAAAGTATTAGAGGATGAAAGACAACGTTTATAAACTCTGCTGAACATTTCAAAGGAACATATAACAGACCAATGATCTTGTTAGGCATTTACTATTACTACAAGTCCTGTTAATTGTGGCTGAGTTAGCTGAATTATTTTTTTACAGCTTGTAAAGGTGAACATTTTATTTTAAAACAAACAAACTTGTTAAAATTGAGAAAGGAAATAAGGAAAGTGTCAAAGCGACAATAACCCGACCATAGAGCCGACAACATCCGGAGGCCACCAATTGGTCTTCAATGTAGCAAGAAACCCCCGCACCCGGACGCGTCCTTCAGCTGGCCCCTTAAAATATGTATACTAGTTCAGTGATAATAGACGTCATACTTAACTCAGAATTATACACAAGAAACTAAAACTAAAAATCATTCAAGACTAACAAAGGCTAGAGGCTCCTGACTTGGGACAGGCGCAAAAATGCGATGGGGTTAAACTTGGTTATGATAACTCAACCCTCCCCCTTTACCATTAGTCAATGTAGAAAAGTAAACGCATAACAATACGCACATTAAAATTCAGTTCAAGAGAAGTCCGAGTTCGATGTCAGAAGATTTAACAAAACAAAATAAACAAAATGACAATAATAAATAAATAACAACAGACTACTAGCAGTTAACTGATATGCCAGGCCAGCTCCAGACCTTAATTAAACTGATATGAATATCCGTTAGGGGTTTAGTATCATACTTTCATAAAATATATGAGAAGAACATAACCCATGGCATGCCAACAACTGCTTTTAAAAGTTCCGATGCATAAGTAAATCAATATTAAAGCATTTTTAAATGATATGACAACATTACCGTAATTTATGTTTAAAGGTTTTGTAAGTATTTGAGGTGAATACTGACATTTTTGTGCTTTGTAAAGAATATTATCATAAAAGATTTGTTGTGAAATACCTGAACGTATAACATGTATAAGATGTCTGTATGTTGACTAAAATTTACGAATTATTTACTTATATCGATGATAAAATTTAGTAAACTAGTTTTTGATATCGGAAACCCTGGTATATTAATATTTCAGTAATACATAAATTTCTCTCGCTAAAATATAATACGTTGTTACATACACGAGCGAATCGTACAAGTTGAGATATATAAATGTTCCGGACCATATGAGTATTTGGACCATACGCGTATGGTCATGACCGTATGCGTATACTCATATGGTCCGACCATACGCGTATGGTCCGACCGTACGCGTATGGTCGGACCATATGAGTATAATACTCGTTTGGTTATTAACGGGACGGACCATATGAGTATTTAGACCATATAGGTATATATATTTTATTATAAACGTTTCAATAATACAAAAACTTTATCTAAAAAAAACAGTGATGGTTTAAAACATGACATGTTTCCGAGTGAAAAACAAGCCGTTTTTTTCAGTTGCGTTCAGTGATACCGAGGTCTTTGGCAATTATGATGTCTACGGTGTTTTTTAGAAGCTCTAGATCTCAAATATCGTAAAATGACTGCAATACACCATCTTCACAACACAACTTAAATAAACTAATAATATTCTTCTTTCCAGTGACTTCTTATGTAACAGTTCATTAAGAAATTTTTGGAATTTAATTTTTTAGTCGACATATTGCCAATTATTCGTAATAACTAATCGGTAATGACCATCGGTATAAAATGTGTTTACTTTAAATTTGACAATTAAGTAAAATTAACTATGTGAAACTTCTTATTTTTATTTGGCTTATCTTTTTATTATAATATAATGATAGAATTACCTATATGATAGCGTATTTTGAATGAACGGTCATACCACATGAAGAGTTTAGAAGTATTAAAGGTAAACTGTAACAGAGTGTGAATTACCCCGACCATACGCGTATGGTCGGACCATATGAGTATATACCCATATGGTCATGACCATACGCGTATGGTCCAAATACTCATATGGTCCGGAACATTAACACCATATGATGGTGACAAGGGAATGTCACATCTAAAATGGATAATTAACGATAGGAAATGAAAAATTATCTCTTTTATCATATTTTTTTTGTATTAAGCTTCCCGTTAATGAAATAGATATCAAGATCGAGGAAAGGGCAGTGGTCATTTTTAGTATTAGCGTTATTTAAAGTAAGTTCAACAAGATATATTTCTTAAGTATACATACTGAGATCGTCATTATTGATAGCCAATATATCATCCAAATATCTTAAAGTATTGTTAAATTTTTGTATCAAATGTTGTTTCGATGGGTCCATTTTAATCCTTCTCAAATACAATTAAGTATCACATAAAAATTGCAACTGCTTGATTAATGAAATATAGAAAGGAATTAACATGAATTCGTTATAAACTCTCAAATAATAAACAATTTACCTACTAGTACTGTATTTGTCGTAGACTTGTCTTTACCTGACGCAGACCTAAAACAATAAAATAATGTATTGCATTATTTAAAAAATTGGGTGCCGCTGTCTCAGTATCAGAAATGGAATTTCAATAAAAATGTTTACTATAACTGGTAAACAATGTAATGACTTTTCTTTTTCGTCACATTTCAAAAACAGTAGACCGATGTGATAGTCATGAACGAACTTGTGATGCAGGAACCCGATTTGTGTCATCGAATATGCTTTGAATTTCCTGTTACTGTGTCTTATTGGTTGATAATCATAATTTTTGAAATTGCTGTTATTATTAAGAGTCATTTTTTATTCCATCATCTTTGAAAAAAGAAATGACTGGCTCAAGAAGAATCAAGATAGCAGTCAATAATATCTCAATATAAAAAAGTAAATGTTATTCAAAACAGTTTTAGTGATCCCCATATTACATGTATAAGAACAATACATTGTTTTGTTCTCTTATCACATGGTATAAATTACATTTCCTTTAGCTATTTGTACTCATTTGTTTATTTATTTATCTATATCTTTTTTTTAACAAAATCAAAAAAAAAAGCTTGCACTTTAAAAGTGTGTCCTGAACGAATAAAATGGTTTGATGTTTTGTGCAAGTATCAGAATTAAATATCATCAACTCGACAATACTCGTAGTATTTGTTGTAAATTCTTTTTAACTTAACAGAGACCACGATGGGCGACATCATTCAAGTTATAGTTATACTAACTATCTGCCATGAAGGATAGGTACGCAACTACAGGAGTCGTTTAATAAATCTATGACAGATAATTGCTTCCGTGATGCTGTTGATGTGGTCACAGTTTTTCTTGAATTTTCTACTAAATGCCTCTCTTCCTGAACTTATGTTTTATAGACAAAGTGCATTACAAAAATGGTCTACAGCAGTTCAATTGAATTCTTTAAAAAATGAATTCTTTACTATTATCCCATTTCATTGACATGACAATCTTTCTGTTGTTATTATTTGATAAATTATTTGATATATAGATAGCATATCTACAACATATTTGAAAGGATGAATGTCAGATAAACCATACCAATTTGTATTCGTCTTTGGGTCACAAGTGTTTTGTGCCGATCTTTCATAGCCAGACAAACACATATTTATGCATTTAAAATCTGAAATAAGAAAACAATTATTTATTTTTGGTTTGTAAAATAGTTCAAAGGTACCAGGATTATAATTTTAAAAAAACGCAAGATGTGCGTTTCGTGTACATTAGACTCTTCAGTGACGCTCAGAACAAATATTTATACAGCCAATCAAGTACAAAGTTGAAGCGCATTGAGGACCCAAAATTTCAAAAATCATGTGCCAAATACGGCTAAAAAAAAATACACTACACACAAATCAATGAATGTGTTAGTAGATAGATGTTTTCTTGTTCTGTTAAATTGTTCCGTTTAAACTTGTTATAGGATGATGACTGGATGTTCCATATTCTGACTATTTTATTTTTGTCTGTTTAGTTAACGCATCAATGTAATTATAACGGAATTTGATGATATAAAATAGAAGATGTGGTATGATTGACAATGAGACAACTATCCACAAAAGACCGAAATGACACAGACATTAACAACTATAGGTCACCGTAAGGCCTTTAACAATGAGCAAAGCCCATACCGCATAGTCAGCTATAAAAGGCCCCGATAAGACAATGTAAAACAATTCAAGCGAGAAAACTAACGGCCTTATTATTTTAAAAAACAAATATGTAACACATAAACAAACGACAACCACTGAATATACAGGCTCCTGGCTTGGGACAGGCACATACATAAATAATGTGGAGGGGTTACACATTTAAGCGGGATCCCAACCCTTCCCCTAAACTGGGACAGTGGTATAACAGTGCAACATAAGAAAGAACTATAAAAATCAGTTGAAAAGGCTTAAATTAACAGATGGACAACAATATAAGTGGACGTGGCCGGGTACTTATAAATCCCGACACAAAAAGACACAATGAACAGATCTGAGAGTACTCGCAGTTATCTGACAGCTAGTTCAAAGCCACTACTAGTAACAACTTATAAAAAAATCCTGCATCTAAGACTAAACTATCAATCCGTACACATCCAACATCCAATGGATTTAGTGTAAAGACGTCATAAACAGCCAGAGAAAAACATGACCTTGTGCAATGCCAAGTTACAGGTATCAACAATTTTAATCCAGGACTATGTATATGTATAACATGCTAGTAAAATTTAGTTAGCTTTTAATCTACTGATAACAAAATCAATATTTATTCCAATAAAATCAATATTCAATGATATGATAACGGTGTTTAATAGGTAACCTTTTAGAATAAGTTTATTTAAAGGAGCGACAAGTTTACATGGATCATTTCTAAATTTTCGGGCACGGTTAACAACATTTCCGTAAAAATGAGGATGTGCTATCCCGTTTGAAATGAGTTTTCTACAGGTACATCCAAACTTCAAAACCAAATATATATATCTATGGAAAATTTTAGTAAAGGTTTTAAGTAATTTATGGTAACGATATCCCTGGTTTAATAATTTACCAGTAATACATAGGTTGCGTTCTTTAAAACCAAAAACGTCACAACATACACGGGCATAGTCATCAAAGTGAGAGGGTTAGCGCTATTAAACCAGGTTTAACCCACCATTTTCTACATTTGAAAATGCCTGTACCAAGTCAGGAATATGACATTTCTTGTCCAATTGTTTTTGATGATTTTAATTATATGATTTTGCCATGTGATTAGGGACTTTCCGAATTGATTTTCCTCTAAGTTCAGTATTTTTTGTGATTTTAATTTCTACATTTATAACAAATTTACTATGTAATAATCTAATCTGCTTCTTTTGTACTCATATTCTAAATCACTCAGAATCAAGTTTATTCGGGCAGACTTCATTTTGTATTCTCACATACTGTGACTTATTTAGTGTAACATATTAGTATTTAATTAAAATATATAGGTTAACTATTTTGAGGTGGGGGCATGATTGTTTAGAAGGTGGACACAACAAAAATAAGAATGTTAAAAAAAAATAAATAAGGAATTATCATTGATTATAAAGTGTGTAGCTTAATAAAAAAAACTTTCAATAAAAGCCTTTAAAAAGTATGATTACATTATGGGACAACCATTACCAGTAACACAGCACTAAATTTACACAACTACAAAGACAATAGTGTGTGAATAAATAGATTACTTATATGTAATATAAGTAATTCTTATACAAACAATATTTCCAGCCAACTTTGATAATTAATTTTTCCAGTAAACATGCTGACATCTTTGATTCATTTAATTAACATACACAGACCACTTGCTATATCTTTAGATTAATTTCTCTGGCATTTGACACTTTGAAGTTATACTGCAATCTAACCAGGGGACATACTAATCTATTCTTAATCATATACATGTTACAAGTATTCACTGTGTATGATGAAAGCTAGAATAATTTCAGTCTCATAAAAATAATTACACATAATTTAGTATTTATTAACTGAAGGTCAGTAATTTCAGTCTCCTCCCAAAAGATGATTGATGTACCCAAAATCTGTGTGTTGAACCATATGCATGGTCTTTGTGCAATCAGTTCTGTGTTCAAAGCATTAAAATTAAATTCAACTTAACAGTTTTACAGTGCTAGAATTGAATCTACCACCCACCTCCCCCTTCCAAACACCTTCAATTATGTTCATGATTTAAGGAACATCTCAGCTTTTACCAGTGATAATTTTCATCTGATTATTTCTTTTCCTTGATGGAATTTTATCACTGGTCATTTCTAAAATTATCATCCCCAAGCATTTCCGGGAAAATTTATCAAATGTATTTCAGCGCCAGATTGATAGGCCCTGCTACTTACTACTTGTAATAGTACCACTTGAGTTTATTCTCCATGCAGAACTTGCACACCCCGGCTTCAGATGAGACGCGAAGTCGCATCCCCTTCGTGGAGACCCCTCGCTTCACATTCCCGGCTGGTGTATTGTCGGGCAGGCAGGCTCTTCCTCAGACTACAGGTTCCATCTTGACTTGCTCGACAGGAACTTCTTAATTCTTAATTATGCCGAGTGGTTCTGAAGGGTCAAAATATTTTTTTATTGAATTTTTTGTATTCATTTAAAAGTTCTGTCTGTTTTGTGCCAGTATGATTATTGGGACTATGCTTTGGTTTATTCACTGATACCCCCTTTGTCACTTATGCTTAAATATCATTATTCATGTTATTAAGGAGTTGGTTTGGATCCATTATGCTCAATTTTATTGGGGACTTGTTATATTATATTTGAGTTTTACTATCAAGAGAGTTACATCAGAAACAAGAAATCTATGGATGTATGAGGATTTATTTCATAATCATACCAACAGGAAATTATATGCACATTTACATACTAGGAGACAATTACAGATAATAAAACACCACCAATAAAAATCTTCAAAAAGTATGTTTACATTACAAATGTACAACATGAGTGACTCTGACATCTCTGAACAGTTTCTTACTAATACCTGATTTTTTTATGGTGCAACGTATTGTGTTGAAAGAAGTTTTGGTTTCAATTTACTTTTTGGGTTGTACGTAGCAGAAAAACTTCAAGCATACAAAATTTTCTCACAAGCGAGACAACCAGAAAACAATACATCACAGAGAAAAAACCTCTATTGTGTCTCTCGTGATATATTTTTTTTTACGAGGCAACCCTATAAAAAAATAAATGATGGCACTCATTTGAGATTGAGATGCAGATTTATCAAACATTTACAGTTCATCTAGCTAAAATGAGGGTCGTTATTGTTAAATGTTTTTTGTATGTGCTTTCACCCAGAAAACTTTTTTCAAACTTAAGTTTCTACTTTTATTCAAATGTGCTTGTTGATTGTGACCAAATATAGGCTTCAAAATAAACCTTGAAAGTTTTATGAGATTCTCGCACAATAAACAATCATGCAAATCCATCCTGCTGTTAACTGTTAGCAGGCTAATAAATTTGATTCTTAAACTACAATATTACGGAAAGTGCTGATTCACTTCCTATGATAACAATCCTATGTATTAGTTTTCTTTTTCATCTAAAATTCAGTTTTTCGATCTCGTAAACTTTTTACCTGTACCGATACATGTTTAAGTTTCAAAGATTTAAATGTATCCTTGACAGAAATTAATACGAAGCGTCAGTTGACAGAAAATCTACCAAATATGAAAAAGAACAGATATGGGGTAAGTGTCAGAGAGACCACACTCTATCCACAAGAAAAAAACAGAAGAGTTAAAAATGATCGTTTAAGGTAGGATAAGCCAAGTTGTAATTCTGGAATATGAGTTTTGTTTTAGACAAGGTTTCCCGTAGGACAAGTAACACAAAGCCAAATATATAAATATAATAATATATTCAAAAATTCAAATATCCTTGTAATACATGTGTACATTCTTTATAAATCAAAACTGTTCCATCAGTTACCAACTATGCACTTATCATGCGGTTTTGCCAAGGAACTGAGCCAGCTTGACTATTGAAATATAGTCGAAGGTATTCCCTTTGCTTCTTTGCAGCTACGGTGTCTCTGTTTGGTCCAATTACCATGTTTACTTCATACATATTTGCGGTCGCTCGCCATAAGCCCGGAATCAAGTCATGCTGGTCATTTTCCATGTCAAGTTGCGCGTTCTGTTGTGTTTGAAATCGTAGTCTCATCACATTGTGCAGACAAGCGCATAACTCGACAATGTTTCGTACTACATTTGGCTGCTGCATCATGGTGGTAAGTAATAATTGCCATCGTTGGGCCAGTATACCAAATGCGTTTTCAACCACACGTCTTCATCTCGATATTCTGTAATTAGTTATCAATTGTTCATCTGTTCAGCCTCGTTGAGAATAAGGCTTCATCAGATATGTTCTCAAACCAAAAGCGTCATCTCCAAGAATGAAATATGGCACATTTTTGTCATCGTTCGGCATTGGATCCGGGTCTGGAAAGCCAATCGTTTCTTCTTCCAAGCACTCTTTAAGTTCAGAATTGTTGTAGATCTGAGCATCAGACATTGATCCACAGCCACCAATGTCAATCCACAAAAACTTGTAATCCGCGTCAACTAATGCAAGGAGAAACACTGAGAAAAATCCCTTGTAATTATTAAAGAGTGATCCTGTATTTGAAGGACATCTAATGGCTATATGTTTGCCATCGAGAGCACCACAGGCATGTGGAACATTCCATTTTCGCTGGAACTCTTCAGCAATATCACGCCATTCGCGCTGTGTGGTGGGACAAGAAATTGCTTCGACTTTATATTCGTCTACAATGGCTTGGCAGACTTCGGGAACAAACATAGAAATTGTATTTCGGGCAACTCTAAAGTCGTATTGTAGAGTTGGATATTTATCCCCAAAAGATAAGTGTCGTATAGTGACAGCGAGCTTCAGGCCTGGTTCCAATGCTTTTCTAAGCCGGGTATCTCTCCTTTGAATTCTGGGACCTACTCTATTCAATATTTCGTCGAACATCTCGGGCGCCATTCTCAGAAAGTTGAAAAACGACTGTTGATCCTCCATTCTCAACTCCTGCATCAGTCTATCATAGTGGCCAAACATAAGCCTTCTTTCCTTAGTAAGCCAGGGACGCACCCACCATGTTCTGGGTCTCCTTTGTTTTCTTTTTTATCCTGAAGCAGAAAAGCGCAACTTGAGCATCAAGAAGAGCTTGTTGTCCTTGTAATGATATATGAAGTAGAAGTAAATCTTGTTCCATCGTTCAACAGTACAATTACAAATGATTCCGTTCTAAAAAAAAAACACCTATATATACCATATTCAACACGGGTAACAGAGATCCGATGCAAACCTGCTGCAAACGCACCACAGACGTGGTAAAGACGTACTGAATACCGATAGGTCGTACAAAGAACGTACTAAGGTCTTTAGGAACGTAATAAGAACGTAGAATAGTCTTCGCGAGGTCGTGTTGAAAACTTCCCTTAATCACCAAGTTCTAAAAGATCGTAGCAAGGTCCTGGTGCAATCTCCAAGAACGTAGTAAAAACGCAGTGAAGACGGCTTTCAAATTTATCACGTCCGTACTACGTCCATACGGTTCATAACTAATAAAATTGAGAATGGAAATGGGGAATGTGTCAAAGAGACAACAACCCGACCAAAATAAAAAAATACAACAGCAGAAGGTCACCAACAGGTCTTCAATGTAGCGAGAAATTCCCGCACCCGGAGGCGTCCTTCAGCTGGCCCCTAAACAAATATATACTAGTTCAGTGATAATGAACGCCATACTAATTTCCAAATTGTACACAAGAAACTAAAATTTAAATAATACAAGACTAACAAAGGCCAGAGGCTCCTGACTTGGGACAGGCGCAAAAATGTCCTCTACGTCCTTACTACGACCAAGCCGTTCTCAGTACGTTCTTATTAGGTCTTTACTGCGTTTTATCCTCAGGAAGTTCTCACTACGTTTGTTTTGAACATGTTCAAAATTATTTCACGTCCTTCACGTCTATGAAGATCTTACCACGTCCATGCAAGTTCGCAGTACGACCATATAAGTTTGCACTGCGTTCGTACCACGACTTAGAAGTTCCCACTAAGTTCGCCTACTTTTTCAGAACGCACTGGGAACGTGATAGGAACTTGGTCTAGTGTGACGGGGGCATTTAAGCAGAAAAAGTAGTATTATTGAATTACATAGTTTTGTTATTCATAGTATGTCAAGATCCATAAGTAAAAGTAATATTAATAAATGAAATAATTTTGTCGTTCAAAGTATGATGTTTTACATAACCACTGAGTCACTTCAAAATAATATCTCGAAAAACTGACTCAACAGTACAAGTAATATTAATAAAGACAAATAAAAAAATACTATAACACGTTATTACGATGATAACAATCGTCAGTACGCAAAATCTATACTTCAAAACCATCTTGTATTATTTGTGAAGTTGATACAGAATATTTATCAACACGTTCTGGGTATCTTCCGATGAACTTTTTACAGTATGTACACCTGTAAACAATAGAGGTAGTTGTCCATGATGACGTATATATGATTGTGTGAAGTGATTGTAAGAAGGATATGGTACAAAAGTACGGTGATGCTGGTTATGAACCGGATATGATGGATAAGGATGATGCGGCTGAATATTGACAGGATGAGGTACAAAATGTTGGTGCACTTGGTTTTGTCCATGATATTGTATGCATGGAATTTGAGCATAGTATGGTAGAGATGGATATGGAGATGGATTCTGGTGCGGAGGTTTCACCTATAAAGAAAGCTGATTGATTAGTGAAGAGTTGATAATCATGTTCTGTACCATTGACCTTCATAAAGCTTAAGTCTTGTTTCTAATAGGTCTTTCTTGTCATTGCAAAGGACAGTTCTTTTTTGACAGCATGTTTTTTTTTTGAGGATGTTGTTCTATAGGTTGTGATATAGGTGGTAAATTAAGATCTCCGTCCCTACTTTGTGTATTTACTTCAGATCTGCCGTAATCCTTGAAAGTTTGCAATACGTTCCGGAGTTGTGAAACCTCATTTTCCAAATCGAGAATTCTTGTTTTCTGAATGGTATTGATATGTTGTTCAGAGTCATATGCTTTAGATTTTGGTTGCCTCTTGTGGTCTTGTTTCTCTTTCGTTCAATTGGTTAGGTCAAGGGTTCTTTGTTTAGGTGCACCTGTCTATGAGTGGTATCAGGTAAAACTGTGGCTTGTATTTTTTTTGATTGGTCAATTACTTTTGGTATGCTTGATGAATTTATGATGGTAGTTCCAATTTGAGCTTGTTGGTTTCCTAATTCATAAAAATTGCTTTAGAACGGTAAAGTCTTCATTCTCCTCCTCATTTTGTTGATCTGTATAAGTGCAAGGCAGCTCGAGGTCAACAGATGTTAAACATCAAAATTAATTATTTTGTAAAAATAAAAATATTTCCTTTCTCCTGTATATTTTACAACAAAATTATTTTCATTTATCTGTGAATTATATAGAATGTAAGACAGAAAGTCACAGGACAAAAAGTCACCGACAAAAAGTCACCGACAAAAAGTCACGGACAAAAATGTCTCAAAACAAAACGCCGTAATCCACATTTGAGAATTGTTTGCGTTGAAGAAGACAACACGTTAAAAAATATTATATATTATTGATTTTTTCTTCAACTATCATATGTAAATTTACTTTATTATCAAAGTTTATTCAATAAATATCAATAATGATCAAATAAACAAAATGTCAAAGTGGAATTACTGGCCCTTAAATGACTTCATGCTGCAAAGAAATATATCCTTTGCATGATTAAAATTATTCATTTATCAAGGTATATAAACTATTTCCTTATCTGAAAAAATAATAAATGTAACGAAAAGAAAATATTTCACAATCTTTCTCCTATATATTGATATTATTTGTCAAAAAACTATTTGTGACTTTGTGTCCTGTGACTTTTTATCCTGAAACTTTTTGTCCTGTCACTTTCTGTCCGTTTACCAATAATATCATTGCAAAAGGCGGATTTCTATTCAAGGTTACTTTTTATTTTTTTGAATTGTTTCACAAAAATACGGTTACTTTATATTTTTCTTAACTTATTTTAATTATTTGTTATTAACATTGTATCATAGATCAAATTTTTTCGTTCAGTGTATGTTCACTCGTGTTACTATGTCTATTGATTGAGTTAAGAAGGCTCAAGATAACAAAAATTTCAGCAAAAACTTTAACATTTTTTATTACAAATATAATTCATAACATTATCAGCATGATCAATTCTTACTTAAAATGATATGTATCAAGAAATCAACAAAACAAACCAAATCGTTTTTGCTCCAGATGACTGTTAAATTAATAATGTCTTTGAAAAAGCTTCAATTCATCTCCCTTTGGTGCATAAATGCCATTTGTTGCGTAAAATTGAAATATTTTATTTCACTCATCAGTGACCTATATTTTATATTATTTTTTTTTTCGAATAAGCTTTACTAAAACTTAACAGGCGATTTCTGTAAGTAAGTTGTTATTTATTTCGATATTACTTCTATTTCTCCGATTAGTTCAACAGACAAAAAAAGAACCTTAACAAAATGCATGCTTCTTCCGAAGGCAGATTGTGAGTTTAAATGAACGGGGATCCCTTTTTTCTATTAAGGGGGTCAGACCAGGTTTATAGAAGAAAACTCTTACACATGTATTTGAGTCATTTATGCGTTTTAACATAGCAGTAAATTAACCAATGATAAAGCATTTGTGCTGTTTACATTTGACTTTGAGAATGATGCAAACTGATCCAGTAATCTGTACATGTTTGACACCACCAAGCATTAAATTAAAGAACATATTTTTTTTAATTACATAGGTGAAAAGGTAGAAAATTACCATTCATACATAAAATGCTTTAAAAACACCACTGTAAATGTACTGAGTCTGATGCGTTCAGGTGCATTATACTGACTATAGAGTCCTATGGCATCATTTGGAAAAAAATCTTTGAAGGTTTGGTAAATTCGATTTGAACAAATGAATTAAATAAAGAAGTTATATGCTTTCATTGCTAATGTTTGACTTTTGGTTTTTTTCAAATGTAAAGGACACCATTCTAGAAGATATGTTCTGAATATCAATCCTACAGTAGTACAAGCTTATGCTAATAGACAATCTACATTAACACAAATATATTACTTAGATAGTGACATACTGTCAAAACAATGAATTCTGAAAGCGTCTGCCTGATGACAGGGACATTTTGTAGTCGCGTGAGAGAAACCAAATATATAATTGTGATAAAAAGAAATATATATCAAATCGCCCCAAGGGTACTCGTCCCATACTGAATATTACTGGGTTTTTTTTCATTCTAAACTTTATAACAATTATTTTTTTAAGCTTGAAAAAGAAATGTGTTATCTGAGCTGGTTAGGATTTCGCCTTATCAATAATTAAGAACCATTTATTCTACATTCAGGCTTTTTTAATAACCATGATATTTCATATCTACTTTTAAATATGTTTTTTCTGTGCATTTTAACAGTCATGGGTATTTCTAATGACAACATGTGCAAAAACACACAATTATTTTACCCACTAATGTTTTCGACTGTTTTGTTAAGGGTACCCAATAACAAACTGAACATATTCAATATACCCTTAACATAAAATGAATCGGCAAATTTTATGAAGACTTTGGTAGATGATGCTTGGACCCCTACCTTTTCAATGATGTGATTATAAAAACAAATTAACGAGAGGAAAATTTTGGTGTTACCAAAGTTGACCTCCTTAAGTATAAGATTAAAATAATTTATAGAAAAAATAGCGAAATCCTATATTTAAACTAATGGATGTATACGCGTTTTGTGCCTTTCTATGTAATGGTGTTACACTATTGTTTCAGATAAGTGTGAAGGTTTGATACCATTAAAACGTTTAAAGTCCTAATTTGTTGATCGGCTTTTTAACATATATAATTAGTTTTGGATTGTTAAATATTATGTTCTCCTTTTTTTCACTGAAGAGATATTCATTGTCGAAATTATTACAGTAACATTGTACCTATTATGTTATAACTACAACTGGATCGAAAACTCTGCTGATTGACTGTAAGTCCAAGAAGTTAAAACCTGCCCAGAATTTAAAACCTGCTACATGAAATAATTTGTTCCTATAATGACAATACGGATTTTGTCCAGAAATGGGTCTGATAACTATCAAGTGTATGATTGAATTAAATTAAAGATTACATCATTTCTTAAAAAAACTGATTGAATTGATGACTTCATTGGCAAGTAATCATGATTACGTTTGATTATAATGACGTTCAAAACAACCAATTTGAATGATGTTAATATTAAAGATTATTACTAGAATATGTTTTACAAAGGATTTTATTTTTACATTAGCATGATCGGTAAATTCCTGTACTAAATCAGGAATATGTTACGGCCAGAATCACCTTAATATGTAGCCAACAAAATACACAAATTAATAATAAAATTTAACAAGATTTATTAAACACAAGTTTACAAGAAGTAACTTAACTTAACTTTCAAAATATATGTCCGATCTTTTATCTTTTCATTATCCGGAAATCTTCTCGGGAATTCAATCAGATTGTTATGTCAATTAGATCACAATCTACATGTAGTATGATGTTGTTTGAAAAATAAAAGTGTCAATCCAACTGCAAAGAATATTAATGTCTATCGATGTCTATGTCTGAATGTTTAACTTTAGTCTCTGTATATATATAGATGTCATGGAAATCTCTAGAACACTGTAAAAAGGAAAGTCCGAGAAAACTGTAGAACGGACATTACTAGAACAATGTAGGAAATTTAAATAACGTAACTTTTAATATGATCACTCAGAATCGTTATGTAAGTCAAATTGAAAGTTCCAATCATTCCATCAGTATCTATGATTGTTCCAGTGATTTCTAAATGGCACAGTTATAATATTTTTTGTAAACAACTATCAGGCCACACAAATCAAATTAGGCCAACATAAATAAATATAATAATTACAATATCATAACAAATAATGCAGTTGTAAGCCATTTATTTTGCGTATATACAAATTTAGTTCTGTTATCTATGATGAGTTTATTTACTACCACTGGGTCGATGCCACTGCTGGTGGGATTTATTTCCCCCAAAGGTATCACCAGCCCGGCAGTCAACACTTTCGTGCTGACATGAATTGTCATTGATATGTTTATATTTATAAATTTAATGTTCACAAAATTTTGAATTTTTGAAATACTAAGGCTTTAATTTTCTACCTCAGGCAAAGATTACCTTATCTGTAATTGGCAAAACTTTTAGGAATTTTGGTCCTCCATGCTCTTCAACTTCGTACTTTATTTGGCCTTTTTAACTTTTTTGGATTCAAGCGTCGCTGATGAGTCTTTTGTAGACGAAACACGCGTCTTGCGTGTTACACCTGTATGAAACAATCTGTATGGAATGTACACGGAATATAGTAGGAAAATTGCTTTGAATTCCTACCAGAAAAGAGTAATATTCCAGTCAGACAGTAGTAGGAATCCACACGGAAAATAGGCGAAAAATTTAAATTAGCAGGAATTTCTTAGTAGGAATATTGTATATTCCTACCAGGAATATGCAAATTAGGAGGAATAATTTGGTAGGAAAATAAAATTCCTACTAGAAAACCTGGTAGGAATTTTTCAAAATTCCACCCAGAAAAAAGTATTTTCTGGTAGGAATCTAAAAATATACAAAATGTAAGTGTATATTCAAAAATACACAACTGGGTCAATGATAAGTTTGAATCTCAACAACAATGAACAAAGGAAATTCATGGAATCAATTCCTTTTTAAACAAATAGACTTTTGAAATGTTTAAGGAAACTGCATGCAATATATGCAGGCTATAGAAAGTGTTATACATAAAGTACATGTAGATCTAAATTAGTTTAAAGAACAAATAATGAGTAAGATTATGCACTATTAATGAATTATTAATTGATTACTAAATATTTTTGGCAGGCAGATAAAAAAAAATCATCTTGAATGTAAAAGAATTACCTTTAGTCTTGATTATCCATATTTTCTTACATTTCTACATTGTTATGTTGTGTGACCCTAGCTTGCATCATTGTATTCCAACACAACTTTTCAATCTTTCCCCTCCAACTTTTGAATTTGTGAACTGGAACTTGCTTGCATTTAACATTGCAAAATGTGTGTTATTTGCAAACAGGAATCCAGTTTAAGATAACTTTCCAGGTAGAAAGATTTTCTGGTAGGAATATATAAATAAATTCTGGTAGGAATTTTAAACATGTAGAAGAAAATAAATAATCAACTCAGATTTTCAAAACAGAAACAAATCTATACAGACTTTAACAATTCCACCTAGGTAGTAGGATTTTTGAAGTAGGAATATTAAAAAATCCAGTCAGACTTTTGTTCATTTTCCATGTCCGTCTACTTTCTATATAGAATCTTTGAATCTAGGTGGATTCCTACTCCATTCCTACTAGTGTCTGGGTGGAATCCTACTACTTATTTCGTACGGGTGATACACAAAATTTAGTCCTGGTATCTGAGTTTATTTGATGTATTAAGTTTTTAACTTTCCATTTTAAATTTTTCATGTTGTACGGTATTTTGTTATTTGCTTTTTTAAATGTTATTAAATGATAACTTTAAAATTCAGGTTTGCGTTAAATTTTAAAAAAATTGTGTTGCGCAAATACGCTTCCATTATTGTCTTTTGGCGTCTTACAGATTTAATTTTTATTTCAGTTATCATCCAAAAAAGTGTCATAGTTCATGTAATTATGTATACCAAAATTTGTTTATATGTCATATTTCTCTTTGAGTGTTAATAAGATAACTTTTCTTTTATCCTATATATTGCCTGAGTAAAACATATGTCATTTATCTCCTACATGTCAATTGAAAGGTGACACTAATTAAGGAATAACTGTACTGTAGTTGAAGAGTTACCACCGTCAACTGTCGATGTGACGATCGCAAATGCCGTTTTACTGTCGACACGTAGCGGATACAGTAAAATGGAAATTTGCGACCGTCAAATCAAAATTGACTGTGGCATTTTTCCACTACAGTACTTTTATTCCGATTATATTGCATAACAAATAGAAATTATGACAGGCATTGGCAAATACAGTTTACGAAATTTATTGCACTTAAGTGTGATATAAAACGTTTTCTTCACCGTTTCAAACTGAGTAGAAAATAAAAATTGATAAGACTTAACTAAAATTAATTGGTTAAAACATTACAGAAAAAATTTATTCATAGAATCTTCACTATTATTTCTATTTTGTACATACCTTTATCAAGTTCTTGTAGCTCATTTTTACATGTGAAATAATGACAGAAACATTCATTAGATGAAGATGGAGAACAACATTTGTTTTGACCAGCCATTACATATCCTTTTTTATTGTCGCATCCACATTTAGCATCCTTTGTTGTATTACCAGAATCACAGAAAACTTGACCAATCCCGTTGCATGACGTTTTTTGGTATTCACAGTCAGATATTTCAGATGACCATACAGTTAGTGGCTGATATAAATGTTTTGGACAGCTGATATAGAATATGTCGTCTGATTTATTTAAATATACAGGAAAGTATCCTGAAATTTCAAAAATGTTTACTGTGAATAATACTTATTGACATAAACAATAAAATGAACAAATAAATACTAACATAAAACATTAAATGGAAACAAAACAAAACAACATATAGGATTCAAAATGTAATGATACTTAAACAAAGTAATGCGATATAATATGATTGTCTTTGATACACCATTCTACCAGAGATCAAATGTCGTAGATATTAGCAACTGAACATCATTGTATGGCTAGAAAACTAAACCTATTTTTAAAAGTAAGCTAAACATGTCTAAAAGACAACGACATACCCAAAGTGTAAATCAATTAAAAGGAGACCACTAAAAACCTTCGGAAAATCAAATATGATATCAAACAACAAACAACAACGACTGACCTACATGTATGACATACACATGAATACTGGTGCGGGATCGATCTTGTTAGCAACTACCCAATTACCCAATTACCCAAAACTGCGACAGTGGTGCAACATCAATTTTACTAACAAATCAACACAACATATATAAAGAAAGACAAATTGATCAATAGTAATCATTAAATTACCACTTACGCGTAGGCTTTTGACTTAAGACACACACACTTGTGTAATATTTAGTAGACATTTATATCTTGTTTAAGCGAGGAATAAATCGTAATTTTTTAAAAACTGACAATATCAAGATGCATGATTACCTTTTTTTCAAAGACGTGTTGGTCAACAAATAATCGGTATTCCAATTAAAACCAAATGTTCATTTCTTGCCCACTTGTTCCTAATTCCAATTAGGGAGGCTTCCTACAGAAGCTTGTTCGTTAAAATTTAAGAGGCGTTCATTATACTATAATGTCTATAACGTATTGCTCCGCCTGCGAATGTTCTCTGATCTGCAACCTACTTTCTGTTCTTAGACAAACAAAAACAGCAGCATTAACTCCATATTCTACTGTGCAAATCTTCAATTTCAAAACTTGAAAGTGTTATTGTGTAACAAACGAAATCAGCCATGCAACAGTGTTAATAACCGGTGAATGCACTATCAGTTCGAAATCAACAGAATAGTTACTAAATTATAATAATTAATTGTAAGCTTTGAACGATGAGTTAGTCTTGACCAATCAAGATTATTTTCGGCGTACAGGTGATTGTGTTATATATTTTTTTGTTATATTACTACGTGCATCTTTAAGTATTTTAAATTGATTCAATAAATGTATGTACATTGTATGGGTTTTTTTTCAAACCAAAATAATGTACAAATTGATTGCAGATTAAAGATAAAAAAGAAGCTGTGGTATGATTGCGAATAAGACATTTCTCCACAACAAACAAAAATGACACAGAAATTAACAACTATAGGTAACCGTACGGCCTTCAACAATGAGCAAAACCCATACCGCATAGTCAGCTATAAAAGGTCCCGAAATGACAATGTTAAACAATTCAAACGAGAAAACTGACGGCCTTATTTATATAAAAAAATGAACGAAAACCGAATACGTTACACATAAACAAACGACAACCACTGAGTTAAAGGCTCTTGACTTGGGACAGGCACATACATACATAATGTTGCCGGGTTAAACATTTTAGCGTGGTCCCAACCCTCCCCTAACCTGGGACAGTTGTATTAAAGTACAACATATGAACGAACTATACAAATTAGTTAAAAAAAAGGCTTAACTCATCAGATGGACAAAAATACAAGTGAACGTGGCCGAGTACATGTACATCCTCACAACAGAAGACACAAGGAACAAACATGATAGTACTCGCAGTTACTTGTACATCCCAACAACAGAAAGACACATGGAACAGACCTGAGAGTTCTCGCAGGTAACTGACAGCTAGTTTAATGCCACTAACAACTAATAAAAAAAGTAATGAAACTAAGACTAAATCATGCATCCAAGACAAACGACATTATTTGATTAGCGTATATGTGTGCTTGGCTCGATAAAACTCGCATTTAAATTGGTTTTTAGCATTGTACAAAATACAGCTGATCTTTGAGATACTAAACAGTTATTGCCTTACACATGATGTCCTCTCAGTCAATAATTCAAAATTTAGTTACTATGCTTGGCGGGTCTATTCCATCCATCTTGATATAAAAGAAACATTATATACATGTGAGGCTGCATAAAAAACTAAATAACGGCTAGCTATTGATAATGATTGTAAGTTGAGAACAAAACGTTGCGATGAAGGCTATAATTTCACCTTTTAAATTGTAAGCTTTCCATTAATATGTATCAACAATCGATCAGCGCCTTCATATGGTGTATATTTATACCAATTTATCCAATATATAACACATTTCCTATATCGTGATTTGATTGATAAATATTTGCTGCTTACAAGGAAGCTTTTGAGCAAATATATCGAAGTGGTGTATATATCGCTTAGAATTACGTTTTTGGGTTAAGTATTATCTAGTATATTTAAAACAGTTCATAGCTTCAGTCCAAAAACAAAAACATTTCAGATTTAAAGAAAAAACACAATATTTTAGTAGTTATCAATACAAGTAATTATGTAACAAGTAACCGATTGAGAGAAAACAAATCCGGGTTACGAAATAAAACCAAGGAAAAAACATCAACTAATAAAGGAAAAACAAAGAAAATGCAACAAATAAACAAAAGCACATTTTACCAGGATTATAATTAAAAAAAACGCCAGACGCACGTTTCGTTTACGTAAGACTCATTAGTGATGCTCAGATCAAAATTGTTACAAAGCCCATATCCAGAAATCAACACCACTTTGCTTATTTGATATTATACTAAAGAAGTCGGAGATGGGTCACAGAAATTATACTAAAATGATAGGGAAGTTTTAACAAATGTCTGTTTTAATTTTAATTTTAGTGATATACTGGTTGCCGGGCAGAAAATAAATATACACAACAATATACACCATTTAAACGAAAAATAATGACTTTTGTTGCAAAAAATCAAGGTTCCTGAGCTATTATAAAATTCGAAGCGAGAGGCTTTTAACATTGCAGTGTAAAATACAGGCTAAAATGGCTGAAACGTCTAATTTGCAAACTTCGTGTAAAAAATGGCTTACAATGTTATTAGAAAACAGGTTGCCGGGGTGAAATTCGAAATTTGAATCACCAAAGAATAAGCAAGTTCAAACCTTGTATGTGTAGTCGTTGAACTCTAGCTTCCCACGTAAAGTTGAAATGCACCTATTTCAAGAAGAATAAACTCACAAAAACACAAAAAATTACTAAATTCGCGTTCAATTTTGATTTTGACCGCCTGACAACTTTACGGAAATATCAGAGTGAATGTATATAAGGACTATGTGACGGTCAACTTATAATATCCGTATTTTTTATATTTTAGTAAGTAAAGCCAGTTCAGTTCAAACTATTATCACGTGGTACAATTCTAATTTACATATTATGAATATTAATTAGCAAAAGCACTACTAATTTCTGGCCATGCAAACAAGTACAAAGGACACAAAATTCCCCAAAGGTTGCGCCAAATACAGCTATGGTAACTATACCTGAGATAAGAAAATACTTAGTTTTTCGACAATATTCAACGTTTTGTAAACAGGAAATTTATTAAAATGACCATATAATTGATACTCATGACAACACCGAAGTGCTGACTACTGAGCTGGTGATACCTTCGGGGGACGAAATGTCCGCTAACATTGCTAACAATGACATCGACCAAGTGCTTTAAATTGTTATCAATGGTACCACGATTATAATTTCGTACGCCAGAAGCGCGTTTCATCGGCATAAAAACTCATCAGTGAAGCTCATATCAAAATATTTATAAAGCCAAACAAGTAAAAAGTTGAAGAGCATTGAGGATCCAAAATTCAAAAACAATTCTTTAATATCCAAAAAAAAATATCCAAACGAGGAAAAAAAGAAAGAAAATAATCGCTTTACAAAATAAATAATAAACTGTTTAATGAAAAAAAATACAATGGAACAATTAAAATGTATGCTTACATTGCACTTTTTCGTATAAGACTAAAATTTAAATATTATCAAAGTATTATTTAAACCGATTCAGAAAAATGTATTGTTTAAACAAGTTGAAGGTAAATACATGTAGTCAAACATAGTCGAAGAAAAACAGATGACAGCATGACCATGGCGAAAAAGTAGGACAGACAGACAAATCTTACCCAAACACTATACCGAATTGTGTGAACACTACGTAGGGTTACATTTGTTCAATCTTTGTTAATCTGAATAGTTATTTTTCAGTCATATTAACTAAAACAACTAACAAAGTATATAACATGGACTAACATTTAAAGGAATTTGCTGGATTTGACATTCAAAAGCGTATGCTACAAATAGTTTTCATTCGAACAATGAACGATAAAAATCTTCGTATCTTGTCTATCCACATCGGAGAACTAATTTTTACCAAATATACTTCTTTTTTTCCTTTAAGTTGTTCTTACATTACCCTTAATTTTAAATGGTTGATCATTATCTACCGATATTATCAATATTATATAGCAAAAAGAATGCAAATTGATCCCTATTCGAAGATGCTCTTTTTGGCCAACTACCCTCAGTCTATAAACAATAGATTTATTCAAATATCTAAAACTGCTGTCAGATTTTACATTGATGTTAACTTATATTCCAATGTAAAATGTCATTGATCTTAAATTAAATTAAGTAATTTTATTTTATGCATTGTTATAAGAAGTCACGCACTTCTGGCGTATTCAAATTTTGAACTTGTTGCCTTTTGTTGGCTGTTGTTCGTGTGATTCTTTGTCAATTGTGTTCTCCAATTTATTCATATTGTAGTTCTGTGGTGTTGTGTTGTCATTGTAATGTTATATTTCACATGGCCATAAACGTGCGCGGTTTGGCATGCCACAAAACAAGGTTCAACCCACCATTTTGACCTTTAAAAATGTCCTGTACCAAGTCAGGAATATGACCACTGTTATATTATAGTTCGTTTCTCTGTGTGTTACATTTTCACGTTGCGTCGTTTGTTTTCTCTTATTTTTTAGTGTAAGTTTACATTGCGATAAGACGTGTCACGGTACTTGTCTATCCCAAATTCATGTATTTGGTTTTGATGTTATATTTGTTATTCTCGTGTGATTTTGTCTGATACCCGGTCTGTTTCTCTGTGTGTTACATTTTAGTGTTATGTCGTTGTTCTCCTCTTATATTTATTGCGTTTCCCTCGGTTTTAGTTTGTTACCCCGATTTTGTTTTTTGTCCATGGATTTATGAGTTTTGAACAGCGGTATACTACTGTTGCCTTTATTTATCAAACAGCTTATTCCTAATATATTACAAGAAACCATATTAAAAGTTACAAGAGGACTTCGACCTATACGTATTGACTTATAATTTGCAAAAGATCTTATGTTGATAGAATTTACTGTTTCGGAAGTTCAATAGGCAGTTTT
This sequence comes from Mytilus trossulus, assembly GCF_036588685.1. NCBI lineage: Eukaryota > Metazoa > Mollusca > Bivalvia > Mytilida > Mytilidae > Mytilus > Mytilus trossulus. The sequence continues at coordinate 14,720,337 of NC_086385.1, read as the reverse complement.
AATATATGACCTCGGCATTCAACTGACCTTAATGTATTGATCGTTGATCATGTTGATATAGTCTCTCATATAAAAAAAAACAATGAGACTATATTATTTACGGTTATGATTTCACTCTAACGATCAAGTGTCAAGTGTAAAAGTGGTATAACTCTCATTCTAACATGACGTCCTTCAAACGCTTTGAGTACACACCCGTTGAAAAATATGAATACATTGTCAGGTTGTTTCAATCGTACTCCCACGTCATATGCTTTTTTTATGAATGAGATACCCGACGTCATAGAACGATGACGAAAAATATGAGCATTTTACGGGAAAATACACGCTTGCCAAAACACAAACCATCACAACAAGGAAACGTAAACAAACGTGGCTAATTTTGGTATCAACCGATTTTTTTAAAACATATTAGACATTATAAGTAAATTATAATTTAAATTCATCCAAAACTATCTAAATACGTTATTGTAAAAACTTTAAGCATGTTACTAATTCAGTTTACTCCGTTCTTTTACGCCAATTTAATAGTGCGTTTGTTTATGGGAACGGCAAATATTTGCCTCCGTCTAAAGCATTTCGATCCAAAACAATAGCCGTATTTGTCCTATAAGAATCGAAATAATTCATGGGGGCTTGAAGATATCGCTCAGGATAAAATATTTGTCATAAAGAGCCAACCCGTGGTAAAATCAAGATATATTCCTTTCCCCCATGAATCATTTCTTAATTATATATATATGGACCAATTTTGTGTGTGAACTCGTAGGCAGAAACGAACAATTTGGACCAAAAGAAATAATCGATTATTTTTATGCTTTCCAATATAAGAAGAAGTGATACCAAATATCATATCGACTTTAAAAATAAAGAAATCACATTTAAGAAATACGAAGGGCGGCAGAATGTTTGATCATTGCAGATTTTAAGGCAAAGGATCACTTATTAGTAATAGCCCACGGATTTTTATGTTAAAATCTTCAGGCACGCATATCTTGTCTGTTTAGAATGTTAGCTTCTTTTTTTTCATTTTCTTTCTCACTGAGCCGATTTTAACATGTTTAAGGGCATCTGATACAGTTTCACGTTACATTGCATAAAAAAGAATTACTTAATTTAATTTAAGATCAATGATATTTTCAAGCTGTTGAAGATAATCACTGAAAACGCTGCCCCAAAGTAAACCTGCATCATCCATCATCCTACTTATGCAAATGATAAAACTTACGATTCTATATACAGACATTGAGTCCCACTAATGTCCAAAACCTAAAAAGACACAATTTATAGACAATGTGTCCTATTGTTTTATCCAAGTAAAAATTCTAGCAATTGTTGATCCTGATGACGCGTTACTAAGGTTTTTAAATATTTTTACGGAAGTGTTGAACCATCATGCCTCACACATTAAAAAGCGAGTTAAACATGTTTATCAAAATCAGTGGGTTTATGATGAAATTAAGGAGAGCATGAACAAACTACAATCTTTATTAGAAAAAAGATACGTGTAACTATAAATTCCGGAGAAACAAGGTAAAATACCTCAAGGAAAATAAAAATCATTTTTTTTATACTGATGTATTAGAACATGGAAAAGGAAACAGTAGTTTATTATGGAATCACTTGCATAATGTAAATGGTAGTGAAAATTATCATATGAACATACAATTTTAAATGACTATAACAATAAACTAATTATGACCATAAGAGCATTACTGATACTTTCAATAATCATTTTATAAATTTTACTGAGAATGTTAATCTTAATTCAAACTCAAGCACCAGGTGTTCTGGAAAACTTGATAATTATATATCATGTCGTATACAAGAACATGTCTATTTTACCATACTGCTAACAAACAATGAATTTGTTCTCCATCAGTTAATCACACTTGATGAGAAAGTTTTTTGCAAATGTCATCACACCATATTTAAGATCCATTAAGTCATATTTTTAATTTAAGCATACCAATCGTTATTCAAATATGCATAAGTTTAATATACCAGTTTTTACAAAATAAAAGTTTAAAAAATAATGTATTTTTACCATTACTATCTACAAATCCTTAAGCGACAGGTAAAAACTCATTTAATGAATTTTCCAACCAAATATACTATATTGTATGTCATGCAATTAGGCAAACCATTCTTTCAAAACTGCCATGATGATGCCATTGATGAAAGCAGTTTAGTAGGGGCAGGTTTTTTATCTGTATTAAGCGTTTGATCTTTTAAATCATAAACTGATCTTTTAAATATTACAAATATATAAATGTTCTTATAATTTAATTCACTGGTTTACTTCTTATTTAGTTAGTGGACATCAGGTCGTATAAATTTCAAATATGTATGCATTAAAAGCTGGTGTACCTCAATTGTCCGTTTTAGGTCTTATATTATTCTTAATATTTATTACTGATTTGCCTTTATGTAATCCTAATTATATAATACTGATCTGTTTGCTGATGAAAGCACTAGTTTAGCAACTGGAAAAGACAAAAGGTATATAAGTCAGACACTCAATGTTGTATTTGTCATTTGGTTGATGAAAAGCAAAATGCAAGTTAATGTATCAAAAACATAAAAAATGTGGAAAGGTTCAAAACAAAAACTGTCTGTCATGTGCATTGGCACAAATATATCCATTAATAGCCAACAAATTAATGAAAGGCATTATGGAAAAGTCCTTGGTATTTTTTTGGAGGCAATACTTCCATCTTGGTATGAACATATTATTCAAATAATCAAAAAGTTAACTCTTCATAAGGTTTACTAAAAGAATCAAGAAATACTTGAATCATAATGCAAGATCTTTTTTTTTAACAGTGCGTATATTCTTCCACATTTGGATTACGGTTGTTTAGTATGTGAAAACTGTAACAATATCTTAGTCGAGAGATTACTGAAATTGCCAAATAGGGAGCTTAAATTAAACGAACACGATATTCGTAAACCATCTGTTAACTGTTTAAAGATTCTTAAATTATTCCCGTTACTAAGAGAATACTTTACTACACGTCATTATCAATGTATAAATCAAAACATGAACTTGCACCAAAAAATTTATCACAAATTGTGGAGCTACAAATAGTAAACAATCGTACAATACTCGACTTTCATTATCGGATAATTTTATTGTCCCTAAATCAAATACAGAATTATACAAATCAATGTTTTCTTCAATTGATTTAAATGTGTGGAGCTCAATTTAGTTCAAGATGAGACCGAGACCGATGTCAGAAGAGGAAACCAAAGAAAAAAAAATGACAATTATACATAAATTAACAAAGGACTACTAGTAGTTACTGACATACCAGCTCCAGACCTCAATTAAACTGATTGAAAGTTTATGTCGTCATCATACGAATATCAGGCATCCGCCCTCCCGTTAGGGGTTTAGTATTACACCATCATTAAATATACATGAAGAACATAACCCGTGTTATATCAACAACTGGTTTTAGATAAATGTGTTTAATTTCGCCGCAAGACCCTATAATACAGTTGAATGAATGTTTAAACTCAAATTGGCAATCTTTTATGACCTGACAACAATATCGTAAATATAATTGATATATCCCTTCTTAATAAGTCTGTTTGAAGGTTTTGTTCGCTTCTGAGGTGAATACTGACATTGTTGTGCTTTGTAAAGAATATTACCATAAAAGATTTGATGTTAAATACCTTAACGTATAAAAAGTCTACATGTTAGGTTATATTTACAAATGATGTTCTTGTACCGATTATAAAATTTAATAAATGTTTTAACTAGTTTGTGATATCTGTTGTGTAATATAGTATAATGGACGTGACATTACTATGTAGACCGTACGGTAGTTATATATACCGCGTAGTCCGGTTCCCGGGATGATCCAGTGATAACTACCTAACTCAGGATAAGATCACGGATAGTTACCAGGTAACGAGAGTTGGCGTATTGGCGGGAATAGCGAGCAAGTACTAAGACTAAAACCAGAGCGTATCATAGTATATTTGGTGAGTTAGTACAATTAGGAGCATTGCATTGTATTGCATATATTAGTATTAAGTAGTAATACTCGGAAATCACATCACTGGCGCTTGGCGAGCAGGGTTTCCTGCGGAAAAAAGGAGAATTTGAAGCGAGACACAGAAGTGAGTACGTCACGTGTAATTGCGAAGTTCGTATTGCTACATGTAGTATATTATGAAGTGTTTGAACACGGATATACAATAAGCATAAAAACTTGCGTTAATTACAGTGTTTACAAACTTTTATTGAATAATTGTTACACGTTTGTATTAAATTGGCAACGTTGCCCGGAAAGTGGCGAAATTGACCGGCGACGGTTAATATTGGGCAAATTAGCAATTTTCCGAAAAATAGCCGTTTTTTGTGTGGTTAGCCACACAGCACATATACATTGATTTTTTTTCTTCTGGTTCAGCAACCAGTGATTTAATTAAACTGTATTGTGTTACTATAACATCATGACAACATTAGCTTTTCAGCAGCAATGTATAAGGATCAACAGCTGTTCATATGAAGAATTAAGATTGTTGCCTGGTGTGGGAAATGTCATAGCTGACAAGATTATGTCTATGAGAGAGACACTTGGTAACATTCAGCCTGATCATCTTATGGAAATACCAAGACTAAAAATAACTGAGGCGTTGATGGATTTGATAGATTTTTCACCGGTCACCTATCAACAGGAATACCATACGCAGCCAGAATTCAGTTATGAATTACAGGATTATGTTGACATTGGTGAGGTGAAAACAACTGCATTTCATTCAGGATATTCTAAACAAGATGCAGAAATTCGTGACTTTTCAGATTCAGACACACCTTCTGATGAATATTTGCTTAAACCTGAGCGTGAGGAAGTCAAGCGTGATTTATCACGTCCCAGTTCAGCAATGAGCAAAATTTTAGATTATACCATGCAGCATGGAGACCATAGGTACTCATCAAAAATCTCAAGACCTGATGAAAAGAAGTCGTTACTTCAAACTGAGTGTGACGATCAAGAGAAAGTTCAAGAATTTGCAAGTGATCGACAATATAAGACAGACAACATTCTTAGAACAGATGAATCAGAGTACACGAAACCAAGTATCAGATTAAATGTTGAGGAAAATATTGACAATCGTGATTATTCACGTTACCAAGCTACCCACCATCAGAAACCACAGTTGGGAAGGCAGCAAGGTCCCAATGAAAATATTGAAAACCGTGATTATTCACGTAACCATAATCCAAATCAGAAGACATCACAATTTGGATGGCAGCAAGGTCCCAATGAAAATATTGAAAAACATGATTATTCACGAGACCATAATCCACAACAGCAGACATCACAAGTGGGATGGCAGCAAGGACCCAATGAACACAAACCTAAAACAGAAAGGCCTGTGCCAATCCCAAGACGCCATCAAAGGTTAGAATCACATACACCTTCAACTATAATCAGACGTAGGATACCTTCACCTGAAATTCAACACAGAAGACGTATACCTTCACCAGAAATCAGACGCAGAATACCTTTACCTGAAATTCAACGCAGAATGCCGTCACCAGAGATATTCAGGGAACCAGTATATTCCTTGAGAACACCAAACCCAGCATATACTTCAACAATGAACAGATATATGTATACACCTAGACCATTTGTAAGTTATCATGAGTCACCGCAATTAATGCCTCCAGCAAAACCAAAATCAAAGAACCTAGAAATACCAAAAGGACTGAAGTATGATGGTTCATCAAGTTGGAAAACTTTTTACACCAAGTTCCAGAGGTATGCTGATCGTTTATCGTGGACTACCACGGAACGAAAAGACCAATTGTGTTGGTGTTTACATGGCAAAGCAGGTGATTACTATGCAAATTTAATCGACAGGGACCAGGGAGTGGATTATTTTGAGGTCATTCACAAACTTGAGAAAAGATTTAACTTTCAAGACTTGCCTGAGACGTTGCAAGTGCAGTTCATGAGTGCACGTCAAAATGCAAATGAGAAATTGGAAGATTGGGCAGATCGAGTTCTCTCGTTAGCCTGCAAAGCATTCAGAGATCTTCCCGACAATTACATGTACACACAAGCTATCTGGAAAATATGCCAGGGTTGCTCAGATAAAGAAGCTGGTCAACATGGAACCACAGCCAGACCGACATCTGTTGAAGCAGCAATCGACCAGATAAAGTGGTTTCAACATAATCACACAGCTATATTTGGTAAACCAACCGGTAGACGTGACCCACAACCAAATCAGGATGAACCTAGTTATGATTATGATAGCGACTTAGCTGTTCATGCTATAGGTAAGACGGACACAAAGTCCGAACTGTCTAAACAAATGGAAACATTGCTAGAGAAGATGACTGCTATGGAAGCATTTCATAAACAGGAAATAGGAGACCTTAAACAGCAGGTTCACAAACAACAGCAGGCAAAACAGTTTCCTGCTCAAAATGAAGTCCAGCCAGCAGCTCAACCATATAGCCAGCAAACCAACAGGCAAGGTAATCGCCAACAATGGCGTAACAGAGATAATAGGCAAGACAATCAGCGTCAATCACCATTCCGAAGGCGCTGGGGACCTATACCACCTGAGAAATTAGCAAATATGGCTTGCTATTTTTGTCATCAGTTTGGACACATACAACGGGACTGTCCTGAATTACAGTCGCCGACAGGGAATAATTATACAGATCCTTTAAACCAGAAAGAGTCGGGTTAAAGGGCGGAACCCTGACTCAGTCCAAACCTAACCGCCTAACATTGAACACTATTTCAAACGATATTAACAAGACACCTGTTTCGGGGACTACCCCGTTAAAAACATGTGAAAATTCAACATCTACAGATACTTTGTCTAATTCACCATTGCACAAAACGCAGCCAGATAAAGATTTGCAGCAAGTAATTGACCTTCAGATGCCAGATCCTGTACATTTAGGAGGAACTATTTGCCAGTTAGGTTCAGCATCAATGCTTCGATTCACATTAAAAGTACAGGGACAGGCAGTAATTTCGGTAGTAGATACCGCAGCGGAAGTAACAATAATTTCTGACAAAGTTTTTGAATCTTTCATTAAGAAGCCACCCATCAAAAGAAAAACAACAATGCAAGCAGCAGGACGTGGTATGCAAATGGATGCATTTGTAGTGGGACCAGTCGAAATAAAAATTGGTGAAAGAACATATAGGACAGATATTTATGTTGCACCTATTGATAATGACATGCTATTAGGACTTGATTTTCTAGTAAGAGCAAAAGTGATTCTAGATTGCAGAAAATTGGTATTTTTCATTAATGGAGAAGCATTACCTATGATCCATGGAGATGTTGGACTGGTACCGCCTGTGAACAAAATAGCAAGAGTTGCTAAAATAACCGTTCCACATAGAACAGTCATACCTCCTAATTCAGTTGTACAATTAGAGTCAGATTTGTCGGCTGAGTTAACAGACTTTATAATTGAACCTAATAAAGAGATAGATTTGTTAATCCCACGTGGTTATTACAACGCTAGTGTTTTGCCATGTGTCAGTTTACTGAATGTTACAAACAACAAGATAGTTTTGCAAAAGGGAACTCTTTTATGCGAACCAATTGAAGCAGATGTAGTTGAAACGGGGCCAGCCCCGTCAGTAGCAACAACTGGAATAGTCAGAGATAACAATATACTACCGGAACAGTTACAGAACATATTGGATAAATCCAGTGAACTCACTAAAGACCAACAGTCCAAAGTTGCAAATTTACTTCATGAATTTGTTGATGTTTTTGCACTAGACGATTTTGACTTAGGAACATTTAGCCACATTCAACATGAGATTGATACAGGTGATGCGCGCCCTATCAAACAACGAATAAGACGAACACCCATGTGCTTTGCACACGAAGAAGAAAGCCATTTAAAGAAAATGTTAGATGCAGGTATAATAGAACCATCTATATCAGAATGGGCATCTGCGCCAGTACTTGTGCGCAAGCGTGACGGCACCGTGCGCTGGTGTATAGATTACCGGAAATTAAATTCCGTGACGAAAAAAGATGTCTACCCACTTCCTCTGATAGACGAATGTTTGGACACTTTGGCAGAAAATGAATGGTTTTCAAAATTGGACGCAAATAGTGCGTATTACCAAGTAAAAGTGAAGGAATCAGACAAAGAAAAGACCGCCTTCATCACTAAATACGGGTTATTCCACTTTGTTCGAATGAGTTTTGGTCTTTGCAATGCCCCAGGGACATATTCAAGAGTAATGAATCTTGTTCTCCGAGGGTTAACATGGAATGTTGTACTTGCCTTCCTAGACGATATTCTAGTTATGGGAAAGACATTCGAAGACCATTTACAGAATTTAACATCAGTTTTTGAACGTTTCAGAGAGTATGGGCCCAGAAAATGTGATTTCTTTCAAAAAGAAATAGACTTTTTAGGCAGAACAATCAATAGAGATGGTATGTCCATTGGCAGTGAATATGTTGAAGTTGTGAAGAAATGGAAAGTACCTACGACAACCAGAGAGGTTGAACAATTTCTAGGCTTTGCCAATTATCACAGAACTTTTATTAAAAATTTCGCAGATCTGTCCTACCCTTTGTATCAATTGACCGGTAAGAAACCGTACAAATGGGGAAACTCAGAGCAAGAGGCTTTTGACACACTTGTAGAGGCGTTGACAACAACTCCTTTATTGGCATTACCCAACAATAAAGACCCGTTTATTTTGGACACAGATGCTTCAAATTTCGCAATTGGAGCAGAGTTGATACAAGTTCAAGATGGTGTAGAGCGACCAGTTGCCTACGGAAGTTTTTCATTGACCCATGAGCAAAAGCGGTACTGCACGACAAGAAAAGAATTACTTGCAGTCGTGAAATTCACCAGACATTACAGACATTACCTTTTAGGGCGGGAGTTTATAGTCCGTACAGACCACAGCAGTTTAACATGGTTATTGCACTTTAAAGAGCCACAAGGACAACTAGCTCGCTGGTTAGAGGAGCTAAGCCAGTATCACATGACAGTTAAACACAGGCCAGGTAAAAGACACCAAAATGCGGACGCATTATCACGTCTGCCAGATTTAGCCTGTCCACAGAATAGATTAGCAGCTGGAAAAATGCTAAAACAATATCTACCTTGTGGAGCATGCGATTACTGTACTCGTGCACACCAGAGTTGGCTTGGATTTCAAGAAGACGTAGATAATGTTATTCCTTTAGCTTCACATCAGGACTTTAAAAGTTTTGAGACTATAGGACCACACACAGTACTACCGAGTTCTTTGATTTCTGATGACAATTTACTGAAACAGGACAATACCCAACATATACATGTAATTACAGAGGACAATGCTAGACCAGGAAGTTCAATACTACAAGATGAGGACCAGAACGTGACTCGTCACGTGAAAGAGAATTTAGGTGCATTTCAGGTCCAGCAACAAGTATTTGATAGTACAAATCAAGACACAGTAAGCCAGAACCAAAACGTTTGTCACAGTTCAGTTGAAATAGTCACTACACCACTTGGTATGTCAGTTTACGCGACATATTTGGACCTCCCAAATGTAAATGCCATCACTGAGACAGGTATAGAAGCAAGTACTTATTCATCAGAACAATTACAGGATTATCAGTCAAAAGACCCAAACTTGGAGTTAATACTGGTATGGCTCAGGGACAAAATAGAACCATCAGAAGCGACAATATTTAGATGCAGTCCAATAGCTAAGAAATATTGGATAAACAAAGATATGTTTTATTTAGATGATAATGGAATATTGAGAAATTTGGACAAGAAAGACAGAACACCCAGACTTGTTGTACCAAGAGATCTTGTTGAACAAGTGATATCATTATGTCATGATATTCCAGCAGCAGGTCATCAAGGTATGAATAGGACCACATTGAGAATTAAAGCAAATAATCAATGGTATGGTATGACACAAAAAATAAGAGACTTTGTCAAAACGTGCAGTACATGCAATTTACACAAGAAGCCGAACAGAAAGGCGAAATGTCCGCTTACCCAGTTTCATGCAGGTGCACCAATGGAGCGAGTCCACTTAGATTTTCTAGGACCACTGCCTGAGACGAAATTTGGGAATGCCCATGTACTAGTTATGGTTGACCAGTTTTCCAAATGGATGGAATGTATTCCGTTGCCAGCACAAACCGCAGAACATACGGCAAGAGCTGCAGTGAACGAGTTTTTCTCTCGTTTTGGATACCCATTTCAGGTTTTTACAGACCAAGGACGCAATTTTGAAAGCAAGCTTTTCAAATCCATCTGTGAAATCTTGCAAATGCACAAAGCGAGAACTACTCCGTACAGACCATCATCAAACGGACAAGCAGAACGTTGCAACAGAACCTTAATGGACGCAGTCCGTTGCTTCGTGTCAAAACAACAAGACAATTGGGATGAACATTTGGCACAGTTGGCAGGAGCTGTTAGATCATCGGTTAACAGAAGTACTGGTTTTACGCCGAACATGCTGATGCTTGGGAGAGAGGTTAACCAGCCTGTTGATTTATTGTACAGTGTACCTGGTGCTGAAACAGATGAGTCACAAGATGAGTATGTAAGAAGACTCCGAGATGCCATAACATCTGCCCATGAAATAGCGCGCAACACGCTGAAAACTACCCAGAATACCATGAAACGTGATTATGATGTACGTATTCTAGAAAGAGAATACAAAATAGGAGATTTAGTTTATGTTTTAGACACAGCTAAAATTAAAGGTAGAGCGAAGAAATTGGACCCACCGTGGAAAGGTCCAGGACTTGTATGTGCAAAATTATCTTCGTATGTATACAAGATAAAATTACAAAAAACTGTACTGACAATAAATCATGACCGTTTAAAGCAATGTAAAGACAGAGAAGTACCACCCTGGTTAAAACAGTGCCAGCACCGGTTACAGGACGGTGAGGATGTGACTAAGGCGACTAACCCAGACTTGTACTGTTTGTGCAGAAAACCAGATGATGGACTGTTTATGATACAGTGTGATTTTTGTCATGAGTGGTACCATGGAGCATGTGTAGATTTGACACCAGAACTTGCGGACACTATGGTAAAGTTTAGATGTCCACGGTGTCAGGACTCTGACACCGCAAGGTAAATTTACGTATTAAGGCAATATACCAGTAGTTTGATGTATATATTTAGCATATTTTATAATCAGTTTTTATTGTGTTTTTCAGATTGTGAATTTTGGGATTAATTATGAGTAAAAGGCCAAGTAAGGGTGATGAAAACAGTTGGCCTACACCTTCAGAGGCATATGAAGGTACACCATTGCCTTTCCCCCCGGGAGAACAGCGGGGAGAAGATGAACGTGAAAGTCACGAACAAGAGGTAAAGAAGGAACCTGAAGATGTTCTGGATTTACATGATGTTAATTATATCGATTGGACTGATATTCAATTTCCACATACTCAGGAGCATACTGACAAAGAAGAAGTGAGTCATTCACCTATGGTTCAAGTGGAGGTGGAATGTCATTTGCCCACGGTCAGAGTGGTGGAAAAACGTGATTCGTCACGTGGGATCCTACCCAAAGAGAAACCAGATCTGGTTATCTGCACTGGAGAGTTAGGTAACAGATCAGTTAAGGTGCCAGAAGATAAGGGGACTCCGGTCCCAGAGGTAAATACTCCACAGCAAAAGCAGGATGCTCAGCAGCCAGAGGTGAAACACTTTGAAGGCAACAAGCACTCCACTTGTCCTATACCAACATGTGGAGAATCTACAAAGAAAATGAAGCACCACTGTTGGGTGTACCATTTGCCGTATATTTTCAAGGACTTGCCACTGGACAAATTTGAGAAGGAGCCCAGTTTCCAGAAATTGAGGGGAGAAGCCATCCAAATGTTAGCTTGGTGGATTGTTGGCCAACGGGCAACAGTGTATGACTTGGTAAGATACGTAAATTCAAATAACATTCTGCCAAGAAACTGTACGATGATGCAGAGGTGCCCGGACCAGATGCGCAATGTGACAGCCGTAATGAACTGGTATCCACCAGCGGAGGATATATATACCATGTATCCAGTTAATTCGCCAGCTGTATTGATGCAGTGGCGCATTTTGATAACGCTGCTAGCACAGTTGTCACCAGCACGAAGGGCAGAGTTCCGAAGAATAGGGTGTGATTTCGTCCTACCCCCAATGGCACAACAGCAGCCTCCAGTGAAGAGGAAGGCTGGGACAGCCGTAAAGGTGCCAGTGGCAAAGTCATATAAAAGCAGTCGTCCAACTGAGGGACGTTTAAATCTAGCCAGTCAATCGGGTAGGGCCCGTGAGAACAAACCACCAACTGTTTCAACGGTGGAGAAAACACTAACCAATTTACACCATCAACTTGCAGGCAAACCCCTTGATGCAAGGGAAATACTGAATAGAAAGAGACAATCCCGGGATTCTTCCCGTCCTGATGATACCAAAAGTCGAAAAACAGAAAGTCACTCTGTTCCACAGGTATCAAATCCAGTCGTGGATAAAAATAACAATGTAAACAGAATACAGAAGGTTACCCTTGTATCAGAGGCCTTTGACAGCCATTTCCATTTGGACAGGGCAAGTATTTTGCTAACCGGTTCCCTGGAGATGTCTGTTGACCAATACCTCCAGGAAAAATTAATTCCACAACCAGATATTGTAGTAGAGGTGATTGGAGGAGTACTAGTATACTGAGATCCGGATACATATCCGCAAGTGTTACCAGACACCTCAAAATGGAAGATAGCCATAGGGCTGCATCCAAAAGCTGCACCCTATTTTAACAATGACCAGTTAACAGCAATGCAGGAGGCATTGAGTGACATGCGTGTATCTGCACTGGGGGAAATCGGGTTAGACAGGACCGTTAACCAAGTACACTGGATGTCCCAAGAAAAGATTTTTGATAAATTGCTAGGATTGGCTAGACCAAACAAACCAGTGATTCTACATTTGCGTGGCCAGGCCACGGAGACAATGTCAGACGCTGTGTATACTAGAGCATTGGAAATTGTGCAGAACAATTGTGAGCCGGAGCAGAAAATTCATCTCCATTGTTTCCATGGGAGTGCGAGACAAGTGGATATTTGGCGTCGCGCTTTTCCGAACACTTATTTCAGCTTTTCTTTAAAGGTCAAAAATTTCCATGAAGATCAGATACTGGCAGCCAGGAATGTCCCAAACCATCGTATTTTGATTGAGACAGATTCACCATATTGTACTATCCCATCCAACATACGGATTAACAATCCGCGTAGGATGGGACAAGTAGCATTGATTTTAGCAGGTATCAGGAGCCAACCTGTGGCCGAGATATTTGCTCTCACAAGGGAAAATGGAAAAAGCCTATATGGCTAAATAGTGGACTGCTATGTACAATGTATGTATTGATGTAACAACCTGCAGGAGACAGGTTAAATCGGACATGTATATATAGGATGTATAAAGCAGATTAATGTGGACTTGTGGATAACCGAAATCAGTTGTAAATTTTGATTGAAAATTAGATCATCAGTGAATTGTTTACATATATCAAGGAATGATATGATAGTTACAAAGTGAATCCGCAAAGCGATAACGGAGAAAATGTGAATTTTGAAAAATATATATATATATATATATAGATGTGTTGTTAATATGTCGATCAACATTGGAATATACATTCATAATATTTGGAGATTATTTTTTTTTATCCCCGTGGTGCAACCAGACGGGGTGGACTAAAGGAATATAGTGAAAATTCAAATAGGAAGTAAACTCACTCCTTTCAAAGTGGGGAGGAGTGTTGTGTAATATAGTATAATGGACGTGACATTACTATGTAGACCGTACGGTAGTTATATATACCGCGTAGTCCGGTTCCCGGGATGATCCAGTGATAACTACCTAACTCAGGATAAGATCACGGATAGTTACCAGGTAACGAGAGTTGGCGTATTGGCGGGAATAGCGAGCAAGTACTAAGACTAAAACCAGAGCGTATCATAGTATATTTGGTGAGTTAGTACAATTAGGAGCATTGCATTGTATTGCATATATTAGTATTAAGTAGTAATACTCGGAAATCACATCATATCGAAAACCTTGTTATAATAATGTTAACATACATTGTCTCGTTAAAATCTAAAACGTTGTTACATACACGAGCGAATCGTACAAGTTGAGATATATAAGCAGCAAATGATGGTGACAAGGGAACGTCACCATCTAAAAATGGATAATTAGCGATAGGAAATGAAAAATATCTAAAAGTATTATTAATTTTTGGTATCAGATATTGTTTCGATGGGTCGTTGCTGATTTGAGTCATAAATTGTAACGCATATCAATACAAAACATGCTATCTAGGGTCAGTGTTAACCAAAAACTTTGACTTGGATGTATTTTCCAGGTGACATAACATCATTGGTGAAGATCTTTGGTGTCTACAAATTACAGTTTCAAAAAACTACGATTACTATCAATGATATATGTCAAGAGCCTTTGGTTTAAGAGTTTGAAATATCTTTATGCACAGCGTTAATGCGGGTTATGTCTTTTCAGGAAAGGTAAAATATCTTCAATCAAATATTAGAATGTTTGACCTTGATAACCGAAACATTTTCAAACGGGAACACCAACGGTCTAATCTATATAAAAAGAAACGAGAAACGAGAAACACGTATATATTACATAAACAAACGACAACTACTGTACATCAGATTCCTGACTTAGGACAGGTGCCAACATCTGCAGCGGGATTAAACGTTTTAATGCATCCAAACCTTCTCCCTTTTTCTGAAACAATAGTATAACATCACAACATAGAAAAACACACGATAAAATATCAATTGGCAGACTTAACTCAATCAAAAAACGTATTTTAAACAAAACTTTACGACAAAAGAGATGATTTCAGCTTTCTAATTGTGAACTTTCTATTTCTAAGTAGCAACATTCCAGCAGCACCTGCATCCGGGGTATATATCTCCAAATTGATACGATATTCCCGTGCTTGCATTTCCTATCATGATTTTCTTGATAGAGGGTTGCTGCTTACAAGGGAAGCTACTAAACCAAGAGTTCCAAATGATGAAGTTGAAATCATCCCTTCGTAAATTTTACGGACGCCATCACGAGTAAGTTGCCCGTTATGGAATAACCGTTTCAAAAATGATATCGGATATCTTCCTTACATCGTAACTGCAATCCCATTCCCTTTCATGAATGTGACCTACCGAATTAGACTATTTACCGGATTTGTATCACATAAGCAACACGACGGGTGCTACATGTGGAGCCGGATCTGCTTACCCTTCCGGAGCACCTGATATCACCCCTAGTTTTTGGTGGGGTTCGTGTTGTTTTTTCTTTAGTTTTCTATGCTGTGTCATGTGTAATATTGTTTGTTTTTTTTTTCCTTTTTCATTTTTAGCCATGACGTTGTCAGTTTGTTTTAGATTTATGAGTTTGGCTGTCCCTCTTTTAATACACAATGAACGAATAAATTTGATCAACGATATCTGAATGCAAATGCACAGTTAATAAAATATTAGAGACAAACGTTCAAGGCCAAAAAGCAAACAAACAAGTCCAAACAAAGCCATGACAAGACACCACTGAGAAATATTTAACCCTTCGCAAATATTCATCAATAGTCACTTAAGAAAAAAAAACGGTTTTAAAAGAAATTTATTTGAATCTTGAAGTTTATACATATGTTGTAAGAATGAGTGAAAAATTAAAAATATTTTAAATACTTAGTAATCAAAGCTGGTATACAGACAAGATCCATATAAATATAGAATAACAAAAAAGCATTATAAACAGTATCAACAGGTCGAAAAAACAAGAAAATACGATTTGAGAGTACTCGCAGTTACTGACAGCCAGTTAAAAGCCAAAACCAATTAATAATAAAAAAAATCATGCATCAGAGACTAAAATCAACTAAAACACATCCCAGGCATTTAGTATTTTAACGTCATTAATAGTCAGAGAACACATGAATTGTGCAATGTCAAAAATAAATGTATCGACAGGTACATGTAGTAGGATAGTGAGGAGCGACTTCTATATATAACATACTTAAAAACCCTTAAAATTGCAGCTATCTATATACAAAATCCCGAGATGAAATTTCAATGACAAATCTCAACAATATTTTTAAAAACTTAATGATGAAGAAAAGCAAATTTACGAGACATTTAAGGAATATCTATTTAAAAATATGGCATATTTGAAATAAAATGGAAATTATAGATCTTTTGGACAAGGATTCAACCATACTTGAACACAAAGCGTAACAATAACTTCTCAAACTATTTGAATCACAGACCTATGAGACAAGTATTGACACGGTCCTTTTATGATTGATCTGGTGAGTGGTGTAGGTAAAAGTATTGAATCCTTGTATGCAATTGATGATAAGCAAAATCTTGAGTATATCATATATCGGGCAGAAAAAAAGCGACAGTGACAGGGACGTTAGCTTTCCTGAAATGCATTATCCACACGTATTAATGATAAAAAGTAATACGAATACAATCATATTGGAAGAAAATATTATTTTATTCTATTCTATTCCTTTTTACAGCAGGGATATGACACTGAAATCTTAGTTGAAAAAGGCTTAACTAATCAGCCGGATACAAATAGAAATACATATAACCAAAGACACAGAGTGGACGTGGCCTGGTACTTGTATATCTCAACAACAAAAAAGACTATGTGTACTGATCTGAGAGTACTTGCAGTTACTGACAGCTAGTTTAAAGTCCCTAACATCAATAGTTTAAGTTTATTTTGTCATCCAACTGATGCTCTTATTATCTATACTATTAATTCTAAATTCCAGATTTTTTTAATTTCGCATGACCCCGTTCGAAATTTGCTTAAGTATAACTGTACAAATAAGATCTAGGTAGAATTGTCAGGATCAGTTTTAGAGTATTATTCTCGTAAATAAAGGCAACAGTAGTATACCTCTGTTCAAAACTCATAAATCCATGGACAAAAACAAAATCGGGTTAACAAACTAAAACCGAGGGAAGCGCATTAAATATAAGAGGAGAACAATGACACAACACTGAAATGTAACACACACAGAAACGGAACAAGCATCAGACAAAATCCCACGAGAATAACAAATATAACATTAAAACCAAATACATGAATTTGGGATAGACAATTACCGTGACACGTCTTATCGCAATGTGAATTTACACTAAAAAATAAGAGAAAACAAACGACGAAACGTTAAAATGTAACAAACACAGAAACGAACAATAATATAACAATGGCCATATTCCTGACTTGGTACAGGACATTTTTATAGGAAAAAATGGTGGGTTGAACCTTGTTTTGTGGCATGCCAAACCTCGCACTTAAATGGCAATGTTAAATATAACATTGAAATGACAACATAATATTACAGGACTACAATACAAATTAATAGGAGAACGTATTAGACAAAGAAACACATTATTAATAGATATCAAAAAGCATCAGGTTTAAAATTTAATACGCCAAAAACGCGCCTCGTCCACACAAGACTCACCAGTGACAACTAGATATAAAAGATCGAAAGTAAAAAAAAAGTTGTACAGCACTGAAGATCAAAGTTAAAAAAGGTTGTGTCAAATATGGCTATGTTTTTATGCTTGGGATAAGAACATCCTTATTATTTAGACCAACTAATGCTATTGCAAACAGTAAATTTTATCAAATGAATATAGTATTTCGTCAAATATTTTCCGACAGAACTTTTAGAAGCTGCTGTATGCTAAACATGCTATATACTGTCATGCAAGTTAGAGTTTTAGCATTTACTACATGATAAAATGCATGTCCCAAGTCAGGAATTTGATAGTTGGTTTTCGATTTGTTTGATGTGTTTGTGCCTTTTATTTTGCCATTCAATGGATTTTCTGTTTTGAATTTTCTATGAAGATTGATATTTTTGTTATTTTTTTTTTAACTACATAATAATTTTATTCATCAAATATTGCTTGTTACATAAACCATCAAGATTCCAAGCTCCTCTTGACGTACCCTGTTACAATCCACTGACTATCCAGGGAACATTTAGCTGATTAAATTAATTGACAATTAAAAATTAGTTTACAAAACTCTATATCAACAATATAAAAAAATATTCATTGATAATGTTTCTTTTAATTGAAAGTAAAAGATATTTTTGTTATTTTACTTTTTAAAACTGTCCTGATTTGTTAACAAAAATTTTTGTTCTGAAATTGTTCTAATGACAGTTCTAGGACAGTTCTATTGACAGTCTAAGAGATATGTAAACATGGTTACCAAACTGATCCTAACTGTACACTTCAAAAATCCTTCGTTTTTTAATTTAAAAAATGACAAAACCAAGATTTCAACTTCTTTGAAAAAGGATTACGATATTATTTTAGTTTCCTTTAATGCCCGCGTCACACTGTCCCGATTTTTATATACGATGGACACCCGAATGCAAAAATTGTAAGTTCGTACGAAGTTTGTCCCGATCTCGTTTAAATACCAAAAAGTGACCGAAGCAAGTACGATGAATAACGAAGTCTATACGGTGGTGCCGAAATTATATACGATAGCAAAAGATGGACATACGAAGGTTATCCGAAGACGGGTATTTAAGCTTCATATTTCAGTCGAAGCCTTCACGATGGAATACGAAGGCTACACAATGGATTACGATGATGGCGCGATGGCCATACGATGTCTAAAAGACGTCGTGTATAGCTTACGATGCATCAAGGCCAAAGGTTAAGGTCATGCAGATGGACTTGTTTTTTTCTCCTTGAAAAAGCATAATACACAGGAAATTGGTTGCTCATTTTTTTACCTGCTGGTTCTAAAGACAATAAAATGTGTGCACTAGTCTGAATAATCATCCATAATTATGCCCATGGTTACTGATCTATCTTAAATGTAAGGTAATGGGTTCGTTGGTCCGTTTTATTCAAAAAGAGCTTTTCACAGGAGAGTATCATAATAATATAGACAAAAGGAAGGATGTGGGGAAAGCAACAAATGCGGCAAAATATGACATATAAAATCAAAATGGCGATACATAAAAAAATCAGATTAATATAATGATAAGTTGTTTCCCTATATACGTGTACCTGAAGTGTTGGTGTACGAGGCGCATTTATGATTTTCATTATGTTACTTGATATGAAAAATTGACAAAAAATAATATTTTACTTGTAAAAGTAAATTCTGAGCCTGTAATAGCTGCTCTTCTTATTCCATTTGAATTAATAGAAACAACGCTGTCGCCTTTCTTGTTCACGTAGAATCATATGATATGAGCTCCATGTTTTGTGAACGTCTTTCTTAACTGTCGTATAAGACTGACCAGTGCATATCGCGCATGGCACTTTAAATGTATTTAAGGGCGAACATTAACTTACATTTAACTGGATTTATTGCCGTCGTAGTTCCATCTTGTCGCCTTCGTACTTTTATTCGATGGCAACACGACGGGATTACGAGGTCTTGCCGAAGTCGTGTTGCCATCGTAAGACCTTCGGGTAGCTTCGTGATTCATTCGCGGAGACATCGTAATGTCAAAACTGCCCGATGGAAACGATGGAAACACGAATGCAATACGATGTTCAATGATGCATTCCCGGTGACATTACGATGGTGAGGGTGGTGATACGAACTCAATACGATTCCTCAACATCGGACGCACATTCGGGGATTTTTTAACACGTTAAAAAATTTAGAACCCTTCCCGAAGTTGTCACCGAAGGCTAGAAAAAGTGACCGATGGTTCTACGATGGTCAAAGCTGGCACTACGAATAGCCCGATCTGGATACGATCAGTCCTGATTTTAAAAATTTCCATAATCGCGTTGCCATCGGCGTAAAAATCGGGACAGTGTGACGCGGGCATTAGAGAAATACTAATGCATACAAGGTTTTCAAAAATTCAGTTGAGTGTTCCTAATAAAAGAAATTTTAAAACAACACGCAATGAGACGCCTTTCAGACTCGGAACTGATGAAAATATTTTGTTTTATAGATACCTTTTTGATCTACTAAGCATGTCTCCAGATTTTCTATGTTTGCATTTAGCAACTTCAATTCTAGCATTCTAAATTTCTTTAAAAAAGCGTAATAAATATCAAAGTTCCAAATTACACATTTTAATTTTCGTACACATGTGTTACATTAATTTATAAAGACAGAAAACATCTTTTTTTTTCTTCTTGCTTTGAGTTGAAATAATTTAGAACGGAACGATATTGTCGTTCATTTATTGTACTATTTCATATTTCCATTTCATCATTCTAAACTTAAAAACACATTGACAAAATTGATCCAACTTTTTGTCATGAAAAAGAAAACCAAACGTACAAGTAAATATCTTATCGATTCGAGAAGTTTGAAAAGCAAATTGAGACGATAGCTGTTATTCAATATGCATCGTTAACACACTTGCCAATAGAGTTGATGATATAGAAAAAAATAAAGAGTATGTGATGAATAGGAGCACCGAAATGGAAGGGAGCGTATTTGTAGACAATATAACTTTTGCTATAATTACAATGATAAATTATACACCTCTTTGTTTTGTGTTTCTATGTGTTCTATTGTTAAGCTGAAAGAGTTTAGCACGGAAACCATTTTATCATGGTTGGCTCAAAGGTCTGCTTACCTAGTCAAATGTTAAAATATATGAATATTACGAGATGTAATATGATTTAGATTTTATTGTATTGTAGTGGTGGTTTTATAAAAATACAAGTGTTTATTACACTATTGATCTTTCCTAGAAAATATTTAGAGATGAACCTGAAACTAAGATTGCTTGGAATGATAAAGGTGAAATTGGCAAGAGGTGATTTCAATATCCTATATCAATTGGAGGCAGACAATATTTAATTTTTTGATGTTAAAGAAAATACCTTTAGGTATAAGTTTCGCTTCATTGCATGTTTCGACTAATCCATTTTTCTCATCTCTGATGCAGTGATAAGAATCATTGAATGGACATCTTTTACGTATCCCCAAGATTTGCCTTTCCAGATTTGTTGGACATCGCGAAACATAACCAATCAAGTCACAGCAAACTAGGGCCATCTAAATAGAAGAGAAGTATAATTACAAATATTGAGACTCATACTTACAAAAAGAAGCAATTAAAATAAAAAAAATATTGTACCATAAAGCTGATGGATTATCGTTATTGATCATCAAACTCAAAGGAAAACAGAAAACCAAATGCACTACGAGCGATCATTAATTCTGAAGAATGCATTATATTTATTGTCCTGTCCAAAACAGCAAACAAAGTTATTAGGCTATTATTATTCTAACACAGGAAAAGAGAAAAAAAATCTGATGGCTGCTTGTTCACCTATATGAATAAAGCTTCACTTTCTTTTATTGGAGGGTTTTAACTGATTTTTGTTCATAAATATTTTCGATCGTAACTAAGAATATCTATAACTTTAATTTATACTTTCAAAATAGGAAACATATATACATCATGTTGCAATATTCATCTCACTACATGCTCAGCTGTGTCAAAATGTTTATATAAGTTTGAATGGGCCTTATAGTTGTGAACGTAATAAAGGGGTTAAATTATATGTCATATTAATGAAATTGTTTTATATACAAACTAATACATGAATTATTCGAATAGTTCCGTGTTTCTATAACATATATATTAGAGTTTGTACCACGATCATATTTCTTTGTGACAGAAAGACATTATTGTTGATTTTTCGACCATCTCAATCTGCCTCCTGTGTTGGCAAACTACTCATAATTGGTCAAAATCTATCACAATGTTAGTTCTAAATCAATTTTTATCAAAACAAGTTTTAAGAGGTTGCAGGTAGATTAACTGCTTTAAAAGAAATTGCACAATATATCGGTGTTTGCATCGAAATATTAACTTGATGTCATTTACAAAACTATGCGGAATCTGATTGACAAGATCTTTTCATTGACGTGCATATCATGTCATACTTCGCGATTTTACCGGCTGATCACTTGTCATATTTCAAATATTGATAATGCTTTTTAGTGAAGCACGTTCGTTCTATATTTAACTGTAAAAGAGAGGCGAAAGAAACCAGAGAGACATTTCAACTCGTAAGTCGAAAATAAACTGAAAACGCCATGACTAAAAACGAATAAGACAAACAGACAAACAATCGTACACAAAACCATTATGAACTATTTTGCTAGCTACTTCAAAACGGCAAGGCCAAAGTGAAGGCTTTATTCATTATAGAAAAAAATCAAAAGTACAATTATAGGCAGGTCAAGTCTAATTAGCTTATGTTGAAAAGTTATGTGTCACCATTTTCTGTTTATTAAACTGTACTGTCAAGCTGACATTCAGGGATCATATTATTATAATATTTGGGCATAAATCTTCAAATTACTCTTTATACATCTATGTTCTATTTCTTTCTTAGTTTTATTTTTATTTGATTTGAATAACCATGGAATGAGAGAAAAGAGTAAAGAACTGCATGTACATTTGGAAAAAAATAGGTTGTAAGTGCATGGAACATTGTAAAAAGGGATGTCACTCTTACATAGAAATGACACGCCAAAAGAGTTAATAAACACAGCATTCGTGGTTCAGCTTCTTTGTTAATCTATAGGATAGTTACTGCTAACAGACGCTTTCCCACAGTTGAGTATATTTGTTTGAATATTTTTGTTATCCTATTCTGAAAAAAGCTTGATTTTCATAGCTCATAATTAATGTGTTTACGCATTGATATGATGTTGTCTTTCAAACATTAATTGCCTTTTAACAGTATAAAAAACAAAACAGATTGTATGCGTACATCAACATACCCAATTAAAGATTAAATCAAAACCTGAACATTTTGACGTTGTTTATTCGTTTTCTTCATATTGAACTTCTTAATACGGTTTGACTAACCACCATATTCCAATATCACCAGGTAGAATCGCTATCGAATATTTACATTTTAATTCATCACTTGCTGTGTACATTCATATAACACATAGGATTTATTGGTTTATTATTCTTCAAAAAGGAATATAAACAGATTAGTCATGTTAGTGTTACATTGATTAACTATCAAAATTGACATTTAAAGCCTGTCAAATGTTATTATGTTGTCTTGTAAAGATTTGTGTTTCAAAAAGACACTTTTCCAACGGTTTGACAAGTTTAAGTATAAAAGTATAGATTCATTTATATTTTGGGGTTTAAATGATTGTATATTTATCCTTTTTATTTTGTCGAATTATTATCTCGACACATTAGAATGAAATTCTTTAAACAAGAAAGACATATAGTTTCTATAACATGCATAGCGTCAAACAAGGAGTCGCCACAATGTACACGATGATATTATTATATTGTATTTGGGTGTAGATTATTTTTTTACATCATTCATGCAGTTTCATTAAGTCAGTGCAGATAGAATAATAAACAAATAGCATATTGATTTAGCAGTGTTAAGACCTCAGACAAAACATACTTATTATCAAGTAGTTTAAACGCTACTATGATTTTAATAATTTAAAGTAAGAAATGCATCTTTAGTTACAAAGTTATATTCTGAAATTTACATATCAACTTCGAGTTCAATTTTTTAATCATTTTATAGGAAGATAACTTTAAGTGGTTATACTTTCATATCATATATTTTATACAAATAATTTTGAAAATGCTAATGATTATTCTTTTTCGGTATTAAGATTACTTGAAAACATTGCCATTGGTGTTATACTATATAATGAAACTGAAAGATAAAATACAATGCTCATTTTAAAAATACAACACAAGGAAATTTTTTATACAGAGATAATTTTGAACCAATGCATGAAAAGAGATGTGTTGAAAAATATATGTGAGAATTACAATTGAAATATATCATAGCAAACTGATTACTGTGCTTCAAAAGATATGATTCATGAAAAGTTGCGGGTAAAAGAAATATGATAAATAAATGTTTTCATGACAGCGAATTAATATTGAAAAGTTTACAATGTATTCATTGATCCTGGAACAAGGAAGAGAGAGAGAGAGAGAAATAAAATCACTTAATCAGAGAAAAATTACTGTTGACTTGTTTCTTATTGGCTTAAAAAAAAAAAGATTGTCGGAATATGCATATTTTATTGTGATGTTTTAACATCTTTGAAAAATGAAAAGTTTATGAATATGTGTAAATATTATTACTAAAATGTCAATACCAACTAAAAGTGGTTCTTACTTGAATATCAATATATTTAGTTGATTTTTATATGAAGCATGCATAAACGTGACTTTAAGAATAAACCAGTTGTAACACATGGACGTCACACAACGTTTAGTATTACAACTAATGGATAAAAAAAGTAAGAACCATCAACTACTTTTATTCTGGAATATGTAAGACAGAGACATTTTTTTTAGGTTTAAAGTGATTTAGAGATATATACCCCAAAAAATTGTAGTATGATTAAACAATCATGGTTCCAGTCCGAATCTAGGTACTTCGTGTCTTTTATTGATAAGTGTTAAATATTAAGTCAGTTTTAAAATAAATAAATGAATAAAAAGTTAACGATATTATATGCTGGGCTTTGTCACTGCCTCTCATAAATGCTGGGAAGAATAAATAATACATTAACAACATTTGTCACAGCAGAAGTGATTTCTTTATGTGAACTTACACCTTTACACCCTACAAAAAAATGCCTGTGTTGTCAACAAGGAAACTCATTCTTTTTGGTTAATATGTTTGATCATAATCAATGAACTCAAAGACTACATCAGGTGATTTAAAATTGTCATCAGTAGGCCCTTTGAATTAAAATAAGCAGTATATTTATATCTCCATACCTCCTTTTTAGGTAAGAAACGAATAGATATGGACTTATACATAGACTTAAATGATGTCATTTTAAACTTTAAAATATGCAAGAAGTGTATGACGAACAAACACAAGTCCTTTATCTATGTTCAAGAAAGGATGAGAGTATGTGAGTTATGGATTAACCCACTTTTTCTTCTTTTTCGAAACCCTAATTCATTAATGCCATGGAATTCTATAATAGTTAACAAAGCATATAAATTTTAAAAACGGAGTGATTTCCTAAATATGCATGAATGATATTAAACCAACCGCGCATGAACTTTATGTACATGCAACTTTGGAATTACCTCCCTTTACCCGAGCAAAATTTAAAGCATTATTGTATGGTCGTCGTTTTAGACAATGTAAGTGGACAATAAAAAAACGAGTGAGGTAAATTACCTTGGCAAATTTATTTCAAACCCTGAGAACTAGTTATAGAGGAATCAATCAGTCTGTTAAAATTTGAAAAACGAGGAATTTTTTGTTTAAAGCTCAAAACAACGGTCATGAATTTCAGGTTTCCAAGTTGTTCAAATAAAGGAATTATTTTTTGCAGTGAGAGGGCAGTTTTTATTTAGTAAACGCTATACTTTATACAATAATACATATCTTGATGGTGAAATCAATAGATCCCAAGAAAATTTATGAAATATTACAATAACCTACCTGCTATTTATTTTAATTGTCACATGAACTGCACATGGGAAATAGTGGTATAAAGGGTTGAAAAATATAAAAACAATTTCAGAAAAATATCGAGATTTTAAATTATCTAGAAGTTCATGACAGTTTTTTTAGAATCTACATATGGTTAATACCACTACGCGAATATTCAGTTTCACAGTACTTATGAAGGCTCTCTTTCCCTGCGGGCAGAATTTTTGTCAATCTAATAGACAATTATTCAGTCGAACATGCAAAAGAGTCGGCAATGAACGATTGATTGAACGGAGTTTTGTGAACTTAGTTATCAATACTTCTGTGTTGACATGAATCATCATTGGTATGGTCAT
Organism: Mytilus trossulus; assembly: GCF_036588685.1. Classification (NCBI taxonomy): domain Eukaryota; kingdom Metazoa; phylum Mollusca; class Bivalvia; order Mytilida; family Mytilidae; genus Mytilus; species Mytilus trossulus. The sequence goes on along the minus strand of NC_086385.1, from coordinate 14,694,463 downwards.
AGTTTTAAATAAACTATTTGCAAAACTTTGAATACTAAGGCTTTTCTCAGGAATAGATTACTTTGGCTGCATTTGGTAAAACCTTTTTGTCCTGAATGCTCTTTAACTTCGTACTTTGGTCTTTTTAACTCTTTTTTTCAAGCGTCACTGATGAGTGTTTCATATACGAAACATGCGTCTGGCGCAAGAATAAACTTTCTATACTGGTTTCTAAGATGGGTTTATTTACAAACAAAGTAAGTTCTCCGATTTTTTGTATAATGTTATTTTAATTGCAGCCATGACGGACTTATTGTTCGCCAAAATCTCATCCTTGTCAAATGGTATGTTTTGTATGTGGGATAACCTGAGTGCTCATTTATTCATTTATTTATATGTTTTTCTTACCAAATAAGATGTCAAGGCAGCATAAAACATGTTGGAATGTATTGGTATATTATCCCTTCCTTTACAGTCACTGTTAATCAAATCGTTACCATCCTTTTTCAAGCACAGACTGCAAATAAAAAGGCTCCGAGCTTTAACAAGTTTAACAAAGAAGAACTAAAATATCAACTTTATTCAAAATTATTCATGTCAACTTTTTATCTGTGTTCGTTGACTTGTATGTTTGCTTGAAATTTCTACTGTATTGTGTTGTATGTCTGTGATGTATGTCCACATCGTTTGGCTGCTGGATCCCAATCATTATCACATTAACCTTTTATGTATATTCGGGTTCGTAGACCAATTCCGTTAATATAACAAAATTATAAACAACAGCCATAAAAATGAGAGGTTTGTCTAGCTATTATGGACTTTCTTGAATTTACTTGGAGAAACTCTCTATGCCTAACGTTTTAAATAAAAGAAAATTATATAATTCGAATATGCTATCTACGATAAAAACTATGGTTAGTATATTTCATGATAGTTTCTTTTTGTTGTCAATTTACTCCATGTATTCATATTGTTCAATGTAACTTAAATACTTCCAAAAAAATCATTGTTTGATTCAATGTGTTTTTTTACGCGTCACTAAGAGTCAATTTTTGTTATCGAAACACTTGAATGGAAAAAAAATGAAAACAACACGTTGAAATGTTATGCAACAGAAACAATCTTATGCATATACCCTGATCAGGACCGCTTAAAGGTTGAATAAACAATCAGATAGACAGTAGCTATAAAAATAGATCGACAAACAATTATTAGAAAAAGCACTGTACTCGCGACTCAGGGTAAATCCACGTAGTCCAGAAGAAAATTCAATTGTTTTTGTAAAGGTTTTTGAGCAATGTTTAAATTTGACCGCGGTATCTACATAATTTGTGTGTGCTATTTGTAGATGCAGCGCAATTAAGAGTTTCACATTGTTAATAACTATTGTTTTCGTTATGTCGAGTATAGCAGTCAACATTCCGTTATTTTTGTAATCACAATAGAAAAACAAATATGTCAACAAGAATATTAAAGAGTATTTTTTTTCTCAATCATCATGTACAATAGTATCATAGTAATTGGCTAATTTAACACCCCAAAAAGAATAAATATGCAAAATTCACCGTGTTTTATGTTGGAATAACAGGGAATGACCCGAGAAGGACATTTCAATAGTTATCAAAGGTATCAGGTTTATAATTTTATACACCGGACGCGCGTTTCGTCTACATAAGCCTCATCAGTGACGCTCAGATCAAACTTAAAAAAAGCCAAACAAGTACACAATTGAAAAGCATATTTAGCGGACCCAAAATTCCAAAAATTGTGCCAAATACGGCTTCGGGAATTTTAGTAAAGTTTGTTCAATCTTGTTAATACCGAAATACTGACTACTGAGCTGATGATACCTTCCTGGACTGATAGTCCACCAGCTGAGACGCTCACATGAAAATAGTTAAAAGCCAAACAAGTGTAAAGATGAAGAGCATTTTGGACCCAAAATACCCACAAAAAAATGTGCCATAGACAGATAATTTAATCTATGCCTGGGGAATTAAAATCCTTAGTTGTTTCGAAAAAATCATAGTTTTGTAAACAGGAAAGTAATTAAATTGACCATATAATTGATATGATTTCAACACCTAAGTGCTAACAAAGATATGTTTTTTTTTTTTTGTAATTTGTAAAAGTTTTTTCCTCAAACATAAAATTAGTTTAGTGTGTCCTTAATATCTAAAAAACACTTTTTTTCACTTTTAATAAATAACGTGTATAAGTCTTCTAAGTGTGATCAGTTGTAGCTTATTTTCACAGAAAAACATATATTTCCAAGTAAAACGCATGGCACAGGCTCGCCCATTCACCACCATACATGTATATATGTATATGTCGTATTACCAGCGCATTAAGGGCACACGATACAGTTACATGGAAGGTAATGACGTTGCTAACGTAAAATTTTATTATCGCGACGTCAAACTGTGACATATCGGGAAAAGATGCATTTTTCAACTGATTTTTTTTCATTCAAACTGATTTAATTTGAAAACGAGTGCATGGACCCCTATTTTTTAAAACGACATTTTCTTTCATTTTGCAGGGAGATTATGTCAACCAAATTTTAAAAGCTGTAAATAGTGCAATTTTTTTTAATGTTGATAAATATACGGCAAAAATTACGTTTTTTTCTCAGTTCATGATCATTTGATAAATATGCGTTATTTCTGAATAAACAAATGCAGTTTTTAGAATACTCATAAAATACAGAAATTACAAATTATTTAACAAAAAACAATTTGTGATTATCTTTAAAAACAAAAAAAATATGGCTTTCTTTCGAAAGGTAAAATACGCCCACAAATCCGAATTTTGAGCAAATATACAAAATTTCGACCTCATTTAACTCAAAACGTAGCACATGAAGGTATATTTCTTATTACATATTTGATTTAATCAGGCAAATAATAGCATAAATGGAAATTTTCATCAAACTGTAAATACAGAATACAACAATTGGAAATACAACAGAATACAACAGTTGGAAAGCAGGTCACGGTTTGACCCCAAGTTTATCAGCAACAATAGAGTCACGTGACAGTGAAAATTCAGTAAAACTACGGATGAGACAAACCTCATTGTAACTCACTAAATACCAATGCCGTAATAAAAACTTATTGGTCCAAATAATCTTGAATATTCATAGTTTCAATTCGTCATAACTTACACATCAAATCAAAGTCCTTCATTCTTTATTTTATCTTCAAACTTGAAGTTTGTATTAAAATGTTCAAGTCTTCTGATCGAAAAATCTAATTATCTTCGAGGAAACTAAAAATGATGGGCTGAATTTAAATTTAATAAAGCATCTCATTAAAACAAACACTCGATATGAATATCTAGCCAATTGAATTTTGGATACGCAAACATCAAGTTATGTTCGACACGAAGCGGTGGTTTTCTGCCATTTGCGCAAGAAGTTACCTCCCCTTGATATTACAAGTCAAAAATAAAAACCCAGCAAAATGAATAAAAAGGAGTTTACTTTACCAAAAAAACGGGGGGAAATAAATGAAATTTGATTTGCAACATTGTTATCATAATATTAAGAAGAAGTGCTTACCTGCTTTTCAGAGGCGAATTAAATGTAAAAATAAAAAGACAAAATATTAAGTAAAAATTAAGAAATTAAAACACATTCATAATTTTTTTAAAGCTTTTTTGCTTTAAATAAGCTTTGGCTGATGAAATAAACTTTGCAAATTTTATAAAGGTTTATATATGGGATCACTTCTTGTAGAATTTCTGTTAAAACACTTCTAATAATGTTTAACGCAATAAAACATCTTTTATACAATTTGAATAATCTTTCTGAAAATGAAAAATAAAGAATAATACTGATCATTAATATTTTATATTCTAAAGTGGGACCAAGAGTCAGAAATCAGACAATAAGTTTCATCAAAGTAAAAAAGCATTTAACTCAATCCTTTGTTTCTTAGTTACAGTACTGCCTAGAAAATATCCTAATATTACAGAAAAAGGATACGTTTACCAAAGATTTTGACAGAAATTTCTATCAGAAATAATACTTTAATTGAAAGTGACATAAATTTGAATTTTAAAATCATAATTATTATAATAAAATTCAATTTTTGGGAAAGCTTGCACAGTTATATATAGTAGCACTTGCCTAATTTCTCAGTGTATTTTATTTATGTTGGAAGTTAACTTTTTGAGAGAAAAATTGGGCTCTGAGCATCTGCTTTACATATTTATAAACAAAGTATTGTATATTTTACCTTAATAATTGGATATTAATCTCAGAAATGAAATGAAAATGGTGGGACAAATCTTGTGCATTTTACTTTAATAGTGATCAATGATGATTACATTTGACAAGAATTAGCCATTGGAATAAATTCAATTTTGTAAGAACACATCTCTATGAATTTACTTCTTGTTCGGCTTGATAAGCTAGATTTTGCTCTTATTACTGTAGCATACTTAGTAAAGAGATAATAATATGAGCAAGATTTATTTTATAAAAGATAAATATAATTAACTGACCTTCATTTCCTTTTTTCATATGTTTTTTCCTACAGAATTTGCTTTGCAATGCATTTTCTATTGCTATTTTTTGTGCTTTTCTAAATGTCCATCCTTACAGTAGGCTATCGATAATTTGTCAGATATGTCAGAATTTTCCAAGACGTTTAGTTTCAAACGCAATAAAGAATATCTTTGTTTGTTGTTTCACTTTTCCAATGTGTAAATTTTTACTATGTACATGACCCTGACACATATTTGGTTATAAACGTTAAATGACGTATGTTGAAAAAAGAAAATAATGTCACCGTCAATTTGTGTAGGGGATCAACAGGGGTTTTAGTTACTTTAAAATACAGGTATCGTATGGAATTGTGAAAATCCACAACTTTTAATCAGAATTGTATTCATGTCTTTTATAAAATCAGTATTTTAGAGCACTTTGAAACAGATATAATGAAAAGAAGCTAAATTTCACTGTTTTGAAGTAGAAACGCAACTAAAACCAGATACAAATTGACCGTAGCTGGTGGTTACTAAAATAGATGTATAAAAGTAAAAAATGATGGCTTCAAAAAAGTGTAGAAATTTGAAATAGGTTTCCCGGTTTCATTTAAGATTATAACCGTTCTTTTCTGTATTTTGATACGCAAACGTCAAATTAGGAAAAATCAATTTTTTTTGGCGAACAAAAAAGATGGCTGATTTTTCTAGAACGGACACGATAAAGGAATAGCAAGCTATTTTTTGTAATATATGTATGTCGTAAAGAAATTATATTGGTCACAAAACCTACAAATATTAGAATTTATATATAAGAAAAGCATGACAAGTTGCAAAAAATCAATCTTTTAGCCGATTGATTTGGCGGACTTTTTGATGCTACGGACGACTGTAGCGCCACCTAATTAATTCCCCCTCCTATTGTTGCTGATAAAGCGTGACGACAACGGACGTTTCCAAAGACTTGCTTTCCAACTGACAATACCTTTACACGAGAGGTAACGACGTTGGTAACGTATAATGTTATTTTCGCGACGTCAAACTGATTCAATTTGAAAACGAGTTCATGAAAAGTTATGTATTACTTTCGAAAGGAAAAATACGTTCAGAAATCCGAATGTGGTGCAAATATCTGAATTTCGACCTCATTTTACTAAACAAAAAAGTAGCACATGCTGGTATATATTTTCTTACATATATGATGTGTTCAGGTAAAAAAAATAGCCTATATGCAAATTTTCATAAAAATTTCAATATGGGATCAAATCGTATGCCCTTAAACGTAAAAACCAAATATGGAAATGGAGAAAAAACGAGCATTTGACTATTTAATTACTAGTCCTATTACTAGAGTCTTCCTCTATACATTGTTAAAGATCTTTCTAAAGAAACATTTCTTTGATAATTCTGTTGTTATACTATACGTGACGGTGTTACCAAAAAACGTGAAGGCAAATAGTGTTTCTAACTAAATCCATTCGTCATGCGTGATAGAAATTCCCACAATGCCAGTGTCGGAAAACGAACAAGATGGAAGTTTATTTCGAAATTTGCACCCAGGGGAACTTTGGTTTCAAAGAGGTTCCTTGGTTGCACATTTTACGCGTATTTGAAACTATCTTCACAGAGGATACTAAATTATTGACACCCTCTCATTTTCTATATTGAAGGATGTTATCGACTTTATGAGGAACAAGAAAATATGGATTGAAACATCATAGATTCCAAGTACTGAAATAAAGGCACCACAGGAACAATGAAGTGCACCAAAAACAAACGACAACATACATAGAAAAGAACAATTGAAATACAACTGCCATATTACTGACTAACTCATCAGCTTAAATACTACCTCAGTTGTGTAATATGCTAGTTAAATAATTTAGAACTCACATCTAAAAGGAAAAATTGCAAGAATACTGAATTCCAGGGAAAATTCGAAACGGAAAATCTCTAATTAGATGGCAAAATCAAAGCTGAAACACATCAAACGAATGCATGACAACTGTCATATTCCTGACTTGGTACAATTGTTTTCTTGTGTAGAAAATGGTGGATTAAACCTGGTTTTATAGCTAGCTTAAACTCTCACGTGTATGCCAGTCGTATACAATTCCATTATATTGACAACGATGTGTAACAAAGAGACATGATAGATAAAATGTCAAAAATAGGGTACAACAGTTAACATTTTGTTCCAATTTAGATCGCTATTAAAACCCCAAAAAATGTAATAAATGAAGGCATTAAGACAAAGTACATTATCAAAAATTAAAGACAAGGATTCAAAAATTTACCATAGTACAATAACAAAATGAAGGAATGTAAAAGTACACAACCACGTCATATGTAACAAAGAATCATAAAAAGGCAAATAGACAAAGCACATTAACAAAAATGAAAGACAATACAAATAGACAAAGCACATTAATAAAAATGAAAGACAATACAAATAGACAAAGCATATTAACAAAAATGAAAGACAATACAAATAGACAAAGCACATTAACAAAAATGAAAGACAATACAAATAGACAAAGCACATTAACAAAAATGAAAGACAATACAAATAGACAAAGCACATTAACAAAAATGAAAGACAATACAAATAGACAAAGCACATTAACAAAAATGAAAGACAATACAAATAGACAAAGCACATTTAACAAAAGTGAAAGACAATATTACAAAACAAATTACATTAAACAATAACACAAATGACAGGATGTGCATAGCCACGTCATGTGTAACAAAAAACACAAAATGAATATAAACAAAGTAAATTAGCAAAATCAACAGACAAGAAAACAAAAATTGTACCATAGAATAATAACACAACGACGGGATGTATAAGTACAGAGCCACGTGAAATGGATATCATCGAAAAATGAGTACACAGTAAAAGACAAATAAAAGAATACGTCACACGTTATTTAGATGATAAACATCGTCAGTACATATAATCCAAACCCAACAATCACCGTGTATTATTTGTAAAGTTGATACGGAATATTTATCTATAAGGTCTTAGTACTTTCCAATGAACTTTTTTAAGGAAAAAGAAGAGTACTTGAGATAAGAGTTTAGTTTAAACAATATTTTATTCACATACATTAAATTGAGATAAGAGTTATTGATCAAGGTGATCGTTCTAAAACACAGCCATGTCTTATCTCGCTTTACACAAATGCTTTAAGACTCTTTAAAAATCTATGTTTGTTCATCGAGATTCAATTGTCCTTATATCAATGTGTTATAATTGGCATTCTATTTACTTTTTTTTTTATCTTATCTACTTTTTACATATATATATATAAATATATATCATGTTTTTTAATATAAAACTTCGGGCAATTCCGAGCAATGTTAATAGATACATTACATTACATTCAACAAGTTAGGCCGTGTTCTCACCAAACGCCGTGTAGAGAAAACATGTTTACATTTGGTTTAACGTAATGTACACTAGTTTCACATTAAATTTGTTCAAATCTTTACACATTGTTAAGCTACCTGTACATAAGGTTTGTTCACACTTGTAAACTATATGTCATTTAAATGTTTCGTATAACCGAATTCAATTTTTCGAACATCTTTTCTAGCAGTAACGGAACGACCATTTGACTTTTTTTTTAAAAAGGGATGGATTTTTCCACAATTTGACTAAAAAAAATCAGATCATTCAGATGAATAAAAAGACCAAATATTCTGAATCCAAAGTTTCTCCATATATTATAATGTTAAATATTGAATTAGTACCATCGAAAAAAAAACTAACTATAAACTTTCGCGAGAGAAAAAAATCTGACTCAGAACCCCAAAAACATGATTTAAACTACATGTAAACATTGAGACCGTGTTCACACCAAACGCCGTGTACAGTAAACATGTTTACATTTAGTTTAATGTAATGGACACTGGTTTCACATTAAATTTGTTCACATCTAAACACCTTGTTTAATTACCTGTACATTAGATTTGTTCACACTTGTAAACTATATGTCATTTAAATGTTCATTAGGGGGGTGGAAATATTCCGATCCCCAATTTGATAAAAAAAAAATCTGGTCATACAGATGATAAAAAAAATATTCTGAAACAAGAGTTTCCCCATACATTGTAGTGTTAAATATTGAAAAAAAAGTATTTGATCACCAGCATCGAAAAAAAAACGGAATAAAAACGCTACTTTATGAAAACCATTTTAAATTTTTAATTTGCAGTAGTTTGACTATACTACAGATGTCTCGATTACGCATTGGAAAACGTTAGCTGCAGCAGCGTGCTTACAGCCGAAAAAAAGGATTGAGATATTAGTGATCACTACATTCTAATCTTATCTGTTTGTTTCAAATGGTATTTCTTCTCCAAGGAGTATTTGGTAAAGGAATAGGGTGACGGTTTTTTTTTTAATTTTAAGTGTTATTTAACGGATATGAGATACTAGACAAACATATCATTTACCTCACACTTTTTTTAGCCATGCATTTATGCGTGAATCGTTGTTTGAGTAAAGACCATTGGCGAATATTTCTGTGTACGTCAAGTCGATTCGGGAAGCCCTTTTAAAATGAATTAGGCATGCGCAGCAACTATTTATTTAATTTTTTTGAGAAGGGGGAGGGGGGGTTGTGGGCTTTAGATTTTTTTCAGGACAAATTTTGGTGATAAGTCGAAATCAATTTTAGCATTATATATAGTGGCAGCTGAGGGTGAAACAAACAAAAAAAATCAGGGCCAAAAACTGGAAATATTTTTTTTTTCCAAAACAAAATCCATAGCCCTCCACCCCCACCCCCTGCCTTTATGTTTTATACTCAACAATAATACCCCCCCCCCCGAAATCTATTGGTTGCTGCCTTATGGGTTCGGCAATGATGCTGCTTTGAGTCTTGATCAGGGGTTCATAAAGTACGTTATTTTTTTTAACAAAAAAAAACCTGTAAAATTTAGACAATAATTTCTGTAGAGAACTATACTAATAATTATCAAAAATATCAATTTTACTCAAAAATAGTTTCCTCCTTAAATATATACACGGTAAAACTAATGTCATAAATGCCTAGTTTTGTGTACACTTAACCTACACAGGCCTACATTGACTATCGACTGTGTGTAGATAAAACATGATTTAAACTACATGTAAACATTGAGTTTTATCAATGGGAACGCACTTGTGTTTAGTTTACGCGTGAGTTACACTAACACAACACCGAATTTAGGTCAATGTGAACACGGCCTGAGTTTTATCAATGGAACGTAATTATGGTAAGTTTATGTGTGAGTTACACTAACACAACACCGAGTTTATGTCAATTTGAACACGGCCTTAATCTAATCAGTTTACGAATAAACTCGGGATTAAATATGTGTATTATTGACCTGCATTTTGTCTACATAAGACTCATCAGTGACGCTCGAATATAATTTTAAAGAACATTTGTACTGAAAGGTATATTGAGTTAAATTATTATATTTAATTTTTTTTTTTTAATATACTCTTTATACATTGTTCGAAGCATACTTTCTAAAAATTGTTTTTAGAGCATTGGGGTTTGAACACAAATTTCTAACTGTGAACTACACAATATATTCCGATTTTAATGTTTGTTGTTTCATTTTTTACATCCAGTATAATTTTGATGTATTTCGTTATTTTTATATCATCGTGCTTATCCTTGGGAATATGTTTTTCAAAAACATGTATATAGCTTCTGGACTTTCGATCATGTGGGTTTATTTTTGTGTTGTTTAATATTAATAAAAAGAAGATGCGGTATAATTGTTAATGATAAAACTCTCCACTATAGACCAAATGACACAGAAATTTACAACTATAGGTCACCATACGGCCTTCAACAATGAACAAAGCCCATACTACATAGTCAGCTCTTATTGCCCCGAAATGACAAATGTAAAACAATTCAAACGAGAAAACTAACGGCCTAATGTATGAACAAAAAATGAACGAAAAAAATATGTATCACATCAACAAACGACAACCACTGAATTACCGGCTCCTGACAAGTGACATAATGTGGCGGGGTTAAACATGTGCCAACCCTCCCCTAACCTAGAACAGTGGTATATCGTTAACATTACAACATAAGAACGCACAATGAAAATCAGTTGAAAAAGGCTTAACTCATCAGATGGATCAAAAGAAATACTACACGAGTGGACATGGCTGGGTACTTGTATATCCTTAATGAAAGAAGTTATGGTTAAAAATGGATTTAGCTTCTTTTTTACTTTTGGTCATACAGCTCTTCGACTGTTTCGGATCTTAAACAATATTGACTTTCAAATAATCGGCTTTGCGCGTTTCTGACGTACATGTAGGTAAATCCAGAAAAGCTCTGCGAATGCATTAAATCTTTCGCACGTTGATTTCAGTTTTACCACACTGGGTCGTTACCTCTGCTGATGGACTTTTACTTACAGAGGTAATCATCAACTCCGTAGTTAGTACTCCGGTACTGACATGATTAATAACCAAAAAAATTTAAACTGTCCGTTTATAAATTTTGAGCTCTTCAATTATTTCAGTTTTTATACATCCTTGGCTTTGTACATTAAAATTATAACTTTCTATTTTATTTTATCCTTCGATATATTTCATGTAAACATGAAAGAAACGAAAGTACAACTAGCGATTGTATATAAATGTATAACCGCTTTATATCACCCGCTCTTTTGTGTAAACACAGGTATTCCTTTTACAAAAAAAAAGTTTTATTTGTTACAATGATGTATTCAGGAGCAGATTTAGTAGTTGACGAGGAGGGCGTGCACCCTCCCCCCTAAAATTTGCAAAGCATGGTTTGTCCTCAACTTGTTTAAGTATCATAAGAGACCATTCCATCTGTTTTTACATTCATAGTATATAAAATAGTCAGTTTTACAGAATCAACGTGATTACTTATCAACTGAATTACGATTTTTTTAAAGTCATATGAAACGAGTGACTGGTGAAACATATTGTTAATCTAATCCTTGAACCAATGCATGTATATGAGCCAGTCCATGCGAAAAGGTACAACAAGTCCTTTTGGTAAACTTTACAGGACACGTTATCAAATTTTGTTATTTTTGAAAAACGATTTTATCCGAAAAAAAATTACATTAATGTAAACATTCATAAGATTGTCAATTCTATCCCGAATTTGTCAATTAAAACAGAAAAAGACGTAGAAATATCTGAATTTTTGGTATTTGAGCAAGTGTAAAATCATTTGTTCCTAGGATTAATGCTATACCGACCACAAACTTAGAAATTTACGACACTTCAGAGACTAAAGTCAATAATTTCCGTCAGTTCTACAGGTTTCAAGAAAGTAAAACAACATTAAAACATGAGGGAAAATACAAAAACTATGACATCTTGTGTTTTAAGTGAAAGTTAAGTTAAGTTAAGTTATTTAATATTATAAGTTAAGTTAAGTTAAGTTATTTAATATTATAAGTTAAGTTATTAAATATTATAAGTTAAGTTAAGTTAAGTTATTTAATATTATAAGTTAAGTTAAGTCAAGTCAAGTTATTTAATATTATATAAATCAACATTAGTTGCACGGGATTTGAACCGTTGCCCGGTTTGATGGCATTGATATCAGCATCGTAAGCGAGAGCCTTATCCCCACAGCTACCGGGGTTAACATTATCAATTGGCATATCAAGCCATTTAAACTGTACTTTGAAAATGATTGCAATATATGAAATAATTCACTAAAAATCTTGATAAAACTAAGGGGGGGCTCAACACTTGCAGGTGCGTGTAGCTCACAGCTTGATGATATGAGGAAAAGTAAATGTGTTTTATAAATCACAAGTCTACTACCAATAATTATGCACACTTTTTAGAATTTCTTAAATTTTTCGTTTTTATACCTTTTCGCATGGACTGGCTCATATATCATAAACTTAGTCTTCTGTGCACGATTTAATCCTTTTTTTTTACGCAACATATCGTATAATCGTTACTTGTTTTCTCTCTCTGTCTGTTATGATGTGAAAATATGGCAGCTCATTTATTGTCATGTTTTGTGGCCGTAGTTTATGAATGCAACACCATTTTTCCCTGCAACCGTTTCCTGGGAAATATATGTGGGCAGTCTGATTTATTGCAGCGCACAGATTTCTTGTTATTTATGGTGATTGTAGATAACTGTCACGGGTGGATTTTGGCTTGAAACTTTCATTTCTCGCCAATTTCATCCCACACTAGTTTGGATATCTACATTGCACCCCTTTAGAATAATATTTCACCGATTTCCGCTCCTGGTAGTTATACACATTTACCTGGATCTATTTTGTAAGATCAATTTTAAAATTGGAACGTGGTATAAACTTACAATTTGATATGTCAATGCATTGTTTTACCACTTGGTATGCATTTTTATCTTTATAATCAAGACAGGTATATCTTTAAATCGGATAAACAAGAAACATTTACTTACTGTTTTCTGTGTAAGTCATTAGTCATAAAATACAATACAAAGACTGTTACATGTATACCTCTATTTAGGTCAGCTAGATAGATAATTTGTTTATCTATTTTTACTTGTTACCTTTGGAAATTACGACTCAACACTATTTAGTTTTAAAGGATCTGACAGGATTATTGGATTTGTGTCTACACAGTCTTCAGTGATTTTGCACTTTATATATAGATGTAATGTACATTTATATATTTGGATTGAAACATTTGTATTGTCTTTGTTCGTTACTAGGTTGAGGATCATGCAAATATAAATTTTCTTTTTTCCCTTTTTCCTCTTAGCAGGGAATGTCGTTTTGTTTTCCTTATTCATTTTCAATTCAAATTGTATTGATTTACTTAGATATTTAATTTGAAAGTTTGCCATAATTCGAATAGATTATTTCTTTAACTGCCGCTTGAAGATATCAACAGAAAAATGTAAAGTTTAAAAATCCAAACCAACAAGTTTAATATTCCTTTCACTTAATAAATTGAGAATGGAAATGGGAAATGTTTCAAAGAGACAACAACCCGACCATAGAAAAAAAACAACAGCAGACCTTAAAAATACATACTGAAATAGTTTTGTTGCTTTTATAGTTATCTCTTTGTTTCTTACTTGTCATTTTAAGGCAACATGGTAGTAATTTCATCAGATCTTTCCTACGTTGAAACTAAACGAATAGATATACATGGAATAAGGCAGGTGCTAATAAATTATGTTATTGATATTTAGTCACTCTTTGGTCAGGTTGTCTCTTTGTCAGTATGTTTGTTATTTCACTTTTTAGCTCACCTGACCCGAAGGGCCAAGTGAGCTTTTCTCATCACTTGGCGTCCGACGTCGTCCGTCGTCGTTAGCTTTTACAAAAATCTTCTCCTCTGAAACTACTCGGCCAAATTAAACCAAACTTGGTCACAATCATCATTGGGGTATCTATTTTAAAAAATGTGTGGCTTGACTCGGCCAACCAAACAAGATGGCGGCCACGGCTAAAAATAGAACATAGGGGTAAAATGCATTTTTTGGCTTATAACTCAAAAACCAAAGCATTTAGAGCAAAATTGACATGGGTAAAACTATCTGCCCTGAAATTTTCAGATGAAACAGACAACCTGTTGTTGGGTTGCTGCCCCTGAATTGGTAATTTTAAGGAAATTTTGCTGTTTTTGGTTATTATCTTGAATGTTATTATAGATAGAGATAAACTGGAAACAGCAAATATTCAGCAAAGTAAGATTTACAAATATGTCAACATGACCGAAATGGTCAGTTGATCCCTTTAGGAGTTATTGTCCTTTATAGTCAATTTTTAACCATTTTTCGTAAATCTTAGTAATCTTTTACAAAAATCTTCTCCTCTGAAACTACTGGGCCAAATTAATCCAAACTTGGCCACAATCATATTTGGTGTATATAGTTTTAAAAATATGTCTGATGACCCGGCCATCCAACCGAGATGGTCGCCACGGCTAAAAATAGAACATAGGGGTAAAATGCAGTTTTTGGCTTATAACTCAAAAACCAAAGCATTTAGAGCAAATCTGACTGGGGTTAAATTGTTTATCAGGTCAATTTCTATCTGCCCTAAAATTTGCAGATTGATCGGACAACCCGTTGTTAGGTTGCTGCCCCTGAATTGGTATTTTTAAGGAAATTTTGCCGTTTTTTGTTATTATTTTGAATATTATTATAGATAGAGATAAACTGTAAACAGCATTGCTGCAATAATGTACAGCAAAATAAGACCTTAAAATAATTCAACATGACCAAAATGGTCAATTGACCCCCTAAGGAGTTATTATCCTTTATAGTAAATTTTTAACAATTTTCATAAAATTTGTAAATTTTTACTAACATTTTCCACTAAAACTACTTGGCCAAGTTCATTATAGATAGAAATAATTGTAAGCAGCAAGAATGATCAGTAAAGTAAGATGTACAAACACATCACCATCACCAAACACAATTTTGTCATGAATCCATCTGTGTCCTTTGTTTAATTTTCACAAAGGTGAGCGACACAGGCTCTTGAGCCTCTAGTTGTGGTTACATTAATCATTTCCATTCTCAATATTACTACTGTTCGACCAATTCAATCATCCAAAACAAGAATGTTATGTGATGACATGCAGAAGTTGACAGATATCTATTTCTTAAACTTAAACGTATTTCATTCTAAGATATAAAAATTGTGTTCAAACTGATAAAAAAAAATGTTATAGTTCCAATTGTTTTTTAATTTATACGAGTATTTGAAAAGCTTGAATACTTTTTCGTGTTGAACGTCACACACTTATCGATTGAAGTAAAGAAAGTTAACATTTTTCAGAACTTGAAATGAAATGATATATAACTTCAATACTGTTGCTACTATGGATAAGATATATCGTAGAACAGTGTGGATTTAAAGGTTTCACGGATATGAATAGTTCAACTGGTCTTTAAATGATTTTTTTTTTAATTCTATTTTATAGATATAGGAAGGTGTGGTGTGAGTGCCAATGAGACAACTCTGCATGTTTAACATCGCAATTGAAAACAAAGGTGAAAAATTATTTGGCATTGCAACAAATCAGATTTAAAATGGTTTTTAGCCAATCTGATTATTATGAACAGTCATTCCTAACTGTTCAGAGCTCTGCTTAGACCTTAATATGTGCACGACCAGTAAGGTCTTGCACACATTTTACTTGACAAGACTCGAAATAAACTCGACAGTACTTAACCATACTTAATTGTACTCGACTTTGTTCTAAACTTTTCTTTACAAGTCTGATTAAGTCCTTGATAATTTTAATATAATATGAATATGGTCTCTACCAGTCCCGAATCCCTCTTCACCAGTCGGGACCAATCTCGACCAATGTCGACCAGTCTCGACTCAGTATTAGACATTTGAGGAAGCTGTCATACACCTACGATTAGGATTACAATTACATTTACAGATAGTATTTAAATCTTGCACTCAAAGTGTAAAAATAAACCGTCGATCCAAAACAATGTAACGATAGGGATTTTTTTCTGTAGTTGAACAATGATTTTTTTTAAATATATTTGCAGAAATGTGTTAACAATAATTATTGTATACGGTGTTATCCAAGGTTAAAATGCTGCAATTGTACGAACTAACATGATTTTAGAAATAAATTTAACTTGAGACACCAAAAAAAATCGTTGCAGTTGATAGATTGGAACAATTGCTGGAAAAAGTCACCAATACTTTGGATAAGCTTAAGAAAGGTGCAATCAGGCCATAAAGCGTCTTAGCATGTTTTGCTAAGACATACTTTTTTGTTTGTCTTCTGTAGAATGAAGAGCCATTGGGTGCAACATCTTTCGTTTATATAAAAGAGGACTTATTATGTTTGTGTGGTCTTTAATCTGTTATCAATTGACATATATGTATTGCAATGGTTGGTATATAAAAAAAAATATTGTTCAGGCTAAAAAAAGAATTTTTATCGCTCCTGGCAAGTTCCAAAACGAGTGTTTTATTTACTTCTATTATGAATGAGATAAGAGTAGATTGGGCAGACGATATATAGAAATTAAATAGTCAAGTATATAAACAAATTGATATTAGTTTGAACAAAGAGAATGTAAAAAATAATGTAAAATAACAATTACAAGATTATAACTTTTATTGATATTATATGATAAAAATTACCTACCATATCAAGACACAAATAATTTACATGCAACCTGGACTCATCAAAATCCATTAGGATGAATCATTTCTTAAAGGAATCATTGCCAGGACTCACCATAAAAATTCCTAGTAAAACCAATGCTTTATGGACGCTATTAAATGATTGAATGGACATGGACATCAAATATTCTTTCCATCCTTGTTCGTGTGTGTTAAATTTTGTGTAGTATTCTCATTCTAATTTTAAAAATTTCGACTTACCATTTATCATTTGCTTCCTCATTTCTTATAATAACCCTTAAACTTGTTTTTGGCAACATCTTTCTAATACACACTAGGTTATATCCATAACTAATATGAATCATACAAGCTTTATATTTACTAACGTGTGATGACACATGCAACAACTAAAGGTTTTATGAAAACTTTGCAGTTCTTACTCATACATTACACCAAAGAAATAATGGTTGAGGAATTGCGGTGACATTCAAAAATTGTACAAGTAAATTCACAGATTAAATACCGATTGAATGAATTAACAACCGGGGTGTTGCCCGTTTAAAAGTGCCTAAACCATAAGTGAGGGATATCGTTACCAAAAACTACTTTAATATTTGCCTAACTATTTTAAAATTAAAAATATGTGGTTTTTAAGTTTAGTTTCACTTTTGAAATTTCGGTTGAAGACAAAACTTAACGTCAAAAGAGATGATTTCGGCTTTCCAATTGTGAACTTTCCATTTCTAAGTAGCAACATTCCAGCAGCACCTGCATATGGGGTATATATCTCCCAATTGATACGATATTCCCGTGCTTGCATTTCCTATCATGATTTTCTTGATAGAGGGTTACTGCTCACAAGGAAGCTATTAAACCAAGAGATCCAAATGGTGAAGTTGAAATCATCCCTTCGTAAATTTACGGACGCCATCACGGGTTGGTTGACGGTTATGGAATAGCCGTTTTACAAATGATATCGGATATGTTCCTTACGTCGTAACTACAGTCCCCTTCCCTTTCATGAGTTTGACCTACCGAATTAGACTATTTACCGGATTTGTAATCACATAAGCAACACGACGGGTGCCGCATGTGGAGCAGGATCTGCTTACCCTTCCGGATCACCTGAGATCACCCCAAGTTTTTGGTGGGGTTCGTGTTGTTTATTCTTTAGTTTTCTATGTTGTGTCATGTGTACTATTGTTTTTCTGTTTGTATTTTTAATTTTAAGCCATGGCGTTGTCACTTTGTTTCAGATTTATGAGTTTGACTGTCCCTTAGGTATCTTTCGTCCCTCTTTTACACACAGACTATAATTAAGTCTATATATTATTATATTTAAAAACTTTATAAAGATCCATGTTTAATTCTGGTTTCATAAAGCAATCGGTATTTTTCAAGTTTAATCAAATTTCGATGTTATTTGAATATATTTTTTTTTAATCCACGTGAATTTCACTTATAAGTTATCTGGAGTGAGGTGAAATCAATATCAACTTTACGTAAGATTCACTTGAATTTAAATTCACATCAAATGCATGTGAGAGAATTTCCCGTGTGTAGATCTTTGAAAATTAACTTCATCGGTCCTCAAATTGATTTATTTTAAATTATTTAAAATGTATTAATATGCGTTTATGTTCATATTGTCCTTCATCATGTTGATTCAATATTTTACTATAGATCAACGTCGTTGTTTTTTATAATATTCTTCACAATTAATCTTTAAGTATAAGTGTTCTCTCCAAGGTAGCACTGTTTTCTTCATCGATAATGCCTTCAAGCAATATTCCACAAAAGTTTTCAATATCAACAATGTGAGGTTATGACACTTAGAGGTTATTCTCTAAACATTAAATACAAGTTTACAGAGAAAATGCAATTATTGCTATTTTGTGACTTTTTCCCCTTTTTTTGTGATATTTTTTATATCATGCTACTCACTTGAGATGGAAAATTATCGCTAGAAACTAAGCAGGCACGTGGCGTTGCTAACGAAATTGACTTGAAATTGACAACGTCGTCATATGTAAAATAGCGATAAACAGATTATCATTGGTCATCTCAACTCGATTGCCTTTTTCGCTTTCGCCGTCCCGGCTCAAGCGAGAAAATCAATCTCGTTGAGATGATCAACGATAATATATCATTACAATATAACTACAATAGTTGAGAGTACACAAATACAAATGCAGTACGATAATGCAAAATGAAGAAAAATGGTTGGTTTAAATGTGTACTTTGAGCATTTTTTTTCTGCCTTTGATGATTACCGTAACCTTATTAGGAACGGTCATATGAACAGAGTTACATTGAAGTAGTGAAAGTATTGTAAGAAGGAGTACCAATGAATATCATCAAATAGGTGAATTAATTCCGATATGGATTCGAATCACGACAACAGGCATGTTGACTTATTTGCAGTTTTTGTTAAGGTGAAAACATTTGCTGTTTCAAGTTTTTAAATTACAGTTTTCATGAAGGCACATGTCTTCAGGGCAAAAGATTATATGAGAAATGGAATTAACAATTTGAGTCTTTTCTCTTATTTGTTGTCTTTTGCGTTTACTGTTTTCCTAATGACACACATGCAAAAGGTATAATTCTTCATTAACCAGGCATTTGTGACTGTTTACAGTTTCCCTTTAGCTTGTACAATACAGCTTTTACGGTTATATTTGATAAGGGAAAATGAATGAAATTGAAAAATTCTCCTCCCTTTTTCTTTCAGTGGATTTAAAAAGGGTGAATTAGATTATGTACAATTTCTCAGAATTCAAAAAGAGCTTAATCTTTATATCCTAGTATTGATAAGTACACTCTCACATAGATGGCCGACATCAGTGCAGATTTCTTTATTCAATTTCGTAAATCATCTTATGCAATGCCTCAGTAGAATAATGTATTTTTTTCCATTTGTTGTATCATTTGTATATTACACAATAATTATAAAAAATGTTGTGGTTTTGTTTTTTTGGGCGAAACACTACGAGACTGAACACTACTATTCTATTGTATGTGGTTCTTATCAACTGTCTACGGTCTACCCTGTATGATTTGTTAGCGAGGCATAATATTTTCTTTTATTTATTTCCTAATTGTTTTAGTGGTTGTTTTTGCATATTAAACAGTTTTGTAGCTCCATGATATGCAAGGAATTTACTTGATGATCAGAAGTTTAATTGTTATCTGATGGACAAATAGCTGACAAAAAACCTTTTCGTAATGTCAGAATTATTGCAATTTACACCAATCATTTCAGGTTTAGTCAAAAACAAAAGAAACTATAGAATTCAACAAATTATAGTCATAGGAATATTTATATAGTTATCAAAGCTACCAGAATTATAATTTGGTACGCCAGAAAGTATCAGTTTTAAGTATAAAACTGTGGCACAAGAACGACAAAACGACATATAACATGAATGTGTCTATAGTATACTGATGCCCAATCCGCACTATCATTTTCTATGTTCAGTGGACCGTGAAACTGGGGGTAAAATCTAATTTGGCATAGAAATTAGAAAGATCATATCATAGGGAACATGTGTGCTAAGTTTCAATTTGATTGGACTTCAACTTCATCAAATACTACCTCGACCAAAAACTTTAACCAAAAACTTTAACCTGAGGCGGGACAGACGGACGGACGGACGGAAAAACGAACAAACGAACCGACGAAAATACCAGAAAAAAATAATCATCATAAATGGGGCATAAATATACATTCATTGGTTTTGATAGCGGAACATAAACATTTAAGAGGCTGTCCAAGTAAATATCAGGCAAGTCCTATGATATGGATGGCACAACATAATTTTTTTCCCACTGAATGTTTGGTTCCAATGCAATGTTTATATCATACCAAGGTTATATATATCAAAAATATTTTTGAATCAACAGTGGATGGCTCAGAAAACGATTTTAAAGTTCACTAACAATGCAACAAAATTTTGTACAAAATAAAGAGTTATCTCCGCTTTTCAATGAATTTTCAGTGCTTTCTATGTATTTTTTTTTCTCTTTATTTGTTGCAGTTAATAAAAAAAAACAAAATTTAACTTTTAGAAAGAATGAATTTGTGATATGAAATAGATGAAAACATTTTGAAAACAAAATTTGTGATGAGCCATCCTTTGTCTGGTTTTTCTATGGACGCCCTCTTAAGCAATGTTTGTGCAATTCATCATGTGTGTAAACAAATAAAGACTTGTTTAACTGTCTCTTGTAAAGCATGCCACCTTAAATAAACTCATCATAGATACCAGTATTCAAATTTTATATTAACGCCAGACGCGCGTTTCGTCTCCAAAAGACTCATCAGTGACGCTCGAATCCAAAAATGTTTATAGGACCAAATAAAGTACGAAGTTGAAGAGCATTGAGGACCAAAAATTCCTAAAAGTTTTGCCAAATACAGCTAACTTAAAGTTAATCCATTCCTGAGGTAGAAAAAAACTTAGTTTTTCCAAATTTCAAAGTTTTGTTAACAGTTAATTTATAATTATGAACATATCCATGATAACTCAAGTCACAGAAGTGCTGACTACTGGGCTGGAAATACCCTCGGGGAAATAAATCTCCACCGGCAGTGGTTGACTTTGAGAGGCAAAACGTAACTGGAGAATATGTGTTAACTTTAGACTATTTTCTTCTCATACTTTGAACGACAATTTTTTTTATATCTCTACCTGTTTCAATCCTTTAACAATGTTTAAGGGTTAATTTAAAATACATAAATAAAATATAAAAATATGTTAGCAATGAATGAGGATGTCAAATGTGATATGTGCCTTTTTGTGCTTCTTTGTTAAATATTTGTTTTTATTGTGATTAAGATTATAACACAATGTTGACTGTTGTACTCCTTATTTTTCCTTTTTTTACTCATTATGTCTGCCTGTTTTGTTCGTTGTCAATATTATGGAATATGATACAAGTAAGAGGTTTAGCGCTATAAAACAAGGTTCAATCCACTATTTTCTACATAAGAAATGCCTGTAAAAAGTCATTATTTCATGATAGTTTTAAATACTAAACCCCTAACTGGAGGCATTGTGCCTGATATTCATATGATGAAGACATAATCTTTCAATCAGTTTTATGGAGGTCTGGAGCTGGCATGTCATCACTGCTAGTAGATTGTTGTGGTTTATGTATTATTGTCATTTTGGTTTTTTTTTTTCTTTTGTTTCATATTGTGACATCGGACTTCTCTTAAACTGAGATGTACTGTGCGTATTGTTGTGCGTTTGTTTTTCTACATTGGCTAGAGGTTTAGGGGGAGGGTTGAGATCTAAAAAAACATGTTTAACCCCGCCGTAATGTTGTGCCTGTCCCAAGTCAGAAGCCTCTTGCCTTTGTTGGGCTGGTATGATTTTTAATTTTAGTTTTTTGTGTATAATTCTGAGTTTAGTATGAAGTCCACTATCACTGAACTAGTATGAATATTTGTTTAGGGGCCAGCTGAAGGACGCCTCCGGGTGCGAGAGTTTCTCGCTACATTGAAGACCCATTGGTGGCAATGGGCTGTTGTCTACTCTATGGTTGGGTTATTGTTCCTTTGACACATTTCCCACTTCCATTCTCAATTTTGTCTTATATCTCACCAGTGGCTGAGAAGAAAGTGAGGAACTAGGGTTCTGTGAAAAAACCCGAAATACCAAGACCATGCTGATAAATATTCCGTATTAACTTAACGGATTATACATGACTCTTTGGAAGTATAGATTCAAGGTACTGACGTTATTTATCACAAACATTACTTGTGTTAAAGTGCTATTCTATTTGTCTTTGTATATTTCTAACCTTAACTGTTTCGTCCAAATTGGAGTAATATCCTTTTCGGTGGCTCGATATTCATGAATCTCGCCATTGTGTTGTTATGTTATTGTTATTTTTGTATATAGTTATCAAAGTTACCAGGCTTATAATTCTTGTATTTCAATCATAACACATTGGTGACTGCTCTACCCCTATTTTTGACATCTGTAATTATTATGTTTGTTTGTTTTCCTCACATATCAAATATAATAGAGTTTCATGCAACTAACATACAAATTGGAGCTATCTAGGTACAAGACAGGTTAATCCACCATTTTCTAAATTAGCAATTGCATGTACCAAGTCAGGAATTTGACAGTTGTTATCCATTGGTTTAATGTGTTTGAGATTTGAATTTTGACATTTGATAAGGGACTGTCCGTTTTGAATTTTCTATTGGTTTGATATGTTAGAACATTTTATTTTGTCATTTGATAAAGATCCTTCTGTTTTGAATTTTCTTTTGTTATCTTATTGTTAAGAAAGTTGTCTATTTGACAATCACATCACATCTCCTTATTTTCAAATTGTTAGTAGTAAGAATACGCTGCATATATAAAACTCATTGTATGCATGAATGTAGCTACCAAATAATTGCAAAAATCGATTTCTATTTGGTTAAGACTTTATTTTATTTCAAATGATTAGTTGCAGAATAGTTATTTGTTGAACGCAGTTAAGGGAAAGATAATTGATTACTGATCACTGACCAGACTAAGGATATTCCCAGTAACATAGAACCTTAGCTCTATTTGGTTAAAGCTCTTCGACTTCGTATATTTGGACTAAGATCTTTTTTTATTCAAGCCTCACTAATGAGTCTTTGGTAAACAAAAGTGTAAGACTGGTATTTTTGCAGAGCTTATTGTTCATATCACTCAAATTAAGTTATATTTAAGAGATAACTGTATTGTATTTGAAGCTTTAAGGACGTCCATCGGTAGTTTTACTGTCGCAAATTTAGTTTACCTGGCGACGCGGAGCGGAGACAGGTAAACGGGTATTTGCGACAGTAAAACTACCGATGGACGTCCGCAAAGCTTCAAATACAATACAGTTATCTCTATTCTAATGCAAAACAAGTTCATTATTAAATTTCAATCATTATTTCAGTGTAAAATCTTCATTAAAGAAAATTCCGCGAAAAAATGTTATCTTCTTTGGTCCCTACACTAGGTGACGTCATAGTTATGCTTCCGGCGTCAAACATAAACACCGGGCGTTTTATGGCTTCTGTGCCGCTTCAAAATGTAATAAAATTTGATAAAAAGGAGATTTTTAGGCGCAACAAGTGAGTTTTTTTTTTGTTTATTATTGTAGAAATAGCATGTCAATACATTCCGAAATTCAAAATGTCGGCTTCCCAAGTTACAGACAAGGAGATAGAGAATTTTACGCTTGCTCTCATCCAATCAGAACAATGGTTACAAAATAATTGCATTAGAATTCGGAATATGCATGTTATATTTTCCAATTAATATCCACCAGTCGGGGCTGGAACTTTTCATTTCTAACTTCTACTGCTGGTCATCTGATGGATAAATCTGTTGTAGAGTTGTCACTAGTTCAGACGTGCTTATAAATATTATTATTTCTGTGACTGTATCTTGCATTAATTTGTAGGACCCTTTACTATAGATAATTCAGCTGATCTGTAACAATTCCATCTTCGTGCCTTATATTTCATGTACTGTATTACGACAGTAGATTCAAACTGAAGATAAAAGGTAACTCCTGACGACCGACGGCTTTATAATTGTGAAACCTGATTTGTCGTGTGGTCTAGCGCGTCGGATACAATGCAAGTCGATTTGGTGTCACGATATCTCAGTAGTATGAGTTCGAATCCCGGCGATGGAAGAACAAGGTGCCTATTAATAGGAGAACATGACAAACAAATCTATGAGAGTGCGTATGATTGTTAATAATTAATACTAAGTATATCAATTAGTATGTGCCATGTCTTTTTTTGTATGCTCAATTTTGGTGTAATCATGTGGATCAAAGTGTCGATGGAGTACATTATATGGATGTAAATAACCACTATTTCCAATATCTCCTCCTTGCAATGGCCGATCAGTTTGATTTCTAGTCGCATGTGTCCTATCAGATTCCAACGAATAGTAAGGACTAAGATAAGTTCCATCGTTTATTAAATTTGGAAGAGATATATATACTCTGTTCTCATTCCGTGTCCGATTATTCATTTGTCCATTTGTAATTGGTAAGGATAATCTACGGGTTTGTTCCCGGGGATATGAATAGTAAGGATCAACATTAACAGTATCTGACTCTACAGGCATGATGTCCAGTGAAATTTCGCCATCTGGATTTATTTCATCATAATGATTTATTTCGGATAATGGTCTCCTTTGTTGTTGATTAACGCTTTCTTGGACATTTTTCCTTTTGAAAAAACAGACAGCGTGGATGAATACGGCAATTAATAGCATAGATCCCCCTGCACATGATAACAATATCATTAACATTTTTGAATTTCTGAAATAAAAAAAAAGTTGTGGTCTTCAAAAATGAGAAAAACCATACTACATACATATAAAGATGTAAGAACTTGCCAAATAGGATCACTGTTTTCATTTTTCATAACATATAATTTGTTCAATAATGATAATATCTTTTTATCTATCAAATAATGAAACGACCAAATATTGTTTTCTTCTTCAGAATAAAAGCTCAGTTTTAAGAAAACAAAGTATTGTCAGACAAAATAGAGAAAGCTATCATTCTGAATCGTTCCTTTAAGAATTTGTTTGTTCTTTAGTTTTCCATGTGTACTATTGTTGGTCTGTTTGTCCTTTTAGCCATGGCGTTGTCTTTTTATTTTCGATTTATTAGTTTGACTGTCCCTCTGGTATCTTTCGTACCTCTTTTGAAACAATTTGCCCTGCCAGGTTAATTGTCATAAAAACAATAAAAACATATGTTTAACGGAAAACTGTCGGTCTTTCATTTTATCATGACACCCCTAAATATTTTTATACAAACAGATGAACCTTGAAATATGCACTATATATTATTTGACGCTAAGGGGAAGTAAATAGTTCAAACGGATGTAAATTGCGATCAACTGATGAGAATTTTTGTTTGTACGAGAATACATGTAAATTACAAAAGCACTTACCCTCAATTGTTTAATTTTTCATTTATTTTTTATATCTATGGGAACGAATTCCTTACGTTTATTTCAAAATAACAGGAAACATTTTTTTTAAAACTTATCAAAACATCAATCGTTCGGATGATTGCTTTTCATATGTGGGATAGAACGTTACTTTTCACTTAACGTTAAATACGTATTTGGCACAACTTTTTGGAATTTTGGATCCTCAATGCTCTTCAACTTTGTATTTATTTGGCTTTTTAACTATTTTGATCTGAGCGTAACTGATGAGTCTTATGTAGACGAAACGCACGTCTGGCGTATAAAATTATAATCCTGGTACTTTTGATAACTGTTTACACCACTGGGTCGATGCCACTGCTGGTGGACGTTTCGTCCCCGAGGGTATCACCAGCCCAGTAGTCAGCACTTCGGTGTTGACATGAATATCAATTATATGGTCATTTTTATAAATTTTCTGTTTACAAAACTTTGAATTTTTCGAAAAACTAAGAATTTTCTTACCCCAGGAGTAGATTACCTTAGCTGTATTTGGCACAACTTTTTGGAATTTTGGATCCTCAATGCTCTTCAACTTTGTATGTATTTGGCTTTTTAACTATTTTGATCTGAGCGTCACTGATGAGTCTTATGTAGACGAAACGCGCGTCTGGCGTATAAAATTCTAATCCTGGTACTTTTGAAAACTGTTTTCACCACTGGGTCGATGCCACTGCTGGTGGACGTTTCGTCCCCGAGGGTATCACCAGCCCAGTAGTCAGCACTTCGGTGTTGACATGAAAATCAATTATATGGTCATTTTTATAGATTTTCTGTTTACAAAACTTTGATTTTTTCGAAAAACTAAGGATTTTCTTACCCCAGGAGTAGATTACCTTAGCCGTATTTGGCACAACTTTTTGGAATTTTGGATCCTCAATGCTCTTCAACTTTGTATTTATTTGGCTTTTTAACTATTTTGATCTGAGCGTCACTGGTGAGCCTTATGTAGACGAAACGCGCGTCTGGCGTATAAAATTATAATCCTGGTACTTTTGATAACTATTTACACCACTGGGTCGATGCCACTGCTGGCGGACGTTTCGTCCCCGAGGGTATCACCAGCCCAGTAGTCAGCACTTCGGTGTTGACATGAAAATCATTTATATGGTCATTTTTATAAATTTTCTATTTACATAACTTTGAATTTTTCGAAAAACTAAGGATTTTCTTACCCCAGGAGTAGATTACCTTAGCCGTATTTGGCACAACTTTTTGGAATTTTGGATCCTCAATGCTCTTCAACTTTGTATTTATATGGCTTTTTAACTATTTTGATCTGAGCGTCACTGATGAGTCTTATGTAGACGAAACGCGCGTCTGGCGTATAAAATTATAATCCTGGTACTTTTGATAACTATATATACATATATATATACACAATGTCTAAAAATAGCAACAATTAACATTCAATCTATTTCAGCGTGGATCAGTTTGTGAAATAAACTGATACTGTTACTGAATGAAAATTATATAAATGTCTAAGGATATAACTTATAAACACGACAATTTATACATAAAAAAGTTCTGTTATATTTTTAAAATAGAAATATGCAATATTTCGCTAAACAAATAAGCAACATCAGGTGTGTGTATCTCTCAGGGTGAAATCGGATGCATGACAAAAACATATTTTTGTAGCTTAATCTACACAAGATTTGAGGAAAAGTGTAACATATTTATTGATGTTGCGTAAAATATTTTCAAGTTCCACACGTTAGAACAAAAATATGAATTTGCGTTTTGCAATTAAAAGTTATAAATAAGTTGTAATTTTTCTTTGTGACTGTGCTGACGAATTGTGCTGACGAATTGGTTTTCGATGTTTTTGAAAATTTGAAAACAACGTTCAAACCTATGATTGCGTTGGATAAAAACCCGCAATTTTTTTACGTGTGCATGCGAAACAAATTCCTTGGTAGGGTGGTCTAAATACAGCACAAACAACATTTTCCAAAAGGCCAAAAGGGTGACAAAATATATTTCAACAAAATGTATTAGACTAACAGGTTGAACTAGTTATCAAAGGTACCAGGATTATAACAACTGATGTTCTAATACCCTGCTGACTGCCATTGACGATTGTCAAATAAATTTATGAAAAGGTGTGATTGCCAATGAGAAAACAAATCACAAGAAACCAAATGATACTGAAATGAACAACTATAG
The DNA here is from genome assembly GCF_036588685.1 of Mytilus trossulus. Taxonomy (NCBI): domain Eukaryota; kingdom Metazoa; phylum Mollusca; class Bivalvia; order Mytilida; family Mytilidae; genus Mytilus; species Mytilus trossulus. The sequence continues at coordinate 14,666,685 of NC_086385.1, read as the reverse complement.
GTCACTGCACTCCCTTCAACAATTAGCAAAGCCCGTACCGCATAGTAAGCTATTAAAGGTCAACTAACGGCCATTTCTATGAACAAAAACAAAACGAAAAACAAACATGTAACACAACCAAACAAGGACAACTACTGACTTGAAACAGGTACCTGCACACGGAATGTGGGGATTAAATAGGTTAGCGGGATCCCAACACTCCTGATAACCAGTGGTGTAACTGTACATAAGAATTAACTATAAAAATCAGTTGAGCAGACTAAACCCATCAGATGGATACAAGTGGAAATGCATCTAAATAAATCAAATAGTAGACGTCCAATGTACATCCAAACAACCTTAAGACACTTACTATAGATCTGAGAATATTTCCAGTAACTGGCAGCTAGTGAAGGACCACTAACAACTAATTGAAAACTCATGCATCTAAGATTTCATTATCAGTCAGTACACATCAAACATGTCAAACATATTTTACTTTTTGTCTAATGGTTTTAGTATAAAGACGTCTTAAACAGTCAGAGATAAAACATGACCTAGTGCAATGCCAATATACAGGTATTGGCATATTGTAGATCCATGAATGTACATATTTTTATACCAATAAAATTTAGTTTAATTCCCTGATAACAAAATCGATATATCTACCAAAAAAAACAATATTCAAAGATCTAATTACAGTGATGAATTGGTGATTTTTTATAGGAATTTATTTAAAGCATCGATAAGTTTACCCGAATCCTTTTAATTTCCAGGCACGGTGAAACAAAATTTCATAACAATTAGGATGGGCTATCCTGTTTGGAATAAGTTTTCTTCAGGTACAACCAAACTTCAAAACCTAATCTGTATATCTACGGAAGAATTTAGTAAAGGTTTTAAGTAATTTAAGTAACGAAATTCCTGGTTGAATAATTTATCAGTAATACATAAATTACGTTTGTTAAAATCATTAACAACACAACAGACACATGCATAGCGCAAAAATTGTGAATTTTTAAACGGTAAATCATTTACATCACCATAAACACATGCATAGCGCACAAAGTGTGAATTTTTAAACGGAAAGATATTGCAAGAAAAACAGCACAATCCAAAAAAAAGGGAAAAACTAATAATATGGAATAATAAATCGTCCATTTTTTCCTAAATTTCAGTGTGGGGTTTACCGTGTAAGACCGAAATATCTTAATCTAGAAAATGACATTTATTACGTTATACATTCGATGTTTTTAAAGTAAATGTTGGCAGTATATTTTGAAAAGTCTTGATTAGTTAACGAGATAATATCATCGAGATAACACTAAGTGTTAAACTTATCATTAACACGCAATTCAGTTGGATCTGGTCATAATCTGCGATTCTTTACAAAACAAAAAAAGTTTGTTTTAAAGGGGTGTAATTAGGGCCCATGGGAATACCTACAATCTGTCGAAACACTTTGTTGCCGTTATGTACATAAATAACATCAAAAAGAAAATTAACAGCTGCAATCATCGCATGATACCTCCAGTAGGTAAATCTAGTATTTGTACTTTCTCATTAAAGAAGAATGCTTCAAAAAGCGGCGAAAGATACCAAAGGGACATTAAAATTCATAGATCGAAAATAAAATGACAACACGATGGATAAGAAAAAAAACACAACCAGAACTAGAATAGTACACAAGATACAACTTGGAATATTAAAGACTAAGCAAAACGACTGCAACAAAAATTGGGATGCTCTCAGTTGCTTCTGGAGGGTAAGCAGCTCTTGCTCCACATGTGACACCCGTCTTGTTGCTCGTGTTATTTCAAACCCGGTAAATATACTAATTCGATAAGTCACATGCGTGGAGCTGATTGCTGTTACGACATAACAAACATATCTGATATCAACTGTGAAACGGTTATTCCATAACGGTCAACCAGCTCGTGATGGCGTCCTTAAAATTTACGAAGCGATGATTAACTTCACCATTTAGAACTCTTGTTTTAATAGGTTCCTTGTGAGCAACAACTCTCTACCAAGGAAATCATTATAGGCAATACAAGCTCGTGAATATCGTATCAATTGGGAGATATATACTAGTACTCCTTATGTAGGCGCTGCTGGAATGGTGCTACATAGAAATGACAAGTTCACAATTGGGAAGCTAAAATGATCTCTTTTGTTGTCAAAATCACACCCTCAATGTCAATTTCTAGATTTCAGTCAAGATATGCGGCAGACTTATCAGTATCTGTTGTATCTTGTATCTCTAGTTTCATGGGATAGATGTGTTCAACATGGGCATTCAGTTTTTAATTATTTAGTGAGAGAACATTATCTATATAGCGGATAGTAAAGTTGAAGGATATTGCTCACTTCTCTTCTTTCTTTCTAAGAAGTTCCTGAATGGAGTCAGCCTCATAAGAATAAAGGTACAAGTCGTCAAGAAGAGGAAATAATTTGTTCCCATGGGAATGCCGATAGATTGTTCTCCAAATGTAACAAATATGTTGGCAATCAGGAATTCTAGCGTCTTGATAAAGTTAGTTTCAGAGAATTTATGTTACAATCACAGTGATTGTTTTTATCCCTCCCTAAGTTGTATAATCAAAAAATTTCTACATAAATAAATGCCTGTAACAAGTCAAGAATATGACAGTATAGTCAAGCACAGAGTTCACTTGACATGACTCGACATTATCCCGACAGTACTTAATTGTACTTAACTGTACTCGACTTTACTTAGTAAGTCGTATTCGGTATTTGATAATCTTGGCGAATTTTAAAATGGTCTCGACAAAGACTCGACCTGTCTCGACCAGTCTTGATTCAGTCTTGATTCAATCTCGACCATTCTCGACCAGTTTCGAACTGTCTCGACCAGTCTTGACCTTCAAATGTAGTCTTGACTGGTCTGAATCAGTCCATCTCAGTATTTGGTAATTTGGTTCATTGCTGTCATTTTAAAGAATTAATTTAAGTGGTAAAAAAACAAGAATTTTCATTGCGAACTGAATTAAGATAGTCACCTTTATATTTGTTTATCACTTTTTCAAATTAACTTGCATTTTCATAAAACTATACAGCTATCTCAGTTAAACATTGATCCCACTGAATCTCAGGTTGTTATAAAGTTTGATGTATTGCTGATAAATATAAGGATTTATTCATCTAGGTAAAAACAGTGGGAATTTCTAGATCGGACTTAATTCAGATAGTCATATATTTTTTTTTTATCTTCATATTGCGCTATAAAGTCGATGTCGTTGCATTGGACAATTCAAAGTATGATGACTTTGTGACACATCTATACATTTGAACCTATATTAAAGTATCAACAGTTTGTTCTTCCTCGTTTCGGATTCACAACCTCGGCGTTGCTAAGCTAACGAAACAGAAGTTGAGTTACTTGGACCATTCTGCCACATAGGCCTTCGATTACTAGGCGATGATGCTTACAAGTAAGCTATCAAATTAAGTGTTTCTTTTCACAGTCATATCTTTTGGGTTATTTACGTATACGCCATCACGAGTCGCTTGACCGTTATTTGATATCTCTTTCACAGCTAATAACGATTATGTTCCAATTGTCATAACCACAAGGAAGTTTTGTTTCTTCGAATGTCATCTACCAAACAAGCCTTATCACTGGGTTTTCTTACTATCTGAGCAACACGACGGATACCACAGAAGATTACCTTATGTTTCCAGTGGGGTTTGTGTAGCAGAGTCTTTTTATTTCTATGTTGTGTTTTCAAGACTGTTTGTTTTTTTGTCGTGATGTGTTTTTCTCTGGGTCAGTTTGTCTAAGACTTATCAGCTTGACTGTCTTTTTTGGATTCTCCGTCTTTTTTTTCATTTCTGTGTAGTTACATTTAAGTAGGGTTCATATACGCAAAATACATCTCTTTGCTAATACTATATTCCAGGAATTGCGTTCTATAGCATTATCACTGACAAGGAAGCACCTAAACAGAAATTCTACCTTATTTTCTCGATTGAGAAATCAACGGATTCTTAAACGTTTAGAGAAACTCAAAAGATGTCACATGTAAAGATATCACTGGAGTTCACAACCGTTTTCTGATGATAGCTTTGCTTAGTCTTTGGTTTTCTACGTGGTCTTGTTTGATCTTTTTACTTATAAATTTTCATCCCCTTCTACGTTTCTTCGAATTCTATTTGTATTCAGAATTTCGTGTAATTTACTTTTTAGATGCACGATATATTTCATACTTTATTTTACAATGTTTCATTGATACCTTTTATTTTGGGTTTTATATTGTTTATATTCTGATATTTTTTGTTTAATTTGAATATTTTTACATACTTGTTCTACAATCGACTTAATACATTATTAATTTAAGAGAATTATTACCTACTACCGTTATTCGGTTTTGTCGCTAAATTTTCGCAATCATTGGTATTATTTTGACATTGACATGTCCCTTGAACTGGGTGGCAAGATAGATCATTTGCGCAGTCACATCTTTTAAAACAGTTCTGGCCATAGAAATCCTTTGGACATTCTGAAAATTACATAGAAAACAATTGTTTTCATATTTTTAAAGGAAAAGTGCAAAATTTAAGCATCAACAACATCTAAATATAAAACTACATCATACTTATGCTTTTTCCTGACATGACTACTTTAGACCGAAAGCGAAATGTAATAGGTGAAAAAAAATAGATTGTGGTTTGATGATATGATACCGAAAATACTTTTATTTGAAACAAGTACTGCGAAATATTTCTGTTAACCAAAATAAATATATAAACATATTCGTTACAATTTATTAATTATTTTTTTAATTGTAATTAACATACACCACAAGAAATATAAATTACTCAATCAGCTACCATTCTTTTATCAAATATATCAATTTATCAGGTTACTGTTATTCCAATTGAAGTATACGAGTACTTACTTTCTGTACATGTTTCACCTATAAAACCAGGATTGCATGAGCAGTTACCACTTATACTGTCGCAGACTGAACTAGTTGGACATGAACAATTGAAAGCGCAATTTTCTCCGTACAAGCCCTCAGAACATTCTAAAATAGACACAAATTATGAACTTAGTTAAACGTTTATTGTCAATGCTCTTCAACTTTGTATTTATTTGGCTTTTTCAACTATTTTGATCTGAGCGTCACTGATGAGTCTTATGTAGACGAAACGCGCGTCTGGCGTATAAAATTATAATCCTGGTACTTTTGATAACTTTGTTTATTGAACTAAACAATTCGATTTGGTTTAGTATTCACTGGTGTTAAACCGATCATCGTAATTTCAGATTCGGTGATCTCAATATGGCGGAGCCAAAAACAAGTAAAATCGTCTTCTTCTAATTTTTACTTCTACACACGTTGTTTTCAAGAATTATTAAGCCGCTAAGATGCTATTTACGGTATTGTTGTTATTGTGTGTGTTCTAAGTATCATATGGGGCTTTGATACCGAAAAAAAACCATAGAAAATTTACGAAAGATCATCGTAACTCCAAAAGAAGATAATCGTAACTTGTTGACAAATTACTTGAAAGATAATCGTAACAGTATAAAATATTTTTCAGTACCCTTTCAAAACGAAATATTTAATAATAAATGGATAATGTGTCAATGGGACAGAGATCAAGGACGCCTCTGCTTGCATAACACGTTATAAAGGCTCCGTGTTGAAGGCCGTACTTTAACCTATAATGGTTTAATTTTTAAATTGTTATTTGGATGGAGAGTTGTCTCATTGACACTCACACCACATATTCCTATATCTATATACATCAAGAACAGTAAAAGTGCCCAAATTTGTTCTTGATTTGAGTTTTGTGGTAAATAAGCGTTTTTGTTCTACAACATTTGATTGCGGCAAACTGAAATAAGAGAACGGAAACGAAAAAGTTAGCATTTTTTCAGTTGTAAACGATCGCAAATGTTCTATAGAACGGTATAATTGATGCCTCCAAAATTCAATACTTGAACTGTGATTATGTAGTAATAAGCATTGTGTGTAAGCTTCTTTGCATTGGGTCCAAGCAAACTGAAGTTAGAAAACTAAAACAAAAAACTCCGGAAGCTTTTCATTTGTGAAGGGGCATTACTGTAGAACAGTAAAAATTACCACCCCAAATTCCAAATTGATTGGTTTAATGTTGTAATAAGCATTGAGTATAAGTTTCATAACATTTGGTAAAGGCAAACTAAAGTTAGAGAACAGAAACAAAGACATCAGCAATTTTTTTACCCATTTTCAAAGGAAATAACGGTAAAAGGGATACCCTCAAAATTCAAACTTGATCTGTTCTTGTGGTAATAAGCATTTTGTGTAAGTTATATAACATTTTGTTGAGGCAAACTGAAGTTAAACAACTGAAACGAATTTTTTTTTATGCTTATAAAGGAGCATAACGAAAGGACGGTAAAAGTGTTGCTACCCAGTTGTGTACTTGATTTGAACTATGTAGTAATGAGCATTGTGTATAAGTTTTATAACATTTGGTTGAGGCAAACTAACGTAAGAGAGCGGAAACAAACTTCGGTGTGCACTAACGGACGGACGAACAGTTGTAAAACTTTAAAATAAGGTAGTCTTAGATTCGTGATTTATTTTTATTAGTTGTTTGTGGCTTTGAACTAGCTGTCATTAATTGCAAGTACTCGTAGAACTGTACTGTAGTGTCGTTTTGTTGTTTTGTTGTTTGGATATACAACTACCCTGCCACGTCAACCCTGTGTTTTTGTTAGAAATATATTTCTCCATTTATTTGTATATAAATTAAGCCGTTGTTTTTTTCGTTTGAATTGTTTTACATTTGTCATTACAGGTTCGTTTATAACCGATTATGTGGTATGGGTTTCGATCATGGTTGAAGGACGTACGGTGATCTATAATGTTAATTTCTGTGTCATGTGATCTCTTGTAAAGATGTGTCTCATTGGCAATCATACCACATCTTCTTTTATGTTTATACGAGCTTGAACTCTTCATTTATGTGAACCTTGTACTTAAGAGAAAGATAATAACAGCTCAAAGGAGAATAAGATACCGGGACCCAGTTATAAGTCTAATTCGGAAGATCACATATGATAGATGACAAATGAACATGCAATAACAGATCTAAAACTGTGTAAAATGTTTATAAATTTAATTCAGTATGTTATGAGTAGCACTAAAACAACGAAACATACAGTTAGCCACACAGACCGACAGGTTGATTTAAATAAACGTCTGGACTTCAGTTTGGTCATAAAACATTGGTGTTCATGACCAGGAAATTTTGATTTAAATTAACTATTGACAAATTTCTTGTTATACCTTTTCCTGTTTACATCAAGTTAACTTCATTTATTTTATGAACTGCATGTTCACAAAAGTCGACCAGGATAATCATCTAGGTGTTTTAGAAATAAGAGACACTCATACTGCTTGCATAAAAGGTATTTAGCTTTTATGAATAAATGTGGAGATAAGCAATAATGCTTTTCAACATAAAATGGTAGTACACGCTATACTATTTTTACTTTGGGATACAATACGGTATATTTTGTTAATAGTGAACGAAGATGTAAACTTGCTACACAGAGTACAAGTAATCAATATGATGTAGTTTCTTATTGACAACATGTTTGTTGAGTATGGGGGTAGACATTTTCAACATTATTATGGGAACAAACTGAGCGCGCCTCCTTGTCGACCTCTACTTATTTTCATATGAATCAGAATTCCTTCAGACAATTTTCAAAAATATAGGATCAAAGAGCCAAATCATATAATTTCTCATTTGGATTCATTGTTGATGTTCTTTTTATTGTTATATCTTCTAGAAATAGAAATTAAAGACACAATAGACACAGCTACCTATGCCTCATTTTTAGACTATTAATTTATAGGTACTGACGTAGTTTATCATATTGATAACGTGTTATAGTGTTCTATTTTGTGGTAAATTCTTTCTTTTACTGTTACAAATGTAAGGTTTTTTTCAGTAATATCTATTTGATACTCGGTACTTACATATTCCTTCATTGTGTTATTGTACCATGGGAACATCTTGTATTCTTGTCTTTAGTTTTGGCTAAAGTTCTTTGTGTATATGCCTTGTTGATATGTGTGTTTATTTTAAAGTGATTAAGACTATATCGCAATGTTGACTGAAGTCTGTTTGTTTTGTTCACACATCGTGTCAATTTTAATAAAATCTGATGCGATTGTCATACATACAAGTGCGAGATTAAACTAGCTATGAAACCAGGTTATATCACCCATTTTCTATATAGAAATTCCTGTACCAAGTTAGGAATATGGCAGTTGTTATCCATTCATTTGACTTGTTTGAGCTTTTCTATTTCATTAGGGACGTTTCGTTTAGAATTTTTCATGAATTCGATATTTCTATTTATTTTTTCAAGAACAATACATATCATGCATACAGTTAAAAACCAGTCCAAAAAATAAAACATTAAAAACTGTTTAATATGATTGAGAAAAATAATAAGATGTGAAGTTTTTCTCTTGTTCTAGAAGGCTTGTCACAAAAATAGTCAACAGATAGTGACGTTAGTTAAACAACTTACTTTTTGTACATGAAGGACCTGTAAATCCTGCAGGACAGATACAACTGCCTGTAACAGAGTCACAATCAATTCCGCGTATACATTGACAGATATTAACACAGTCTTTCCCGTAAAATCCTGCTGGACATTCTATTTAAGAAAGTAAAACCCCAATTCATTCTGACATATATGAAGTTTAATTCTAATATGACGACCTTTGAATATCTATTTTCAACGCAAGCGCATAAATACACGAAACTGGCTGTTCCACGTTACGTCAAACTTAATTATACTACGTGGTATTCTAGATTTTCGATATCAAAACCCACAGTTTACGTATGCCGAAATTCAGACACAATATAGTGTTCTTTGTCCTTAAACAAATTAAACAAATCACTCTATTTCAATTTATTTTTCGTGGTAAAATATCATAAAACGAGAATCCACGTTATGATGTTATCGTATTTGCATAACAACGAAACAAGGCGACATCATATGTATCTTTCCGTAAACAAAAAATCAAATTTAAACAACGAACGTTTAAAGGAAACTTGTACGCTTCAGAATGCAATGAAAATACATTAAAAGAACATGCATTTGTAAACAGGTGAAAATGTAATTAAACTATAAGTATTATTGAATTATGCAATATTACTAATATTATCATATCGGGGAATAATGGAACAGTCAAAACAATATCGTGTGTTTAGCCCTTCCACACGGTTAACTTTACCGAATTCGCCTTATTAGAATCGAAATAATTCATGGCAGGCGTAGATTTGTTTTCATATAACCATAGGTTGGGTATTTCTATTCATATTTTATCCGTGCATGTAGCTATCACCTGGGATGTAATAATCGGAAATAAATCCCAACTTATGGTTAAATGAAAACTAAACAACGGCTGCCGTGAATTACCTCTTAAATATAATTCGTAGAAACTTAAATAGAAATTGTTCATCCTTGCTCTTTTACGATTGTCCTATTCTAAGTTGCTTATTACATTATTTATACATTTAGGTGCTTTACAAAATTGTAGTGTTGGTAGGGTTTGTTTAAGGTCATCAGGTAGACCATCTAGACAGGACCCGAATGATTACCCAGCAATCCGCCTCTTCCGGTACTTTACATGTTGCTAAGCATACAATGCATTTATATTGAAGAGCAATCCAGTCGTTCCTAACACAGGACCGACCATTCAAGGTCTCTTTTGGGTTTAAGATATAACATTGAAGATACTTCATAAAAAATGACAATAAACTATCAATCTCCTTTAAATCTAATGTTTGTTTGATAAGTTTTAAGCTTTTAAATTTGCTATTACAAGAGGGACCTCCCGTTTATAACTTTTATTTAAATTTGTATTTTTGTTATATTTAGCGTTTAGGAGATGGGAAAATATTTTGGAAAACAGAATTAGGTTCGTGAAAAAAGATATAACGGTGAATTGTAAAGGCGACAACAAAAATATTTTCTTTATATATTAAAAAGAACAAACAATATACTATTCTAACCTATGTAAGTGTATATATAAAATATTCGTTATGTCTGTTTGTTTCTAATAATTCTGATCGTATAAAGTGTATTTGCAGCAAATAATGTTAATAAGCACAATAATTGGTATCCATAGACTATTCTTATATTAATCTATCAATTCATCAAATTAGTTTTCTGTCAAAGTTGATGAAAATCTGATACATGTACTTACTTTCTGCACATGTTTCACCTATAAAACCAGGACTGCATAAACATTCGCCACTAATACTGTGACAGACCGAGTTTCGCGAACATGAACAATTGAAAAAGCAATTCTCTCCGAAATAGCCCTTCAAACATTCTGAAAGTGACACAAACTATAAAATTATTTAGTTTTTAAAAAAAATTAATTTAGAATTGAACGATTGACAAATATACATACTAGTTGTGTTCTAAATCGGCGTAATGCTTCATCAACATCAATCAAATATGTAAGGGTAAATTGATGTAAGTCAGACAGATGAACAGGTTGGGTTTTGATAAATGTCTCACATTTGGTTAGGTCATAACATACTGTCATGTAATGAACAAGACAATTTTTATTTTTGAAACGTACTTTTTTTTTACTTTTTTCATTCGAGCGTCACTAATAAGTCTTTTTATTACAGAAAACGTGTGACTGTGGTACAGTATGTCAATCCGTGGTATCTTTGATGGGTTTGCTTTTACCAAATATTTAGGTATGCCTTATGTGACAAGGAAATGGTGAGAACACGTCTTTTTTATATTTTATAATAAGTTAAACACAAAATAGACAGTGAAAAAATAAACTATTATCTTACTTTTTGTACATGACGGACCTGTAAATCCTGCAGGACAGATACAACTGCCTGTAACAGAGTCACAATCAATTCCGCGTATACACTGACAGATATTAACACAGTCTTTTCCGTAAAATCCTGCTGGACATTCTATTTAAGAAAGTAAACAATCATCAATTGGAAATTTATTATGATAAGGATTAAAGGTGATACAAATAATGGAAATCATAAAACGCATTTCATCAAAATTTGAAACTACAAAACATACTATTTAAAACAGAATTTAACATTTAGATGAATAAAAAGTGTATATCTTAAAAAGATATAAGTTATATGATATTTGAATTATTCAAAATCATACTAACTTTATTACTTTGAAGTTTGAAATATGAAGATTAAAATATGTTTTGCAGAAATTGAAATAGAAATTGATTAGAAATAGTAATTTTGCTGGTTTCAAGTGAACGGATGGCTTGTTGCATTTTTCATGTATGGCATACAACATTCAGAATTTTTACAGTCATATGAAAATATACAAGCACGCTCTTTAAGTTAACTGTACTATATATAATCGAAAAATAAATCATTCTAGATAATATATTATCATTAAAATACTCTGTTGAATTTAACTTTTTGAACTTGAAATAAGGATTGAGTAAAGTTTGTTTAATATCTTGACTGGCATCTAGAAATAGTCTAAAAGACAACAGTGCAACATTCTAGCAACGTATGAATATTATATATAATATTCCAAGGGGAATCATCAAGTCAGTAATCGGTACTTGGGTACTGACATGACTTATAACACACTTTCTAAAATTGAGGTTTCAACTCCCTCAGGCAAAGTTGACCTTAGATAAATTTGTATATGATTAGGTACTATTTGTCATATAGCTCTTTCACTGGTTCGGTTCTTTTACATTCTTGGCTTTCAAATATTCGACTTTGAGCGTTGATGATGAAGGTTATTCCAAAATGGCGCTTCAAGGTTTACATTAAGAATGTGTTGTTTTAATTGTTTTGTTCGTGTATGTATGACATTCCAAAGACAGTGTACTCTGTCATGATATCCTTTTCAACAAGTATTGTGATTTTACTTTTTTTCCATCAAGAATGTTGCTTACACAAATTTGGTTAAGATGAAGTCACCTATTGGAAGTTTAACGACGTTATCTCACAAGTTGTATAAACTATTATAGGTAATCTGTATCACAGATGATCATTGATATTTCCCAATTGTCGTAACCGCAATCCAATTTTCAATATCTGTGACATTACAGAATATATCATATACATGATTTTAATATGACGTACTTATTATGTTTTGTAAACAAAGTCATGTTCTAATGTTTGACACATGCGCACAAACTTACTGTTTATATTCTCGTTATTTTCATTGTTATCCTAATAAAATATATATAGATTTTGGCAGGGTTCACAAACTTTTATTATATTGCTTATCAAACATCATATATTCACCCTGCTTTTAGTTTTCAACTTATCAAATATGAACATGTAATGTACAGACTCCACGGGAGGGGACGGGAGCAGCCAAACATGTTGAAGGAATTTTCGTACGTTTTGACCTATATAAACACGGTAATTGTTCTATAAGAATAAAAAAAAATCCTTCATGTCATGCTCTATGCTCATGTAAACATGAAAAGCATTGATTATATTTGACCATATTTTGATGAGACTGTGATAAAAAGGAGAGTTTTCGCGCTTAAAAACCAGGATAAAATTCACCATTTTCTACATAAAAAAATGCCAGCACGAAGTCAGAAATATAACAGTTGTTATCTATTTGTTTGATGTGTTTGAGCTTTCAATGGTGCCATTTGATAAGAGGCTTTCCGTTTTCAACTTTCTTCGATGTGCAGTTCTTTTTTGTTATTTTACTTTTTAAGAAACGGTTTGTACCACGGAATAATGTACCCTGATACAAAAACATTTCCCCTATCGTTTGATGTGTTTTATCCTTTGATTTTGCCATTTGATTAGGAACTTTCCGTTTCGAATTTTCCCGGATTTCAGTATTTTTGTGATTTTACTTTTTACACCTCCCGTAAAAAATATCGACAAATATAATGTTCACTCATGTTAAAATGAGCATAGAGCATGACAGGAAGGAATTACTTCTTAAGTAACTGACAGGTGTCACAGAAAATACCAGAGATTACCTTCTGTTATATGTGGGGTTTGTGTTGAACAGTCTTTATTTTCTGGAATGTATAGGCGACTGTTTATTTATCTATTAGACGTTCTTTGGTATATAATTTCGAAAGTGAATACGTCAAAATAAATTTATTTCCTTACTATATCTACAGTTTGTGCCAGTGAAGTCTATACATTCACATCCTGTCACCGGATCACAACGTTCGTACTTAGTACAGCTGCATACACCTTTACACTGACTGCCGTAATAACCATTAACGCAAGTTTCCGAACATTGCCGTCCAAAATTGCCTGGTTTGCAAGCTTAAACACATGTTCAACATAGTGGTTACAATATATAGAAATAATATATTATATTACGCAATCATAGGTTTGAACATAGTTTTCAATTTAGTCTCGTTTATATTTTTTCGTTTGGGCTTGTATCTTATTTTCCCTCCGGTTTATATGATCCGTTTATCCTATATTGACTCTTAAAATTGAAGAGTCTATCTAAAATTGAGGATACTTTTTCTAAAAATGAGGGTACTTTTTATATTGCCTTCCAAATACCGTTTCGATCCCTAACATCACTGAAGAGACATTTATTGTCGATATCCGGATCTGGTGTACTGAAAAAATATTGAAACCTTATGTTTGTGGCATAACATCGTGGCCACAAGTAAAATAAAATTCTGGTTAGTATTAAATTTATATTAAGATCCATTTTGTTACATCTTGTGATCAATTTTATTTGGCAATCGCCAATGGCAGTCAGCAGGGTTAAAGAACATAAGTTGTTCGACCTGTTAGTCAAATGCGTCAGGATCCTGTGGACTTTGATAGTCTTGGAAATATTTTTAATTTTAGTTTCTTGTGTATATTTGGAGTTTAGGTATGTCGTCCATTATCACTGAACTAATACTGTGGATTCACTTATTTTCGTTGGTATCAATTTCCATGGATTCAGTGAACATAGCATTTTCGTGGATATTTAATTATATTGTTGTGCCTTAGTCTGCTTCCTATCTTATAGAACATTTGTTTTCCGTTGAACATTTTAATTCGTGGCTCGCCTTTAACCACAAAATCCACGAAATTTGATATCCCACGTATAAAAATGAATCCACAGTTAACATATTTGTTGAGGGGCCATTTGAAGAACTTTTCCGGGTGCAGGAGTTTCTCGCTGCATTGAAGACTCATTGGTCATGTTGGTAGCCTTCGGTTGTTGTCTGCTCTATAGTCGGGTTGTTGTCTCCTTGACACATTCCCTATTTCCATTTTAAATTATATGGGTTGTTTAAATATTTTCTTTCTCTTTTGTAAATATCTATATTATTCCATGAGATATAAAGCTTAGAATGAATAGGGGGGAAAACGTTGTATACCTCAAAGCCAAGACAACAGACGACACTTACTTTTCATGTCTTTTTGTTAAATAATTGTTTGTTTTAGATTGTGATAACTGCTGTACCCGTATGATGACTATTTTGCTTATTGTGTCTGTTTTGTTCACGCATCGTTGTAAATATAACGGGATGTGATGCGATTGTCATACAAATGACAGTTTAGCGCTATACAACCAGGTTCAACCCACCATTGTCTTAATTTGAAAATGCCTATTCCAAGTCAGGAATATGACAGTTGTTGTCCATTCGTTTGATGTGTTTTATTGTTTGATTTTGACATTTGATTAGGGACTTTCCGTTTTAAATTTTCTTCGTAGTTCAATATTTTAGTTATTTAACTTTTTACAACAATAACAACTATAAATCATGACAATATTAAAATACAAACGCTTGCAGAGGTCGTCGTCTTCGAAGTAATTAAGGCAGCATTCGATTTTATATGCTTCTGAATTGTCATTTCTGAAAAAGCATTACCTTTCCGTTATTTCAATAAGAGGTCAAATTAAAAACAATTTTTTCAAAGAAGTTAAATAAACAAGAGTATAAAATGCAAACGTTGAACAAACCAACATTTCTGTTAAATATGTAAAACGCAAAGAAATGCACGAAACTGTCTGATTTAACGAAACATCAATAATTTTTAAGTGTAACTTGCTATATGTTTATTAATGAAATATCTATCTTTAAGAACTGTCACTTGAAAATGAGTGTATGTCTTGAATAGTATTTTCTGAAAACTAATAAATAGTCCTTGTAAGATTCCACGGACGACTCCTCAAACAGTTGTGTCATTATGAATGTAATATATACAAACAAATCGCTAAGCCCAATACACGTTTAGCCTTTTCTCGGCTAATGAAGCGATCCTGTTCCGAATTCTGCTGTCATCTCAACCTAAGTTTGAATTCATATTTAGAAAATACAGGATACTTACTCTCCCGAAACTAATATTTCACACACATTTGGATCCGTTCTTTTTAGCAAACATAAGGTTTGCCTATTTAAAAGCAGAAGACAAGCCGCTTTTAATACAAATGTTTTTAAATCCATAGAGTGTATGTTGATGAAATCATGTTACTTGTTTTCTGTCCTATATATCGCGGAAATATAATATGACTCATTTCCCATCACTATACATTTGTATTTTACCATATAATTACATCCGTATAATGCAAAGTTGACTGTCATAAGTGTACAAAAATACCGATTTTCTCACTTGTAGTTTGAACACCTTTGAAAACAATCATTTGGTCCCTCGGTTTTAGTTTGTTACCCCGATTTTGTTTTTGTCCATGGATTTATGAGTTTTGAACAGCGGTATACTACTGTTGCTGATATTTGATTTGATTGTATTTCTAAAATGATAAATGAAGGCATGAGTAGTATACCGCTGTTCCAAATTCATGAATCAATAGTGAAAAAAACAAATCCAGGTTAAAACCTAAAACTGCGGGAAATGTATCAAATATAAGAGAACTACGACGCAACAGAAACACAAAATTAGAATGTAACACACACAGGAAACGAATGATAACATTTCAAACAATGTTTATTTCGATAGCACAGTACCAGCCTTTCTATACAACTCCGAAATCTATGTTTCATGCGTCGTAAGATTTTAGTGAATGGCATTGAGGAATAACGGTGCTAAACTGTGAAATTTAGTAAAGTATATATTTTGAATTGGCTCTGAGGTGATAAGTTTTCAAAACCGATAATTGTATATCAGATAAGTTTAAAACAAACCTGGTAATATCAAATGAATGTGAATCCATTGTTTTTTCCTTTTATGAATTTTGTTTTACCAATACCATCATATTCCTTAACATTTACATTTAATCTGATGTTCAAAATATAAAATTAATCTTTTCGTTTTTTTAAACGTTGAATACATGTAACGAAAATACTAAACTCCTAGATAAATTAAAGACATAAATTTATTTATCTAATGACAAACTAAACACTCAAACACAAATTTAAACGAATGGAAAACAGTCATATGCATATATTTTGTATTCCATCTAAATTTCACTAATACTTGATTTTATTATTGATTTCAAAGATACAATTCTTTTTAATGTCGCATTAATACTTTACGCAAGAACCTGCGATACCAAACAATAACTATGTATTATATAAAAACTATATGAATTCTTGAATTTATTTATAACAAATAATGAGTTCAAAGTTATTTTTGTTATATTCCACAGTATTAATTAACAAAAAAGCGATTTGATAAAATATTCAACCATACTTTTGTGACAGTTTATATATTATTATCTTTGTATGCCTGAGTGTTAAGGAATATTGAAATATAGAAAGTGTGCATATAGACTTCTACTAAAGTATGAAAAAAAATGTAATATACTCCTGCTACAGATGGGAGGGGGTATTAAAATTGAACTGACCAGTTGTGCTGCAGTGAATGTAAATATTCAAGAAACATACATTAATTAATGTAGCCATTCGTCACGTATGTTTATATATCTGATTGTATTATACAAAATGACTGAATAAATAGTCAACGATTAATCTGACTGGGAGATGGATCATGAAATATGATTCTGTACACTACAAAATATAATATATAACAAGTCAAAAAGGGTACAACATCACCATTAAATAACTATAAAATGAACAAATATTAGATATTTCGGATAACAGATATCCTTCTTCGGTAATATATATATATATATATATATATATATATATATAAGTACGTCTAGGTGGTCGTGTGGTCTAGCGGGACGGCTGCAGTGCAGGCGATTTGGTGTCACGATATCACAGTAGCATGGGTTCGAATCCCGGCGAGGGAAGAACCAAAAATTTGCGAAAGCAAATTTACAGATCTAACATTGTTGGGTTGATGTTTAGACGAGTTGTATATATATATATATATATATATATATATATATATATAATAAAAACTATAAAACAAATTCCCATACGTTTCGGCCATTACGGCCTTCTTCATTGGAATAAATTACAACATTGAAACCTTATAGCACAAATCAAACACCCTAAATTATCCAAGATCTTTCCCAATCCTCCTGTCTTAGCTTTTCATCTAATAAGGTAATATAATTGAACGTAGCTACGTACTTATACTGTAATTTAAACTAGTATTTTAAAAAAATCAAACTGTAAAGCCAGTACGGAAGCCGGAGTTACAGGAAACAAGTGATGACAGTCGCCTATATATATATATAGAGCACGATGTCAAATGAATCATGTCAATATATTCAAATTGAGATACTATCATAATCTTGAAAGTTTATACAATTAAGGCGGACACCACAGACTCTGGTAAAATTTGAAAATTTCCAAACACGGCGCAAAGATTACAAAGATAAGCCAAATAAAAATAGTTATTTGCGATGTGAACTGACACAACTCTAAATTTCCAAAGGTTGTGACAGTTGAGATGTTAAAACTGGTTGAAGAGCAATCCTCAAATAAAAAAAATAATAATGCCCTAACCGATCCAAGTTGGTATGATATTTCAAATATGACCTCGGTAGGGCAATTGCAACAGCCACTACATATTTAAGCCTCCCAAACGAATAGCAGTTAAATAACGATAAAAAAATAAGTTTCATCTAATAAGGTAATATAATTGAACATTGCTACGTAATTATACTGTAATTTAAACTAGTATTTAAAAAAAAATCAAACTGTAAAGCCAGTACGGAAGCCGGAGTTACTGGAAACAAGTGATGACAGGAAAATGAGTGACTCATTCTATGTTTTTTCATTTATGCCCTCTGGGGAAACTGAAAAATCTTTCCCGAGCGACTCTGTCGACCTTCGACTAACCCTCGTTTTGGGTTGTAATAACCCTGATTGTAATGGTAAGTTTTTTTAGATCAGCTTGGGCGTTCCCATATGATCTCAAATGACGACTTATAGTACCTCGAAAACATTTACAATTAAAAAATCCAATCAAATTGATGCACTAAACAGATTTCATCTAGGAGTACCTTAGTTCATCTGTCAAGGATATTAATATAATTCTGACCCTTGAAAGGAGTAAAGCTTTGTACATGTAAGGTATTGTTTTGAAAAAACACATGACTTTTTACATGCTGATTTTTCCTTACATGATCACAAATTATCCTGGAAGAATTCTGCTGACATATGCCCTTCAACATACACGGGTGTAATATTTTTTTTAATTTTTGCCAACCGTATTCTAAAGGTGACGGAATAGGGGGTTTAGCAAAGTGTGATGTGGTCCAAATTTCCGCTTCACAGGGAGGTGACCTGACTTAACCTACATCCTCACTGGAGGCAAGCTTGACGCGCATTTTATTCATGTCATTATGGAATGATTTAAAGACATTCTTAGATTTAACATTTATGGATTTAACTTTCTTGCACTAACAAGAGCTTCGCCTTTGTCAGTACTCCCAAAGCTAAGCACCTACCATAATCGTGCGTGTCTATCAAAGTCTTTTAGACTATTTTTCTTCCTACTCTAAGCAGACACGAAGTTGTGTCCAACCGGTAAGATTATGTACAGCTGGCAGCAGTTTACAAATTTTAAAATGAAAAACATGCACATAGTTAGTGAATGGGTAAAAATCTTCGCCCATTTTAACACTGCCAATGTTCCCGATCTGCACCCACAACTCGCTCGTATGTGTCATCTGTTTGTAGTAGTGAACACAAAATAATCACAACTGTATCAGAGGTCCGTATGATTGTTCTACTGCTCTTTCCTATTTCTCTCAACTTTATGTCAAATTATAAGGTATTTGTCACCATACGAGTATTGGCCCGTGTTTAGTGCTAAACAAGTTACGACAGTCATTAACATTATTGTCTGAAATAACTTTGTCAATTTCGGGATTTACAAACGTTCCGGCTTAGTAAAGCTCACTATAAGGTGGAATCATAGGGAATTTATCAAAGTTTTGAGAAAACTACCAAAGAAATTTGGTAACAAAAAGGACCTTCTTCCAGTCAGGAATCCTTCTCCCTTCAATAATCTGATACACTTTGGTGGAAGCTGTAGTCTTTGTGTGGCGTTCCTTTTCAGCAGAAGTTTTTTTTCACTGTCGTAGCGGTCAAAAACGTCTGCTTAACTGTGTGCGCTAGAGAAAAGCATTTGGATCATATTTTTATAATAGTCAGCTGCAAGGTTGCCGAATGTTTTGCTTTTCTTATCATCGATACATTGAACCATTGCAATACCTTCTTTCAAACTGATGTAAGTTGTGAGTGATGGACCAAAGAAAGGAAGGGAAAGTGCACAAGAGACTTCACTTCGGATTGCTTCACCAAATTAGGAATTTCAACAAACGACCCATAGTCTGAACTAAAGAAGCAACGTGTACTCTAACAGTAAAGGAAGTGATTGATTCTGTTCTTCTTTTCCGGCAATGATACACTTTTCAAAATTAAAACACATGTTTGGTCTTTTAGAACCACAAGGACCTACTCGTAAAGGAATTTCTAATTAGAACATTTTCAAGATAATTATAGGTCCTAATTCAGATTTGGTTCTTATTTTTTTTTAAATATATAAAGAGCAAAATCCCAATATCAAATAAACATACGGAAAAAAATCTTTTAAAAAAACCTAAAAAAAAACCACACACGATAACTAATACGAAATGGGAACATGAACAAACAAAATAGATCGAATTGAACAAATTATAGGAATGAAAAATCGTTTTGACACGAAATATCATTTTCCGGTTCAACATTTTTTTTATCTTCGATTTTGTAGTATATGTTTTGTTTCAATGCACCCGTCGAAATAATGCTTCTGAGATAAATGATTTTGATATTGTAGTTTAATAATGGTTTGAAATATCATATAGATTTTGATTTTTTTACATTTTGCGTAAAAATAAATGATGAAAATGATTTGAAACGTACTCTATTAAATGCAAAATGTTCGTAGTGTTCAGTTTTTACAAAAACTCTTCTATAACAGATTAATTTTGCTAAACTTTGTTTGATATTGGTAACAACAGTTTATATGATAACAGAAAGCATATCCTGAATGTTCTTTTAGAATGTAGACCTAAAAACTTTTAAAATTCTTTTTTTCTCTAAAGTGAGGAAGCGTACTTTATAGCCCATTTTACAAAAAAGTTGCACCGTACGATATTTTGACGACATGTCAAAACGTGAAGTATGACCTTTGAACTACCAATACTGTGATTATAGCCGTATAGTCCGAATGACGATTAAAATCCTTAAATAAACGACTGTTTCTAACTTGGTCACCATACTATAATGTATGATCCCATGTAAAAATCCAGTTTCATGGCAAATTGATAATGAAAAAGATCTGACGCTATAATCATTTTTGATAATACTAGTATTCAATTTGTCCTCTATCTATTTACAACATGTTTTTGCCTAACAATATCAAGTTTAGTCTAATTATAGCACAACATCCTTTAAAGTAACTATGTTGTGGACACAGCAAACTCATAACTCGTGTTGATAAACGTATCATTAGATTTTCAATAAATAGTGTTTATATTTATCAAATGTTAACTGAAAGTACACTTTTGGACTCATTTACAGTACTAGCTTGCAATTTTTTATTAAATCTATATTTGGACTTACAGCTGGTGCCAATCAATGCCTTTTTTTTGTATGCCATTTTTGAATGTTTATTTTTTTAAGTCAGGTGTTGGAATAGTCGGTTGAAGCCTCCAATATTTTTTGCACCGTCTTTTATTCATGAGTTGCCAACTAAATTGTAATTTCCTATTTCGGGTTGGTTTTAATTCATGTGCGGTCTTTTTTTGTGAATTAAGTTTCCATAAAGAATGTGTAGTCAATTATTTCTCTTATCAATCTTTACGCATATCACAAATTTAAGTTCCCGCTTTACCGTAATTCCGGATATTCTTTTTATAAATAAAGGCAACAGTAGTATACCGCTGTTCTACACTTATAAATCCATGGACAAAAAACTAAATCGGGGTAACAAACTAAAACAGAGGGAAACGCATTTGATATAAAAGGAGAATAGTTATCAAAAGTACCAGGATTATAATTATATACGCCAGACGCGCGTTTCGTCTACATAAGACACGACACAACACTAAAATGTAACACACACAGGAATGGACCAAGCATCAAACAAAATCCCACAAGAATAACAAGTATAACATCAACACCAAATACATGAATTTGTACTGTGATACGTCTTATAGCAATGTGAATTTACACTAAAAAATTAAAGAATACAAACGTCGCAACGTTAAAATGTAACACACACAGAAACGAACAATAATATAACAATGGCCATATTCCTGACTTGGTACAGGACATTTTTAAAGGAAAAAATGGTGGTTTTGTGGCATGCCGCCCTCCCTCTTTTATGTCCAGTGAAATATAACATCAAAATGACAACACAACAGCACATGACTACAATATAAATAAATTTGAGAACACAATTGACAAAGATACACACGAACAACAGCCAACAAAAGGCAACAAGTTCAAAATTTTAATACGCCAGAAGTGCATTTTGTCACTGCGCATTAGTTTTATTGTACGCAGAAAATCTGCTAACAAGAAAAAAATCGAGATGTGTCCCAATAAAATATGATATAGAGTTTATATGCATATCCCCATATTTAAAATAATAGTACATCAATATAATATAAGTTCTGATATGCAATGGCACATACCTCACAATTGATTCATAGTACTTTAGACGGAGTAACAAAATCAACAGGAATGCAGATTACTATAATTTTCGAATCTGGTTACAACCTACACTACATGTCATAGCCAGCATTTCAATCTGGATATGCCCCTTTTACAAATTAGGACATGCAAAGGAAACAAACAATAGATATAGGAAGATGTGGTGTGAGTGCCAGTGAGACAACTCTCCATCCAAATAACAATTCAAAAATTAAACCATTATAGGTTAAAGTACGGCCTTCAACACGGAGCCTTGGCTCACACCGAACAACAAGCTATAAAGGGCCCCAAAATTACTAGTGTAAAACCATTCAAACGGGAAAACCAACGGTCTAATAAGACTGTTACCACTTACAATGGACCAAAATGTCAACATGCAGTAAACTGTGTTTATGTATAGGAAGAACAGTTGCATCATACTACATTTATGAATATAAAAAAACCCAAAGCTTGTCAGAACCAAAAACAATGGTGGTATGACAGAAAAACTTTTATAACGTTGCTAGTATAAAGGAATGATTTTTTTCTGATCACCTTACTTCATTTTAAATGTTTTCCGTGTCTAAGTAAAAATTGAGATATAAGTTATGTTGTCCATGCATTTGACATGGTGCGTGAAGATGCAAAGATACCAAACGAAAAGATCAGCAAAGTTTGGAATATATAAATTGTATGTTCGTTGCCAATAGACTGCGTTACTAATTTAAACTGAAAATGATTTTATAGTCTGCCGTGTTTTCACATGTCAGGCCCTTGTACACAGAATGTTACTATTTTGTCATGCAAAACTTGACCCATAAAGGCAACAGAAGAACGATATATGACATACTAATTAACAAACATGGCAAATGTGACAAGAATTGATTCATTTTAATGTATGATCAATTTCTGATTTTACTGTCATCATTTTTAATATATACATTATGGTTATGATTTAAAATAAAATTAAAATAAAGAATTCATCATATCTTTTCAGTGTAGATTTTCCAACGGAACGTTGCACGTCCTACGATGAGACGTCCTTAATGTCAGATGCTTTCTTATACAACCTGGCTGCATCTCCAGTCTTTCTATTGAAAAAAAACAAGAATATATATCCCAGTTTAAATAATGGTAATTTGTATATAAATTATAGAAATACTTAACTTGATTGGTACGAAAAACCTTTAAACAGTTTTTTCGGCTTCGGTTTTATAGATTGTGTTCACATGACTACTTCTGTTACACATATACACAAGAAGGTGTTAAGGCTTGACATATGTGTATCTACATTAAAATTCGTAATCATTTACAGATTTTGTTTGTGTTGAGTACCGGTTGCTCTGTCCTAAGTTGTTCATGCTGTGCTGTGTTTACGGTTTTTTGTCTTTTTATCTTTTTTGCCATGGCGTTGTCAGTTTATAATAAATTGAGAGGTGTTAATGTTCCTTTTGGGTCGTTCACCTTTCTTTCAGGCCGTACAATGTTGTTGCAAAAAGTTAAAGGAATGACTACGGCTTCATTATTATTCGCTGAATACCCATTTTCGTGGATTTCGTGGATACAGGTGAACTACGAAATTAAATGTTCAACGAATAACAAAATTTCTATTGGCGTGTAAGCAGACTTCAGAAATATCACGAAATTAAATATCAACGAATATGTAAGTTTCATAATCCACGAAAATTATATCCAGGCAAATAAATTAATCCACAGTATTTGATTAAAAAAAATAATTATGTGTTTAAATGGACCAATTCATTTCATTAACAAGTCTGAGTTTGACTAATACAATCAATAACATCAGGAAAATTTTATAAAATAATGCACTAAATACCTATATTTCATATAAATTAAACAATGCAATCTAAACTGAAAACTAGCTTTCCAGATGCTTGGTATTTTATATTTTTATAATAAATCTGTCTGATTTCAAGATTTTCATTTATGAAAAGCATTTTGCATGAAAACATATGTTTTGTTTGAAAGGTAGAATACAAAGATTTCAAAGACCAGTACACATGTTTTTATCGATGTTGTCTTTGTTTTCCTGTCTGATGAATGTGTACCAAACAGTTCACGGATCATTTTTAAGAGAGAATGTAAAGTTTCAAACACATAAGAAAATCTTCAAGAATTATTTCTATTTCGTTAATATCTTAAGTTCGTGTTTGCTTTTGATTTGTCCTGTATGAAAATACATCATTAATTATGTACTTTTTGTTAACACATATTTAAACCAATAAACACGCAATAGGCGCAAAATTCGCAATAATCATAGTATATCTGGTATTTTGAAGCATAAAGTTATTAGGAATCTAATTATTGCATAAAAAAGCTTTGCTATATAATTTGAAATATGTATGAAAACAGATTACTTTCAATTTATGTATCGAAAGCTATAAAACCAAACACTTACTTTAAACAAACAACAACCGCCTGTCAGATTAGTGATAAGGCTTTTATAATGCAAATTATGTCATAAACACACGATCTTTTTCCACAACCTTCAAATTTTATCAAAACAATTTTGAACCGGACATAGCTTTTGACCGTAGAGGCGAGGGACATTGATTCTTATCTTCATATATATTTCTAAATAACGTAAACATGAGTTCATCATGTTCGTGACGGTACATGATGGCTTTTCCTTGTTCAGTGCAAAAGCGTCCAATCAAAATGAGGTTATGCAATTATCCTTAGACCAGACGGTAACAATGACAATCCTCGTACAACTTTGAACGCTTGATATTAGGTTGTTCATCGAATGTTTCATTATTTTATTGAGGGAGTCACTTTAACTTAAAGACGTAGATACGAATGCTTATAATGTTATTTTTCTGACATGGACGATTGATTTCTGTCTTTTGTTTTGTTTTGTTATGGTTTTTTTTTGTTTTGCATCTCTTGATACATATACGCTCAATAATTAAATGTTCACTTTTTCTAAAACGGTAGTCTTAACAACCAAGAAATAGATGTTACGAAAACGTTGGAGGTCGTTGTCGATTTTCATCAAATTTTACCTTTTACCAAACATGCATTTTAGAAACGCGCGTTTGGCGTATTAAATTATACATCTGGTACCTTTGATAACTATTTACACCACTGGGTCGATGCCACAGCTGATGATCGTGTCGCCACGAGGGTACATGTATATCCAGCCCATTAATCAGTACTTCGGTGTTGACATGAGTATCAATTATATGATCATTTCCTGTTTACAAAACTTTGAATTTTTCGAAAAACTAAGGATTTTCTTATCCCAGGCATAAATTACCTTAGCAGTATTTTGGCACAACATTTTGTAATTTGGGGTCCTGGATGCTTTTCAACTTTGTACTTGTTTGGCTTTATGAATAAACTTTTTTGATATGAGCGTCACTGATGAGTCTTATGTAGACGAAACGCGCGTCTGACGTATTATATTATAATCGTGATACCTTTGAT
Source organism: Mytilus trossulus (assembly GCF_036588685.1). Lineage (NCBI taxonomy): Eukaryota > Metazoa > Mollusca > Bivalvia > Mytilida > Mytilidae > Mytilus > Mytilus trossulus. The sequence goes on along the minus strand of NC_086385.1, from coordinate 14,641,180 downwards.
AACTATTTACAAGATGTCAACCTATATTAATTCACGAGCTGTAACTGCCGTAAACCAAAATGAAACATTTAATTAAAAAAAATTATGGAAACTCGTTATGCAATCATTGTACACACTTTACATGCATTATTTGTAATGAAACAGTTTGTATGAAACTTGCGCAATTTTGTCAACTGGCGGAGGGGCGGGAGCTCTCTACACGTCAAGATTATACTTTATATTGGGGGGAATTCGAAGTTCCGAATTAATTGTTGATGGAATTTGGGATTTTCACTATTCGGGATTCTTGAAATAATGATTTATTTCTGGATCTGTGAACATTATATTTATTTTGCTTGGAATTTCTGATAACAACCCTGCTACAGCCTCTGATCGAGGTGCTTAACTGAGTAAGCACCGTGTAAATTTTCCAAATGCAATGCTCTTTTGATTTATTGCATTCACCCATTGGAATAACTTGATTATATTCAAAATTGTATTGATATAATGAATAGATAAACATGATCAGTATGCTTCAAATATTGGGTATTTAAGAAAATACGCTAATAAACAGTTGAAACAAGCCGCGACAGAAGTCTTTGATAATCAATGTTTTTTTATTTGTATCGGGCATTCAAAATGTGTACATATACTCAGGATACAGAAATCCAAAGAGAAATTGACAGGCGTTGGTTGTTAACTAGATTCACGAAAGACACCAAACTGGGTTTTGAAAATTCGGGCTCCCCTTGTTTGAAAAGAAGCATGTATTGTTTGAATGATAAATTGACTAGTTAAAACGCACAATATAGCCTACATCAAATTATTAATAGGCGATTCACGTAAAGAACAGTCCTTGTTATGACATTTTCAAAAAGATTTTAAGACAGTTTGTTTGTAGCTGTTCACATAATATGTATGAGTCAAAATTAACAAGATGTTTATTCCCCTTGCACACATTAAAAAAACATATGTGTTCGTGTTCAATCGCACCAAATTTTGAAGTTAACTTACAGAAGTTGGAGCGTAAGTGATACACGTACTTCATTTCCTAGAACTAGATAAAAACCTATAGAAGATGGGGAATTATCGATCCTGCATTACCTAAAACTAGAAGAAAAAAAATGAAAAATTGAAAAACGATCATAGCTCCAGTTAAGCGTTTTGTAAGCAAAATATAATAATAAAAAGATGTTGTATGAATACCAATGAAACAACTATCAAAAAAAGACTGAATTACACAAGAAATGAAGAAATAAAGGTCACCGTACGGACTTCAACATTGAGAAAAGCCCATACTGGTAGTCAGCTATAAAAAGCCAAGAAATAACCAATGTTAAACTATTCAAACGAGAAACATAACAGTCTTATAAATGTACAGTGTAATGTACAGAAATAAATATGTTACACAGCAACAAACGACAACCATCAAATTGCAGGCTTCTGACATAAAACAGACAATTACAGAAAGTGGCAGGGTTAAGCTCGTTTTGGAGGCGACAACCCTCTCCATATTTCCATTCACTTTGTTTGGTGTTTTAAGATACTAAACTAAATCTAGATCTAGATAATATATTACTACTAACGCTCTCTCAATAATAAAACATTCGCTGAACATTTTTGTAATAAACTTTTCAAAGTTTTTCTATCATTGACATTCGTACTAACTGGTATACGGATTATTTCAATACCCCATTCTGAATTGACGCTTTTACACTTAACGAAGAAATGATAATCATATATTTACTGCAACGAACATGATGACCTCATGTTTACGTTGTTAGAAATACATTTAGATAAGATGCAATGTCCCTCACCCCTACGGTCAAAATATATATATGCACGGATCAAAATTGTTTTGAAATAATTTGAAGGTTGTGAGAAAAGACCGTGTGTTAATGACATAATTGGTCATTATAAAAGCCTGATCGCTACAGAGAGCCGACAAACAATTGTTGCTGTTTCTTGAAGTATATCGTGATACACTAGTAAGTAAACTTAAACTTTTGGTCTTACAGCTTTTGATTTATAAAATTGAAGTACAGTTCATTCATAATCTAAATCTAGCAAAGTGTTTTGTATGCAAATGAAGTCGACGTATACCAAAGAAGCATTTAAATAATGAGTTGAACATAAACTGTCAATGACATGGCAAAAAAACAGATAGGGGCAAACAATAGCATACAAATATAAGATAGAAAACTAAAGATTGAGCACCACGAACCATACCAAAAACCAGGAATAATTGTATGTAATCCAGAAGAGTAATCAGATCCTGCTCCACATGTCGTAGCATTTTACTCTCTTTTCGCTTTGTTTGGTGTTTCAAAAAACTAGATGCATTAATCTTTGTTGTCTGAAGCCTTTTGACATATATTTTGCGTGTATTGTTTTGAATACTTTGTGCATACATAAATTACAACCATTTTCATACATGATATACATAGTAAATATGCATGACATTAGTTCAAAGAAATTACTAGTCAATGTTTATGTCACTTTTGAGAGTCGATACTTTACTTGACTGTGACAACTCTTTTTGTGCATTGCATTATAAGATCTAGTGCTGTATTCGTATATGATTGAATGTGACAATTTTTTGTTTATAATTAAAGCCAATCGAACATTTTTCAAAAATGTCACTGAAATAAAACAGGCATAAGAAAATTACATTGCCTTTTCGTTTTTGCGATACATTTATATGTCTTCTTATATCTATATATGTGGAATAGTTAAGCACGTTATTGTTTCTATTTTTAGGTTTAACATGAAATTGTTCGTAGTTGCTCTTTTGGTTCTAATGGCATGCGTAAGTGGTCTTCCGCAAAGAAGATTTCTTCTGGATGGTAAGCTTATGTCTATAATTCAAACTATTGGGACGACTTTCAAAAACACCACGGAAACAAAAATGGATAACGGGAAATGTCACGGATACAGAATCAAATTTCTAGATCAATACACAAAATACATCCAGATATCACCGTGTGATCTATATAAAGGAATAACCCCTTAAGGACGTTTACTGCTTTGGGTTTTTTACTTTTTGTTAGACTTTCGGAATACTCTGGTTAAGCAAGTAAACAAATTGTGGATGACCTCTACTTTTCTTATCATAATTCCGGTTTAAAAGATTTTTTTTTATTTCATAAAACCCTTGTTACTATTGTATAGCTTTTGAAAGAAACAAATAAGAAACAAGGTGCCAATATAAAATGCTTCCAAATCTAGAAACAATAATTTCCCGCAAAATTTTTATTTCATTTTATAAACAAGTACACGGGTATATTATTTATTTCTGCTTTTTATGTTTCGTTATTTATATACTTTAAATGCATACCAGGTTTTTAAGAGGAAGCCTGCTTATTTTGTTATAAAGGAACGTACATCCTTAATTATGATCGGGATTTTTTTTACTAAATTTCATTCAAAGAAACCAAACCAGCGACACAAACATCAGAATATCTAGCGTGAAGCTTTAATATTTCTGTCAGCATTTGAAATATATTTGACGGAAAACAACCATGATCAGAAAATGTATTTGTCCTTTTCCCTGATCATAATATTTTGTTCTTTAAAGTTCTTAATCAGTAATTCAATTAAATAAAACATTATCTCATTCTCAAACTTTTATGGCCGTGCTATGGGAGCCAAAAAAATCCAAGCGAATAGCACAATGTCTTAATAGTATATTTTTAAACTGAATTATATTCGGCGTAATTCGATAAAAAAAAACATTCCCTATTTTAGAAAAAAAAAAGTAAATACATTAGTAACTGTCTCCTGTTCATTTGGATAAACATGAATGCTCGCAGTTACAGATATCACGAACATTAGAGAAATGAAAACCAATCCTGTACATTATCCTGTCACTGAAAAAAAATGTGTCGAAAAAGCTTATCATAGATACTAGGATTGACATGTTGAATTTTTCGTCAGACGCGCGTTACGTGTGCAAAAGACTCATCAGTGACGCTCGAATAAAAAGTTCAAAAGGGCAAATAAAGAACCAAGTTGAAAAGCATTGAGGACCAAACATTCAAAAAAGGTTTGCCAAATACAGCATGTACAGCTAAGGTAATCTATTCCTGTGGTAGAAAATTTTGTTGTTTGACAATAATCGTTTCACTTTTATATTTATTATTGCATTTACTTTTTAAAGGTCAACTTTAAATGCAGTGTGGTATTTCTATGCAATGTACTTATAGCATGGCAATAATGAATAAACAAGAATGCCTCACTTTTGATTTTAGTAAATAGTAATACTCTTATTAAATATGATAACGGAAAACGACACATTGATGGATGATCATGTGAGCTCATAATTATTTTCTTTGGTTTCCAGACCTATATCTAAGTGGTGACGACTGCACGCATAGCTCAGCATGTGACCATTGTCCGGATAGCAAGGTTGCACAGATCCATCATCTAGGGTATCATATAGATTATTGTTGCCGCTCATGTGGAACGACCAGTGCCACATTGCATGTTAGCAGTACAAATTCTGTCCTGGAGTGTGCATGCCACTAAAGCATCTGATACGATGTGTCACTTTTATTTCTGAATAAAATAAATGATGAACATATAATAGTACGCTTTATAATGTCTACCTCATTAGGTAAATGCACCAACACAACATATATTTGCAATACGAACGCCAAGTTTTAAACTGATATTCATTTCTAGAAAAGGGGGAAACTAGAAACATGCAAATCTTGTACTGCTAAATTGATCCATGGCCATTGAGGGTTGGCTGCTTGTTGTTAGGGGCATAATCTTTCGGATCATGAATTGAGATTGGGGTTTTTACTGTCTTCAATTTATTGTCTAGTATACGTTCTTTTTTTACACACGAAAACTAATGGACAGGAAACACAAACCAGTACAGACAACGGACAATTTCAAGATTCCAGTAAATCGTTTTTTGTTTAACTGGCATATACATCAATCTCTGAAACAGGGTGCATTTCCATTATAGTTGATTCTGTCATGGCTTCCTATTCAATATATACAAAACGATTCAAACGTCTGTAAGATTGAGGCAAGATATACCAATGAATACACCCTATACAGAATTTTTACCGGTATTCTAAATACATAATTTGTATAGGGAAACGTCTTTTGTCATAAGTCGTTATTTTACATCTTTCTTAAATTGGCAAAATCTTGAAAATATCAATAATGATAGTATGCAAAAATATATCTAGCTTTGAAAATCATGTATTTTTTTTGGTTGACATTTACAAATTACAAAAAAAGTCGGTTCAATGCTTCGATAAGCAATGGTATTTTTCAATGCTGTACAAAATGTTTACCCTCAAATTTCAGCGAATCAACGATTGCATAATATAAATTTTGATTACTAAGCCAAACATAGAGTTATGAATTTAGTACAGACAGGAATTAGATAGATCCCGACTTTCTGGGTATTTTTTTCTGTCAGGTTTTCTTTATCAATGACAATGACAACCTTCAGTTTTTGGTTGAACTGACGAAAACCCAGTGGTGTTAAGAGTTATCAAAGGTAAATGTACCAGGATTATAATTTAGTACACCAGACTTGAGTTTCGTCTACATAAGACTCATCAGTTACGCTCATATCAAAATATTTATAAAGTACAAATTATAAACAGAAAAAATTAATCAGTACAAAATCCCCAAAAAAATCGATACATCTAAAGCAATTGGATAACCTCTTCTTGAGACAGAGTCTAAAAATTGATTTGATAAATGTTTTGTTTTCGTCGTGAACTATAAAACTACTTTATCAATTTTAATCAAACTTGTGGTAAATGGTTCTTTTGGTATTGAAATATTTGTGAACAGCCGCCACCTACTGAACATGTAAAAGACTAAAACAGAATTTGATTAATTTGTTGTGATCGTCGTATACTTCTTCTAAATGTTTCTCCTCTGAAACTACAGATCCAATTTCAACCACATTTTGAGTGAATGGTCCTTATGGTATTTAATTTCAAGGGTTTTTTTTCTCCTCTGTCAGTGAACAAACATGGTCGCCATGACAACAAATTGGATAACCTCTTCAGGAGTTATAGCCAAAACACAGATTTTGTGTTCGTGTTATACTTCTTCAATGTTATACTCTGAAACTACGGAGACAATTTCAACCATGTTTGGAGTGAATTGGTGTATAAGAAGATGTGTTATGAGTGCCAATGGGACAACTCTCCATATAAATCATATATGTAAAAGTAAACCATTATAGGTCAAAGTTCGGTCTTCAACACGGAGTCGTGGCTCACACCGAACGGCAAGTTATGAAGGTCCCCAAAAATGTAAAACCATTCAAACGGGAAAAATGAATGGTTTTTATAGTATCGAATATGAAGTCTGCGTTTTTTCAGTAAATAAACATTGATGCTTTGACTAAAACCAAAACATAATGAGTTTTGCATTTATTGTGTTTTATCTTGAAAACTACAACAGACAACAGACAGAAAAAATTGGGTGGGAAAAACTACACAGAAAGTAAAAAACACATATTTCCTGGTTGTAACATCTGATGACTTCTAAGGCGACTGAGAGGTCTTAGTTGTCCAGCTACTGTTTTACAAGACAGTCAGCACCGGGGTTTAACAATAATAGTCATCACGAAATAATTGTGGTAAAAATGGATATAGGGGTTTTGTCTCTGTATGCCAAATTTGCACAATCTTTCCATTTTTGCAATTATCAACATGTTATGTTTCGTCCCCGAGGGTATCACCACCCCAGTAGTCAACACTTCGGTATTGACATGAATATCAATAATGTGGTCATTTTTATAAATTTCCTGTTTACAAAACTTTTGAACTTTTCGAAAAACTAAGGATTTTCTTATCCCAGGCGTATATAACCTAAGCCATATTTGGCACAACTTTTTTGGAATATTGGATCCTAAATGCTCTTCAACTTTGTACTTGTTTGGCTATATAAATTGTTTGATATGAGCGTCACTAATGAATCTTATGTAGATGAAATGCGCGTCTGGCGTACTAAATTATAATCCTGGTACCTTTGATAACTATTGTACTTAACTGTTGTAGTTTTGACGTGTTCTTGTATTTGCATTGTTCTGTTTGTTGCTATTCAAATTTGCTACCTATCTCATATAGATTTTTCAATTAAGGCAAAAAAACACTAAAATTCAGTAAAAATCATCATATACGGACGATAACTCCTTATGAGGTTATTTAATCATTTTTGTAGATCTTTTATCATTTTTGGCTGTACCAATATGTTTTAGTAAATAGACAAATAAATGAAAACAAGTAGTATAAATAGTCATCTGATAATTTGGTGCAAATGGGAAGTAGGTCAATACTAAGTTATAAGCATAAAGAGCAGCATGGTGGGTGCCAAATGTGAAACAGGATCTGCTAACCCTAGCGGAGCACCTGAGATCACCCAAAGTTTTTGGTGGGATCGTGTTGCTTTATCTTTAGTTTTCTATGTTGTGTCTTGTGTAAAAGTATTTGTATGTTGGTCTTTTTCTTTAAAGCCATGACTTTGTCATTTTAGTTTCGGTCAATGAGATTGAATGTCCTTCTGGTATATTTCGCCCCTCTTTTATTTATCCTAGATTTCCTAATTATCTATCACCACTTCCTTGGTTGAAAAAGTTTACAAGTAATAGTGATGAGGATGACTGATGCCATGCAAAGCAATAGCCCAACATTGGTATTGATCAGGGCCGTGTACAACGTCAATTTCTATCATCTTGGCATTTTTTTTTATCTTGTCCTGTTGATAATTTATGCTATAAACAGTTGCCTTAGTCCTACATTTTTTACAATTTAACGCAATAGCTATTTTGTGGTGACCATTTTTGAAAACTGACAATCACAGTTAAATAAGATAAGAGTTGAACACAACTGCAACGTGAAAGTTGAAAGTCATAACCTCATTGATTTCAAGTGCAGGCTAGTGATAAAGTTGTTGAACTACTAAGACAACTCTTCACCTAGTCCCTCCCCTATTGACAAAGATACATCCCACATTCATAACATGTCTGTCAATGTCAGATTTGATCTATCTATATAAATTTAAAGAGATGTGGTATGGTTGCCAAAAAGACAACTTTACACCAAATTTCAATTGAAGTTGATGTAAGCAATTGTAGGCAACTGTACAACGTTCAACAATAAACAGTATAATAGGCTATAAAAGGCCTTGGCAAGAAAAATATGAAACAATTCATTTGATAAAACTAATGGACTTATTTATTACAATACAATTTACAAACTAGACAAAGTGATGCCCCTGGAAACGCTCCTCTTATGCAAGTAAGTCAAGTTAATACCCCAAAAATGAGAAAGTTCAACTACCTCCAAAAAGCTCAAATATTAAAAAAAAATCAAAACCCCGACTTCAAGCACACCTTCAATATATGTACAAACAGCCAGCAAAATGAAAACTTTCTAGGATTCAACCTCTAGGAGGAATTATTTGGAAATGCTCAGCTTATGCAAGTAAATACTCCAAAAAATGAAAAAGTTCAACTATCTCCCAAAAGAGCAAGCATTAATAAAATCAAACCCCTGATCAAATGCACACCTTCAATATATGATCAAACAGATAGCAAATTACTAGGATTCAAACTGTAGGAGGATTAATGCAGAATAAAATTGAGAATGGAAATGGGGAATGTGTCAAAGAGACAACAACCCGACCATAGAATAACTATATACCCATAATGGGAGGAACGAAACGAATGACAGAAGGATGACAGACAGAGGGACAGACAGGGGTAAAACAATATGCCCCCAACTTTTAGTTGCAGGGGGCATAAAAACAAATATGACAGATATGAAATACCAACCACCACTGAACTACAGGTTCTAGTCTGTTTCAATATTAATGAAAATACTGTGTTCAACTTAATCCATGTGCACCATGTTTTGATCTAATTGGGCTAATAGTTTTAAAATTTCAAAACAATTTTGTAAAACAAGGCAAATCAGATTTTTTTACAAATTATATATATTTCATTGTGTTTTGTTGCCATGGTAACTAGAGAAACTCTTATTTCTGAATTCCTTGTACTGTAGTGCAAAATCTAAGAATATTTATGATAACTTTTTAAATCTGTACTTATATTTGTGACAAATAAAGGCATTTCCACCTACTCCTTTCTAAATTTACAGAAAGAAGGATTTATGAAAATTGTGAATGAAAATAAAAATACAGGTCAAAATTTTAGACATATCACTTTATTCAAATAATTGTACATCATAAAAGGATATATATCTTTATAAACAATGAAAATAAATAACAAATGGATGGATTCATTAACATTTTGGACGGAGTGATACAATAGTTTTCTAATATGACTGTTGTTGCCCATTTGTTTGATGTGTTTTATCATTTGATTTTGCCATTTGGTTATGGACTTTCTGTTTTAAATTTTCCTTGGAGTTCAGTATTTTTGTCATTTTTCTTTTTACAGCAACAACAATCTTAAATACAATCATTTCACTAATTAAACTTAAATATATAACACAATATTTTACAGCAATGACTTTGATTTTCAAATATGGTAACTTATTTCAAGATACAAAAGACTAATTTTGAATCTGTATGCTCCTGTTCACAATTTATGCTAATCAAAAGAAACAAAATAATGAATGAACAATTACATATTTTATATCTGTTCTGTTCACCCATCATTGTATATATAATGGAATTAGATGTGACTGTCATACAAGTGAGAGGATAAGCGCTACAAACCAGGTTCAATAAACCATTACTGTAAGTTTGACTCTGGTGGATAGTTACATGTTTTTCATTAGCATTCATACCAATACCTCCTTGTTTTCATTAAATTTAAAAAAAAACAAGAATGTGTCCTCAGTACACGAATGCCCCACTCGCACTTTCATTTTCTATGTTCAGTGGACCGTGACATTGGGATAAAAACTCTAATTTGGCATTAAAATTAGAAAGATCATATCATAAGGAACATTTGTACTAAGTTTGAAGTTGATTGGTATTCAACTTCATCAAAAACTACCTTGACCAAAAACTTTAACCTGAAGCAGGACAGACGGACGAACGGACGGACAGACGAACAGACGGACGAATGGACGGACGAACGGACGCACAGACCAGAAAACATAATGCCCCTCTACTATTGTAGGTGGGGCATAAAAAAAGGGAAAAAAAGTTTTGTTCATTTGTAAACCAATAAAAAAAAGTTTGTATAAAAAGTCACTAGGTGTAATTAAAAATTAAATAATCAAAATAAGAATTTGAAGTCTTCCAAATACCAATGTTTGGTTTACAATTTTAAAACATCACTATAACGGGTACAAAAATAACAATAATACATAAAAAATAAAACAGAAATTTCTTAACAAATTTGACAGTACAATATATATTTCAATAAATTACCCCAAAAAATGTCAACCAAATTTGTTAAATAAACGTACAATCAACAATTGAATGTCACTTAAACTCATTGCTGCCATTCATTCATATATATCAGCTAAAAGGAGTTGAATGTACAAATTTGCATATTAACAGTAAGTTTATAGTTAATAATAGGCATCATGACACAAAGATAAAAATACAAAGCATAACAAATGACGCAATCATTAACAATTATAAATTATAAACACTGATTGCATAGCAGTTAAATGATCATATATGTATATAAAACAATGTCTTAACTCCAAAAATGTTAGAGTAGTCAAAATGTATAATAATAAAAGGCTGCGCTTAGGTGCATGATATGCCCGTTGCTCTTTTAACGTGTCTTTTATGCTTTAAATGAATTTAAATGATCAACTAGAAATAGTGTGAGCCCTGTCAAATACCCCCCTCAAAATAATAAATAAAAATGCACAAAAAAATTGGCACTATTAAGGCTACTTCAAATTTAACTAAGTTTGTTTTCTTAATTTTTCATCCATACATAAAATTTTGTGAAAGTGTTAGTTATTGTCCCAAAATTGGAAAAATCCCCCCTTTTTTAAGCATAAAATTTCATAACACGGAAATGTAAAATCTGAAATTTATAAAAATTGAAAGGGATCTTACATTAATAGATGTAAACAATTCACCAAAGTTTCATGGACATTGGTGAAAGCCTTTTTCAGTTATTGTCTGAAGTGTTTTAAAAATCACCCTTTTTTTAAGAATAAAGCCCCATAAATCCATAACTTAAAATCTGAAATTTATAAAAATTGAAAGGGAGCTAACATCAATAGATATAATCAATTCACCAAAGTTTCATGGACATCGGTGAAAGCCTTTTTGAATTATTGTCCGAAGTGTTAAAAATCCCCCTTTTTTTATGAATAAAGCCCCATAAATCCAAAACTTAAAATCTGAAATTAAAAAAAAACAAAAGGGAGCTTTCATCAATAGATATAAGCAATTCACCAAAGTTTCATGGACATTGCTGAAAGCCTTTTTGAGTTATTGTCCGAAGTATTGAAAATCCCCCCTTTTTTATGAATAAAGCCCCATAAATCCAAAACTTAAAATCTGAAATAAAAAAAAAGGAAAGGGAGCTAACATCAATAGATATAAACAATTCACCAAAGTTTCATGGACATTGGTGAAAGCCTTATTGGGTTATTGTCCGAACTGTTGAAAATTCCCCCTTTTTTTATGAATAAAGCCCCATAAATCCAAAACTTAAAATCTGAAATTAAAAAAAAACGAAAGGGAGCTTACGTCAATAGATATAAACAATTCACTTAAGTTTCATGGAAATTGGTGAAGGTGTTTTCGAGTTATTATCCGAAGTGTGGACAACGTATGGACAGACGGATGGACGGACGGACAACGGTATACCATAATACGTCCCGTCCCGGGCGTATAAAAAATGAATTCCTAAATGGAATTTACTTAATATTCCTCCCTCAAAACAAGCAGTAAACTGTTTTTATGTACAGAAACAAAAGTTGCATCATACTACATTTCAAATATAACAAACTAAAGGTCAATCAGTAACCAAAGACAAATGTCTTATGGCAGAAAATGCAAGCTCTTATTGCAATAAAGCTGTAATCATATAGAAGGAGTTGCTGTTCACCATAATTGATTTTAACATTTCAAATTAGAAATTATAGATTTCAGTGATTTTTTTTTAAGATTCTGTGATGGTATCAAACAATGGATAAGTACCGATTATTAGGTTATCTGCATGATAATATCGTAAAATATTAGCTGCGAGACATAATATGAAGCTTTTTTTCGAGTGAGCGTAGCAAACGAGATCAAAAAGCCTTCATATTGTGTCAAGCAGCTGATATTTTACAATATCAATATGCAGATAATCTGATAATCGATTTATCAGGCTATATTTGCGTGTTTCAGAAGTGTTTTCTTTGTTTCACCAGCACACAAAAGATGACTTGATAAGTTCGGGTCAAAGTTATTTACGTCGGTTCAAACATTATGACGTCGCTGATATGTCCGGGTCAAAGTTATTAAGGCCGGGTCAACGTATTTGACGTCACAAAGACATGATACGGAATAATATTAAGAGCTGAACATAGTGATATAGACAGTGGGACGACCGATAAAATGATTGGCAAGGGTTTTGTGATTCAGACGCCCAAAATTAAATAAGGGGCTTTTGTTTCATTTTCGTAAAAACTGGTATAGAAAAATCTAGCTGAAAATATCAATTGTGCTAATTTTCCATCTTTTATAATATGACAGGATCCTAGTTGGAGATTGTTATTATTTTTCCCTGCAAAACTTGAGTAAACATCATGATTTAGCCAAGTTGGTTGTAATTGACTTATAACAGTGTGAGATTTTGAATATATCAATGAGACAGAACACAAATTTTACACTTTCAAAAATACCCAAAATTTCTGCTTGTAAAGTAACATCATCATTTAAATTTTAAAATCTATCATTAATGTTTTAAAAATAAAATTAGCATCAAGAATTCATCATATTTTTCAGAGTAGATTCTCCACTAGAACTCTGTATAGACAATGCCTTGCCTCCGTAAGTCGTCTCGTTCTCCTTAATTTCTGTTGCTTTCTTGTACAATTTGGCTGCAGCTTCAAAATCTTTCTATTGAAAATAACAAGAAAGTGTTCTAGTTTATTTCATCATAAATTCTATTAGGTGTGTAGGAATAATATACTTTGATTGGTTCTAAATCATTCAGATAGGCATACTGTGGTTTTCTTATGTTCACAAGATTAATTTCATTATTAATTTCATTAAGAATATAAGAATATAAACATCATTTGATTTCATGTACTGTATAAAACTAGTAAACCTTATCAACAATCAACAGTTGTAGAATAAAAAAGTTATGAATTTATGTGTGAACCAGACAAATTCATTTCCAAAAGAAATCAAAACTAGATGTGTCAAAGCGACACGAATTTCAATATAAACACATGTGGACCCAAACATGATGGTAGTCTCACATATCAAACATCAGCTCAAAATCTGGAGGCGTTTAGAAAAAAAACTGTATAACTGTGATTTTCAAAAATTTATCAAAGTCCAAAGCCAGCAATTTCAGCAAAAATTAGCAAAGCAGAATTAACTTTAACTTGACCTGTAACTCATCATGGTTAACTCACATACCAAAAATCAGCCCAATATCTGATGGCGTTTAGAAAAAAAGACTGTATAACTCTGATTTTCAACAAATTCTCAGAGTCCAAAGCCAGTAATTTCGGCATAAATTAGTGGAGGGGAACTTAACTTAAACTTGATCTGTAACTCACCATGGTTAAATATCAAACCAAAAATCAGCCCAAAATTAAAAGGTGTTAAGAAAAAAGTCTATAACTGTGATTTTCAACAATTTCTCAGAGTCCAAAGACCGTAATTTCGGCAAAAATTAGGGGAAGGAAACAAAACTTAAACTTGATTTGTAACTCATCATAGTTAACTCACATATCAAAAAATCAGCCCAATATCTGATGGCGTTTGGAAACAAAGTCCGTAAAACTGTGATTTTCAACAATTTTTCAAAGTCCAAAGCCCGCAACTTCCGCAAAAACATAATGGAGCAGAACTGAACTTAAACTTAATCTGTAACTCATCATGGTTAACTCACATACCAAAAATCAGCCCAATATCTGAAGGTGTTTAGAATAAAACTCTGTATTATGGTTTGTTGCAGAATGACGGAATGACAAAATTACGGAATTTCTGAATTACAGAATTATGGAATTACCGAATTTCGGAATTACAGAATTACAGAATTACAGCATAAAGGAATAACAGAATTTTAGACAAGGGTAAATCTATATGGCACCAACAACTTTGATGCAGGGCCAGAAAAAATTGAAAACGACGGTTGCCACATGTGGAGCAATATCTGCTTATCCTTCTGGATACATTTGTTTACAACAATTATCTGAAATGTGGTATGATTGCTAATGAGACAGCTCTTCACAAGAGACCATAATCTATATATATAATGTACCAGTTCATATTTCATGACAGCCAGGTTGCGTAGAGTTTCTGCCACACGAGGATGCTGAGGACCCAGACTTTCATCGTATATCTTTAATGCTCTCTCATACATTGGTTCAGCGTCTGCATATTTGTTCTACAATATATAAATATTAATAGTTATAAGATAAAATCACTGGTTCCTACTCAGGACATTCCCTGGCAATGTTCAAAACAATAAATTTGTCAAAGACAAAGCATATTCGGTTTTCAGCAGAAAACTGTTAATCAAAATGCTTTGGTAAGGACTGAATGGTTAAGATTGCTTTAATTTATCATTGGGAGTAAAATCATCAAAAGTTGTCAAAAACCTTAAAAGATTCAGTTCCATAGATGCAATATTTACCTTAATACATAAAAATACATGCTTTCTATTTTATAAAGTAAATTTGTACTAGGCTTTTTTTGTATTATATTGATAAAATGATAAACATTTAGTGAGTTTCCAAATTCCAGATTGCTTTTCTCATATATATGATAATTGTCAGTAAAAGATACAACTGCTAAAGTGTGTTTCTGTCAAAGATGGACTTAACTAATACAAACTACCCACCTGTTGAGAATATAATACAGCTAGGTTTACTAATGCCGTCGCTACAGAAGGATGATATGTTCCAAACGTTTTCTCCCTGATTTCTACAGCTTGTTTGTATAACGGTAATGCCTGATCAAATTTACCCTGTAAATAACAACATGTAACATTATACATATAATTGTGTTTTCTACATCATTTGCCTTGAACATATTTTAGAATTCAATGTACAGGGTCAACACATTACACAAAATATATATGATCCAAATGTTTTCTCCCTGATTTCTACAGTTTGTTTGTATAATGGTAATGCTTGATCAAATTTACCCGGTAAATAACGACATGTAACATTATAAATATTATTTTTCTACACATTTCTGAAATAAACATGTAACACTTTTAAAAATAGCAAAATATCCATCCAACTATTTAGGCAATGTCAAGCTTATTGTGGTTTTAATATATCTATAGTTGAATTCCAAAATAACAATGAGAAAAACTCCCAACTAAAAATATGTCACAATTTGGCTATTTTCAGATCATGCACAAAATAATTATTGAAATGGTACTGTGAGAATTGAAGTTTCATTGAGTTGTATGGTCATAAATTCTAGCTTTAAATTCAAATATGCCATAAGTTTACAGTTTTTCCATTTCTTTGGTCTATGTTGGGTAAATAGACTAAAGTTTTAACCATTTTAAGTGGTTTTGTATTGATATTCGTTCGCATAAGGTAGATTTCTAATTGACACAGCTCATATATTTGGAATGTCAACTTGCAGTCATAAGGATGAGAATTTATCAATCTTCATATCTTTGATAATTTTGACATTGAGGATACACATGTACCTACAAAAGCGATAATATTTTTTTATATTTTTTTAGTTTACCTGTTTTCTATACAGCAGTGCTAAATGGTTGATAATGGAGGCTACACTTTCATGGTTGGTGCTTAAATACTGAAAATTGAAAAGAAATCCACTACTAAACAACGAATTGATCATATTTATGGAATAACTAATCAAAGAATTCAAATAGAGAAAAATATTCAACGAGTGATCGAACAACACATTAATTCATGAATGCGCGTAGTGTACATATAAAGAAATTAATGTAAAACACGTAAGGAACTATATCTTTTTTCTACGCATTCACAATTTGTTTTGATCCGCCATTATCGATGTCTTGACAACACCTATTGTTGTATGACATCAGAGAGTGAAATAGCAACATTTATTTCACATGTGAAATTATCAGTTTTTAAAAAACTGGGAAATCAATGTAATTCATTGAAACCAATGTACCGGTATTCTCTTCATGTTTGTAAATATTGAACATCTATATTACTGATAATTTCAAATAATTACATTAGATGTAAGTTTCATTATAATACGTCATTCTGATTGGCTAACATGTTATTCCGTAAACAATTGCATCAGACAATAACATTTATCATGCATGATGACACGAGGTCCCACAAAAAAGTGCACAGGTGAATTAAATAAAACTGGATAAAAATCGTGTTTTCATGATTTTAATGTAATTATAAGTATTGAATACTTCTTTTTGAAACTTTATAGGGTTGTAAAAGCGTTGACCGTGCGTACATTTTTAGAATGAAGCGCTTCCGCGCTTCATACAAAATGTACTTCGGTCAACGCTTTTACCACCCAATAAATTTACAAAAAGAAGCATTCAATTCTTAAGTGAAATTCAACTTAGTAACTATACAATGAAAAAATATTAGTTACTATTTCTTTTTAACTCAAATTGTCACATGATTAGATAAACTGGCATTTCAGTTATAACCAAATGAAAGCAAATAGCAATCTTCGTTTGCATGAAAGGGCTGACCGTTTTTCTTGGTAAAGTTTTTTCCCTTGTAACATCTCATGGTTTCATGGATTCAGTATTATTTGTGGGATACCAGTTCTCGTGGACTTCCTTGGCTTTGAATTTAAATGTCCAACATTGTATAAATTTCCGGGTAGATGGAACTCGTTAGCATCAGCAATCGTCTAAGGGATGGAAAACCCCTACAGATCAACCTGAACCTTCAGAAGGTTTAGCTTAGGGCAAACACCCCTAATTTGTAACATGTATTACGTTCCTGAAACAACTACATAGTCGCCCTATGTCCTCCTTGGGACGAAGTGGATTAAGTCAAGTAAGTCATTGTATAAATTTCTATATATATTTGCTTTTATGCAAACTTTAGGAATGCCACAAAATATCCACAAAATTACAGTTATTCCTCAATCTCCACGAAAATAAATAAAACTGTGTGTATATATGATTGGAAGTTTTTTCAACATTTTGAATGTCCTTAAATTCTGTTCTTTTGTTTCTATTTAGTGATGCTTAGAACCAATTATTCATTATTTTGGTATTCTTTATTTTTTATTTGTTGCCTACCTTAGTTTTGATATCTAATGCCCTTTCATACAGAGGTTCTGCCTTATTGAACTGTTTCCTGTCATTATATAAAGCTGCCAGATTGTTCAGTGACTGAGCCAAGTCTAAATGATCTGGTCCCAACGTGCTCTCTCTCATCTCCAGAGCTCTCTTGAAGAAAGATTCAGCAGTTCTGAAAAGAAAAATAACAATGATTTATACTTTGATTGTCATGATTTTTTTTTTTTTTTGGTCAACTACAAAGCTACAGCCATTATTAATATGTCCAGGTGCTCTAGAATTACTTTGATCCCCTTACAGCATTATCGTTGGCTTTAATTTATCCTAATATTTTTATTTTTCATGGAATTCATTACACTACATTTTATGTGGATTTTATCATCTCTATTGACCCATCGTTTGATATATATCTACTTTAAACTTTCCATTTCTTTTCTTACCATCATTAGAGTTGAACTAAGTATAAATTGGAAAAAGAAGTAAAGGTTTTGAATCTATAATATCTGAATAAATCTATAGTTAAATTTTAGTTGGTAGAAATGGTCTGCTTGCAAAAGTTAGGTCAAATATTTTTTGGATTTTCAGTGTATTCATATGCATGCGACGAGTCATTGACTCTCTTGCTTTTTTTTTTTTTTTTATAGAAAATCCTTGATCTGTCACTGGTATTATTACTGTAACGTTAATGATGTGGAGAAAAATAACCAAAAAACTTACTCAAAGTCATTCTGTAGATAATATAAGACCCCAAGTTCATTGAGTATTCTGGCATTGTCAGGAGAGTCTGGTCCTAGAGCTAACTCCTCTAGCTGGAGAGCTCTTCTCTGGACTACGGTCTTCGCTTGGGTTTGCTGAAAAATTTACAGAATAAAAATAACAGGAAAAAAAACATGATGAAGAAAAATTTATTTAAATCAGTGTAAATTGCAAAACAGTGGCTGTTCAAAAACATTTGTTTTATGTTCAACCTTTTCCAGATGATATGCAATTGTAAATATATTTGAAATCAATTAAGTTACTTTTCCTTGCATTTAACCTTCCAAAATGTCATCATGGTTGCAGATTTTTTTCAAACTTTTAATTAGTTAAATTGATATATTTATCACAGGTTATTTTTAAGACGATATTGATACTAAAAGCATAACCCGTCAAATATTTCTCAGATTGATTCCACTGATATATTGTAACGATAATATACAACTTAAAAATAGTTACCATAGGTGTGACTTTAGGAGATTTTTGTTTCTTTCTGATAACCACTGATCTTTTCTTTAGAGGATCAGCTTGGTCATGCCTGAAAATTAAATAAAACAAAAATATAGGTTTTACATTTATATTGTTCAAATTGTTTCATGTTTGGCACATCTTATGTAAGGCATTAAAACTCTGGAATTATATCATCAATAAAGCCTATGATTTTTTTTGATGGACTGAAAACAATAAATATACAAGGAATTCTATATGGCATTAATAACATTTACCAACAGAAATGAGAAAAATATGTGACAAGATATTTTTGATAATGTTTAGTTAAAATTTTAATGGTTTTAATTATTAAGGATATAATAAATCAAGTTTTTTTCTTCTATAAAACTGCAAACTCATTCATTTTCATGCATACCTACTTTTTGTTTGAAGGAAAACTAATAATTCAATGAAACTTGGTTTCATGTTTTAATTAATTCTGCAAACAAGTTTATTTTCAGGAAACCTTACAAATGACTTGAGTGTGTTTTCAAACAGAATCTTTGATTACCTTGCTTGCTGGCTGAACTTTGAAATCATTATTAGGTTAGGTACACTGTTCCTCTTTTAAGAGTAGACTATATATTTAGCTAGTCTGATAGATAACTAATCTATTTGTCTGTAAGACTAGACTTCTCAAAAAGGAGGGTAGTATACAGTGTAGCAGGGTTTTTTCACGGTGTGTAAATTTTTACTTAATTTCACGGATAGAACAAAATTGCCTAAATAAATTCCGCCAATTTAAAAGTGTACATCCATAGATATTGATAAAAGTTTTGAATCTGCCAAAATAAAACCACCAAAATATATATTTCGTACACCTTTTTCAATGAAAATCACGAAATTTTACACCTGTGAAAATAACCTGCTTTATGGTATCTAACCTAATAATTATTTCATGGTTCAGCTAGCAAGCATATTGCCATAGATGTTACCTTTAACTTCAAAATCAAGTTGTTTTGCTGTTAATTGCATATAGCATGGAATCATACGGAATTAGTCCTTTAAATATCTTCAATTCACAGAAACAGTAGAAGACAACATCAGCCATCTTTTTATTTGTAGTTCCTGATCTTGCTCCCAAACTAAGATTAGGAATTATTTGATATTTTTTACCTGTCTTGTCTCTGATATAACTGAGCTAGAGCCTCCAGTTCAGTAGCCACCAGTGGATGATCCATACCATACTCATTCTCATACAGAGCCAGAGCTTGTTTATAAAAGTCTTCAGCTGTAGAGAATTTCCCCCATTGTGCATAGAGTCCTGCTAGTATATGGTGTGTCCTAGCTACTATTGGATGATCTGGGTGAAGGGTGGTCTCCCTTATTTCAAGAGCCTTCTGCAAAGCTGATACAGCCTGAAAACAATTTAAAATCCAATACAGTAATAGAAAGACTTAAAATTAAGTTAATTCTTCAAAAGAACCTTGAAAATTTCATTTGACAAGTATTTGGCAGTAATACTTCAGGAATAATGACCACTTGAGGAGTATTGATTGAGCAATATAAACTGGTAAATACTGAACAACCTTGCCTTTTCTACATGCACCTCAAAATAATTTGGGAAGAAATTAGTCATAAACAAGAATGTGTCCAAAGTACACAAATGCCCCACTCGCACTATCATTTTCCATGTTCAATGGACCATGAAATTGGATAAAAAATATAATAAGGCATTAAAATTAGAAAGATAATATCATAAGGAACATGTGTACGAAGTTTCAAGTTGATTGGACTTCAACTTCATCAAAAACTACTTTGACCAAAAACTTTAACCTGAAACATGAACTTTCATTTTCTATGTTCAGTGGACCGTGAAATTGGGGTCAAAAGTTTAATTTGGTTAAAAAATTAGAAAGATCATATCATAAGTAACATGTGTACTAAGTTTCAAGTTGATTGGACTTCAACTTCATCAAAATCTACCTTGACCAAAAACTTTAACCTGAAACATGAACTTTCATTTTCTATGTTCAGTGGACCGTGAAATTGGGGTCAAAAGTTTAATTTGGTTTAAAAATTGGAAATATCATATCATAAGGAACATGTATACTAAGTTTCAAGTTGATTGGACTTTTCAACTTCATCAAAAACTACCTTGACCAAAAACTTTAACCTGAAACATGAACTTTCATTTTCTATGTTCAGTGGACCGTGAAATTGGGGTCAAATATTTAATTTGGTTTAAAAATTAGAAAGATCATATCATAAGTAACATGTGTACTAAGTTTCAAGTTGATTGGACTTCAAATTCATCAAAAACTACCTTGACCAAAAACTTTAACCTGAAACATGAACTTTCATTTTCTATGTTCAGTGGACCGTGAAATTGGGGTCAAAAGTTTAATTTGGTTTAAAAATTAGAAAGATCATACCATAAGTAACATGTGTACTAAGTTTCAAGTTGATTGGACTTCAACTTCATCAAAAACTACCTTGACCAAAAACTTTAACCTGAAACATGAACTTTCATTTTCTATGTTCAGTGGACCGTGAAATTGGGGTCAAAAGTTTAATTTGGTTTAAAAATTGGAAAGATCATATCATAAGGAACATGTATACTAAGTTTCAAGTTGATTGGACTTTTCAACTTCATCAAAAACTACCTTGACCAAAAACTTTAACCTGAAACATGAACTTTCATTTTCTATGTTCAGTGGACCGTGAAATTGGGGTCAAAAGTTTAATTTGGTTTAAAAATTAGAAAGATCATATCATAAGTAACATGTGTACTAAGTTTCAAGTTGATTGGACTTCAACTTCATCAAAAACTACCTTGACCAAAAACTTTAACCTGAAACATGAACTTTCATTTTCTATGTTTAGTGGACCGTGAAATTGGGGTCAAAAGTTTAATTTAGTTTAAAAATTAAAAAGATCATATCATAAGGAACATGTATACTAAGTTTCAAGTTGATTGGACTCTAACTTCATCAAAAACTACCTTGACCAAAAACTTTAACCTGAAGCGGGACAGACGGACGGACGAACAGACGAACAGACAGACGGACGGATGAACGGACGCACAGACCAGAAAACATAATGCCCCTCTACTATCGTAGGTGGGGCATAAAAAATATAAGTATTTCGTAACAAACATGACAAAAGTTTGATTTGTAATATGTAATACATGAAAACGTATCTCACTGAAAGAGTAGGTCATGAAACTTAATCGTAGTTCCCGAGAAATATGGACTAACAGGCAGGGAAAAACAGTATATCCTGGCCTTTCACAGTGGGTGTTTAATCATAATAACTGTGACCAACTTATTTTCAAGAAAACCTTCTTTTTTATCTATTTCTTGATCTATACTTAATTTTGTACCTGGTTGAGTTGACCTAGATCTTTTAAGAAATGCCCTAATGAATCATAAAGGTCTGCTATTCTCTCTAATGTAATCAGTCCACCATACTGGCCAACCACTGCAATAAAAGGAGGTGAATCAATAATCTGTTAATACCTTTATATGTTTTAAGAATACTCTTTAGTTGAATTATTTTTACAAACAATTTCGAAAAATCCTTTTGGAATCTAAGTACAAAAGTAGCTTATTAAATTTAGTGGATTCATTATAATTTGCAGTATATCAATATAAAAAAGAAGATGTGGTATGATTGCCAATGAGACAACTCTCCACAAAGACCAAAATGACACAGACATTAACAACTATAGGTCACCGTACAGCCTTCAACAATGAGCAAAGCCCATACCGCATAGTCAGCTATAAAAGGCCCAGATAAGACTTGTCGATTTGTTGGGTAAAGCTTAACTATGAATTAAAGGTTCAATAGAGTACACATTTTCTATGTTTTTGTTTTTAGGAGTAGGCAAAGCACAAAATCAATTATCCATGAAACTGAAATTTATCCACAATCCACATTAGTTAACAGAAAAATCAATAGTAACTTACATTCCTCCATTTTCCTTGTAGCATTAAAGTAGAGTTGTGCCATGGTGTTTTTATCTGCTGCTACAAACTGCCAATAAGATAAAATCTCTGGACATCTGCCTCTGGAAAATACATAAAAATCCATCAAATATAATCTAAATCTATCTATGGAAAAACCTTTATTGCAGACTATTGAAAGTAAAGCATACATTATAAGCTAAATAGGTCTTCTGATTACAAGATTAAAGTAATAATTTTCCTTTTCCTATAGATCTATTCTTGTTCTGAACATTCTTGAAATATTTGCCACGGGACATTATCCTTTAAAAAGTCATGTGCATGCTGTTTTAATACATACCTTGAATATAACCTTTGAAAAACACATAGATTCAGTAAACATTGCTGTAATTCCTCTTTTTCTTGTGATTGTCTTAGTAACCATGGTAACTCATCAGAAACTCTACAAGATGTCTTTCCTGGACTAAAATAAATTTTCATATTTTTTTTATAGATAGCTATAAGTTATTAAATTTTAAAAGAAGAAAATGAATACATGAAAGATTTTGTTATATGCATCTGTTTTCAGGAGCAAAAACAATAGCAAGACTGTACTATGCTTATTTGTTTCCAATTCTATTATTACTCATTTGTTAAATTTCTTTTAATTAAGCTGAGTTTATTATATTTGTCCCCTTTCTTAAGTTGAAGGCCATACTGTTGCCAATAATTGCTAGCATCTACTTGATTTTAACATTGTTAATATTTGTCTCATTGGCAATCATGATGATAGAAGTTTTTAATGACATTCACTTGCTAACATTTCTAACTTGCTAAGTTGCTAAGTTGCTATACAGCCCTTGCACGGTCGCTAAATTTATTTATTGGTGAGCCTCTCTTTAATTCATCAAGCTGGTCCAAATACATTCTGAATTTTCTTACAGTGTACATATATTGTATACACATTCACATGTTTTCTTAAAATTTACCTTAAGGAATTTGAAAAATATTGAATTAGATTTTGTCTGTATTGTGGAATTAACTTGGCCTCCTCTTTACCAAAACAATACTCAAGTGCTGCCTTTTCCATCTGAAAGAAATCCAAAATAATTATCATTGAAAATACATATTTTAGAAAATAATCTGTCAATTATTTTTTAACTACAGCAATTCCTACTTGAACTTTTCAGAGATAATTTAGTACTATATGATGTATGATTATTGCACATCTTTTGATAATGTTTTGAATGACATATATTGTTTCTATACTATGCATGTACAATACATTACAAACATGGAAAGATGAGGCAATATAAAAATATATATTTGACAAAACTCTCCAATATTTACGCAAATCCATATACCAGATGAAAATACTTAACACATATAAAATCAAAGTGAAAAAATTAAAACAAAACATTATAAGTTTCATCATTCATGCGTCGAATGCATAAATTTTCGTTTCTTTAAAACAAAGGAAGGTAAAATTTGATGAATTTTGCTTTAAGAAAATGTTAGTATGAAACTAAGTTAAAAACAAAACATATACCAAAAGGCGATGGAAATCTATAATTACTCTACACCAACTGAGAAAAAAAACTGTAACTTAAAAAAATCTATTTGGAGGTAGAATAACTGATTTTACCTGCTGATGTGCAAACATAAGTAATCCTCCTTGGTATTTTATTATAAGATGATGAAAGAGAATTTCTGTGAACAGTGTCAGGAAATTGGATGACAAATTTGGCATCAAATCCAGTAACTCACTTTCTCTTAATCCACAGCGACTTACATATATAAACCTTAATATCTGAAAAAGAGTAAAAACACATCAGATCCAGTAACTCGCTTTCTCTTAATCCACAGCGACTCACATATATAAACCTTTAAAATCTGAAAAAGAGTAAAAACACATCAGATCTGGTAACTCACTTTCCCTTAATCCACATCGACTCACATATATAAATCTTAATATCTGAAACAGAGTAAAAACATGTGAGATCAGGAAACTCGCTTTCTCTTAATCCACATCGACTCACATATATAAACCTTAATATCTGAAACAGAGTAAAAACACATGAGATCTGGTAACTCGCTCTCTCTTAATCCACAGCGACTCACATATATAAATCTTAATATCTGAAACAGAGTAAAAAGACATGAGATCTGGGAACTCGCTTTTTCTTAATCCACGGCGACTCACATATATAAATCTTAATATCTGAAACAGAGTAAAAACACTTGAGATCTGGTAACTCGCTCTTTCTTAATCCACAGCGACTCACATAAATAAATCTTAATATCTGAAACAGAGTAAAAAGACATGAGATCTGGTAACTCGCTCTCTCTAAATCCACAGCGACTCACATATATAAATTTTAATATCTGAAAGAGAGTAAAAACATGTGAGATCTGGTAACTCGCTCTCTTTCAATCCACAGGGACTCACATATAGAAATCTTAATATCTGAAATAGAGTTAATGTCTTGAAACATTTGGATGAACCATATCTAGCCACGGTCAAAGGTAATAGGAATACTGGAAACTGAAAATTCAGAAAAGTCTGTAATACATACAATATAAGGTATCTGAGACTTATAATCTTTGGAAGTGCAAGATTTACAATACAGAGTAAATCTTATATACTCTTTAACAGATTCATGCTAATTACAAAAAAGATTGTCCAACAACTCCACAATTATTTTGTCATATCTATGCACTATGTATTTCCAGTAAGAATTATATTGAATTCATACATTTAATGAAACTTTTTCTGTTTCTTAAGGTTGATCATTTCTGTTAAATTAAAATATTGTGAGGACAAGAGAATTTTACCATGATATGAATGCTCGTTAAGCATTATAAAATAAAGGATTAAATCCTAAAATGTAATTATTGGTTTAAACCTTAAAATTTTACTTTTGGTTAAGATGTAATGTACAGTAGGGATGTTGTCTATTTTTCATCCTTTCCATTATCAAATACAAATTGGTGTGAACTAGCCTTTTTGAACCAATAAGGCTTAAAGCAAGCACCAACAAATCATACATGATTTAAAGGGGAGCATGTACTGCTGACACTTCTTAAGCACTGGAGTTAACCCCTAAAATGTGATGAAAATCACTCAATTTTTAATTTTCTATGTAGTGTTTTGTGAGCTGGAATTTATTTTCTGTTCCTTTTTTTTTCTTTTCTTTACAGTATTGTCCATCATTTGTTTGCTTTTTTTTACATTTCCTAAGTTGCTGAGTTTAGGATAATTAAACTTACCATTTTTAAATGCCCTCTGTTTTCATGAGATTCCAGTGAATATCTAATTACATCTAACACTTTACAGTATAAACTAACACAGTCTGTACATGTTAACAAATTCTCTAAATGCTTGCCTGGTTTAGAATCAAATCTAGTGTACCTATAAAGATAGGAAAAACAACAGATTATATACAGTTTATTTTGAAGTTTGATTGTAGCTGTAGAAAACTTATTTCATACAAGATAGCTTTGCTAATTGTTGAAAGCCATACAGTGACCTATAATTGTTAATATCTGTGTTATTTGTTTTTTTGAAGAGTTGGCTCTTCTTTTTTATATGCATATATCATTGTGTACATTTATTGTTGTCAATTGAAAATTCAAACATTGCGCTTTCAGGAAAAAATTAAAATATCAAAAAAAATTCTGATTTTACAATATTACATGTAAGAATTTAAAAAATAAGATTAAACTAAAGTAATGTATATGGGGTTATTTTTACCTTGTGTGTTCTTCAGTAAAAGGTAAGTTTATATATCATTTTTTATTTCTAACAATAATAGATTACTGTGGATTGTTTCATTTTTGTGGGTACCAGTTTTCGTGGTTTGAGAAAAACTTACATATTCGTGGATATTTATTTTCGTTGTTTGGCAAAGTCTGCCTACATTCATTTAGAAAGTTTGCAATTCGTTGAATTTTTAAATTGGTGGTTCCCGTGTACCCATGAAATCAACGAAATTGGTATCAAACGAATATTAATGAATCCACAGTATCAGCTTCTACCTACCCTGATATATGCCTAGCTAGCACCATCACATACAGTGAACAACATGTGGACGGAGTTCTACATTGTGTCAGTATTACCTACCCTGATATATGCCTAGCTAGCACCATTACATACAGTGAACAACATGTGGACGGAGTTCTACATTGGGTTAGTATTACCTACCCTGATATATGCCTAGCTAGCACCATTACATACAGAGAACAACATGTGGACGGAGTTCTACATTATATCAGTATTACCTACCCTGATATATGCCTAGCTAGCACCATTACATACAGTGAACAACATGTGGACGGAGTTCTACATTGTGTCAGTATTACCTACCCTGATATATGCCTAGCTAGCACCCTCACATACAATGAACAACAAGTGGACGGAGTTCTACATTGTATCAGTATTACCTACCCTGATATATGCCTAGCTAGCACCATCACATACAGTGAACAACAAGTGGACGGAGTTCTACATTGTATCAGTATTACCTACCCTGATATATGCCTAGCTAGCACCATCACATACAGTGAACAACAAGTGGACGGAGTTCGACATTGTGTCAGTATTAACATTTCCTCTTCAGAACTTATAGAAGCATCCAGAGTAGCTAACTCAGCATGGAGTAACTCCTTCACATTCTTGTTACTCAGTGGTTCAACCCGTACTGTTGGCCAAGATCTGTAAATAGAACCATTGTTGAATAAGTGCATTGAAAAAATTGTTATGTTTTGGTGTCTATATCTAGAAATTATTATTGCAAATTTCAAGAAATGCTTCATTCAAATATTGCTTTCAGCATTATAAATGCAAGCTTTATTATTTTGCATAAACATTAATGCAGCAAAAAACATTGCAAACAAGAATGTGTCCAAAGTACACGGAACCCCACTTGCACTATCCTTTTCCATGTTCCATGGACCGTGAAATTGGGTAATCATCTAATTTGGCATTAAAATAAGAAAGATTATATAAGATATATTGGACTTCAATTTTATCAAAAACTACCTTGACCAAAAACTTTAACCTGAAATTCCCAATTTCATTTTCTATGTTCAGTGGACCGTGAAATTGGGGTCAAAAGTCTAATTTGGCTTTAAAATTAGAAAGATCATATCATAAGCAACAAGTGTATTAAGTTTCAAGTTGATTGGACTTCAGCTTCATCAAAAGCTACCTTGACCAAAAACTTTAACCTGAAATTCCCACTTTCATTTTCTATGTTCAGTGGACCGTGAAATTGGGGTCAAAAGTCTAATTTGGCTTTAAAATTAGAAAGATCATATCATAGGCAACAAGTGTACTAAGTTTCAAGTTGATTGGACTTCAGCTTCATCAAAAACAACCTTTACCAAAAACTTTAACCTGAACGGACGAACCAACAAACAGACGCACAGACGGACGAACGAACGAACGAACGGAGCCACAGACCAGAAAACATAATGCCCCTCTACTATCGTAGGTGGGGCATAAAAATTTCAGAATTTACTATATGTCAACAATTCTTCCCTACGATATTATTCTATAAATATATCCCTTCTACCTTTTGACCTTGATCTGATAAAGATATTTTGCTCACTTCAATGTTTATGACAAGTTTCTTTACATGCTGACCTTTCACCTTTGACCTACATAAGCAATAGATATTCTCACCTCCATGACTGGGGACATGTTTCTTCACATGCAGACACAATTATTCTTGTATCTACTGGCAATGGATCTTTTAACCATTTTAAATGCACCTCTGCTTGCTGAAAATACAAATAATTTAAACATATATGTAGGTAAATTTAAATACTAAAATAAAACTTTTCAAGTCCAGTTCAATAAGTAATTGTGCAGAATGTTTCAAATATGCGCCCCTTGATGTGAGGGTGTAAAGCTCCTACCACAAACAAATCCTAGCGTCACTCAGTAAACAGTACATTTATAATTAGGAAGCCCTCTCCTTTACCTAGTTTTATATTTAATGTTGCCTTGGGGAAGACTAGTCATTATAATTTATAAAATCTATATTTATATTTAAATATGTAAAATACATCAAAGTGAAAAACTAAACATTCCAAGCTATTAAGTCTAACATATTTCTTGTATGCCATAAAAAAAATCCCAAAAGAGTGTGGAAATGGGTGAGGCAAAATAAAGTCAGAAAAAGACAAGTGAAGGGTATTAAGGAGATAAGAAATATTACTGCTTACCTGGAAACGATCAATGGAATCCAGTACAACAATAGCTCCACCTGGTGTCCTTGACGATATCCTCTCTAACCATCGGGGAAACTCCTCAACTATTCTGACAGGATCAGAAGTCAGTTGTGGAGGGGAATTCAGCTGCTGCATCAACTAGATTGAGAAAAAGTACACAGAAATATTAACTTTATTAAAGAATAAAAAGACACAAAAAATATATTTTTAAAATCTGACAAATATAGCCAAAGCTGAGCTCAAGCAGTCATTCCAACATGTCTATAGTGGGCATGGGCACTGGGTGTAAATAGATTCTAGATTCCCATTTTGTAAGAATGTTACTGTTTTTTACAAAACTTAGTGTTATATTTGAGAAGACATGAGTATGGTACTCCACTGTATCTGAGTGGTATTTTTTAAACTGTAGTATGTATTTGTCTTTTTTTATTCAAAGGGCACATGTACAGGTCAGAAGATTTCTACCCAAGGTCAATAAATATATAAAGACTACCTGCTTATATTAAATCAGCACTGACCATGGACTCTATACCAACAAAATAGTAAACTCAACCACTATATATACAGAGACCATCCATATACAGAGGACAAATTACCTGAGCTGTAAGTCTTCTAATCATCATAATAGGATCAGCACTGACTGTAGACTCTCTACCAACAAAATGGTCTAACCTACCTGTATACAGAGACAGGGTTTCCCCCGGGTCAATTATTTTTTTCGCCACCTCTTTCGCCAAAACAATATATTTTTCGCCACTTTATTATTATTTTCGCCAAGTAACATAACTATATTTTTAGATTAAAATTTACCTTTTTTTCTACCCCTTCCCTTAAATAAGGTGATTTTGCCCCATTGCTTCTATGATTATTCTCTCAAACTTATTTCAGAGTCTACATTTAATGAATAAACACTCATTAACTTAAAAGGGAAAAATATTCATTGTATTTTAAACAACTTTTCTAAATGAAGGGGCCACTATACTTTTAATAATAAAGAAGATATAAGTCCTGGAATATAACAAAATAAATGGCCATGTTTTGATTATATAATACCAGTATAGTTCGAAGGGAAAGTTTCTTTAAAAGAAAAATACTGATGTGCCCTTTTGTACTAAGAAGTAGTTTTTACAACAAAAGAAAAGCTTTTATCACATGAAATTGATCCCTCATTTCATGTGTAGGCAAAACATTGAAGGGCTAATCTCATTCGAGGGGTTGTTCCCAACCTTTTGGATAGATTTCTTCATAACGACAGTTTTCTTTTCTTGACCATCGTAAATGAAAAAGTTGAGACGTAAAACTATGCTTGAAACACGCGTGTCACTAAAACGACTTTCAAGTAGTCTCCCTGATCAATTACCTAGTTTATTAAAGTCAAAGGATAATTAAAGTTCTAAATCAGAGATTTTTCTTGCTTTTGAACATTTTTCGTCACAACAATAATCTATCTTTAAAAGGAGAGGAGACATCAAAAGAGTTCTTCAAACACGTGTGTTGCCAAGTGGTAAATAAATTCTGTATGTGACATTTAGGGGAAGCCATTTAACCATATCATTTTGTCAAACAATTCAATCAACACCTTTATTAATTAGTCCTTTGTTGTCAATAGCTATAAAATGCAATTAGCTGATTATTGATTTTCTGTCCAAATCTTAATGAGGTCAAGGTGAATTCCGAGTATTGTCTTATCCGGTAAAGTCCTAGAAACTCTAACTAGAGGCTCTCAAGAGCCTGTATCGCTCACCTGATTCTACTTGGGTTTTTGAAATCATTTCAAAAGATGAAATTTGGCTACAAAGTAACAACACTTGGCCAGCACCTCATTAAGAAAGGAACATGTATGCTATGTTTGCTTTCATTCAATTCAGTGGTTCTCTAAAAGAAGACATTTGTATGTATTTCCCATAGGGTCCTATGTTAAACCAAGTCCCCTGCTGAAAACCACCTTGGTTAATGGATTTGCTACAAAGTAACAACACTTGGTCAGCATGTCATGAGGAACATTCATGCTATGTTTGATTTCATTCCATTCAGTGGTTCTCTAAAAGAAGACATTTGTATGTATTTCCCATAGGGTCCTATGTTAAACTAAGTCCCCCGCTGGCAGCCATCTTGGATGATGGATCAGCTACAAAGTAACAACATTTGGTCAGCACCTCATAGGGAACATTCATGCCATGTTTGGTTTCATTCCATTCAGTGGTTCTCTAAAAGAAGTCATTTGTTTGCATTTCCCATAGGGTCCTATGTTAAACTAAGTCCCCTGCTGACAGCCATCTTGGATGATGGATCGGCTACAAAGTAACAACACTTGGTCAGCACCTAAGAAGGAACATTCATGCCATGTTTGGTTTCATTCCATTCAGTGGTTCTCTAAAAGAAGTCATTTGTATGCATTTCCCATTGGGTCCTATGTTAAACTAAGTCCCAGCTGGCGGCCATCTTGGATGATGGATCGGCTACAAAGTAACAACACTTGGTCAGCATGTCATGAGGAACATTCATGCCATGTTTGGTTTCATTCCATTCAGTGGTTCTCTAAAAGAAGTCATTTGTATGCATTTCCCATTGGGTCCAATGTTAAACTAAGTCCCTGGCTGGTGGCCATCTTGGATGATGGATCGGCTACAAAGTAACAACACTCGGTCAGCACCTTATAAGGAACATTCATGCCATGTTTGGTGTCATTCCATTCGGTGGTTCTCTATAAGAAGTCATTTGTATGCATTTCCCATAGGGTCCTATGTTAAACTAAGTCCCCCGCTGGCGGCCATCTTGGATGATGGATCAGCTACAAAGTAACAACACTTGGTCAGCACCTCATAAGGAACATTCATGCCATGTTTGGTTTTATTCCATTCAGTGGTTCTCTAGAAGAAGTTCAAAATGTAAAAATTAACGACGACGACGGCAGACAATGGACGCCAAGTGATGAGAAAAGCTCACTTAGCCCTTCTGGCCAGGTGAGCTAAAAAAGTAAATAAACAAGATGGAGGAAAATAAATTGTTCCATATATTTCGTTCGCCAAATTCTTTCGCAAATGACGAATTTTTATCACCACATTTATTATTTTTCGCAAATTGCGAAAAAACCCACCAGGGGAAACCCTGTACAGAGACCACCTGTCTATAGAGGACAAATTACCTGAGCTGTAAGCCTTCTCATCATCATTATAGGATCAGCACTGACGGTGGACTCTCTTCCAACAAAATGGTACAACAGAAGACTACTGGGAATTTTCTCCTGTTGTAACTGGATCCTACAAAAGGGGAGATAATTATAAAAATGTTACCATGACAACTAAACAAGATATCCTTTTCCTTAAAACATGTAAAAAAAATCTTATCTAGCTTAAAAATGTAATGTTAAAATGCTATTTTAGATAAGTGTTTCAGTATTTAATGAAATGTGAAAAATTTTGCTAAATAATCATATAAAATACAATAGGTTTATTGTTATTTTTGAAATACCAATTTTTGTTTCAGATTTCAAGTGGAATAGGTAAACCACAAATTTAAGGTTCAACAAATTACAAATTTTCTATAGGCTTGAATTCAGACTGACAAAACCAGCACATCAAATATTCATGAAAATGCAAGATTTCTTCAATCCATGAAAATTGATACTGACCATTTTGGTCATGTTGATTTATTTGTAGATTTTACTTTACTGAACATTATTGCTGTTTGCAATCTATAATAATATTCAAGATAATAACCAAAAACAGCAAAATTTCCTTAAAATTACCAATTTAGGGGCAGCAACCCAACAACAGGTTCTCTGATCCATCTGAAAATTTCAAGGCAGATAGATCTAGACCTGATAAACAAAAAATGTTTCTTATAGTAAATTTGATAATAAAAGGCAAACGTCAGGAACAAGAACAAAGAGGCTCTCAAGAGCCTGAATCGCTCACCTTAATTTTTTGGGTTAAATCTCTCATCAATGATTATTTTGGCTTTTCAATTTATTTAAATGTTCTTTGAATCGTCCTATTTTCTTCAAAAGCAAAAAAAAAAATCATTTTCTCCTATGATCTATTTTAGCCATAGGAGCTATGTTTCTTGACATACAAGGAAATAAAAAATAAATTTATACTAGATACTCTGAAACTCATTTAGCCTAAGTTTGGCTGAAATTGATACATCAGTTTCAAAGGAGAAGATTCAAAGTCAACATGATGAACAAATTGTGAAAAAAGTCTTTAAAGGGCAATAACTCCTTAAGGGGTCAATTGACAATTTTGCTCAAATTGACTTATTTGTAGATCTTACTTTGCTTGATGGGTTGTTTGATTCATCTGAAAATTTCAGGGCTGATAGATCCTGACCTAATGAACATTTGAACCCCATGTCAGATTTGCTCTAAATGCTTTCGTTTTTGAGATATAAGCCAAAAACTGCATTTGCCCCCTATGTTCTATTTTTAGCAATGGCGACCATGTTTGTTAATAGATCAAAACTTCGGATACAATTTATAAACTAGATACCCTAAGGAACATTCAGTTAAAGTTTGGAAGTATTTGGCCTAGTAGTTTCAGAGGAGAAGATTCTTGAAATAGTTTATGATGACAGACAACGGACGATGAATGACGCCAAGTGATGGCATAAGCTCACTTGGCCCTTCGGGCCAGGTGAGCTAAAAATTAGCTTAGATTGCAATTCTTCTTCTTGACAGTTCCTGGAAGGGCTTTGTTGATGTTGATGAATTTTTACCCCATTTTAAATCACTTTTTATCGAATACATCTGCTCTCTAATGACAGTCAAAATTGACGATTGTCAGGATAAGCTCAAAGAAATAAGGGCATCTTTCCAATTGAAGACTATTAAAACTGGTACTTTCCTAAGTAATTACTATTTTCGCACCCTCCTGCTTAAATAATTAAATTAATGCAGGAATAAAAAATTGGTAAACTTCTAAATTAGCAGACCTAATTGTCAAAATACAAAATCAATTGTCATCTAATGCTAAAGATCTGAATGCATCTTTTGGCCTCGAGACAAGACTTTACAAGAATTACCTTGAAAAAAATAGCAATGTTAAAATCAATTTCTTAACAACTTGTCAATTCTTATTTTTTCAAGGTAGTTAATAAAGACTGTGGTTTGTCAAACATGTGTCATAACAAGTTTTGTTTTGGGAATAATTTGAATTTAAAGAGAATCATATTAGCCAGGAACTGTTAATGCTATATTTATGACAATTAGCTGATATTATTATAATTCTCCTAGATGAAAAATTCAATGCAATGAAATGTGTTTTGAAAACAAAACTACTGCACCAATTTCTGCATCAATACCAAGAGTTGTAGTGATCAGATTTTTTACATTTAAGGTCCATCTCAATCTTGATATAAGCATTGATGAAAACTATCATATCCAATTGGAATATAAATGAGGGTCAGGGTGACACAGGGGTCCTGATCCCAAAATCCCAGGCTTAAAAACATGAAATCCTGAGGTCCCAATTTAAAAATAAATCCAGACATCTGGAAATTAGAAAAAAAGAATTGCGGGATCTGGATCAATCCCAAAATCCAGAGCTTTAAAACACCTGAAAAAGGCCCCCCTCAGAAAAGTCAAAATACCTAACAGGTGATTGCCCAGCAGATCTGAAAATGTTTTAAACAATATAATTTTTCATCAATTCATAAAGTTTCAAACCAAATAACTTATCATTTATAAAAATTAGAAACTGAATGATTTAATGCAACAAATGCTATGGACTTTTGTTGACGATTGTCAGATCGTCGATTGGATAGAAAAGATGACAGACTGACAGACTGACAGACCAAGGCAAGCCATGCAGTCATGTGAAGTTATAAATGTATTTTGAACTCATGACTGTTTCATTGTTACAGATATAAAATATTGAGTTATTGATTGTTGAATGCTTAATGTACAGTGGCAAATATTTCATGCATGTTCAGAATGATTTGAAAATTTCATTAAAAGATTCTAGACAAAACTTTCTTTCTCAGCTCTCTGACTCTCCCCAATTATTCCCAAAACAAATAAAATTGAGAATGGAAATGGGGAATGTGTTAAAGAGACAACAACCTGACCATAGAAAAAACTCTCCCTCTATTTAATCCGAAATGCATCATGATTTACAGAAAATAAGAAAATAGCATACAAATAATGAAATTTAGAAATAGTTTTTTTGGTAGTAATATGAAGAAATAAAATGGAAGATTTTGGAAATATCATCAACACATAGGACAAAACTTCTTTCTGGCTCTCTCGTTTGATTAAAAGTAAAACTTGTTCTAAGAATAACAAAATACCATCCAAATAATGAAATTTAGAAATAATTGTATTTATCGGAAGATAAATGAATCTGATTCTATCTGTTGTACAGACAATTACAATTCAGTGTCGGAAACTGATAAATTCCCAATACAAATTAAAGACTACTAAATTAATCACACAGAAGGGACTTGTATGAAGTGACCCAGTCCAACAGATAAATTAGATCTTATAAAGACAGGGGATTCATTGACATAGGCAGAAGAAGTCAAAGCAAGAGAGAAGTTTACAGATACAAATTACTGTCCAATAATAATAGATATCTTGTTCTGAGAATAAAATGTATCATTGTATGCTTCACAAGGGATTACTGCATGGTATATTTCAAGTGTCAGAAGTTAAAAAAAATTACTGAGTATGGCAGAATTATATAAGGACATATATTCCATAGGTGCATATATGTGAATGTTCCTTGAAGAGAACATTTGCCATTTTAGTATGTAGACCTTAATTCAGGGAGATAACTCTTTAAATCAGTGATACGTTTGTAAAAGTCAAGTTTAATCAATATATTTTAAGCATTTACCTGAAACAGATTGGAAATAATCTATGTAACCTAGAAGCTTAGAATATATTTATGAAAATGGTTGACACAAAAGTACTGATGATTTTTGAGAGTTATTTCCCTTAACTTGGGTCTACCTCCTTAATAAGCTGACCTCACTCCATCTGAGAATAAAGTTATATGATACTTCAAATCTTTTTCATAAAGTTAAATATGTTTTATAAAATGGCTAAGTTATCTGTAAATTAAGTGTACATTGACTAATTTGTACACAAGACCTCTGATTAGAACTCAAATGGCAATGGTCACATGATGAAAAGAAAAGTTTTAACAAGTGTGTACTGGAAGGATTGAGCTTACAGGTGTATATATAAATAAGGAGATCTGGTATGACTTCCAATGAGACAATTAGCCACTAAGTAATTCAAATGAAGTTGATGAAAGCAATCAAAGGCAACACATGGGCCTTCAACAATAAGAAAAACCCATAAAGTATGCTTGTCTATAATTAATTTTCTTAAAAATTGCAACAAAAATTTCAAAATTGCATTATTACAATAGCATATAAATCAGGTGTTTGCAGTATTTTCTAAAAACAGCAACAGTTTTTCCAATTTTTGGTCTATTTTTCAAAAAATTGCAATATTAAATGCACACACAAAAATTCTGAAATTACGTAATATAACATTATGTGATTATTTTCCGTTATGGTGTCCAGAATAAGAATATTATCTTTATTTCTGAAATATTTAGGTGTTTTATTCAATTATTGATTTTTTTCTCTAAATATGCATTTTCCCAAGGTCAACCATTCCTTAGTTACCTGACACCTTCTCTAATCATTTTACCTTTCCATTTGCAATAATATATTTCGCATTAACACTCCTTTCATATTTTTTTCGTGGAAGTAATCATTTTCCTTACTAATTATACCTTACATTAAATAACTCTTTATCTTATTCATTGTGAATTACATTCTCTCCTAGCTATGAATACCCATTCATTCATTCATTCCTTCATCAAACAAAATACATAAAAGGAGAGTTCAATTATTACCACGTAACAAAAAATGCTTTTCAGATGAAAATAATAGGTTTCAAATAAACATGGCATTCAGATTGTCATTAAAATCCTAAAATCCGTGCTAAAGTATAAACCAACAGTATCATTCATTTTATTTATTTATTTATTTATTTATTTATTTATTTTTTTTTGGGGGGGAGGGGAAGCTTAATTCATTTGAATGAGAGCATATAGTTGCACCCCCCCTTTTAAAATGGCTGGATCCGCCCCTGATGACACTTCCC
Organism: Mytilus trossulus; assembly: GCF_036588685.1. Taxonomy (NCBI): domain Eukaryota; kingdom Metazoa; phylum Mollusca; class Bivalvia; order Mytilida; family Mytilidae; genus Mytilus; species Mytilus trossulus. The sequence continues at coordinate 14,604,318 of NC_086385.1, read as the reverse complement.
AAGCCCATGATACAAATGCATAACAAGCTTGGAAAAGGTTTAATGGTACAAAAGATATGAGCTGAAGACAATAAGAGTCAAGGTCATAATGACCTAACTTTGGAATATGACACACCATCCCATGATGCATGAGAAGCATACCAAGTTTTGTAAACACAGACAGAAAAACAATTTCAGAAATCTGATCTTGCAGATCTTTTCTGCTGAATACAGGTTTTGTTATTTTTTATTTTTTTTTGAAATAGCAAACAAACAAACCCACAAAAAAACATGAAATTCATACAAGATATAGATAGAAAATTTCTGTCACGTACTTTACACTTATTTGTAAAACTTGGCTTGTTGATCATTTTACTTAATCTACAGCATCTCTCTGTTTATCATAACATTTAACATTCCCATTGGGCAATAACTCCTACAACTTTTTGGAAGATCTTATCTTGTTTATCATTTTTCTTTATAGTTTCACCATATCAAGGAAATATTTTACAGTTTGTTTACAACAGGCACATCATCTTAGTACATTTGAACTCAAGACATTATGAACATGGTTAGAACACAAATAATTTCTTCCTTTGTAACTATAAAGTCAGGGTTGTAAAGGGTTATTTTTGTGCAACGGTTTTTGTCATTTTTATTTCACATGCAGCCATGAACAAGTTTCCTTTAATTCACGAAATCGGTTAAAAAAATCAACAATCAGGAAATTTTTAATTGTTCCTTCTTCGTGAAATGGCAATTATATTTCGTGTTTTTCCATGCAGCTACCCTCCCTTTTACACCCCTCTATAAAACAAAATAATAAGACAATGTCTGGACACTACTGATATCGTTAGCCTTCAAATCTATTAATATTGCACCAGTAGTTAATCTGGTCGAAGATGTGGAGCTTATTATGGTTTTAACTGTATTTTTTTATTATTTCATCGATATATTGGAATTACAGAAATATATATAATGCATGTTAAATCTGTCTTTTCCCATTAAAATATGTGACTTGTGTTGAATTTTTAATTTCTTTAATACTCTAGAACAGTAAGTGACTCGCTGCCCAAATTTGAACTTTGTCTGCTCGTTTTGATTCTTAACATTTTGTATGAATTATATTAAATTTTGGATGAGAAAACTTGAGTTAAGAGTGCAGATACATCAATGGGATGAACAGACAGTAGAAAAGCAGATGGACAGAAACCCTGTCGAAAATAAAACTTAATGCCCCTGTTGTCTATACCAGGAGCATAGCTTCCAGGAAATAAATATATGGACTGATCATCAAACTCATACCTAATCAGAATGTTCAAAAAGTAATTAATCGAAAAAGCAAAAAACAAATCCGGGTTTCAAACTAAAAACAAGATGCTCCGCAGGGCGCAGCTTTATACGACCGCAGAGGTTGAACCCTGAATGGTTGGGGCAAGTATGGACACATCCCCCTATCCTTTATTCCAAAACTGATCTCATTTCAAATTTTTAATGGAGTTTGCAACAAACAAACTCATTTAAATACATTATAAAATATCAAAATGTAAAAATGTGCTTGTTATCACTGAATGGTAAAGATTAGATCCTGATTTGGACCAACTTGAAAACTGGGCCCATAATCAAAAATCTAAGTACATATTTGGATTCAGCATATCAAAGAACCCCAAGGATTCAATTTTTGTCAAAATCAAACAAAGTTAAATTTTGGACCCTTTGGACCTTAATGTAGACCAAAATTTTGGACCCTTTGGACCTTAATGTAGACCAATTTGAAAATGAGACCAAAAATTAAAAATCTACATACACAGTTAGATTCGGCATATCAAAGAACCCCAATTATTCAATTTTTTATGAAATCAAACAAAGTTTAATTTTGGACCCTTTGGGCCCCTAATTCCTAAACTATAAGGACCAAAACTCCCAAAATCAATACCAATCTTCCTTTTGTGGTCATACACCTTCTGATTAAATTTCATAGATTTCCATTCACTTATACTAAAGTTATGGTGCAAAAAAGTTGATTCAACTACTATTCTATACAAAGAAAGATAACTCCAATTGATTTCTAATTACTTAAAAACCAAGAAAAATGCTTATTTGGACACCTTTTTGGCCCCTTATTCCTAAACTGTTAAAACCAAAACTCCCAAAATCAATCCCAACCTTCCTTTTGTGATTATAAACCTTGTGTAAAAATTTCATAGATTTCTATTTACTTAAACTAGAGTTACTGTGCGAAAGATAAGAATATGCTTATTTGGGCCCTTTTTGGCCCCTAATTCCTAAAATGTTGGGATCAAAACTCCCAAAATCAATCCCAACCTTCTTTTTATGGTCATAAACCTTGTGTTAAAATTTCATAGATTTCAATTCACTTTTACTAAAGTTAGAGTGCGAAAACTAAAAGTATTCGGACGACGACGACGCAGACGACGACGCCAATGTGATAGCCATATACGACGAAAATTTTTCAAATTTTGGGGTCGTATAACAAGGGAAGCACATTAACTAGTTTTAAACATATTTATTTATAGTGGATGGGGAAACACGTTTTGCAACTTATATTAATCCCTTTCCACTTTGCGGGTGCGAGTGCTGCCTTATTTTAATCTTTAAGATTGTTTGTGAAAAGGGCTACAGACTTCCTCTTTACCATTATACAAATTGAAATCTCAACCTTAGAACTCAATTGTCACCTGCATGGAAGGTCATAATGTCCTGAGATAAGAAATCAAACTATTTTCACTCTCTTTTGACACTTTTTACTTTATTACAAAAGCAAAAAAAAACAATTCTTATTTGCAAAGACATGTGATGTATGAACTTGTAATCATAAGAACAGACCAATGATAGTTTACTAATTTTCCTTAGACTCGTATTATAAGTAACCAGATGCTCCGCAGGGCGTAGCTTTATACGACCGCAGAGGTTGAACCCTGAACGGTTGGGGCAAGTATGGACACAACATTCAAGCTGGATTCAGCTCTAAATTTGGATTGTGATTAAATAGTTGACACAGCATAGGTTTCTGACACAGAATGAATGTATTCAAATGAAATTAAAATTTTTGTTTTCTCTTAGAGCAATTCACTATGCTGTTGAATATTAATCCTCTCAAAAAATGTTTGAAGAAATTTTCTTTTTATTTATGAAATTGAACCCAATTTTTTATTCACATCCCCCTTTCCCTTATTCCAAAACTAATTTCAATTAAAATATTCTAATGGAGTTTGCAACAATTACTACTCATTTAAATACACCATAAAATATTAAGATGTAAAAAAAACTGCTTGTTATCACTGAATGGTAAAGATTATTTAAATTTATCAGTTGGTAGTACAAAGTGAATATACATTGTATATTGTATATAACAAAGATTTAAGTTGATTCTTGACAAAGAAAGATAACTCCAATTAAAAAAAATTCATGCAGATATTTCTTGCTTACTATACTGGACAAAGAAAGATAACTCTTAATTAAAAAAAAATTTGCTATTTCACAATATTGTGAAATTAGATATTTCTTGCCATTGCACAATACTTTGCAATTGAAAAGACTTGCTATTGCACAATACTTAATATAATAATTTTAGATCCTGATTTGGACCAACTTGAAAACTGGGCCCATAATCAAAAATCTAAGTACATGTTTAGATTCAGCATATCAAAGAGGCCCAAGAATTTAATTTTTGTTAAAATCAAACTTAGTTTAATTTTGGACCCTTTGCACTTTAATTTAGACCAATTTTAAAACTGGACCAAAAATTAAGAATCTACATACACAGTTAGATTTGGCATATCAAAGAACCCCAATTATTCAATTTTTGATGAAATCAAACAATGTTTAATTTTGGACCTCGATTTGGGCCAACTTGAAAACTGGGCCAATAATCAAAAATCTAAGTACATTTTTAGATTCAGCATATCAAAGAACCCCAAGGTTTCAATTTTTGTTAAAATCAAACTAAGTTTAATTTTGGACCCTTTGGACCTTAATGTAGACCAATTTGAAAACGGGACCAAAAATTAAGAATCTACATACACAGTTAGATTCGGCATATTAAAGAACCCCAATTATTCAATTTTGATGAAATCAAACAAAGTTTAATTTTGGACCCTTTGGGCCCCTTTTTCCTTAACTGTTGGGACCAAAACTCCCAAAATCAATACCAACCTTCCTTTTATAGTCATAAACCTTGTGTTTAAATTTCATAGATTTCTATTTACTTATACTAACGCTATGGTGCGAAAACCAAGAAAAATGCTTATTTGGGTCCCTTTTTGGCCCCTAATTCCTAAACTGTTGGGACCGAAACTCCCAAAATCAATACCAACCTTCCTTTTGTGGTCATAAACATTATATTTAAATTTCATTGATTTCTATTTACTTTAACTAAAGTTATTGTGCGAAAACCAAGAATAATGCTTATTTGGGCCCTTTTTTGGCCCCTAATTCCTAAACTGTTGGAACCAAAACTCCCAAAATCAATCCCAACCTTTCTTTTGTGGTCATAAACCTTGTGTCAAAATTTCATAGATTTCTATTAACTTAAACTAAAGTTATAGTGCGAAAACCAAGAAAATGCTTATTTGGGCCCTTTTTGGCCCTTAATTCCTAAAATGTTAGGACCAAAACTCCCAAAATCAATACCAGCCTTCCTTTTATGGTCATAAACCTTGTGTTAAAATTTCATAGACTTCTATTCACTTTTACTAAAGTTAGAGTGCGAAAACTAAAAGTATTCGGACGACGACGACGACGACGACGACGACGCCAACGTGATAGCAATATACGACAAGATATTTATAATACTAAAATAACGATGTCCAATTTGTCAGCCGTCATCACTTAAAAACAATGAATCAAAGAATTCAACTTTATATATATAACTAATACAGGACAATGCTGCTGATAGTCCGTCCGATCTTTAGATTAATATAACAAAGAAGTGTGTAAAGTTTTAAGCAATAATCATAAATCGTTTTTGAGATACGGCACGACATGTAAAAAAACCCTCCCCTTTTTTACAAAATACTCAATAACTCAAAAATGAAATTTTGAATCATCACCAAAAAGTATACAGATTTTTAGATTAATATAACAAAGAAGTGTGTAAAGTTTTAAGCAATAATCATAAATCGTTTTTGAGATACGGCGCGACATGTAAAAAACCCTCCCCCTTTTTTACAAAATACTCATTAAGGAGGCTCGAGGGTATAAGAATTTCAGAAAAAAAATAAAACATTTGTTTTTCAATACAAATTTTACTTGTCACCTTTTGTAGTTGTAACTTTATCATATGGTACAAAAATCATTCAAAAAAATCAATTCGTGTTGGCCCCGGATGACTTTTAAAATGTATACAACATTGAAAAAGTTCCAAATTATCTCCATTTGGTGGAAAAATGCCAGTTTTTGACTTTAAAATTGAAATATCTTTTTCAACTCATCGGTGACCTATATTTTTTAATATAATTTCCACATAAGCTGTACTTAAACTAAATTATTATAAAATTTGAGCGATTTTTGTAATAAATTTCATTTTTTTATTTTGATATTAACTTTATTTCTCCTATTACTTCAACAGAAAAAAAACACTTTTACAAAAATATATGCTTCTTTCGAATGCAGGTTGTGAGCGCAAATGAACGGTGACCCCACTTTTTTATTTTATTTTTCTATTAACTTTTAGATAAAGTTCATTTATAGAAAAATATAGAGAAATCCTATATAAATGATTTAGACCCGCGAACCCCCTTAACTCAAAAATGAAATTTTGAATCATCACCAAAAAGTATATAAAAATTAAGATTAATATAACTAAGAAGTGTGTAAAGTTTTAAGCAATAATCAAGAATCGTTTTTGAGATACGGTGCAACAAGTGAAAAAAAAACACACCCCTGTTTTAGTTACAAAGTGCCGTAACTCAAAAAATTTAAATCTTATTTTCACCAAAAAAATATACAGATTATTTGACCATCATAAAAAACAACTATATTAAGTTTCACGAAATTTAAATAAGTCGTTCTCAAGTTACAGTGCGACATGTTTATGCCGGACAGACAGACGGACGAACGGACAGACACCAGACATTTGTATACCATAATACGTCCCGTCAAAGTTTTGACGGGGGTATAAAAATACTTAAGATTACAACCAAAAACTGCAAAATTTCTTTAAAATGACAAAGTCAGGGGCAGCAACCCAACAACTGTTATCTGATTAATCTGAATCATTCGGGGCAGATAGATCTAAACCTGATTAGCATTTTTACCAATTGTCAGATTTTCGTTAAATGCTTTACTTGCAGAGATATAAGCCAAAAACTGCATTTTACCCCTATGTTCTATTTTTAGCCCTAAATATCTACATCTGCAGTTTTGTAGGATTCTCAGTCACTAGATGTTTGCATAATATATCACAATTATTGTTTTACTTTAAAAAATTAAAAGCCATTTAAATTTTTTTTTTAAATTTTAATATATCCAACCATTCAAATGTTGACCTTTAATCTATCTATATATAGATGTTTTATTCAAAGTAAATGTACTAGTTATTGGACATTTTACTTCCCTTTGGAAATTCCTTTTCTAGAGCACCAGCATTTAGAATATTACTCAGGTAAGAATGCTGTTTCTGAGATAATAGGTTCAAATTATGGGACAGCAATCCAACAACAGAAAACAAATAAAAATCTGCAGGACAACAAATAATCTTCAATAAACCTCAGGAAAGCAAATGTCTATCCTATCTCTGTCAATTTCTTAATCAAGTCCAGACAAGTAATGAAAAATTCTATAGATCACTTTCAAGTCTAATAACATTCTAAAAGTCATGTTTTATTTGATATAATTTTACATCTAATACCACTTTTTATTATGTTTTCTCTTTTCGTCAAATTTATTCTTGCTGTTATTGCTTTGATTAACTTTTTTTTTTCTTCAAAACATTATATTTTTTTTTCTACACTCAATTTCAGAAATAAAGAGAGAATATGGCCTCCTTAGTTACAGACTATTGTACCCTCTGTAATGATGATGGAACATCTACAGAAGCTGTCAGGTGGTGTATAGAATGTGAGGTGTTCCTTTGTTCAGATTGTGAAAAACATCACAAGAAATTAAGAATGTCTAAAGACCACAATACAATGTCTACAAAAGACTACCACAATCTACCCAAATTTATGCAAGAAATTAGTAGCCAGTGCAGTGATCACAAGAAGAAGTATGAACTGTACTGTTCTTTCCATGCCTGTCCCTGCTGCGTCACGTGCATCACAGATAAACACAAAAAATGTCAAGAAATGAAACCACTGTCAGATATCATAAAGAAAGTAAAATCATCTGCCTCTGTTCAACTTTTTGAAAAAGATTTGAGGGAGGTAAAGGAAAACTTAGAAGAGATTATAAAACATCTAACCCGTAGGATTAATACAAGTACTATTCAAAAAACAAAAGCTGCTGAACAAATTCGATCTATGAGGAAGTCCATAGATGATTTCTTAGACAAATTAGAACAAGAAATTCTTGATGATCTTGATTCAAAACAATCAAAGCTGAAATCTCAGATGAACACTCTACTACAACAACTGAAAACACAAGCCAATCAGATGAGCCAATTGCAAACTGAGTTTTCAAAGATGCAATATTCAACTAAGCTTCAAACGTATGTTGGTCTGAGAGAAATTGAGAAAACTACATCTGAAGCAGCACAATACTTAAAAGATCTAAAAAGTGGAGGTCAATTGGATGAAGTAAACCTAGAACTTACCATCTCTTCTGAACTTCAATCAATTCTAAAAGATGTCAAATCATTTGGAGATATTAACATCAATACCAGCCTATTTACTCTTCAACTTAAGGCAGTACGAAAAGATCAAGCACAGTACCAAGTTCATACTACTCCTACAATTGAACAAATCAACCCGTCCTTCTTAAGGCAGCTGACTATTCCAAAAGATAGGAAATATATGTTTATAAGGTCCTGTATAATATTACCTGATGGTAAATATTTAATTCTTGATGACCAATTAAAAAAAAGTTATAAAAGTTACCTGCTGCTGTTCAGTAATGACAGAATGTTCATGAGAGAAGTAGTGAAAATTAAAGGAGGCTCATACGATATTTGCTTCGTCAGAACTAATACAGTTGCTGTTGCATTAGGATCAGAAAACCAGATAGCATTGGTGGATGTAGAAAAAAATAAAATTTTCAAATCGATTAACATTTCTCACATCTGTCCTTCAGTAGCAAGTGATGGTCAAATATTGGTCGTCAGCAGTACTGAGAAAAGTACAATAGTAAATCTGAATGATGAGTCTCATACAATCTTAGAAGGAGTAAAGGCATATTATGTTGCATCATTCAAAGGAAATATCTATGGTACCATCATAATGGAAAACAAAGTCTGTTGCTACACAAGTAGTGGAGAAGCTCTATGGACATTTCAGCACAATGATATTATCTGTCCAAAAGGAATAACATTAGACAAGAATGGCTTTGTTTATGTAGTTTCTTGGGAGAACAATAGAGTTGTAGTAGTATCACCAGATGGTAAAACCTGTAAGACAATACTATCAGAGGCTGATGGAATCAAAGATCCTTGGGCAATAGACATTGACAGAGAATCAGGAATTATGATTGTATCTAGTAGAATAAGGGTTGATGATGGAAATTATAAAACAGCTTTTGTTTATAAACTCTGAAATGTAATATTTATAATTTTACAAATTAAAGTCTATATATTAAAGACTATATCTATATATACATGTATACATAATCTCTTGGATATACTGCTAGTAACAGATACATGTAAAAGTTAACAAGATATGGTTTCATTGCCAATGAAAAACAAATATCCACCAAAGTTAAAATGAAATGGATGTAAGCAATCATAGGCAACCAATAGCCTTCAACAATGAAAATTAACACTGCATAGTTTGCAGTGTTATAATTTATACACCTCTGACCCTAAGACTTTACCCCCTTCCATAACAACTATATATCAAGTAATTTTTACACAAACTAAAATAGTTTCTTAATAATGGTGATCAAAATTACAAATGCAAAAACAACTGACAGAATTAAAACAAAACAATTTGGAAATTGAAAAAAAAGCAGTCAAATATTTGAGTTAAAACATCATAAAGAATAGAGCCTCATTCTGAAGTTTTCATACCTTAAATTCAAACTTAATTCAAACAAGTGATCCTGATAATGTGATTGAATTGTTCCAACCTTTTCTTGAAAGACAACAAAGATGACATCTGACATGCTACATACACTGTGACATAAATATAGGAAGATGTGGTATGAGTGCCAATGAGACAACTCTCCATTCAAGTCACGGATCATTAGCTCACAACGAACAGCAAGCTATGAAGGGCCCCAAATATACTACTGTGTAACACCATTCAAACGGGAAAACCAACAGTCTAATCTATATAAAATAACAGAAACTTGAAACACTTATGAACCACATCAACAAAGGACAACTACTCATAGAACTTCAGATTCCTGATGCAATTTTACATGGATACAGTACCAAAAACCTTGCTTTAGGTAAAACAGTACTGTTGAAGCAAAATTTGAAATGTTTGTGTCTTGAAGACAAATTTGAAGCTGATTCCAACTATTCTGTCACTGTTGGAAAATTTAAAGAAATCAAAAATCTGATAAGAAGTGAAGATATGGTATGAGTTCCAATGCAATAACTATCTACAAGAGACCAAATGACACAGAAATTAACAACTATTGTTCTTCAACAATGAGTAAAATCCAGACTGCATAGTCAGTTATTAAAGTTCTGAAACGAAAAATGTAAAACAATTCAAACTATTCAATTTAGCGGCAATAACCCAAAAATTGATTGTCACTTTAGAGCAGGTAGTTCCTGGCCTAATGAATACTTTTGCCTCATGTCAGATCACCTCTATAAGCTTTAGTTTTTGAGATATAAGCCAAAAAAACTGCATTGTATCCCTATGTTCAATTTTTATCCATGGCAGCCATGTGTTTTTACAAAACAGAAAAGAAAACACAAACTGGATACAAGGTGATCTAAGGATCTTTCAGCTTAAGTTTGTTAGTAATTGGTTCATTAGTTTCAGAGGATTATAGATTAAAATAGTTTACACCAAACAGATGCCAAGAAAAGGCAAAAGCTTACTCTTAGGTGAGCTAAAAAGTATAAAAAAAAAACTCCAAAAATGTTTTTCTCAAAAAATATATATATATAACAATTACATCTTCATGCCTATTATATCATGTACTGTAGTACGCCGCTAGATTAACACTGACGTGGAAAGGTAACACATGGCCAGCGAAAGCTCTTTTTATGAGAGCCCAGGTGGTGGTGTGGTCTAGCAGGACGGCTGCAGTGCATGCAATTTGGTGTCACAATATCACAGTAGAATGGGTTCCAATCCCGGCGAGGGAAGAACCAAAAATTTGCGAAAGCAAATTTACAGATCTTACATTGTTGGGTTGATGTTTAGACGAGTTGTATATACATTATGTACACAGCCATGTATCACCATCATTGATGGCGATCCGATGGATACATCTGTTGTAGGGTTGTCACTGACTCAGACGTACTTATGAATATAATTATTTTCTGTGACTGTATCTTACATTAATTTGTAGGATCCTTTACTATAGATAATTTAGCTGATCTGTAACAATAACATTTTCATGCCTTATATATCATGTACTGTAGTACGCCGCTAGATTAACACTGACGTGGAAAGGTAACACATGGCCAGCGAAAGCTCTTTTTATGAGAGCCCAGGTGGTCGTGTGGTCTAGTGGGACGGCTGCATTGCAGGCGATTTGGTGTCACGATATCACAGTAGCGTGGGTTTCGAATCCCGGCGAGGGAAGAACCAAAAATTTGCGAAACCAAATTTACAGATCTAACATTGTTGGGTTGATGTTAAGACGAGTTGTATATATATATATATATATAAATTAAATTAAATTTCGAAATGCTCTTTAAGTCCTTTAAAGTCCTTTAAAGGACTTTAAGAGCATTTCGAAACTTTATTTTATTTATATTTCTATTAGTGTGGACACAGAATTCAATTTTTAGTATATATATATATGTGCAGGCGATTTGGTGTCACAATATCACAGTAGCATGGGTTGGAATCCCGACGAGGGAAGAACCAAAAATTTGCGAAAGCAAATTTACAGATCTAACATTGTTGGGTTGATGTTTAGACGAGTTGTATATATATATATATATATATATAACTCGTCTAAACATCAACCCAACAATGTTAGATCTGTAAATTTGCTTTCGCAAATTACCTCACCGGGATTCGAACCCATGCTACTGTGATATCGTGACACCAAATCGCCTGCACTGCAGCCGTCCCGCTAGACCACACGACCACTGATATATATATATATACAACTCGTCTAAACATCAACCCAACAATGTTAGATCTGCAAATTTACAGATCTTACATTGTTGGGTTGATGTTTAGATGAGTTGTATATATATTATGTACACAGCCATGTATCACCATCATTGATGGCAATCCGATGGATACATCTGTTGTAGAGTTGTCACTGACTCAGACGTACTTATATATATTTTCAGAAAGCTATTTCTATGGTTTACCAAAAATTCACAAAAGTGAGGAAATTTCAAATGCGATATCAGAACAAAACAGTGAATACATCGAACTTTTAACACCAAATGATTTAAAATTTCGACCAATTGTGGGTGGACCCAACAGTGTTACACAGAATTTAAGCCATTTTATAGACATTGTGCTTAAACCTTTATGTCATGAAGTTCCAAGTTTTATACGAGACGATTTGGAATTTTTAAATCATCTACCTGAAAATTGACTATAACGGGCAATAACATCTTGAGGGGTCAATTGATAATTTTGGTCATATTGACATATTTGTAGATCCTACTTTGCTGAACATTATTGTTGTTTAAAGTTTCTCTCTAACTTTAATAAACAGCTGCGCCATGAGCCCATGATACGCCCAACGTCTTGTGTGGAAGTTTTATGCAATAATTATAAATAGTTTCTGAGAAAGTTTTAAGCAATTACCATTTATTGCTTTTGAGACATGGCGGGACATGTACTGAAACCCCCCCACCCTGTTTTTTTTTTTACAAATATCACTAAAATAAAATTTTGATTCAAACCAAAAAGTATACAGATCTTTAGATTAATATAACAAAGAAGTGTGTAAAGTTTTAAGCAATAATCATAAATTGTTTTTGAGATACGGTACGACATGTAAAAAAACCCTCCCCCTTTTTTACAAAATACTCAATAACTCAAAAATGAGATTTTGAATCATCACCAAAATGTATACAGATCTTTAGATTAATATAACAAAGGAGTGTGTAAAGTTTTAAGCAATAATCATAAATCGTTTTTGAGATACGGCGCGACATGTAAAAAACCCTCCCCCTTTTTTACAAAATACTCATCAACTTAAAAATGAAATTTTGAATCATCACCAAAAAGTATACAAAAATTAAGATTAATATAACTAAGAAGTGTGTAAAGTTTTAAGCAATAATCAAGAATCGTTTTTGAGATACGGTGCGACATGTGAAAAAAAAACACACCCCTGTTTTAGTTACAAAGTGCCGTAACACAAAAAGTTTAAATCTTATTTTCACTAAAAAGTATACAGATCATTGGACCATCATAAAAAACAACTATATTAAGTTTCATGAAATTTAGATAAGTCGTTCTCAAGTTACAGTGCGACATGTTTACGCCGGACAGACAGACGGACAGACAGACAGACACAGACAGACGGACAGACACCGGACATTTGTATACCATGATACGTCCCGTCAAAATTTTGACGGGCGTATAAAAATACTTAAGATTACAACCAAAAACTGCAAAATTTCTTTAAAATGACAAAGTCAGGGGCAGCAACCCAACAACTGTTATCTGATTAATCTGAATCATTCGGGGCAGATAGATCTAAACCTGATTAGCATTTTTACCAATTGTCAGATTTTCGTTAAATGCTTTACTTGCAGAGATATAAGCCAAAAACTGCATTTTACCCCTATGTTCTATTTTTAGCCCTAAATATCTACATCTGCAGTTTTGTAGGATTCTCAGTCACTAGATGTTTGCATAATATATCACAATTATTGTTTTACTTTAAAAAATTAAAAGCCATTTAAAATTTTTAAAATTTTAATATATCCAACCATTCAAATGTTGACCTTTAATCTATCTATCATGTCTATATATAGATGTTTTATTCAAAGTAAATGTACTAGTTATTGGACATTTTACTTCCTTTTGGAAATTCCTTTTCTAGAGCACCAGCATTTAGAATATTACTCAGGTAAGAATGCTGTTTCTGAGATAATAGGTTCAAATTATGGGACAGCAATCCAACAACACAAAAACAAATAAAAATCTGCAGGACAACATATAATCTTCAATAAACCTCAGGAAAGCAAATGTCTATCCTATCTCTGTCAATTTCTTAATCAAGTCCAGACAAGTAATGAAAAAATCTATAGATCACTTTCAAGTCTAATTATACATTCTAAAAGTCATGTTTTATTTGATATAATTTTACATTTAATACCACTTTTTATTATGTTTTCTCTTGTCGTAAAATTTATTCTTGCTGTTATTGCTTTGATTAACTTTTTTTTTCTTCAAAAACATTATTTTTTTATTTTACACTAAATTTCAGAAATAAAGAGAGAATATGGCCTCCTTAGTTACAGACTATTGTACCCTCTGTAATGATGATGGAACATCTACAGAAGCTGTCAAGTGGTGTATAGAATGTGAGGTGTTCCTTTGTACAGATTGTGAAAAACATCACAAGAAGTCAAGATCATCTAAAGCCCACAATACAATGTCTACAAAAGACTACCACAATCTTCCCAAATTTATGCAAGAAATTAGTAGCCAGTGCAGAGATCACAAGAAGAAATATGAACTGTACTGTTCTTTCCATGCCTGTCCCTGCTGTGTCACCTGCATCACAGATAAACACAAAAAATGCCAAGAAATGAAACCACTGTTAGATATCCTAAAGAAAGTAAAATCATCTGCCTCTGTTCAACTTTTTGAAAAAGATTTGAGGGAGGTAAAGGAAAACTTAGAAGAGATTATAAAACATCTAAACCGTAGGATTAATACAAGTACTATTCAAAAAACAAAAGCTGCTGAACAAATTCGATCTATGAGGAAGTCCATAGATGATTTCTTAGACAAATTAGAACAAGAAATTCTTGATGATCTTGATTCAAAACAATCAAAGCTGAAATCTCAGATGAACACTCTACTACAACAACTGAAAACACAAGCAAATCAGATGAGCCAATTGGAAAGCGAATTTTCAAAAATGACACAATATGCAACCGAGCTACAAATGTATGTTGGTCTAAGAGAAATTGAGAAAACTACATCTGAAGCAGCAAAACACTTAGAAGATTTAAAAAGTGGAGGCCAATTGGACGAAGTAAACCTAGAACTAACCATCTCTTCTGAACTTCAATCAATTCTAAAAGATGTCAAATCATTTGGAGATATAAATATCAATACCAGCCCATTGACTCTTCAACTTAAGGCAGTAAGAAAAGATCAAGCACAGTACCTAGTTCATTCTACTCCTACAATTGAACAAATCAACCCGTCCTTATTAAGACAGCTGACTATTCCACAAGATAGGAAGAATATTTCTATATATGCCTGTACAATATTACCTGATGGTAAATATTTAATTCTTGATAGCAAATTTGGTATATGTAACCTGCTGCTGTTCAGTAATGATGGCATGTTTATGAGAGAAGTAGTGAAATTTACAGGAGCCTCATACGATTCTTGCTTTGTTAGAAATAATACAGTTGCTGTTGCATTAAATTCAGAAAAACAGATAGCATTGGTGGATGTAGAAAAAAATAAAATTTTCAAATCAATTAACATTTCTCACCTCTGTTTTTCAGTAGCAAGTGATGGTCAAATGTTGGTCGTCAGCAGAACTGAGAAAAGTACAATAGTAAATCTGAATGATGAGTCTCATACAATCTTAGAAGGAGTAAAGGCATATTATGTTGCATCATTCAAAGGAAATATCTATGGTACCATCATAATGGAAAACAAAGTCTGTTGCTACACAAGTAGTGGAGAACCTCTCTGGACATTTATGCACGATGATATTATCAGTCTACGAGGAATAACATTAGACAAGAATGGCTTTGTTTATGTGGTTTCTAGGTCCAACAATAGAGTTGTAGTAGTATCACCAGATGGTAAAATCTGTAAGACAATACTATCAGAGGCTGACGGAATCAAAGATCCTTATGCAATAGACATTGACAGAGAATCAGGAATTATGATTGTATCTAGTAGAATAAGGGTTGATGATGGAAATTATAAAACAGCTTTTGTTTATAAACTCTGAAATGTAATATTTATAATTTTACAAATTAAAGTCTATATATTAAAGACTATATCTATATATACATGTATACATAATCTCTTGGATATACTGCTAGTAACAGATAAATTTAAAAGTTAACAAGATATGGTTTCATTGCCAATGAAAAAACAAATACCCACCAAAGTTAAAATGAAATGGATGTAAGCAATTATAGGCAACCAATAGCCCTCAACAATGAAAATTAACACTGCATATATAGTCTGCAGTGTTATAATTCATACACCTCTGACCCAAAGACTTTACCCCCTTTCATAACAACTATATATCAAGTAATTTTTACACAAACTAAAATAGTTTCTTAATAATGGTGATCAAAATTACAAATGCAAAAACGACTGACACAGAATTATAACAAAACATTTTGGAAGTTGAAGAAAAAGCAGTCAAATATTTGAGTTAAATCATCATAAAGAACAGAGCCTCATTCTGAAGTTTTCATACCTTAAATTCGAACTTTATTCAAACAAATGGTCCTGATAATGTGATTGAATTGTTCCAACCTTTTCTTGTAAGACAACAAAGATGAAGTCCGACCTGCTACATACATTGTGACATAAACATAAGAAGATGTGGTATGAGTGCCAATGAGACAACTCTCCATTCAAGTCACGGACCCTTGGCTCACAACGAACAGCAAGCAATAAAGGGCCCCAAAAATTACTACTGTGTAACAATAAAGGGCCCCAAAAATTACTACTGTGTTTTTCAAACGGGAAAACCAACGGTCTAATATATATAATCTATATAAAATAACAGAAACTTGAAACACTTATGAACCACATCAACAAAGGACAACTACTCACAGAACTTCAGATTCCTGATGCAATTTTACATGGATACAGTACCAGAAACCTTGCTTTAGGTAAAACAGTTCTGTTGAAGCAAAATTTGAAATGTTTGTCTCTTGAAGACAAATTTGAAGCTGATTCCAACTATTCTGTCACTGTTGGAAAATTTAAAGAAAATCAAAAATCTGATAAGAAGTGAAGATATGGTATGAGTTCCAATGCAATAACTATCTACAAGAGACCAAATGACACAGAAATTAACAACTGTTGTTCTTCAACAATGAGTAAAATCCAGACTGCATAGTCAGTTATTAAAGTTCTGAAACAAAAAATGTAAAACAATTCAAACTATTCAATTTAGCTGCAATAACCCAAAAATTGATTGTCACTTCAGAGCAGGTAGTTCCTGGCCTAATGAGTACTTTTGCCTCATGTCAGATCACCTCTATAGGCTTTAGTTTTTGAGATATAAGCCAAAAAAAATGCATTGTATCCCTATGTTCAATTTTTATCCATGGCAGCCATGCGTTTTTACAAAACAGAAAAGAAAACACAAACTGGATACAAGGTGATCTAAGGATCTTTCAGCTTAAGTTTTTTAGAAATTGGTTCATTAGTTTCAGAGGATTATAGATTAAAATAGTTTACACCAAACAGATGCCAAGAAAAGGCAAAAGCTTACTCTTAGGTGAGCTAAAAAGTATAAAAAAAACTCCAAAAATGTTTTTCTCAAATAATATATATATATATATATATAACTCGTCTATATATATATATATAAATTAAATTAAATTTCGAAATGCTCTTAAAGTCCGTTAAAGTCCTTTGAAGGACTTTAAGAGCATTTCGAAATTTTATTTTATTTATATTTCTACTAGTGTGGACACAGAATTAAATTTTTAGTATATATATATATATATATAAGTACGTCTGAGTCAGTGACAACTCTACAACAGATGTATCCATCGGATCACCAGCAATGATGGTGATACATGGCTGTGTACATAATGTATATACAACTCGTCTAAACATAAACCCAACAATGTTAGATCTGTAAATTTGCTTTCGCAAATTTTTTGTTCCTGTCACCCTCGCGGGATTCGAACCCATGCTACTGAGATATCGTGACACCAAATCGCCTGCACTGCTACCGTCCCGCTAGACCACATGACCACCTGGGCTTCACAAAAATAAAGCTTTCAGTGGCCGTGTGTTACCTTTCCTTGTCAGTTTTAATCTAGCAGCGTACTACAGTACATGATATATAAGGCATGGAGATGTTATTGTTACAGATCAGCTCAATTATCTATAGTAAAGGATCCTACAAATTATTGCAAGATACAGTCACAGAAAATAATTATATTTATAAGTACGTCTGAGTCAGTGACAACTCTACAACAGATGTATCCATCCGATCACCATCAATGATGGTGATACATGGCTGTGTACATAATGTATATACAACTGGTCTAAACATCAACCAAGCAATGTTAGATCTGTAAATTTGCTTTCGCAAATTTTTTGTTCTTCCCTCGCGGGATTCGAACCCATGCTACTGAGATATCGTGACACCAAATCGCCTGCACTGCAGCCGTCCTGCTAGACCACAAGACCACCTGGGCTTCACAAAAATAAAGCTTTCGGTTGCTGTGTGTTACCTTTCCTCGTCAGTTTTAATCTAGCGGCGTACTACAGTGCATGATATATAAGGCATGGAGATGTTATTGTTACAGATCAGCTCAATTATCTATAGTAAAGGATCCTACAAATTAATGCAAGATACAGTCACAGAAAATAATTATATTTATAAGTACGTCTGAGTCAGTGACAACTCTACAACAGATGTATCCATCTGATCACCAGCAATGATGGTGATACATGGCTGTGTACATAATGTATATACAACTCGTCTAAACATCAACCCATCAATGTTAGATCTGTAAATTTGCTTTCACAAATTTTTTGTTCTTCCCTCGCGGGATTCGAACCCATGCTACTGAGATATCATGACACCAAATTGCCTGCACTGCAGCCGTCCCGCTAGACCACACAACCACCTGGGCTTCACAATAATAAAGCTTTCGGTGGCCGGGTGTTACCTTTCCTCGTCAGTTTTAATCTAGCGGCGTACTACAGTACATGATATATCAGGCATGGAGATGTTATTGTTACAGATCAGCTCAATTATCTATAGTAAAGGATCCTACAAATTAATGCAAGATACAGTCACAGAAAATAATTATATTTATAAGTACGTCTGAGTCAGTGACAACTCTACAACAGATGTATCCATCGGATCACCAGCAATGATAGTGATACATGGCTGTGTACATAATGTATATACAACTCGTCTAAACATCAACCCAACAATGTTAGATCTGTAAATTTCCCACGAGGGATGAACAAAAAATTTGCGAAAGCAAATTTACAACATTGTTGGGTTGATGTTTAGACGAGTTGTATATACATATATATATATACAACTCGTCTAAACATCAACCCAACAATGTTAGACATTGTTGGGTTGATGTTTAGACGACTTGTATATACATATATATATATACAACTCGTCTAAACATCAACCCAACAATGTTAGATCTGTAAATCTGCTTTCGCAAATTTTTGGTTCTTCCCTCGCCGGGATTCGAACCCATGCTACTGTGATATCGTGACACCAAATCGCCTGCACTGCAGCCGTCCCGCTAGACCACACGACCACCTGGGCTCTCAAAAAAAGAGCTTTCGGTGGCCATATGTTACCTTTCCACGTCAGTTTTAATCTAGCGGCGTACTACAGTACATGATATATAAGGCATGAAGATGTTATGGTTACAGATCAGCTAAATTATCTATAGTAAAGGATCCTACAAATTAATGTAAGATACAGTCACAGAAAATAATTATATTCATAAGTACGTCTGAGTCAGTGACAACCCTACAACAGATGTGTCCATCGGATCGCCATCAATGATGGTGATACATGGCTGTGTACATAATGTATATACAACTCATCTAAACATCAACCCAACAATGTTAGATCTGTAAATTTGCTTTCGCAATCATAACATCTTCATGCCTTATATATCATGTACTGTAGTACGCCGCTAGATTAAAACTGACGTGGAAAGGTAACATATGGCCACCGAAAGCTCTTTTTTTGAGAGCCCAGGTGGTCGTGTGGTCTAGCGGGACGGCTGCAGTGCAGGCGATTTGGTGTCACGATATCACAGTAGCATGGGTTCGAATCCCGGCGAGGGAAGAACCATAAATTTGCGAAAGCAAATTTACAGATCTAACATTGTTGGGTTGATGTTTAGACCAGTTGTATATACATTATGTACACAGCCATGTATCACCATCATTGATGGCGATCCGATGGACACATCTGTTGTAGGGTTGTCACTGACTCAGACGTACATATATATATATATATAATTATATTCATAAGTACGTCTGAGTCAGTGACAACCCTACAACAGATGTGTCCATCGGATCGCCATCAATGATGGTGATACATGGCTGTGTACATAATGTATATACAACTCATCTAAACATCAACCCAACAATGTTAGATCTGTAAACTGACGTGGAAAAGTAACATATGGCCACCGAAAGCTCTTTTTTTGAGAGCCCAGGTGGTCGTGTGGTCTAGCGGGACGGCTGCAGTGCAGGCGATTTGGTGTCACGATATCACAGTAGCATGGGTTCGAATCCCGGCGAGGGAAGAACCAAAAAAATTTGCGAAAGCAAATTTACAGATCTAACATTGTTGGGTTGATGTTAAGACGAGTTGTATATACATTATGTACACAGCCATGTATCACCATCATTGATGGCGATCCGATGGATACATCTGTTGTAGGGTTGTCACTGACTCAGACGTACTTATGAATATAATTATTTTCTGTGACTGTATCTTACATTAATTTGTAGGATCCTTTACTATAGATAATTTAGCTGATCTGTAACAATAACATCTTCATGCCTTATATATCATGTACTGTAGTACGCCGCTAGATTAAAACTGACGTGGAAAAGTAACATATGGCCACCGAAAGCTCTTTTTTTGAGAGCCCAGGTGGTCGTGTGGTCTAGCGGGACGGCTGCAGTGCAGGCGATTTGGTGTCACGATATCACAGTAGCATGGGTTCGAATCCCGGCGAGGGAAGAACCAAAAAAATTTGCGAAAGCAAATTTACAGATCTAACATTGTTGGGTTGATGTTAAGACGAGTTGTATATATATATATATATATATATGTTAAAAATATGACAAAAAAAAACAACCTTCATAAATATTTTGAAATTTGGAATTGGAAGATTCTTGTCTTTATAGGAAATGTACATTCAGAGAGTTCCATAAACTTGAACACATTATTGGTTACAACTAGAAAAATTCTTGTTTATTTTGTCCCTTTTTTGGCCCAAATTTTCTAGATGTTTGGGAGAATTACCTCAACACTCAATCCCAGCCTTCCCTATGTGGTATGAAAGTATTCTTAATGGGTATAACATGTGAGACTTTTCTTGTCTCAATCATAAATGAAACTAAATCTGTAAATCTTATATCATGAAAAAAATAGCAATAAAACTATTAAAGCTAAATCAATAAAAAAAGGTCTTCTTCACAATTTGATCCTACTTTAAGTTTTTATAATGAAAAATAAAACTCAAAGAAACTCCTTATTGCAAGAGACAAAGTCGTATAAATGTCATTAAATATAAAACAATGACCTCCAGTAATGTTGCATCACCAGGGATCTCCATGGCCTGTTTAACGTTGGCGCCTCGCCATCGTTCAAATGTCTGGCGCCATCGTCAAATGACTCCCGCCATCATTAAATTGTCTTGCGCCATCTTTAAATTGTCTTCCGCCATCGTTCAAAACTTCATCGTTTTTTGTAGCCCGACGCCATTTTTTTTATCAATTATAATCAAATGCATGTAATTGCATAATCCTTAGGCTTTTTATGTTATAATCCGATACAGTTCTAACGCCTGAGGGATATCCGGATTAAGATCGCTAATCACTTGTACCTGAGCTTGTACAGGTAGATCAACTAACCAGACAGGAGAATAGTAAATACTACATGTATCTGAGGATAGACGATCCATTTGTCGAATTAATTAAACTAAGTTTCAGCAAATGATTATGACAATTTAGATTAAATATATAAATTAATAATCCAGTTACAAAGAAAACAGTTTAACCAGTCTAACACGTGCTTTATTTTGACTTATGCAATCAGCATCCCCCTTTTTTGAGAAGTACAAAATAAGACGCAAAACAGTAAAATATTTCATCGCAAATAACTCGAGTACTACTGTAACGATAATTTAGAATTACTTTAAAAGTTTAAAAGTAAAAACTTAAATATTTCCTGTAAAGAAATATCTTATCGTAATTCCGAATTCATTTCGTATATTACAATCCAATTGATACATCCCGTTTCCGGTTTCTATTCAGACTCGAAAGATGCATGTTGCACAGCATCAATTTGCCAGATAAAGTAATTAAAAACCTTTTCATTTGTCGACGTTTGCTTTACAAATCTCTTTAACCTTTTACATAACCCGTACAAATCGTTTTGTTGTTGCTGCTAATCAGCCATACCGGTAATGGGTTCTGAATTTGAAAGTGTCCATGAAAAATAAGCTCCACATCATATGATTTTTAACCCCCATAACAATTACCAAAAATACAAGAAATCTACATGGGGACCTTCATGACAGCTTTTGGTCATTCTCGACTAAGGGGGGACCATGAAGACTTGGCATTTGAATGGTTAAAAACGGCAATAAATAAAAATATTGATACTTCTAATTCTATAATGAAAATTCAAATAAATATAATTTATAATTAGCATGTTCACCATTCCTTGTATGGAGGGATATAATACTTTCGATCGCGCTACACTGTATAGCGTAGACACGGTTTGTAATGGTGAAAGTTCCTCCATCGTTCAATTTTCATCCATGGAGATCCCTGATCACACCAAATATCCTCCACACTTTATCATATTATTCTGAATGATAAGATCACACTTAAGACATTTCTGAAACTGTCAAAATCAACACTTTAGAGTGGTCTTCCAAGACTTTCTGATTCAATAATTCCAAAACATGCTTATATGGAATCAATAGATTATCAAAATAGTAGAAAACATTACTTAATGTTTAACAGACATTCTATTTTCATCTTTCGATGTCAATGGTTGCTGTCTAAGGATGTTGAATTCAGGAAATTGGATCTGACAAGACAAGAAATAGAGTACACCCTTATTATATTGTATAATACCAGATCATTTTCATATCAGGTTTACTAACAATTTTGGGCAGAAGAAGAGGTATTTAAAATAATCCTTATTTTTCATGTTTCTTTGTCTGGTTCAATTGTATTCGGAAAGAATTGCAAAGAGAAAATTTTGCATGAAAATGCAAACCATATGTCAGAACGTATTGCAAAAATTCCCCAAAAATATCCAATGGCTGCTACCTAAAAAGAAAACTTTTAATTTTATACTTTTTGCTTTTTACTTTGCAAAATAACAAAAAAACAACGATTAATTCAATAAACTAGAGGCTCTAAAGAGCCTGTGTCGCTCACCTTGGTCTATGTGAATATTAAACAAAGGAAGCAGATGGATTCCTGATAAAATTGTGTTTTGGTGATGGTGATGTGTTTGTACATCTTACTTTACTAAACAGTCTTGCTGCTTACAATTATCTCTATCTAAATGAACTTGGCCCAGTAGTTTCAGTGGAAAATGTTAATAAAAATTTACAAATTTTATGAAAATTGTTAAAAATTGACTATAAAGGACAATAACTCCTTAGGGGGTCAATTGACCATTTCGTTCATATTGACTTATTTGTCAATCTTACTTTGCTGAACATTATTGCTGTTTACAGTTTATCTCTATCTATAATAATATTCAAGATAATAACCAAAAACAGCAAAATTTCCTTAAAATTACCAATTCAGGGGCAGCAACCCAACAACAGGTTGTCTGATTCATCTCAAAATTTCAGGGCAGATAGATCTTGACCTGATAAACAATTTTACCCCCTGTCAGATTTGCTCTAAATTTGGTTTTTGAGTTATAAGCCAAAAACTGCATTTTACCCCTATGTTCTATTTTTAGCCATGGTGGCCATCTTGGTTGGTTGACGGGGTCACCAGACACAATTTTTAAACTAGAAACCCTAATGATGATTTTTGCCATGTTTGGTTACATTTGACCCAGCAGTTTCAGAGGAGAAGATTTTTGTAAAAGTTAACGACAAATGATGACGGACGCCCTTTTGGCCAGGTGAGCTAAAAACCTAACCAAACAGGCTCAAGAGAAGATTTTTTATTTCAAAACTTATCCCCTGAGTTAAATAAAGTATTATCTAGTACTCACCATTTGGCTAGAAGAAGAGATCTTCCACACCCTGATGGGCCTAAAATCAACAATGGTGGCAATGGTCCTGCTGACAACACATGACCATTCAGTCTCTCGTAATGCTGAAAAAACGACAAATCTATAATGGTACATGTTTTCCTTGTTTTTGTGTATTTACTTTGGAATCATTATTATTTGTTGGATACCAATTTTTGTGGTTTTCATAGGTAGAGGTGAACCACAAATTTAGATTTTCAACAAATTACAAATATTCTACTAGGTTGTACTTAAGCAAAACCACAAAATTACATATCCATGAAAAGGCCAGTTTTCCACTATCTAGGAAAATTGGTACCCAGGAAAATAAATGAATCCACAGTAGTTTATTCTCTCATTGACATAAAGACCAACATCTGTTTTTTGTTCATTAATAAAGAACATTAAAATTATTTAAAATTTGGAAACTTGGGGAATCTGTTTCTATGTATATGATTTTTAGATAATAAACAGACAAACTAATCATTCCAATGATCTACAACCAACATATTTTTATGAGATTTCGTCAGGCATGGTTGCCATTATTCGTGATGTCAAAATAAGAAACTCAGAGAAAAACATGAAAATTTGACATCGGGATTTAACCAATGAAGAACTGAGATCAAAGGAACCATATGTTGATGAAATAAAAATTATCAACAGGTCAGGAAAACATAAATTGATATAAACAAATTAATACCCTTTCAAATCCTAATTCACAACTTGAGCTTTTAGCTAGATTGATAGCTTCTAGTTGTTCATTGTCACTTTGTACATCCCAAACATGGCCGCCACATAACTGGTCTGGACCATCATCCTCATTCTCATCCTCTTCCCCTTCTGCTCTCGATTCCAACCCAATCTCCTGTAATAAATATCAAGTGTGGATACACAAAAATGTCTTGTGAAATCTAATTTTTCATGAATCTTTAGGATGTTTGCTCCTGTTTCAGATTTTTGGCCAGATTAAGGGAGTCCTCTGGTTTTATCCATGTACTGCCATTAAAAATAATGTCCCCACTAACCCCTACTTTTCTTTTTACAATTTTATTACATATAGTTTTAAAAGCCATATTTGAAATGCTATAAAATTAAATGCTACTTACTGTGGATAGAATTTTTTCAATCTCTGAGCTAGCTTGCTCCACACCTCGACTAGGACTTGTATACCCATCTATGATCTTAGCTGTCTTCTTCTCTCTTATCTTTGATTTTAGGTCTTTAGCATCACTGTGACCGGTTTTGATCCTGTAATAAATAGTAAATAAACTCATGAGAGATACCAGAATCAACTTTTGTATTTACGCCAGACGCTTGTTTCATCTACAAAAAACTCATCAGTGACCCTCAAATCCAAAAAAGTTAAAAGGGCAAAATAAAGTACAAAGTTGAAGAGCATTGAGGACCAAAATTCCTAAAAGTTTTGCTAAATACAGCTTAGGTGATCTATTCCTGAGGTAGAAAAGCCTTAGTATTTCAAAAATTCAAAAGTTTTGTAAACAGTTAATTCATAAATATGACTGTCAGTGTAACACAAACTAGGTTCTCTATATGAGTTTTGAACAGACTTAGGATTCGACAGAAAGTAGAATTGAGTCCAGCTGGTACCAGACTTTCTTACAATGCAGGTTATAACTTTAAAGACAACTCTTCTTTATATTTAATAATATATTTAGGAATTAAATACTGATACTTACCCTTTAACATCCCTAAAACAGAATATCGCTGACTTGGCAGTTGGATTGTCTAAATATCCTATCTTATACTCTATACTTGTAAATCTGGAATATAAAGAATAAAAAATCTTTTAATATTTGTTCTCTTGATATAAATTAGTAAAATCAGAGGAATATAATGTGAGTATTTCTTGTAATAAAAACTCTTTTTAAAGTGATTATATAATTACTAGAATTTATTATGCTGTATGCACAAAACCTGACTTAGGGCTGTTCCAGAAAATACTATGTCCCCCCCAGGGAAGGCAATTTTTTAAAATATTATGTGGGTGGTTGTATTTGAAATACCAAAATGCAAAAGGAGTGCTGTTCTAATTAAATTTTATTTCTGTGGGTGGTGGGTGTTGAAAAAGGTGCCGTCCCTGGGGGGGACATAGTATTTTCTGGAACAGCCCTTACATATAAATTGTCAAAAAAATTATCAAGTTTTTTTCATAACATTTTTTAAACCGTTATGCATTTACTTATTTACTAGACTAAAAACTGACAAGAATATACAAATAGATTTGATATGCTATAAACATCCTTTCTTATCATGATTCAAATCAATTTTTAAATCTTTAGATAAATGTTTTCACTTAGAGCCTTAAGGGCGTACGATACAGTTACAGGGGAGGTAATGACGTTGCTAACGTAAAATGTTATTTTCGCGACGTCAAACTGTGAGAAATCGGGAAAAGATGCATTTTTCAACTGATTTAATTTGATAGCGAGTGCATGGACCCCTATTTTTCAAAACAACATTTTGTTTCACTTTGCAATGAGATTATGTGGACCAAATTTTATAAAACTCTAAAAGTGCAATTTTTTTAATTTTGAAAAATATACAGCAAAAAATGAAGTTTTTTTCTCAATTCATGAGTTATTTCTGAATAAAAAATGCATAAATTTTAAGGATATTTATGAAATACAGAAGTTACAAATTATTTAACAAAAATCAATTTGTGTTTATCTTTTAAAACAAAAAAGTTATGTCTTTCTTTCGAAAAGGAAAATACGGCCACAAATCCGAATTTTGAGCAAATATACCAAATTTCGACCTCATTTAACTCAAAAAGTAGCACATGAATGTATATTTTTTATCACATATTTGATTTAATCAGGCAAAAAATAGCCTATTTGGAAATTTTCATCAAACTTTAAGTACGGGATCAAAACTGTATCGTATGCCCTTAACATTACCAATGATCCTTGACAATGAGAATTTTTTTTTAACATGGCTGCTGGATAAGAATCTCTGGTCAAAATGTAACAAGCCCATCAATTTTGCAATAAGCAGTGCAGCACATATTGTGGATTCATATATTTTTCTGGTAATCATTTTTGGTGGAAATGATGAAAAACTGTATTTTCATGCATAATTAATTATGCCAATGTGTGCATTCAAGCCTTAAGAAAATGTGTATTTTTTTAGCAACAATTAAATTTGTGGTTCACCTTAGTAAATCATGAATTATCATGAATCTTTAATGAAGTAGTCATTTTTGTGTCTGTCCCAAGTCAGCTTAGTCTTGTATGATTTGTTTTTATTTAAGTTCATTTATGTTTTTTTTAGTTTAGCATGATGTTTATTTTCACTGAACTAGTACACATTTTTGTTTAAGTGCATACGATACAGTTTTGATCCTGTATTTACAAGTTTGTGAAAATTTGCATATAGGCTATTTTTTACCTGATTAAATCAAATATGTATTAAAAAATATACCTTCATGTGCTACTTTTTGAGTAAAATGAGGTCGACATTTTGTATATTTACTCAAAACTCAGATTTTCGGCCATAACTTTTTTTTCGAAAGATAGACATAACCTTTTTGTTATAAAAGATAAACACAAATTGTTTTTTGTTAAATAATCGGTAATTTCTGTATTTCATAAGTATTCTAAATAATTATGCATTCTTTATTAAAAAATAACTCATATTTATCAAATGTTCATGAATAGAGGGAAATACGTCATTTTTTGCTGCATGTTTATCAAAATAAAAAAAAATCCTCTATTTACAGTTTTATAAAATTTGGGTCAACTAATCTCGCTGCAAAATGAAACAAATTGCTGTTTTGAAAAATAGGGGTCCATGAACTCGTTTTCAAATTAAATCAGTTTGAATGATAAAAATCATTCGAAAAATGCATCTTTTCCCGATATGCCACAGTTTGACGTCGCGAAAATAACATTTTACGTTAGCAACGTCATTACCTCCCCTGTAACTGTATTGTATGCCCTTAAAGGTTTAAACTTACTTATCAGTTGAATCTCCTAAGAAAGCCAAAAATATACAGGATTTGGATATCTGTTGTTTTCTGGAAATCTGTTGATGCCATAAGAACTGTAAGAAAAAATACAATTACAAGTGAGTATGACTACTGTTTGGTGATGATGTTTAACGCCACTTTCAACATTATTGGCTATATTGGGCGAGCAGTTATTTTAATTGGTGGAGGAAGCAGTAGTGACTTAGAGAAACATGACTTTGAGCAGCAAAACTGACAATCCAAGTCAATTGGATTGGAGTAGAATGCACT
Organism: Mytilus trossulus; assembly: GCF_036588685.1. Taxonomy (NCBI): domain Eukaryota; kingdom Metazoa; phylum Mollusca; class Bivalvia; order Mytilida; family Mytilidae; genus Mytilus; species Mytilus trossulus. The sequence goes on along the minus strand of NC_086385.1, from coordinate 14,576,399 downwards.
TGCCAAAAGCAGGGTTGAACTCGCAACTTCTTTGTTGACCAGTAAAAGATAAAGAAGATGAACTACTGAACTGTTTTACATTGTCATTTTGAGATCTTTTATAGCTGGCTTTGCTCATTGTTGAAGGCCGTACAGTGACCTATAGTTGTTATTTTCTGAGTCATTTGGTCTCTGGTGGAGAGTTGTCTCATTAGCAATCATACCACATCTTCCTTTTTTATATTTGGCCATCAAGATACCATTGAAGTAAGTAAATCTAATGTTGAATCATGGTCTGCAACATACTGGGTAAGATGAAATGTATGTCTAACTATATGTATACCTGTTGTGATACTGTAGATGTGTCATCGTAAGGTAGGTGTGCCATCACTAAACTTCTGCCCTCTGTTTCACACATGGCCTGCAGACGTGGATAATAATCCTAAAACAAAAACAGAATTTTTAACAGTAACTGCAAGGGGAAGACAATCAGTAACACTGGTTTGAATATAGTCCACAAACATTATTTATTTTAATGATTTTTTTAACTTGACTCCTTAAAATCATGTTCATTGATAATGAACTGTTGAATCAATGAATCAGGCATCACTATTAAATGTGCAAAAATCTTTCTGTCTGAATACAAAAATGCATAGACCAGGATTTTAAACTATAAGCAAAAGTGATATTAATCATTAGCATGGAACTCAAAGACAGTAGTAACCATACCTTGATCAAGATTTCAACTTCAGTATGTGTATCTCTGGGAGCTGATATGTAGATTCTAAGTACAGGACTGAGTGAATGTTCAGGAACACTAGGTAAATTTTGTGACAAATTGGATAACACAGTACTCCAGTCCTCTGTAAGTATATATATTTATATTTTCAATTAAACAAATATCCAACAGTGTCTAATGATACAGATTTCAGCAAATACTTTTAGGTCGAGTGATTTACAGTCATTTTATTTGCATGAATTCACTAAGAGCTAATATTTTTTAAAGGTGGTATGGGAGTCTAAAATAAAAATGCGTAGTATCTATTGATATATGTTGAAAAATATAATAAAAATGATAGGTCACCGCGCATTTTCTCAAGCTACAGGTCGTGACAAAATGACACATTTTGTATGGATTATACAGAAAAAAACACCATTTTGTGATTAGAAACTTAACAAAATGATAGAATTGTTAAAAACTTAAGAAAAAGATAGGGTCACTGTACGTTTTTTTTCCGTTTAAAATACAAAATAGGAAAATTTCATGTAGAATCCTTAAGAAAATGCACTGTTTTAGAGTTACCTCCCCCTGAAATATCAATTTATTCATTTTTTAAAACAACCAAAACTAATCAATATTTGCAAAAATATTAATATTTGTAAGTTAGTTTCTTATAAATTGGTTCTTTAAAATGAAAATTCACATAAAATATCTGCGTTCCTGCATCACATTTTGCTAACTTGATAGAAAATATGGACCTTTGGTTCTCTGTTTTTTACAATCCAAGATGGAGGAAGACACCCACACCACCTTGATATATAAGTTAACAGATACTTTTACAATCTCAACTTGATTACCTTTCTCACTTTCCCCGTACCGGCTCAAGCGAGAAAATCAATTTTATTGAGATAATCAACAATAATCTATAATGATACAATTATTGAACCCTACAAACAAGAAAGACAACTCTTGATAAAAAAATATGTTTGAATCAACATAAGGTCAAAGGGAGATAACTATTTTAAAATTACTATAAATTAAGAAATTATTGCATGGTTTTTATTAATGACAATAATGTGACAATGGTGATGAGTATTGCAATAAAAAAGGAAACAGATTTTGATATATTTGATACAAATATCTGAATGCAGTTTTCCCAAATACCAATAACAAATCTGGCATTTTTTCCCCATCTTCAAAATAGCCAAAACAAAAATGCACCTAATAATTTCTTATAAACATTACCTTTATTGACATTGGTAAACATGCCTTCTGGCTCTACCATACTATGGACAAACTCTGGTAACCTTGGTGATGGTTGTTGTAGCTGCATTGTACTACTGAGGGATGGCTCTCCATCCATATTGGGCCACCACTCACCAGGGTTGTTGTTACCTGTGGTGCAAAAAAATTGTCTTATAGCAAGCTCTGTTGTACTGTGATTATTTTTTATGTATGTCTTGCTAGATGTTAGTGGTTGTTTTGCGATTCAGGCTGATTTGATGCCCAATTGCCAACTGATTTTTATAGCTTGTTCTTATATTATCATTTTACACAACTGTCAGGTTGACTGCACACAAACATACTTAAGGTGGTACCTAAAACTACAGGGAGATAACTCTGTAAAATCAGTTAAACGTTTTGATTACGTTGTGTTGTTAAGGGAATATTTAGCTTCTCTTTGATCAAATTAAGTATGTGTCAAACTGCTATATAACCAGTGTAAATTTTCTGATTAAACGGTTGGTTCAAAATTTTTGAAATATTTATATTTCAGTCAAAGTTTTAAGAAAATTAAACAAGCAAAATCAATTTCAGTTAAGGTGTTTGGGTACCACCTTAAGTCATGCACATTTTTTTGCTTGGCACAAGTCAGAAACTTGAAATTCATTGGTTGCAATTGGTTCGTAATAAAAAAAAAAATTTGTTTCTTGTTTTGTCATAAACGAGCAGGTTTTTTTTGTCTGAATTGTTTCACATTTATATCATATTGAAATCTTCTATAACTGACTATACGGTATTGAATTTATTGAATTTTGAAAGCCATATGGTGACATAGAGCTGCTTAAATATATGTCATTTGGATAATTTTTGACAGCTGTCTACTTGGAATTCATACCTCACCAACTTATTGTATGTTTACCACTTAAAGCAATATTTGTCAACCCATAAATCATAAGTAATTTTGGTCGATTAAAAAAGCAAGGTGAAAGATATCAGAGGGACATTCAAACTCATAAATCAAAAATAAACTGACATTGCTAAAAATAAAAAGACAAACAAGACAAACAATAGTACACAAAACACAACATAGAAAAAATAGAGACTTAGGAACACAAAGACCACCAAAAACTGGGGATGATATCAGGCACTCAAGAAGGGTACTGCACATATCCTGCTCCACATGCAGCACCTGTCATGTTGCTCATGTGAGAACAAACCCTTCTGTCAATTAGGTTCATCTTATCAACAAATGTTTTTGCAATGTCTTCGATAAAATTATTAAAAGTTTCAGGTTTAAATTTATGTTCTATTTATGGAATGAGGTGGGTCTCATTGGGGTCTAAGTGTGACAGGGGATTGCCTTTTTTGTAAGCGTGACACGTGAAAGTCAAACTATTGTGCCAGAAAAATGGGAAATGATTTATAGCAGGACACAGGAAATTACAAAAAAATGAGAATTGCTTAGGTACATAGTGTAAGCGGGATATGGGAATCTGACAAAAAAAGTAAGCGAGATCCGGGATCAGAACCCCACAATGAGACCCCCAATGAGTGGTAAGGTCAATAACAAAAAGAGCATAATTGTCTCTACATACTATTTTCATCATATTCCTGTCTGGACTGAGCATCAACATCCTCTATGGAATAACCTAAAGCAATTTTGGCCAGTTTATTTTCCAACCTTCTTTTTTCTCTTAAGATATTCTGTAACTCTCTCTCCATAGTTTCTCGGAAAATCTGAAGAAAAATGTATATTCATAAAATTATCAAAAAAGAAATTTGAATATGTTTCTAATTCTCTCCCCTCCCAATTTGATTCTGCACTGTTTGACAATTAGTCTCTATGCTAGAAAACACCATTCAGACCCCTATTCATATTACATAACTGTGTTATATATACAAGTAGGGCCGATCAGAAATGGAATTGAATGCCTTTTTTTTTTAGTGTCAAAATCTATCTAAAAAAGAATTACTCAGATGACTCCTAACAAGATATAAATAAGATAAAACAAGAAATAAATTGAACAAAATTATTCTATGATACAGTCAACCTTTACTAAATATTTCACAAAAAGAAGTTTAAAATTAATAGTATTACTTTAAAATTTCTCTGCAGTTTTCCGCGTTCATCTTCAAAAGTAGCAGCTCTGATCAATGCATGTTGTTCTGCCTCTAGTGACATATCTCTCTCGCCACGGAGGTTAGTACACGTTTTCTGTAATACTACTAATTCTGCCTTCAGTTTCTTATTTTCTCTAATTAGTTGCTGTTCTTTCCTACTTGAGTTCGCCATTTCATTGTCTTTATTGATTCTGAAATATGTAATTAGGCAATGAATAAAAATTTTTGTGAAAATACCTCAATAAATATCATTTATTTTCATTTTTTTCTCTAATTAGTTACTGTTGTTTCCTGAATATGTTGGCAATCTTATTGTCTTAATCAATTCTGAAATACATATCCTCTGGAAATGAATGATATTTTTTGTAAAAATACTGTAAACATTTTTTTTCCTTCATATTTTCTATAAGTTTTCATGATTCTTTCATCTGCTCATCATGTTATTCATTTAATAATCTTCTGCATTTTGCATCCTCTCTACTTCTGTGTTCTCCATCTCTTCAGAAAGATAACTCTGGTAGGAAAGGGAAGTAACTTCATAAATGAAAATATTAAATACCTGTACATCTCAAACTCTTTTCTTATCCTCTCTACTTCTGTGTTCTCTATCTCTAAAGGAAGATAACTCTGGTAGGAAAGGGAAGTAACTTTATAAATGAAAATATTAAATACCTGTACATCTCAAACTCTTTTCTTATCCTCTCTACTTCTGTGTTCTCTATCTCTAAAGGAAGATAACTCTGGTAGGAAAGGGAAGTAACTTCATAAATGAAAATATTAAATACCTGTACATCTCAAACTCTTTTCTTATCCTCTCTACTTCTGTGTTCTCTATCTCTAAAGGAAGATAACTCTGGTAGGAAAGGGAAGTAACTTTATAAATGAAAATATTAAATACCTGTACATCTCAAACTCTTTTCTTATCTTCTCTACTTCTGTGTTCTCAATCTCTAAAGGAAGATAACTCTGGTAGGAAAGGGAAGTAACTTTATAAATGAAAATATTAAATACCTGTACATCTCAAACTCTTTTCTTATCCTCTCTACTTCTGTGTTCTCTATCTCTAAAGGAAGATAACTCTGGTAGGAAAGGGAAGTAACTTTATAAATGAAACTATTGAATACCTGTACATCTCAAACTCTTTTCTTATCCTCTCTACTTCTGTGTTCTCAATCTCTAAAGGAAGATAACTCTAGTAGGAAAGGGAAGTAACTTTCTAAATAAAAATATTGAATACCTGTACATCTCAAATTCTTTTCTTATCCTCTCTACTTCTGTTCTCTATCTCTAAAGAAAGATAACTCTGGTTGGAAAGGGAAGTAACTTTATAAATGAAACTACAGTGAAACTTCTCAAAACCGGCCGCCCGTCGGACCACGGGATTCGGCCGGTTTTCAGGGGTGGCCGGTTTAATGAATTTGAAACAAGAGTTACTTCCCTTCAATATAAGAGTTACTTCCCTTCAATATGTGTGCATTTGTTTTTTTTACCATGTATTGTACCTCAATCATAAAGTTTGTTTTGTTGTGTAAATTTAGCTTTGTATTCTAAATTGATTATGAAATAAATATTAAAACATCATTTGTATCTTTATTATTTTTTATTTTGCAGGAATAACAAATAAAATGCAACTATATAACAAAACAATTTTAATATCATTATATCATATTATGGAAAATTAAAATCTCCACTCATCGGTACAATACGATGTTCAGATAATACTCCATAAGCAAGGCATACACATTAAATCTTCACACCTCAAAAACTAATAACACACCTTTTAAAAAAACTAAAGAGGTTTAATAGATTTCAATAGATTATCCTGACGATAACGAATTACGATTAAATTGCAAAAGTCAAAGTGAGAGAATTATTTTTATAATTTGCCTAAATTTTTTTTTTTTTAAATGATCACATAAAGTAGCCAAGCTAAAACATTTAATGATAATTAACTTTCATCATTGATTAGCGTGGGTGAAGATCAAAATCTCTCAACCGATAATTTATTCTTATTCGGGTATTGATTTGACATTGACAGGTGAACACTATTCAGTGGCCATGCAGGTGTCTAATTGACCGGATTAACTTGTTTGTTTATATAACAGTATTATATATGGACTAATGATTACAAATGAGAAGGCCGGTTTTATGAGGTGATATTTTATTGATTTTGATTACACAAATACACAAATAAAGGCCGGTATCCGGTTTAAAGGGGTGGCCGGTTTTATAAGGTTACCTGACCGTTTATTTACATACACGCCGGCCGGGACTTGCGGTTTTGGCCGGTATGAAGGGAGAACCGGTATTAAGAGGGACCGGTTTAGAGAAGTTTCACTGTATTGAATACCTGTACATCTCAAACTCTTTTCTTATCCTCTCTACTTCTGTGTTCTCTATCTCTAAAGGAAGATAACTCTGGTTGGAAAGGGAAGTAACTTTATAAATGAAACTATTGAATACCTGTACATCTCAAACTCTTTTCTTATCCTCTCTACTTCTGTGTTCTCTATCTCTACAGAAAGATAACTCTGGTAGGAAAGGGAAGTAACTTTATAAATGAAACTATTGAATACCTGTACATCTCAAACTCTTTTCTTATCCTCTCTACTTCTGTGTTCTCTATCTCTACAGAAAGATAACTCTGGTAGGAAAGGGAAGTAACTTTATAAATGAAAATATTAAATACCTGTACATCTCAAACTCTTTTCTTATCCTCTCTACTTCTGTGTTCTCAATCTCTAAAGGAAGATAACTCTGGTAGGAAAGGGAAGTAACTTTATAAATGAAACTATTAAATACCTGTACATCTCAAACTCTTTTCTTATCCTCTCTACTTCTGTGTTCTCTATCTCTAAAGGAAGATAACTCTGGTTGGAAAGGGAAGTAACTTTATAAATAAAAATATTGAATACCTGTACATCTCAAACTCTTTTCTTATCCTCTCTACTTCTGTGTTATCAATCTCTAAAGGAAGATAACTCTGGTTGAAAAGGGAAGTAACTTTATAAATAAAAATATTGAATACCTGTACATCTCAAACTCTTTTCTTATCCTCTCTACTTCTGTGTTCTCAATCTCTAAAGGAAGATAACTCTGGTAGGAAAGGGAAGTAACTTCATAAATGAAAATATTGAATACCTGTACATCTCAAACTCTTTTCTTATCCTCTCTACTTCTGTGTTCTCTATCTCTAAAGGAAGACAACTCTAGTAGGAAAGGGAAGTAACTTTATAAATGAAAATATTGAATACCTGTACATCTCAAACTCTTTTCTTATCCTCTCTACTTCTGTGTTCTCTATCTCTACAGAAAGGGCTGAGCTAAGACTTCCTCCCTTTGGCCCTTTACGACTGGACCCACTTTTCAGACCAAGTCGTCCTCTTGGTCTAATTTCTATCGGTATTCTTTTGATGACACCTCTGCTGCTTCCATCCAGGTCCTTTCCAAGGATGTCATCATCCTCAGGATTATGTAGAAATGACCCCCCTGTTCCCATGGTCACAAAAGTTCAACAGAATCACATATCACCTTGGAATACTTTGTTGAAGCTAAAGAAAAATTAAAACAAATTAAATACATTTTACAGTAAAGGAAATTGTTTATTTTTCTCTTTGTTGATTGGCATGCTTCTGTGGATTCATTTATTTTCATGGAGTTCAATTTTTGTGGAACATGTACATGTGGATAGTGAAGAAAAATGCATTTTGGTGAATATTTGATTTCCTGGTTTTGCCAAATTCTACATACAAGCATATCAATAATTTGTACTTCTTTAGATCTGTATCAAAGTTCATTATACACACTAAATCTACAAAAATTGTTATCAGATAACAAATTCACAAAAACAAATTAAATACAGAAACAAGGATCAGTTATGAAAGTATTAGTTGAACATTTTTGCTGGTTCATGATGATTGATGACACATGTAATATTTTGGAACATTATGCAGTTATGAAAGTTGAACATTTTTTATGGTTCATGATGAGACAGATGACACCTTACCTGGTCTGAGAACACAGATATTTCGTAGTGCATTTTGACAATAAATAAAAATTTAAATAATACCACCTTCACTTTCTCAGTGTGTTGTACTACTTTTGGGACAGATTATATCAAAATTATAGAAAACTTCAGCAGCTCTAACTCAAAATATGGACAATTTATGTAAAGGTCAAGTAACAGTAAATGGGCTATGTCTTAGATTTCAGTAAAATTTGGCATACAACTCTGGCTCAATGAACTTCAACTGAAAATCGAAATAATAATACATTTATCTCAATTATCATTTGAAAATTACTGATTGAATTCTTACAAAATGGGTGAACATTTGTATAGAAAGCACATAAAATCGGCGAAAACCCTTCTAAAATTTGTCTTAAAATCGCCAAATCTCTAATTCTACTCCATAGATTTTTCTTAAAAAACTATATGTTGTTGATACATAAATTTCCGTTTTATTGATGCAAAATAAAGATAGGGTCACCGACTTCGTTTTTACGGTATACATCATTTAAAGTTTCGTTCTTTGTGAAAAAAAAAAAAACGTCGAAATAATCGTCGCGTTGCAGGCCGTAAAACGTTGATTTTTGACGTTTTTCACTACTAACAAGGTAACAAATTGATTATTAGACAAAAAACGAAGTCGGTGACCCTATAACTATTTTATATCATTAAAACAGAAATTTATGTGTCAACAATATATAGTTTTTTAAGAAAAATCTATGGAGTAGAATTAGAGATTTGCCGATTTTAAGACAAATTTAAGAAGGTTTTTCGCCGATTTTATGTGCTTTCTATACAAATATTCACCCATATCAAAAGAAATCAATCTGCATTTTTTCAGATAATAAAAGAGATAAATGTATTATTTTTTCGATTTTCAGTTGTAGTTCCATGAGCCAAAGTTGTATGCAAATTTTTAGCAAAATCTGCGACATAGCCCATTTACTGTTCCTTGACCTTAAGGGGGTCTTGAAATCTTTTGACAACTTCCGAAATGCAAATTTTTAACCTGGACCAAACCACTACTTTACTTTTAAATTCATGACCTAAATTCTTTTAGTGTAATTTCACCCCCCTGCTTGCTATAAAGTTGAGACATGAACATGTACATGTAACATGAAGAAAGAAATTTGGAAGGGGTAAAAAAAAAACTAGCAAGTAACACACTGTCCACACTGGAGACTATATTTGTGGACAAGGAAAATCAAAGGATGAATCAACTGTGTTCCCCGACCAAATAAAAAAATAATATGAAGGGAGATAATTGTGCAGGATTATCTAACTTCACATATCATTTTAGTAGGTATACTTTCATAAACATGGTTGTAAGTATCCAACGTGATGTTTGGCCAATTATCACCCAGATGAGTTTCCTATGATATGGTTAATCACCTGTTGTGTTTTGTCACTTGTCACTTTACTTTTATAAATAAAAAAAAAAAGGTGTTAATTTTTTCAGACAGTGTATATCAAAGACATGAAAGAGGTGAAACCCAAAGGAATTACCAGTATTCTAAACAATTCTAAAGAAAATAAATTATATAATTTATATAGGGTAGGTGAAATTTTCAATTTTTATTCACTTGGGATGTACATTTTGTACATGAATATATATAAAATGTTTGTATTGATTCTTGAACAGTGAACATCTAAGTGAACAACATTCTTGTTGCTTGTATGTGTCATGTAGTCTGAATAATTAATTGTGAAGTCTGCGGAAGGCTGTTTGAATTTCTAACAGTAATAACACATCATAATATTGTCATGATAGTAAGCATGTGAGCAGTGTTCATATTTTCCTTAAAATGAGGACAAAGTTCACAATAACAGTACAAATGTAAGAAAATCAATAAAACCAAAAATCAATATACTAAATCATGCTAATGAACTCAAGATCCTTATTTTTGTTATTCTAACTTTTTTCTAAAAGTCATGTCATGATCACGACAGTTGTTGCACTGATGTACAGTAGTCATCAATTTCCTGTAAATTTGTACACATCATAACCAAAGAATAGGAGGAAAGTTTTCATTGTAACCCTATTAAATACTTTCAAAACACATAATTGTTAAATGAAACAAAACTCTAACCTGAGTGTCAGATTCGAGGGGAGTACACATGCAACATATGTAAACAGGGAAAATGTCAGAGAAAACATATTTTTTTTCATTTATAAATTAGTCCCCCAAAATTTTTTCAATAAATACACTTGGTGAACTTTTAAGCTGTGCTACCCTATGCGATGTACCCTTTAGTTTAACATCCACATCATTTAAGGGTCAAAATGGGGGTACCTTCATGGTAAAATTTTTGCCAGATGACATTAACAGTAAATGGTTTTTTTTTAGAAGATAACAAATCGATAGATTTTGATGAATCACATTAATTTTTTTACAGAAAATAAAAGTGATAATTGTTATTTGAGACCTTTAATTGACTAATCATGATAAGGATATTTTAAGAACCATGATAAAATCTCAACAAATTAGACACTAACGAGGGGGGATAGGACCTTTATAGGGACTTCGGGATCGGGTGTTTTTAAGCTCGGGATTTCGGGATTGACCCTTTCGGGATCCGGGAATTCTTGTTTTCGCATTTCGGGAGGTCGGGATTTACTTTATTAAATTCAGGACCTCGGGATTTTGAGTTTTTAAGCCCGGGATTTCGGGATCAGGACCCCTCCTACCCCCCTCACCAAGGATTACAAATCCTTGCCCTCACTAACGGTAGCCAAAAATGTTGGTTTGACACCTGAAGGTAAAGAGCATTACTATCCTCATTTCAGCCTTAGCTACTGATTATGGATAGTCAGTATTAAGAGTATTCTCAAGGTTTGCTTACTTAATTTCCTTTTCCATGTGCCTAAAAATTAAATAAAGTAGACAGAAAAATTCAAAGTACCATTTTTATACTTTTAAACTGTGTACATAAAAAGTTTCATATACAGATAACTGGAAGGATAAACATGCAAAAGAAGAAAAAGACTTTTCCCTTATTTTTCAAATCATGCAACTATCTACCTATCTAAAAACCTGTCAAGTCAGATGTATCTTAGGTCGTTCAAACAAAACCGTGTTGAACTGTTTTGACATTTCATGAAAGTCTAAAAGTTGGACCGGTTACGGAACAAGCACCTGTACCTTTCAAAGACAATAAATAATTCGCTATCCGTGTATTCTGATGGTTTATTATTGTTGGAAGTTGTACAATTGAATATGTGTATTTCTAATATAAATAATTTACAAACCAGCATTAAAGTTAACGCATGGTAAAACTTTATTGAAGATAAATGATTCAGAAAACAGGTTAAGACCCCCGGAGAATGTTGATTGCACTGGAATCTACTATATCAAGGTGCTACCGAAGCTTGGAATATTTACAGATACCTTTATCATTCTAAACATTTTACAGACACAGTCGTGTCACCAACAACACATTTTGCCGAATGTTCAACGTGTTATATAGAAGAAGTGTGTCGTCTTGTTTTAATCGTTTTGTTAGAGGTAAATACCATAGAAGGTGTGTCAAGATTTTTACAGCCCTAATGATATATATGTCATAGATTATAAATCTGTCAGTCCTTTTTTTTTATTTCCCTTCCTGATCAATCAATTCTGATTTATAAAACTTTTAAAAAAATCTCTCAATTTGGCCCAAAATTAACAGGATAATGTATAAACTAGTCCGATTAATTATGTCGTCTTGTATACATAAACACAAAAATACTTTAAAACCTGTATGACCAAAAAGGGACCTAAAATCAATAGCAAATTTCTAAGGAGTCCAAATTTGTCATGCATTTTCTTCACCCTGAATTTTTATATCATTTAAGAGGGGGGATAGGACCTTTATCGGGACTCCGGGATCGGCTGTTTTTAAGCTCGGGATTTCGGGATTGACCCTTTCGGGATCTGGGAATCTTTTTTTTCGGATTTCGGGACGTTGGGATTTACTTTATTTAAATTCGGGACTTCGGGATTTCTTTTTTTTAAGTCTGGGATTTCGGGATCAGAACCTCTCCTATCCCCCCTCATTTAATTCCTTGTTGTACAATGTATACTGTAATGCCGCTGGCAGTTGTAGTGGAGTGGTCAATAACTTTTACGGTACTTTGTCCTTACCTACATGTATGTCCCAAACTCAACTAAATGTTATGGAATTTATATCAAAACACAGAGCAAGTTTGAATTTTTGGTGGCGTCACTTTTGCTGAAGTTCTGTTTTGCAATTTAAGCAAATTTGCCTCATTCAAATATTATGTGTACTGTAAATTCAGAAATTATTGCTTGCATTTATTATTGCGATTCTGTCATTTCAGACATAAATGGGATTTTAATTTATAAAACGTTCACATAAAAACGTTATTTAAAGTTCACATAAAATATTTCAAAATTGCGAGTTTAAATTATTGCATTTACAACTCTGCCTCATTTGTCGTAATAATAAAAACCTCACAATAATTTGATTTTCTGAATTTACAGTAACTTATACACAATGCTCATTACCACAAAACTGGCATCTCCATTTGATCTCACTCTCAATACAATTTGGGTAGTGTCACTTTTACCATTCTTGAGTTATGTCCCTTTAAAATGTTATATGCAAAGAGGGGGGGATCATCTGTGTCCTATGGAAACATTCCCCCGTTTTTTGGCAGTGGCTAGTTAATTTTGCCAGCCATACATGTGATTCTTCCGGTGGGAGTCAAAATCTCCCGCTTTTAAGACCCTCTTCCGTCCCTCCCGTTAAAATTTGACATCTTCCGCTTTTTGAAAATGTAATCCTCGAAAAATTTTCAGTAGATACTGACAGAGAAAAAGTCCAAGAAAATCCAAATTGATATTGGAAAAGTCCGAGAAAAACGGAAGTTTCCATTAACTGTTTTGATGTCAAAAGGTAAATAGCCTCGAGTTATCCATGAAGGTGTTAAGGATTAGACTGTATATACAGCAATAAAAGAGTGTTGGCAATTACCTGGTGATCAACTAGCAAGTTTAAGACACATGCCTGGATGATTAAAAGTGAAATATTGACAATGGATTAATTAAAGTTGTATTATATAAACAACGACTTTTTTGTGATGCTGTTAAAAACATTGAACAGTCATGACAGTTATATTAATTAACATCAAGACAAATGTCTTAATGATTTTAAATATGATATGTATGCCTACTACACTTGTTGCAAAGCTGACTATGGTGACCCTAATGACTTGACCAAACACATGGAGACAGCAAACCCACCAGAAAGCTCACAACTCTATCAATTCAACACCACTGTTCAGTTAGTGGTACCTAAATTGACAATGTAGCTTTTAAAGCAGAGATACTTTTTACCAACTATATATGATGGCTGATCACTTTATCTTGAACTTTATATATACACATGGAAAAAAGTATTGCAACACCTTGATTTTTTAAAATTTGAAAAATCAGCCTCTTTTTTTTATGGAATATAATAAAATATGTGTATAATATTATTGAAACATAGTTCACGATAACATTGGCATTGAAACGAACAAAAAATGTTTAAAAAAAAAATGATTTATATAGCCACAATTTCAATAACAAATGAAGTGTTTTTGTACAAAAAAACGCATTTGACAAGTTTCACTGTAGTCGAACTTTACAATGTCAGACATTTCAAAATTAATCTTCAGATGACTGTTCACATCATGGTTGATCGTCATACGCCAAAGAATTAGTACTTTGTGCGCAGCCTCCATTCAAACGGATAACCGCATCTTAACGTCTTCTGATTCCTGCCATAAATCGACTAATTTGTTGCTAAGGTAGCAGCAACCATTTCTGATGAAGGGAATTGTTTATTTCATGTTGTGTTTGAACTGGGGTGTCCTTTCGCTCACTTTCCGCCCAATAGTGTCCCATATAAGCTCAATATGGTTCAAAGCTGGGCTACGATCGGGCCAAGGAAGATGAACCAAATTCCATTTGAACATTGGATCTTCCTCCACGATGCTAATTTCCAACTTTGGCGAGCTCTGCACTACATTGGATACGGAAAACTGTAAGTCTGCTCGTTAGCAAAGGTCTCCGAAATGGTATTATCGCACTGTAACCAGTAGCGATGAGTTGATCTCGAACAGTTCTTGTTAAAAGGCTCTTGTATGGCCACCACTCTCATTTTAGGATTGTCTTGTATGCAATGGGTTTCCTTCTGACCAACCTTCATTATGCTTGATTTTCTCTAGCAAATGGAATAGGGGGTCTTCATTATCTCAGAAGGTCTTTTACAGCGTTTATTGCCTGATTTTTATTCTCAAAACGACTTTAGTGGCATGGTGATGACCTACAATGCGTGCAGTTGTTACAGCGACAGCCCTGCTTCTCTTATGCTGATAATCTGCCATCTTGCTGCAGTTAAGAGTTGTCAAGGACCCATTATAAGGTGTCAATCACATAATTTTAAAAACTTGGTTATTTAAAGTGCTGAAAACAATGAGGATCAAAACATCTTTTTTGCTGTTTACGGGTACAGTAGCTGCATGTGCAGATAAAAACTTATCAAGTTGATATTTATTGATTAAACTCAGGTGATACTTAAATAATGTTTAACTAGTTCTATTTTACCAAATTATATCACAAAAAAATAATGAGTGTTTTTTTTAATTCAATTTCAATTTGGTGTTGCAATACTTTTTTCCAGGTGTATATAATAAATAAATATTTAAAAACCCCTTATCTCCTATTTCTATCAAGTAAAAATGGCTATGGAGTTAAAGAATCATTAACAAAAAAGGAAATATGCAGTTTAAACACCAAAAAACCATTGCGTACATCGATAAAAATGTCGATAAAAAATCTCCAGTTATGAGGCACAAACTCCAGCTGAAAATTTCCAAATCTCCAGTTGTGAATTGACAACTCTGTCACATGTCTGAAGCTCCAGCTCTGTCAAAAAAGCAATTGATATAAAGTTTTTCTATTTTGCCTGTCTTTAATATTCATGTGTTATTTCAGATTTTTAAACTGACTACATAAAATAAAAAAAAATATTGAAACTTTTTATCCACACTGTTTGATACATGTGGCTAGATGTCAATAACCTTTTGCCCTCAGGGTTTTGTTAATTTACAAACTCCCCTGCAGTTCCAGCTCTACACTTATGATGGAGTAAAGAAAAACAGTTTTGGAATAGAAATAATCACTGTGCAGAGTTTGATTAATTCACTTTTGGTGAACTGCACTCATTAAATTACATGTATTATTATAAATTTTTATAAATTTTAAATTTCATATTTCTGAGTTATCATGGTAATTAGATTTTATTCATAAAAAGGAGTATTTTTCAAGTTTTCGGACAATATTACTTAAGTGCTTTGAGCAGTTTTCATTAAACTTTTGAGACTGATTTATAAATTTACAAAATGTATTAAGATAATGAATCCCTTTAGTTTTTGTTAAACATTCTGATATGACATTGAGAAGTAATTGAACTTTATTCTTTAAAAATGCGATGGATGTATCATGCACTCATGGCGCAGCTGTTTTAATTTCATTATTTTTCCTCCAAAGACAACTATTACAACAATTAATGCGATCAAAGACATCATAACTATGCACAATGATTGCTTCAAAACAAGTAATTAATTAATTCCTAAATATTTCCTTGAAAGGTCAAGTAAGCTTTTCTCATCACTTGGCGTCCGTCGTCTGTAAACTTTTACAAAAATCTTCTCCTCTGAAACTACTGGGCCAAATTTACCCAAACATGGCCACAATCATCATTGGGGTGTCCACTTTAAAAAATGTGTCTGATGACCCGGCCAACCAACCATGATGGCCACCATGGATAAAAATAGTACATAGGGGTGAAATGTAGATTTTGGCTTATATCTCTGAAACCAAAGCATTTAGAGCAAATCTGACGTGATGTAAAATTGTTTATCAGGTCAATTTCTATCTGCCTGAAAATTTTCAGACAAATCAGACAACCCGTTGTTGGGTTGCTGCCCCCAAATTAGTAATTTTAAGGAAATTTAGCAGATTTTGGTTATTATCTTGAATATTATTATACATGTAGATAGAGATAGACTGTAAACAGCAATAATGATCAGCAAAGTAAGATCTACTAAAAGGTCAACATGACCAAATTGTCAATTGACCCCTTAAGGAGTTATTGCCCTTGATAGTAAATTTTTAACAATTTTCTTAAATTTTTGTAAATTTTTGTAAATTTTTACAAAATATTTTCCACTCAGTTACAATTTATAAAAGTAAACATTATAGGTCAAAGTACTTCAACATGGAGCCTTAGCTTACACCGAACAGCAACCTATAAAGGGCACCAAAAAATTACTATTGTAAACCATTCAAACAGGAAAACCAACTCTCTAATCTATCTAAAAAACGAGAACCACTTATGAACCACATCAACCATATGCATGTCAGCAAACAACAACTACTGAACATCAGATTCCTGCCTTAAGATGTAAAAATAGACCAGCTTTTGGACCGCATTTTAGAATCTTCTCATATCCACTGAAGAGACAAGCACGGTTTTGGATCATCTGTATTTGAAAAAAAATTACATCAAAAAATAAAAAAACGGATTATGGCATGTATGGATTATGGAAATTTTTCTTTCAATGTTTTTGGTTTTTACCAGAGTCAAGTGATATTTCAAAACGAAGTAGAATTTGCTTTATATTCTTGTATAGCTATGTTTTACTACAAAACATGTATATATGGATTTTCTTTACAACTGAAGAAAATCCTTTGTCTTGTCAAAATCTTCAGAAATGTTCTGCTATTGAACATGGTAAATTATTGTTTACTGATGTACTCTAATTTGCCAATAACTTTACCTTTATATGCAGTGACCTCATATAACCAGAAGACCTCTTGTTAGTTCTTTGACAAACACAAAGTAGACATGTACAGTCTGCAAGGGGGGAAATGCAGGACTCATGGACTCACCTGTTTTGAAAATGATGAGTTCAGACAAATTTTCATTAGTCAAGGACTCATGGACTCACCTGTTTTGAAAATGATGAGTTCAGAAAGATTTTCATGAGTCAAGGACTCATGGACTCACCAGTTTTGAAAAAGATGAGTTCAGAAAGATTTTCATGAGTTCAGGACTCATGAACTCACCAGTTTTAAAAATGATGAGTTTAGATGGTTTTCATTAGTTTGGGACTTGTGGACTCTCCAGTTTTAAAAATGATGAGTTCAGACAGATTTTCATGAGTCAAGGACCTATGGACTCACCAGTTTTGAAAAAGATGAGTTCAGATAGATTTTCATGAGTTCAGGACTCATGAACTCACCAGTTTTAAAAATGATGAGTTTAGATGGTTTTCATTAGTTTGGGACTTGTGGACTCTCCAGTTTTGAAAATGATGAGTTCAGACAGATTTTCATGAGTTCAGGACTTGTGGACTCACCAGTTCCAAGAATGGTGAGTTCAGAGAACTTTTCATGAGTCCAGAACATGTGGACTCATAAGTTTTGAAAATGATGAGTTCTTTAAAATTTGTTTGTATTAATGAAAATTAAATCATGATCAATTTAAAAATTAAAATTCATAAACCATTCAAATTTTTTAACTGAAATTGAGACATTGGATATAAGTACTACATGTATACTACGTATCACTATGTCAGAATCATACATGTTTCCCTTAGTTTTCCAGACATATGCAGTATACTTGTTAGATTTTACAGGTAAAATGCATGTACAATTTATATGTAATTCAGAAAAAAAACATGCATCCTATCAAAATTTGTTGACAAGTAATTTTATTTAAAGATGTGCAAACCAGGATGCACCATACTGTTTACATGACCGTTTTTCAAAATTTGATTAAAATGTGTGATTTCTTAACTTTTTTAGGTAAGCGTATAAAAATGACTAAGATCAATACTGATGATTTAATTTTTAACATGAATACATTGTTTCTCGTTTCTCGTTTTTATATAGATTAGACCGTTGGTTTTCCCTTTTGAATGGTATTACATTACTAATTTTTGGGGCCCTTTATAGTTTGCTGTTTGGTGTGAGCCAAGGCTCCATGTTGAAGGCCATACCTTGACCTACAATGTATAATGGTTTACTTTTATAAATTGTTATTTGGATGGAGAGTTGTCTCATTGGCGCTCTTACCACATCTTCCTATATCTATTGTACATGTACCTATTTTCATGGATTAAGTAGATATTGGGAAACCACAAATTTTGTATATAAATTATCTTTATATATGTGCTGACTTCGTTCGGCATAACCATAAAATTCTATAGCCACAAACAAAAAAAGACATTTTTCTCAGATTGGTACCCACAAAAATCGATTTTTAATGCAAGTGCATGTATACATGTACATGTATAATATTTTATTTAATTTTGGATGAATTTCGAATACAAAGAAAAGATGATTTTTAAAGGGTTTTTTGTAGGGTTCTCTTATCAACTCAACTTTGAATCAGTTACATACTTTGCATTGAGATTTGTTCAACCTGAAAAAAGTAAACAGATGTATTGATATTGGCATAAAGTCAATATTCATTGGCATAAAGTCAATTTCTTCCCTACACAGATCTGAATTTTTATCTTGAAATTTAAGTGAAACAAGTGGAAAACAAATATTGTTTAAAGTGTAAATAATTGATTGTCATAAGTTACCTCCCATCAGAATTGACTAAAAGTCAACTTTTACAAGTCATAAGATTTTATGGATATTTTTCTCTTATAAAAAATATTTCATCTTTTGAGTTCCAACATTTGCAGTAAACATGGTAAATATATCTATCTATATAAAGTCCATGCACGTATATTTTTAATTTTTGGGATCTGAATGAAAATGTAACAAATTTCTATCATAAACACTTTTTTTATCATCATGATCAGGTATATCAATAAAAAATATGAAGTTTTTATCATTGTTTATGCAACAATTATAATATATTTGTGGTAAATTGTAAAAATGAAATGTATGAAAAGCTTACTACTCCAGAACAACTTAAATAAAAGACCACTAAGAATATGATATGATAAGAACACAGTGAAGTCTTATTGTGATATTTTCTATTTCAATTTTGTCCTACAAGAATTGCGTGTAATTAGCTTAATAGATAGAAAAGAACTTTCATCTTGATAATTAAGAAAAAAATCCAAGTTTATTTACCATACTTTCTTTGATGTTTGACAAATGTCACATTGCCGTAGAGTTTTATAGACATATTTGCTTTCCTTAATTTCATCATCTTCCTTTTCATCTTGATCAATTTCCTGATTAATGATCATATAGATTTTTATCTTTGGTTTTGAGAATATTGATATTACAAGGGAGGTAAATCAATTGTTTCATCATATAAATTTCTTTTTATGAACCACCGTGGTGTGTTTTGTTTTCCGGTCAGTGCATCTGTTTATCCGCCTGTCTGTCCCACTTGAGGTTAAATTTTTTGGTCAAGGTAGTTTTTGATCAAGTTGAAGACCAATCAACTTGAAACTTAGAACATGTGTTCCCTAATCCCTATGCTATTATCTTTCTGTTTTTAATGCCATTACAGCCAAATTATAGTTTTGACCACAATTTCACTGCCCATTGAACATAGAAAATGAGTGTGAGTGGGGTATCCTTACAAATTTACAGGACTGAATTGATGATTCTTCAAATTTTTCTAAACATGTGTTACAAAATTAACAAAAATCAATAGGACCAGATATATTTTTTCAGGCCATGTCCTGTTGGTCCTAACCTTATTTAGACGGACTGCATTGCTGTGTTGTATATTTAATCTCAACCAAAATCAAGAGCTGTATCAAGTCTGAATGTTAAGTGACTCCATAATTGCATTAACTGTTGAGGGTTTGATCTCTGCGGTTGTATCAAGCTGTGCCCAGGATAGCATTTTAGATCTTTAAGTTTTGCTAACTCTTTACACTATTGAGTGTGGATGTTACAGGGTGGCAGGTGCGGATCCAGAGGGGATAATTGAACCCCCCCTTTTGTCCTGGGTTAGGACCCCCCCCCCTTTTTAAATGGCTGGATCTGCCCCTGGGTGGTACCTAAATCCTCTCCAGTTGAAGTGTAATATCATTGGTTTATCTCTTGAAACGAGCCTATTGATTGGTTAATTGAGAATATTTCTCTGATAACCAATACTTTTATTAAGATATTGTATTTTATCACGAACAAACTCTTACATTGCTTGATTATACATCTGAGGTAAGCTGTTTGAATTGTTTATTACTTTATATGCATAATCATTAAAGGGGTATATTACCCTAATTTTGAACGCAAATTTTTTACATACATGACATAAGGTTAAATAAGGTTGAAATAGCTTCAATCAAGATTTTATAATATTCAAGTTTGAGTTTTTCCATTAATTATTATTTGATTATTGGTTCTATGATTTTATCAATTTGTCTCAGATCCATGGATACCCTGGATTGCTAAGTTATAATATGTAACAGTGAATCTGTTCCAGCAGTGTGCACTGTCCGTTTGAATAAATAAATTCATAAGTGAAAAGATTCTGTAAAAGACTTATATTTTGCCTAGGGATACATGTATTGAAAATAATCGTAGAACATTTTGACAAAATTTACTTTGGCCAGTTGACAAAATATTAGAAAAACGATAAATTTGAACCACACAATTTTCAGGAATAATTTCATTGGATTATACAATGTACATGTACAAATGATGTACATTGTATATATATATACCAGTTTGACAAACACTAATTTTGTTCATTGATAAAGCTTGATTTCTTTTTACATGTTTTACTGTATGTGATTGTTTGGTTTTAAAGAGCTTAATCCCTTAGGTGTGTTGTACCCCCTGAAGCACTAATAAACATTTTTATCGTCCTTCCCTACGCCTATATCACCCTGCTCTGTCGCTCAGTAATTCACGTATCAAGACTTCAAAACGAGACCAGGCATTATCAGCGACGTCACAATGTGAGAGGAGAAGTTATCAGCGACGTCACAATGCGAGAGGAGAAGTTATCAAGCTTGCTTTCGTCAAGTGTAAAACTGTCTTAGGGAGAGAAAAAACGACCATTAATAGAACGATAAACAGATAATCGTGTTTTCTACGTATAGATATCGTAAAATATCACCCGCTCGACACAATGTGAAACTTTTTAGCTCGTTCGCTACGCTCACTCGCCAAAAAGGTTCACATTGTGGCTAGTGGCTGATATTTTACGATATCAATGTGTAGAAAACCCGATAATCTATACAAATTAGATGGCCATCAATGTTATTAAGATATTTCTTTCTTTCAGGGGAATCTCCTTACTGTGCCCAAGTAGTTGTTTTATTTTGGTCAATTTCTTGCACTTTTATAGTTGTACATGTATCTGTTTTACTCATTGTTGAAGACTATATATGTTAATCTATAGGTGCTAACCCTCTACGTCATGTGATCTTTGGTGGAGAGTTGACTCATTGAAAATCATTCCTCATCTTATTTTTTATGAATTTTTATTAAATAATGACATTTTTTTATTTTCAGTGTCCCTTCGTGTTTGCCATTACTCCACCATTGACATGACATCTTTCCGACCTATTGTAATCAGTGGACCGTCTGGAGGTGGTAAAAGTACACTGTTAACACGCCTTTTCAAAGAATTCCCAGACTGCTTTGCATTTAGTGTTTCACGTAAGTATTAAAGTTTATGAATGAATGAAAGAGTCTGTTATATTTTTTAATTTAACTAAAGCTAGATCTAATAGGACGGCAGTGTAAATTGATATTTGTTGCTGTATTTATATATGCCTTTTTACATAGGATTTTTTACCAATGTCAATCTTGCATGTGCAGTTTACACATTGTGAATTTTTTTTATCAAATGTTATATACATGTATCTTGTATCATGTGTACATTATATTTGAATCAATGGAACAAAGTTAACATTATGACTGAATTTTAATGAAAATTTTTGTTTCATGGTTTCAATGCTTCAAAGAAAAATTGTTAGATTATCATACACTTATAAATATTTATTCCAGTATAATTGAACCTCTTTTTTTATATAAATCACTAAATTGAAACTTCATTTGAAATTCTACCCACAAATTTAATATAACACTCTGATTAGTCATGTTGAAGTAGGTGGCATTGCATCATGATTAGTTACTTTTAAAATAAATAACAAGAAAAATCATTTCAAATAGCACCCATTACATCTAAGCAATAAAGCATCAGTGATCACTTTACCATAAAAAAAAAAGATCGGTAAAAAGCTTTTTTAAGAGCTTTAATGGTCCGAGACCACCATTGTCGTCCCTTGATTTTCGTTGTTCACAAATATAGTCCCTAGTGATGACAGTGGGTTACTTGCCATTAATTTTTATACCCCTTCCTAATTTATTTCTCCATGTTTAATGCCTCAAATTGCAAGTAGGGGGGGGTGAAATTACACTGTAAAAAAAATTGGGTCCAGAATTTTAAAGGAAAGTAGTGATTTGGTCCAGCTGAAAAAGGTTTAAAATTAGCACTTCGGAAGCTGTCAAAAGATTTCAAGATGCCCTAAACATAAAATTTTCCATATTTTGAGTTAGAGACGATGAAGTTTTCTATAATTTTGATATGATTTGTCCCAAAAGTAGTACAACACACTGTAAAAGTTTCTTTGAGAAAGCGCAGGTGGGATTTTTTTTATTTTCATTCATGTTCTAAAAGAAATGCACTACGAAATAATTGTGGTCTCGGACCTTATGTTTATTATTGTTTTATTTGAACCAATTCAAAATAAAACGTTTGTATTCGTTTATCTATATGCTATCAAGGGCTTGAAGAGACTACATATTTTTTAAATGTTAAACAAAAATCAGTATTTTGCTCCCATAGAAAATCATTGATTGATTTGATATAGTTTGATGTGTGTATTAAAATTATGTAATCTATTTTTGACTCGAGCTTTAGACTTCTTTCTTAATAACCATTTGTAACCACAACTAATCTGAACTGAAAAACTTTGATATAACTCACAATATTAAGCACTCAGTTTTTTTATACTTTCTTTGTTGAATTGTTTCATATATATATTATATTTTGTTTTTGCTAAAGTCAACAACAAACACACTTAGTGCAGAGATAAAATAGTTTCTATGTTATTTATAGATACAACAAGAAATCCACGAGCGGGCGAACAAGATGGAAAAGGTAAATTTTCAGAACAAATTATTTTAGCTTGGAAAGGCTCTCAAGGGACCTACTCCTACCTAACTTCCACGAGAGTAAAAACTTTGTTTTCATAGCATTTTGTAACATTGAATTTAAAAGCCAAATTTTGCAGGTCTTTTTCAATCCAGTGAGAATTTAATACCACTTGAGCTATTATATTCATAAATGTAGGAAAAATCATTAACAAGAGTTTAAATGTAAAGGCTGTTTATCATGAAGAACTTAAATTATTTACTAAAATTGTTTGCGAAATATAAATTACTTTTATTTGCATCGCTTGCAATGAACTTTAGTTGCCCAGTGGTTTTAAAAGTCAAACTACTGTATCACTAGCCAGTCAACAGTGAGGTTGTGAGTTCTAATCTCACATGAGGCATGTGTGCTGAACTTTATCTTAAATGGCTAGGATTGACAATTTTCCTACTGGTGGTTGTGAAACTCAGGCTTCTTCAACCAATAAAAAATTGACTGCCCAAAATAGCACAATAGTGCACAATTCAATCTATTTGCCTCCATTATGTGTTTTTTGTAAGCTAATTTTTGGGATTTTGTTTTGTAAAGAGTTTGTATTATATATTTTCAGATTATTTCTTTGTTACAAGACCAGACTTTGAGTCATTAATGGCAGAGAATGGGTTTTTAGAACATGCAGAATTCTCAGGGAATAGATACGGAACAAGGTAAGATGTTTTCTTACTCTAATGAATTTTCTGTTTTCTGTTTTAAATCAATCAATTTATCTTGTTTGTCTATCCTGACTGTTAAGGGAAAAAATCAGATGATAATACATTAAATATCTATTTCTAACCTTTCAGTAAAAAAGCAGTAGAAGATATACAAAAGACTGGAAGAATCTGTATATTGGACGTAGAAGTTAATGGGGTGAAAAATATAAAAAAGACAGATTTCAATGCTAGATATGTGTTCGTCAGACCTCCTAGTATGGAGGTTTTGGTAAGTATTAAAGACAGATTTCAATGCTAGATATGTGTTCGTCAGACCTCCTAGTATGGAGGTTTTGGTAAGTATAAAAGACAGATTTCAATGCTAGATATGTGTTCGTCAGACCTCCTAGTATGGAAGTTTTGTTAAGTATAAAAGACAGATTTCAATGCTAGATATGTGTTCGTCAGACCTCCTAGTATGGAGGTTTTGGTAAGTATAAAAGACAGATTTCAATGCTAGATATGTGTTAGTCAGACCTCCTAGTATGGAGGTTTTGGTAAGTATAAAAAACAGATTTCAATGCTAGATATGTGTTTGTCAGACCTCCTAGTATGGAAGTTTTGGTAAGTATAAAAGACAGATTTCAATGCTAGATATGTGTTCGTCAGACCTCCTAGTATGGAGGTTTTGGTAAGTATAAAAGACAGATTTCAATGCTAGATATGTGTTCGTCAGACCTCCTAGTATGAAGGTTTTGGTAAGTATAAAAGACAGATTTCAATGCTAGATATGTGTTCGTCAGACCTCCTAGTATGGAGGTTTTGGTAAGTATTAAAGACAGATTTCAATGCTAGATATGTGTTCGTCAGACCTCCTAGTATGGAGGTTTTGGTAAGTATAAAAGACAGATTTCAATGCTAGATATGTGTTCGTCAGACCTCCTAGTATGGAAGTTTTGGTAAGTATAAAAGACAGATTTCAATGCTAGATATGTGTTCGTCAGACCTCCTAGTATGGAGGTTTTGGTAAGTATAAAAGACAGATTTCAATGCTAGATATGTGTTAGTCAGACCTCCTAGTATGGAGGTTTTGGTAAGTATAAAAGACAGATTTCAATGCTAGATATGTGTTTGTCAGACCTCCTAGTATGGAAGTTTTGGTAAGTATAAAAGACAGATTTCAATGCTAGATATGTGTTCGTCAGACCTCCTAGTATGGAGGTTTTGGTAAGTATAAAAGACAGATTTCAATGCTAGATATGTGTTCGTCAGACCTCCTAGTATGAAGGTTTTGGTAAGTATAAAAGACAGATTTCAATGCTAGATATGTGTTCGTCAGACCTCCTAGTATGGATGTGTTGGTGAGTATAAAGGACAGATTTCAATGCTAGATATGTATTCATCAGACCTCCTTGTATGGAGGTTTTGGTGAGTATAAAAGACAGATTTCAATGCTAGATATGTGTTCATCAGACCTCCTAGTATGGAGGTTTTGTTGAGTATAAAAGACAGATTTCAATGCTAGATATGTGTTCATCAGACCTCCTTGTATGGAGGTTTTGGTGAGTATAAAAGACAGATTTCAATGCTAGATATGTGTTCGTCAGACCTCCTAGTATGGAGGTTTTGGTGAGTATAAAAGACAGATTTCAATGCTAGATATGTGTTCATCAGACCTCCTTGTATGGAGGTTTTGGTAGGTATAAAAGACAGATTTCAATGCTAGATATGTGTTCGTCAGACCTCCTAGTATGAAGGTTTTGGTAAGTATAAAAGACAGATTTCAATGCTAGATATGTATTTGTCAGACCTCCTTGTATGGAGGTTTTGGTAGGTATAAAAGACAGATTTCAATGCTAGATATGTATTCGTCAGACCTCCTAGTATGGAGGTTTTGGTAGGTATAAAAGACAGATTTCAATGCTAGATATGTGTTCATCAGACCTCCTAGTATGAAGGTTTTGGTAAGTATAAAAGACAGATTTCAATGCTAGATATGTATTCGTCAGACCTCCTTGTATGGAGGTTTTGGTAGGTATAAAAGACAGATTTCAATGCTAGATATGTGTTCATCAGACCTCCTAGTATGGAGGTTTTGGTAAGTATAAAAGACAGATTTCAATGCTAGATATGTGTTCGTCAGATCTCCTAGTATGGAGGTTTTGTTAGGTAAAAAAGACAGATTTTAATGCTAGATATGTGTTCATCAGACCTCCTAGTATGGAGGTTTTGGTAGGTATAAAAGACAGATTTCAATGCTAGATATGTGTTCGTCAGACCTCCTAGTATGGATGTGTTGGTAAGTATAAAAGACAGATTTCAATGCTAGATATGTGTTCATCAGACCTCCTAGTATGGAGGTTTTGGTAAGTATAAAAAGACAGATTTCAATGCTAGATATGTGTTCATCAGACCTCCTTGTATGGAAGTGTTGGTAAGATGATTCAATGGATATAGGAAGATGTGGTGTGAGTGCCAATGAGACAACTCGCCATCCAAATAACAATTTAAAAAGTAAACCATTATAGGTTAAAGTAGGGCCTTCAACACAGAGCCTTGGCTCACACCAAACAACAAGCTGTAAAGGGCCTCAAAATTGCTAGTGTAAAACCATTCAAACGGGAAAACCAACGGTCTAATCTATATAAACAAAAAGACCCTTTTAGAGCTAATTTTCTTATGTGTGTAGAGTAAGACTTTGATTGGCTTGATTGCTTTGTTTGTATATTGTATAATTGTATTAAGGTGGTATGGGAGTCTAAAATAAAAATGATAGAATTTGTTCATACTTTGCCAAAACGTAGTATCTATTGATATATGTTGAAAAATATAATAAAAATGATAGGTCACAGTGCATTTTCTAAAGCTACAGGATGTGACAAAATGGCACATTTTGTATTGATTATATGGGAAAAAAACACCATTTTGTAATTAAAATCTAAACAAAATGATAGAATTGTTCAATACTTCAGGAAAAGATAGCTTTCAGACAATGCTTTGAGAATATCAAAAGAAAAGATAGGGTCAACGTACGTTTTTTCCGGCTTAAATACAAAACAGGAAAATTTCATGTAGAATCCTTCAGAAAATGCACTGTGTTAGAGTTACCTCCCCTTGAAATGCCAGTTTAAAAATAAAATTAAAAACCACAAAAATTAATCAACATTTTGCAAAAATATTAATATATGTAACTTATATTCTAATAAATTGGTTCTTTTAAATGAAAATTCACATTAAATATCTGCATTCCTGCATCACATTTTGCTTATTTGATAGAAAATATGGACCTTTGGTTCTCTGTTTTTTACAATCCAAGATGGAGGAAGACACCCATACCACCTTAAGGATGACGTCCAATCAAATTTAACATGTTTAAATATAGTACAATGATATACAGGTTTTATAACTATGCTGATCTATATTGTTTGCAAATGTCGATCTTAATTACAACATTTATACAAAAAAACAAGCCAGTTAACCAAAGTCTTACTCTACAATCATTAGGAAATTAGCTCTTCACACAAAAAGAGAAATCTACAGTACAATCTTTATTATTGCATTGCTCCAATTATTGCAAAGGACTATCACTTTTCCTTAGGATTCTCTCTGAGCAGTCCAGAGGTAATAAAAAACTTACCTCTATGCCTGAAATAGGATTTTGGAATCAGGACCCCTCCGACCCCTGACCCTCATACTTAGTATGACAAAGCATATATTCTACTTGTTGAGAGTTGAACTAGGATTTGATATGTATTGTCAATTTATATGACCCACTTATTAGCATTATGTTTTTCGATTTTTGTGTCCTTTTGTTTGTTCATCCGTCTGTCCCCATTCAGGTTAAAGTTTTTGGTCAGAGTAGTTTGGAAGTTGAATTCCAATCAACTTGAAACTTAGGACACATGTTCCCAATAATATGATCTTACTAATTTAAATGCCAAAAATAGAGTTTTGACGCCAATTTCAGGGTCTACTGAACATACAAAAATGATAATCTAGTGGGGCATTCATGTGCTATGGACTCATTCTGGTTTTATCCTCAGACATCCATTTCTTTTACAATATTTTTTACATTTCAGTCTGGTATACTGAGTATAAGAATGATGTATTCTTGTTGAGAGTTGAAATGGGATTTTACATGTATTGTCAATTTTTTTTCTATTATTTGAACTGTATATTTTTTTAGGTTGAACGATTAAAATCACGTGGAACAGAAACAGACGAAAGTTTACAGAAAAGAATAAATTCAGCAACAGAGTCTCTGGAATATGGTATGAGAGAAAGATTTTCTTATGATCATGCCTTCCCAAAAAGAAATTGGAAAGAGGGAGTTTAAGAGATTTACATTTATCTCTCAAAATCAATCTGTTTTCCAGTTTTAACATGTATAAAACATATTTTTCTTCAGAAAATTAAATCCTTTGTCATTTTTTTTCACCACAAAATTTATAAAAAAGTATCAATGTTTTTCATGATAAGGGGAGGGGCCAGATGGGGTTTACATAATAGAGAGTAATTACCAATTAAAAAACAGAGAATAATGGAGTACAAATGTATAAAGAATTCCTGTTAAAAATAAAACTTACAGAATATGTATTATTTTTAAAGATATCAAAAGAAAAAAACGTCTGTATAAAGAATACAGATATTAATGACTTGGACTTTAACCTTATATTTGTATTGGGGTCTTTAATCAAAATTAAAGATATCAAGAATCTATTTAGATTATGACCTTTTATGAGTTATTGAAGTCTTATAATAAAAGAAAAATGGGTGTTATGGGACAAAATACTTTGCCCTGTATTGAAGTTAGGAAAGCAAGGAGTTCGAACAACTGACCAAAATTCCTAAATGTCATTCTTCTTTATTCAAAATGCAAATCAGCAAAATAATTATAGTTAATTAGTTTTAATAAAATCAGAGTTATAACAACATCAGTATGTTAATCTTATAAGTTTTTTGTTTTTCTTTTCAGCTGAACAGAAAGGCAGCTATGACCATACTGTAATAAATGATGATTTAGACAAAGCCTATGATAATTTCAGGGAATTACTTATAGAGGTATGTTATAGGATTTAAGATTGGAGGATTGGTAGCAAGTTTATGCAGGCATCAGCAGAATAGATATTATAGAGTAAAGCATCAGCAAACACATTTTCTTACAATTTGATTAATATATAAGGTGGATCATCTTAATATATTTAATGGGATAGTATTTTCTTTTACTTTGACAAAATGTAGATTACACATTGTTTTTCTAAAATATCATAAAATGTATGATTCACTGTGCTATTTTCACTAACTGGAAAAAATCATTCATGTAAATATAAATCTATGAGATAATATGAAAAGATAGGTTTACAAAATCCAATTAATCACTTATGTTTTACTTAATTCAAATAAATCCCCTGAACATTATTTGCCAGTCTATCAAAGGGAGCTATATTTTTTTTAAGGCACACAAGTCAATATACATCCATAAACATTTTAATACCATCTTTTTTAGAGGAGATGATTTTTTGTCCAATGGTTACAAAAAATAATTTTGGACAAGGCTTTAAGCTTATAATAGAAGAACGAAGTATATGGGGTATCAACCAATGTCACAAAATCAGTACATGCACAACTACAAAAAAACACACACATAAAACAAAAGATCAGTACGTTTATTGCTGTTCTTCATTTAAAATTCATAGTGTTTACAAACTGCAATAAGAACATCTAGATAGAATAGCTAATTTACATAAGTTCATTTACATAATATCATTTTATTGCAATGTTTTGTTTTTGTAGGATATTACAGCACTGCAACAAGCCAGATTAAAAACAACGAAATAATGATGACTAAAAGATAAACTTTACTGATATCTGCATTTCTGTATTTCCAGATAGAAAATAAAACATTCCGTCTTTCTGTTATGAAATAAAAATTGATAAAACCAAACATTTTATTTTATTCACAATTATGATGTCAAGAATTTTAAAGGTAAATGATTTTTTTCTTCTTCTGGAAATGCTGGAGTGCCGATTATGTGAAAAGGTTGAATGATTCTGCAATAAACTGGTAGCTCAACACTATTATACAGTGCAATTTTTAAGGACTGTTTTTTATAATAATGCAATTGATTTTTAGCAGCTAGAGCTTCATCTTGCAAACAAATTGTAAAGTTTTGGCTGGATTAATTTTAAGCTATCATATAAAATCCTGTTGAACAGGAAATGTAATTGATTACTGTATAGCTAAATATATATGTGTAAGTTATGTTTATGGAATAAGATCACCTATTTAAAGCCCCATTACTTTCTATGTTCAATTCTGCAATGAAGAGCTATAAAAGCTATTTGCTGAAGGTTCAGATAAAATGACAGTCATTTCATGTCAAAACTATGCCTTATCCTAAAAATTCAACATATCTTATGTAGTAAAAGCAATTTTAAGTGAACTGGTTCTGAGAAGTTATGTAGTACAAAACAGGTACTGTTGATTGAGCAGGAGGGCAAATATGCTCTCCTTTCAAATATTTTATATATCTATTATCAATCAAAAAAATTTAAGTAAGGATTCTTCAGTGGTCTAAGGTCCTTCAGCTTTTATCTGAAACCAAAATTACACAAATATTTCATTTATTGAAAAAGTTACAGCTGTGTGTAGGAAATAGAAATATTTTGTTTGAAATATGTACCACTTTTGTGTATATTCTTTCTAACGGTGCCTGAATTAGTGCCTCTATATCATAACAAAATTATTGTTGCATATCAACTGTTTACATTTTGCTGTATATCCATAAATGAATTACCTAGACTGCCAATGTTGGATCCATGATGTCTGAAGGGGAATGGGAGAGCATCACTGAAGATTATTGGTAAAATGTCCATAGCAGCAGTAAAATAAGTACTGCTAGTGTAACTACTATTGAAACATGGGTGAAATTTGATATCTGACTTACGTTTTTAGAACCAGCAATCCTTAATTGATAATAATCATCCGAGAATATACTAATGGGTGTGGATGGGGGTTTACAGAATAGAGAATAATGGGCAAAAAATATTAAGAATCTAAGAACAATGGACCAAGAAAATAAAGAATAGAATAAAGTCAGGTGCTAAAATATGAAAACAAAATTATGAGGTGCTAAAATATGTAAGGAAAAATGAATAATGGGCAACAAGAATGAAGAAATAGAAAGATTGGCAAAAGTACAAAGAATAGAAAAAAAATGGCCTAAACATTAAAGAATACAAAAATGAAGGACCAAATAGACCCTCATACAAGTGTTTGGATTTTTGGCATTTCTTCTGTGACGCTAAGCGCGAAAAGGGTTACAATATTTCAACAAACATAAATAACTGTTCTTTAAATAATGTCACTCCTAATCTATTGATGTGTCTATGTTTATAACAATAATAATAGTTGTGGGTAGAATATGGTTAACTCAGATATTCATGTGTATTGTGTATTTTTATTTATAACTGTTTATATGCAAGTTGTGGTTAGAAAATTTGGAAATTCAGAATATAATAAATACTGTTATTGGCTGTGTACAGTATGCATTATACATATAGTGTATTTTTAGGTTTAATTGTTATACAAGTTATGGGTAGAACGTTGTTAATTAAGAAAACAATGTATACCATACTGGGCTGTGTACAGTATGCATTGTATTTATGGTGTATTTTTACATATAACTGTTATGCAAGTTGTGGTTAGAATATTGGTGAATAAAGAAAATAATGTATACCGTATTGGGCTGTGTACAGTATGCATTGTATTTATTGTGTATTTTTACTTATAACTGTTATACAAGTTGTGGGTAAAACATTGTTAATTAAGAAAATGATGTGTACTCTATATGGCTGTGTACAGTATGCATTGTATGTATAGTGTATTTTAATATATATCTGTTATGTAGATTGTGGGTAGAACATTGTTAATTAAAGAAAATAATGTATACTGTATTGGGCTGTGTACAGTATGCATTGTATTTATGGTGTAATTTTACATATAACTGTTATGCAAGTTGTGGGTAGAATATTGTCTTTTATTGTATAATTTTATATCCCTGACATCATTTAGAATGAAAATGATTGGCGAAATTGTGTAACAAATCAAGTATAAAGGAGAATTTATGATATAGTCACCTTTTAATATTAAAAATAGATATCTGAAAGTATCATAAAAAAATTAGATCTGTAGATATCGATTTGAGAAATATCTCTACTTAAAGTTTAGATTGAAGGCTGAAGCAAACATTAACTTTACTCATCTCAATTTAAGACTCCTGTTGCTTTACAAGATAAAAGATGAAATTCAAAGATATTTTTTGATGTAAAGTATCAGCAGTAGCAGAACAGTTCAGCATCACCTTAATGCTGAATGGTTTGAAACACACATCTGGTTTATTTACTATTACCCTGGTACCTTTGATAACTATTGATGTACTCTTAGTCCAATAAACAATTAATATAGACGGGTCCAAACAAATGTCTTTTGACAATCAAACATGTAAAACTTTCAATCCAAAACTAAATCAAACATTATAGAAGAAGTATGCTAGAGGTTTTTTTAAATGCCAGTCAGACTGGATTCATTAATGAATGGTTATACTGTTACAGTTAAGAATAAATTCAGAAATAATTACGAGGTTTTTATTAATGAGACTGGGAGAGAGTCTGGTTTTATAACTGATAAATATATCTGTTTACAAATTTTCATGAAATCACTATAAGTTAATCTCGTATTTTGTCCATTAAAATCATAATCATTTCTGAATTTAAAGTTTATAAAAGAATATTCTTTAATTATTTGCATAGTGTCATCTAATTACCTGTATAATCTGGACAACATACTACCTGTCTTATCTGAACAAAATTCTATCTGTCTGATCTGGACAAAATCCTTATAGTCCCATAAATTTGGATATTACTGGTTTATTTTCATTGTATTTATGTTTTGCTTTTTTTTCATTTGCTCTGCATTTCAGTTCTTACAGATTTGTCTTCTCTTCTCTCTAAAGAATTGTCTTTTCCTGTTCATAGAGAAAAGATGGACCAAATATACCAAAGGGATAGTCAAAGTTGTCTTCTCCTGTGCATCTTGAGTTGTCCCCTCCTGTTCATACATAGTTGTCTCCTCCTGTTCATACATAGTTGTCTCCTCCTGTTTATACAGAGTTGTCTCCTCATGTTCTTACAGAGTTGTCTTCTCCTGTTCATACAGAGTTTTCTTCTCTTGTTAAAAGTGCTAATATTGTGTTCATGTGAAGGGGAACAACATTTTGTTTTTGATATCACTTAATGTTGTGATAACAATAGGATCACAGGGCTATCAGATACTCAAAACAAGCTAAATTAGAACCCAAAAAATTTGATTTCAATTTGACATTTTGCCCATGGCTGTTCAAAAAAGATTTTGGAGCCAAATAATTAGATATGGGTGCTTGCATTTTCCTTAAAGTGTGAAAAAAGCAATCTATAATATTTCATCTATAGGTGGTTGGGGTCTTCAAAAAGTGCTGATATTTATTATTCTAATATTCTGAACCAAAATAATTCAGACTTAAGCTTTATCAAAATGAAAGAATTAGAATATTCACTTGTATGTTATATAAGTAGTACTTGTATTTTATTTAGATTTAAAAATTTACATACATAAAATATAAGTCAAAATTTAATTATTTGTTGTTTTTTCTGTGTATTAATAATGTCTTTTATCTTGTTATATGCTATAGATAATAAATATTCTAATGCAAGATTGTTTGTATTGTCATTTTGTTTGGATAACATCCCCAATTTTCATATAATATATGCTATGAAAATGTACGCACAAGGCCAGAACACACATGACTGATTTTAAATGTATAATTTGATGTCCCTTTCTGTCAGTTTGATTAAATTTACTAATTTAAAAGCTCCGATAGTATCAATTGATGATTTGATGGTCACAAATACCCCTTTATGGCTCCAATAATGTGTGCTAGTAAACCTAATTTGCGACCATCAAATCACCAATTGATGCCATCGGAGCTCAACTACAATACAGTTATATTCTTATTGGATATGTGCAATACCACCTGATCATAGTACATCAGGTCCTGTTGCATCCAAAAATAGGTCGAAAAAAATATTCCTTTGAATTTTGACAGTTGTTGGTAATTAATCCTACATTTCATTGCATTAAAACATTGGCACCTAAACTCATAATTATGGCCTTCAATGTTAAACTGACATAATTATGCTTCTTTTCATGATGTCTATGAAGGTAATGCTTTTCCAAAAAAGCAACATGTTTACCATGTTTACCGCCTCAATCCGTTCAACTTGTATTTTTGAGACAAGAAATTAGATAATATGCTTGACAATGATATTTTGAGCTGAGTTACAGTGAACGGAGCTTTCTATGTCTACGTCTCCTTGTGCCAAAAGCAGAGAAAACCTTTCGTTTAATAATTCATTTCAGAAAAGTTGATTCTGTTTCAAAATCTGATTCCTATTCGATTCCAAGGATAGAAGACTGTATAACATTGGACACTTAAAAATTTTGGGCAAATTTGATTTATTAATAGGTTACTGACATGTGCTCTTGACTCAGCAGGCTCTTAAAATGTCACAGCACACAGCTTATTTCTGTATACTGTCATCCCTTTTGGTATGAAAAGTGCTCCAGCTACTCCTCGAAGGATGACCAATAATTTTATAAATGATTTAGACTTTTGTTTTTATGCTTATATTGGGTATCTTATTGTATGTAGTAAAAACTGTGAAGAGGATTTTATATGATACTTTTCGTAGATTGTTACAATGAAATTTGACTGTTAATTTTGGTAAAAGTTGCAGACTACTTTTATTATTTAGGGCATACAGTTGACCAAAGGCAGGTGTAACCTATTATACCTAAAGTGGATGTTATTACTAATTTCCTCCTCCTACAAATAAAAAAAAAACAAACTCATGAGATATTTAGGTATGATTGAATTTTACAGGAAATTCTATTCAAATTGTTGTCACTTTTGTTCAATCGTTGACTTATTTATCTATTACGGCAAATTCATCTGGAGTGATAATTGTCAAAACGCTTTGGAAAAAGCAAATCACGTTTCGTCCCCGAGGGTTTCTCTAGCCCAGTAGTCAGCACTTTGGTTTTGACATGAATATCAGTTATATAGTTATATTTTTTTTCTTTTCTGTTTACCAAAAAGGATTTTTTTATATTCCATGCATAGATTAACTTAGTATATTTGTCAAAACTTTTTTGTTTTGCAACTATTTTAATCTGAGCGTCACTAATGAGTCTAATATAGACGAAACGAACGTTTGGCGTGTCAAATTAACATCCTAGTACCAAGATACAAGTATCGGGTCTTGAGGAGGGATAAATCCTACATTGGAAAGAATCAATCTAATTTAAACAAAAAAATCTCTAAAACTTACATTTTCAATATGCTTGATTTCTTGATTGACAAACATATGTGTTACTATGGGGGCATGTTTTTCAACAGACTGTTGACATGCCGACTTGTGTCCTTACCTTATTATTACGAGGCTAACATACAGGAACTTCTTAGGAAGAAAGATAAGAAATGAAGAAGTAAGCAATATCCTTTAACTTTACTTTCCGCTTTATAGATGATACACTCTCACTAAGTAATTAAAAATGTTGACTATGTTGAGCGCATCTATCCAATCGAACAACACATAAAGGATATAACAGACAGTTAAGTCAGCCTCATATATTGACTTACATCTAGAAATTGACAATAGGGGATGGTGGAAAACAAACTTCATGACAAAAGAGATGATTTGAAGCAGGATCTGCTTATCTTCCGGAGCACCTGAGATCACCCCCAGTTTTTGGTGGGGTTCATGTTGTTTAGTTTTAAGTTTTCTATGTGTCTTTTGTACTATTATTTGTCTGTTTATCTGTTTGTCTTTTTATGTTTTAGCCATTGCGTTGTCAGTTTATTATCAATTAATGAGTTTGACTGTCCCTCTGGTTTCTTTCGCATCTCTTTTAAACTTCCACAGTTTTCTAGAAGTTTCCCTTCTAAAAGTTTTCTAGAAGTTTCCCTTCTGCAGTTTTCTAGAAGTTTTCCTTCTACAGTTTTCTAGAAGTTTCCCTTCTATAGTTTTCTAGACATTTCTGTGGTAACTATATACATATACTGACTATTAATTATAAAACAGTTAAACATAAGTTTATAGTAATCGCAAATAGTTGTTTCCCTTTGTTTTGGTTTATGACGGATTTGTTTCAGTTAAATCGATTTATGACTATTGAACAGTGGTATACTACTATTGCCTTTATTTAAAGGTAAATCTACATCATACTAGTTACGTTGGGAACTTATTGGACATAATGTTTGGATTCCGCAAAAATTAGGAGAAGATCTTGAATTCCGGATAAAGGATCGGACATACAGATGTTTTTAAAAAAAGTTAAGTTGCATTTCAATTTGTATAATATTTCTTGAAAAATTGAATAAAAAATCTTGTTGATTTTTGTCTTTTGTTGGTGACAATTCAAAGGTGAATTGTTGACGTAACAATACAATGACTCAAATATTCATATAAGCTAGAAGGTAGCACGCTTTTTGAAGCTAGTATTAACTAATTTGGTGTGATCTAAGTTGTCGTTGTATTGAAGGTGTAATTCAGAGTGTAAACTAATTATGGGTGAACTAACATGATGCACTATAGAAGCGAAAATACATAGTGTTAACTGATAAAGTACCAACTAAATTGTGTTAGCAGTGAAGCCAGAATAGTTATTGTTATCTAATTTGGTGTGAACTAAATTTGTCTAGTCTTTTCGGATTGCTATGTTGCACAGGTCAATCAAGTTCCTCTTTTGATCGAGTTATTTTACTTTGACTGCATGCATTACAAACGCTTTCTGGAAATCCGAAAATTCAGCTTCCTCTGCATTTCTTGGCGGAGGAATATATTCTTTCCAAGACTTTATTTCAAATCCATTTGTTGCATAAACTGCTTTTAAATCAGACTCGGATATTTTCAAACAAGAAAACTTGAATTTACCAACTCTGTAAAATGTCTGGTCTAATACTCCGACTATAACGAACTGGCAGCCTGGGGTCATAAGACTACCAACGTTCTGAACTATTTTCTTGTAGTCTGTAACCTCTAGGCATGCTGCTTCAAAACAAAGACTTGAGACAATTATATCAGGGCAATCGTCTCCAAGCTGTAAAGGAGGCCATTTGTTCACATCAACCGGAAGTATCTCTTTGGTTTTCTGGCGAATCTCTTCAAATCGTTCAGCGACTGTCTTGCTGAAATACATAGAAAAATTTAGGAGCGAATTCTTATATCTTAAATATAAAAAAAAACAATTTATATCTTCAATCGTTAAATGAACATTAATTAAAAATTCAATGTTCTTTTTTGGCAAGTTTACTGGGATACAAAAGCATTGATGAAAGCATATTTTGTTTTGCCTTTTATATTAAACATACGCGCTAAATCGACAATTTGACATCCCTGTAAAGTTACAAAAGAATCATTTAATTCTTATAATTTCTCTCAAATGTTACAACTATGAAAATACGAGTTATATTTAGATTTTCGACTGATTTCCTGTGCAAAGGAGTGATTTTTTATGGGAAGCACGTGCATTCATACATGATGTGCAATGTAAATAAGCTCTCCCGATTTATTACAGTACAAATGCTTTTGATATTTACACGCTCAAAGGGTAGTTGTTTTGGTTTTTTTCGAACGCCAAAATGAAAATAAAGTAAGACCATTGGTTGACTATCGATTGTTGAGTACGTTTTTTACCCATCTCATCGCTTAAGTGTATGCGTTTGAAAACATTACCCAGAATGCAGTCGATTCTGCAACAGCGAATTAACTATTAATGCACACTTACTGAATCTTTCCACCTTCAAGGTCGAGTACAAATTGACATAATGCACTTCCGGTCTGTTCTTTTTCATCTTTCCACTTCTGCAAGGCTTCTCTATTAACTTGTGAATAATCCGAAAGTATTATATTTTGTACGTATGGACATGCACTAATGACGCTGTGAATTGTTGGACCAGTGCCAATATCTAACAAAGTTGTTCCATGGACATTGCCTGGAAAGATAATATTTTGTGCAATAATATATCTAAAATTTAGATGAAATGGCAATTATATACGCCCGAATCCCTTTTAGGGACATGTCTTCATCTTGATTCTTATATGAAGATAAATGGGTGTTATGAGGGAAAATATTTTACCTTGTAAGGTATGGAAAAACTGAGGAGTCCAAACCTGTATGTATCTGACACCAATTTCAAAACTTCACTTAAGTACGAGCTTTACAGGACAATTTGACAATAAATTGTACCCAACAGCCACATAACTGTGTAAAGATACAACAAAAGATGGACTACTACAGAATACGTAAAGTAACACTCAAGTGGATACAAGACTTCCTAAGCAAGAGAACACATGCCGTACTACTGGAAGGGCATATATCCGACCCCTAGATGTCATCTCAGGGGACAGTCATTGGACCCCTATTATTCCTGGCTTATAATCACGACCTGCCACAATAAACAACTTATGAGGCAAGGTTATTTGAAGACGATTGCCTAGTTTATAGGAAAATTAAAAAAAAAACCTAAAGCATAGCGAGACACTACCAAACGACGTCAACAAACTCCAAGAGTGGGAGTAACGATGGCAGATGAATTGCCATCCCGAGAGGTGCATCGTGATACTGATAACCAACAAAACAAACCCACTTATAAGAAACTACCAACTACATGGCCACACCTTAGATGTAGTTGAGCATAGAAAATACCTTGGAGTCGCCATAAATCACGACCTACAGTAGAAGACACATATCAACCAGACGGTAGGTAAAGCATCAAGGACACTAGGCTTCCTGAGAAGGAAACAAGGACGGTGTAAACCAGAAGTCAAAGCTAATGCCTACACCACTATGGTCAGACCAACCCTTGAATACGCCTCCTCCATATGGGACCCTTACTAGCAAAACCTTGAAAAAGACCTAGAGCAAGTACAGAGAAGGGCAGCTAGGTTCGTTTTCCATGAATACCAAGAC
The DNA here is from genome assembly GCF_036588685.1 of Mytilus trossulus. NCBI lineage: Eukaryota > Metazoa > Mollusca > Bivalvia > Mytilida > Mytilidae > Mytilus > Mytilus trossulus. The sequence goes on along the minus strand of NC_086385.1, from coordinate 14,537,442 downwards.
GTATCCCCAGGTTGTGTCAGTTTTTTAATTGAGAAACTAAGATGGGAGCCTTTTAAAGATCGCCGCTGCAAAGACCGCCTCACTTTGGCCTACAAGATTTACAATAGATTGGTAGATATTTACCCTTCAAACTATTACAAAGCTGGAGATTTACGTAACAGAAGATGCCACCGCATACACCAACAGCGTACTCTAAAAGACCAGTACAGGTACTCCTTCTTCCAAAGATCAACCAGGGAAATTATGGAACAGACACAACAGCAGCTACACTAGAAGAGTTCAAGGCCAGCCTTACCATCCTGCCAAAGGCCTTGACAGGAGCTTCTCGCACCTAGAACTCCGTAGATCCCAGATGTGTAAAGTTTTATTTTGTAAATAATAATTATTGTAAATAGTTACTGCTGGTTTTGATAATTGAGGAGGTAAGGCCCCATAATTTTACGAGCAAGAGTCATTTTACACTCAAGACGAATCCGACTCTGTATTGAAAGAAAAAGAAGAACAAAGACACACAAAGAAACATACAAATAGTCCGGGTAAAGACGACAACAAAAAACGTTTTTGTAGTTGATGGTTAATTTTAAAAAAACAAACACTGTAAAAATATGTCACGTGCGTACTTATCGCACCTCTAGGCACATCTATATTCAGGAAAACGACAAAGGCCAAAAATCAAATTTTTAGAATTAAAATTTTATTTTGTAAATTAAATACTCACTTTAAAAAAAATAGATATCAGTCCACTCGCTGCATTATTCAACCGGAAACTAACCAGAAAAGAGAACCATGACCCCGTGACAACCTCTCCCACCTGACACCTGCGCGTCATAAACCTTTATCATTTGTTCCTTTAAATGCCAGGCACTAAGGGGGTCGGAAGGGTAGGGGAACCTCTGATTTATGAAGGTTAGTATTTAATTTACAAAACTGAATTGTAATTCTAAAAATTAGATTTTTATTAAATTAAATACCTCACCTTCATAAAATAAGATAATAACATAATTTAACGTAGCAATGAATCCCCATACTAGGAGGAGAAAAAATAACCTATTGACCAGCAGCTAAAAGACCGAAAGAATAGAGGTTGTCACAATGAAGAGGCATGACATCAAGAATGGTCTTGTAAAGACCCCTTTAAATTGTGTGCAAGATTTTGGGAAGAAGACAAAAGGTAGGGAACATGTAACTGAACATTCCCTTCCAAGATAGGGTCATAGCATCTACTGCCCATGCTTTCTCGTCTGGAATGGGAGAAACGTAAGTCTCCAACTTGTGATTCAGACTGGTGGCAGAAAGATCTATGTGAGGACGATCCTAATGAAGAATGATCTCCTGAAACACTGATGGATGAATTTTCCATTCCGTGTCCACTGGATTTTGACTGCCTGGAACATGTCTCATTGACAGAATTATATCGAGACTGTGACATCGAAGAATAACTTCCTTCCTTAGATAATACAGAGAAAAGGAACGAGTTTCCCCTTAATTCTGAAGATAAGCCACTTCAATGGAGTTGTCCGTGGCAATCGGTAGTGAATGACCCTGAATCACAGCCTGAAAATGAAGGAGAGAAAACTCCGACAGATACCACTGGATTGGACGAATGTGTAGAGGTCCTAGTGGAATGACGTCCATGGTTGAAAACAAGAAACCGACCATCTAAAGAAATTAACGAGCTGGGACAGATGAAAACTGAGTCAGTGTATTGACTAACAGAACTGACGTACCTTGATTACCTTCTCTTCTGGAGGAAGCACTAGACCCAAATCTGTCAGAAAATGTTCTCCCAGGAAATTCAAACTCTGACTAAGAATTTTCTCTGATTTGTCCCATGAAATAAAAAAAAAAACAGTCTCGGGAGTAAAAGGATGTCCGAATCGGTGACTTGCTCCAGAAGAGATAAGAGAATAGTCTATATAGGAGTGAATGAGTACTGTCTGAGTATGGAGATCTGTCTGAGTATGGAGATAAGACACTACCGTCGGAAAAATCCTGGTAAAATATGTTAAAAATTAGGAGTGCAATAGCCAGGTGTAAATACATAGCCTTGAAACAGTTACTGTAAACCTTGTCTGCCCAAACCAGTCTCAGGAAATAACGAAACTTGTGAGAAATAGGGATGTGAAAATAGGCGTCCATCAGATCTAGAGAAGTTGGACAAATTTCTGAATGAATTGATTGACCTGTTAGTTTGCATTTTGAAATGTGGGACTACCAGGTTCTGATTGAGAACAGAAAGATCTAGAACCAGTCTCATTTTCCGTTCATCTTGGGAAACAAGAACAGCCGGGAATAAAAACCTAGATGAAAAAGATTATTTATCTTCTCCAACACACCCTTCTGAATAGGAATGTTTCCTTCGTCTTGTAACAACTGATTTCGAGAATCCTCTGTCATTGACAGATTGGTTGAAACAGGAGAAAGAGGTGGCTGATCTAGAAACTGAATCTCCAATCCCCTCCGTAAAATCGAAAGTAGCCACGTGTCTGAAGTTATCAGAGACCATTGTTTTAGAAAGTGGTACAGCCTCCCCCTCCCCCTTGTTCTGCTTTTGATAAAAAAAAATAGTATTTCATAGAACTTGTTTACAGTTATATGTATTTTTTACTTTTCTGTCGCTCCACTTGAAACTCGTGGAGTAGTTAATTAACTGAACAACATTATGTCATAGGTATTCTAAAAATATGGTTTGTATTACCTAATCTTGAAATATAAGATCATCACAAAGATGAGCGATGTAATTATTAGCCACTTTTTCTCAGTTTTTTATCAATGCCGAGTTTGATTGATACACTACAGAATTAAGCTTTAACGTAGGATGCTATTTAGCACAATCATGGTCAACCGGAGTACCACTCTCAAGTGGAAATGGAAATAAGCAATATCTGCAAACTGGTAAACCAAGAAACGATAGATGAATGCAGCCCTACCTGTGGAGGAAATGTGCCGAATTCTCCCGGAAAAAAAGCAAAACGGTTACCTAGTCTTGCTGGACGCAAAAGCTGCCTTTGACACTGTGGTGCACTCACATCTATTCCGCAGGGTATATCATGCTGGGATTCAAGACAGGACATGGACAATCATTAGGAGTCTTCATCAAAACGCAGAAAGTAGCATAAAATGGTCCGGAAAAACTTCAGAGCGTTTCACAGTAGGCATGGGTGTCAGGCAAGGAGGCATACTGCGTACAGACCTGTACAAGTTATACATCAACCCTCTGTTAGACCACTTCCAAAATACAACCTACGGCATGACTATAGGGAATGTCAACACAAACAACACCGGATGTGCAGATGATATCGCAATGTTGAGTACGCAATCAGCTGATGCTCAAATTATGGTCAACATGGCCCTTGATTTTGCCAACTCAGAAGGATACCAGCTGCAGCCAAAGAAAAGTGTAGTAATTAAAATAAGCGGAAACAGCAATAACACCAAAATGGAAGAAGACAACTGATGATGGGTAACACACCTATGCTTGATGTTGAGCAGGCTACACACCTTGGGATCATCAGAACTGCAACTCGGAAGAACAATATACAAAGCAACACCAACCAAAATATAACAAAGGCAAGAAGGAGTGCATACAGCCTACTTGGAGCCGGGTTTCATGGACACAATGGCTTGGACCCTGAATCGCTACTGCATATCTACAAGACGTATATACTCCCTGTCCTACTATATGGAATGGAACTACTAACCCCATCCCACTTGAACAACTTGAGATCTTCCAAAAAAGAATGCTTAAACAGATATTATCGCTGCCAACAAGATGCCCTGATCCAGCAGTCTACATACTCACAGGAATTCTTCCGGTTGAAGCCCAAATTCACATTAAGACGCTAACTTTCTTTAACAATATCTGCCATCAATCAGAAGAGAGTACCGAGAAAAAGCTTACCAGGAGACAACTGACAGTCTACAGTGAGGATAGTAATAGTTGGTTCATACACGTCAAAAAGTTGCTACGTCTATACGATATCAACGAAGCGAACACCTACTTGGCCAACCCATCAAAGAAAACTCAGTGGATCACATTGATAAAGAACGCTGTGATGAAATACTGGAGCATCAAAACTGTACAAATGTCCGAACTATACTTGGGCCTAAAGTACCTGAGCAATCAAAACCTCATCAAGGGAAAACTTCACCCAATCCTCCAACATGAGAGTCACTCCGCTCTAGACAATAGCAGAATCCCTACCAGATTACGCCTTATTACTGGAACTTATGTACTTCAAACAAAACGGATTCAATTCTACAGACAAGAAACAGACCCGACCTGCCTGCTTTGTGGGTTACAGGAGGAAACGCTAGAACATTTTGTAATGCAATGCGAGAAGTTACAGTCCGTTAGAACGGTGATACGTAAAGAGGTGGATGACATATGGCAAAATGAAATGAATAATACCATAAGGTTCCATGACTTGGACATTACAACGCAAATGCAAATGCTCCTCGACAGTGCAAAATTCATCAACCTAAATAGACATAACTCAGCCAGCGTAGCCCGTATGGAAAACCATTCCAGAAACCTTTTCTTCGAACTGCACATAAAGAGAAATGTACTGTTGGACGAAAAGACTTAGAGGCACATCGTAGAAGATAAGCTAGCATGGAGAGGGGGAGGGGTAGGGATACCATTGACTTTGGGTCTTAAAGCATCGGATTGCCTACAGATGCATAGTGATAGTGGACATACTTTTAGATTTTACCGTACATATACTTTTATCACAATATAGTAATTTCGTATGAACACTGAACATGAAATTCATGGATAAATTGTTGTGATGGGACCCACAGACACAGCACCAATGTAAATAATGAGCACCGCCACCCAAAGCACCTGTTCAACACACAGAAACTGTGTGGTTCTCCTTTGAAGGGGGTAAAGACACAGAGGTAAGGTAGGGTCAGGGGTTTTAACTAGGAAAAAACCCAAAGTACCCTAAAATAAATATTAAAAACTGTTTAAGGACGTTGAGGTCCAGATTGCAATTGACCATTAAAATCAGAGCGTCATGACCACAAAATATGCTCCATGTATTGTAGTTCGTGAGAAAGAAACGACGAAAAATATTAATGGGACGGACAGACGGACAGTCTGATGGACTGACGGACGGACGGACGGACAGAGACAAAACAGTTAAAAAGCGGGGATATAAATATGCTCAGTCCTTTTCGGAGATGTCCCGTATACAGTTATTTGATACGACTTAAAAAATATGTTTAATAGAAAGTAGTCAACAACACAAAATCCATCAGACGTTTTGATGTCGTGTGTGCATAAAGAAAACACTGAAACATCCAAACATACTATCCACATTGATATGTGTCCACACTTGTGTACATTACACAATATATAAAATACACAATACAGGATATTACAGATTTAACTTATATTACCTGCTTTGAAGATATCATGCAGTGCCATTAATACAAAGGTTAGGAAATCTCCTTCTTCATGACATCCAGAAACTGCAGAATAGTACGAGTCAACATACCAATTAACGTCGAAATCATTAGAATAATCGGTACTTGTCAAAGTCGCCATTTCGTGAAGGAAAGTTCACGCAAATAGTTCATTGGATAGGTTGAGTTTGTCTCCCTTTGTGTGCAGTGATAGAAGGTAAATCAAAAATCTGAACATTTCTGTCCCTGTAAGATTTTTCTCTATACCAATTTTCATGATAAAAGACAAAACTTGCATTTTACCGCTTTGTTCTATTTAAATTAGTCATGTCGGCCAAATTGGTTGGCAGACTGGGGTCATCAGATACTTTAACAAACTAGATACCCCAATGATGATTGTGGGTCAATTTGGTTAAATTTGGACAGTGGTTTTAGAAAACAAACAACGACAGACACAAGTAATAAGTTAAATGAATTGGAAATTAAGCAAGGTGAGCTCAAGAAACGAGGTCAAGGACATAAGTCAGAATATCATTCATTTAAAATGATGTCTCCAAATCTTTTGATGAAACTACATAAAGCGTTTTATCGGTAATTCATATATTTTCCCTCTGATCTTACTGCCTAACATTTTCGAGTATCAACGTACTGGCTGTATCACAGGCGCTTGGGTCTATGATACAGATTTTTTTTTTTTTTTTTTTTTTTATTAAAATATTCAATTTTCTCTATTTATAATACATATCTATCACTCCTGTGCATGTCTCACCTACATTGTGTAGTTTCGAGAGATTTAAACGACCCAGAGAAAATACCAAATTTTACTATCCATACTAAGAAATTTGTTTCTTAGTATGAGTGGTGCCCGAGGCTAACATTTTCTTCAAAGTCTAAAAACTTCATACTAAGAAATTTGTTTCTTAGTATGGATAGTAAAATTTGATATTTTCTCTGGGTCGTTTAAATCACTCGAAACTAGGTGAGACATGCACAGGAGTGATAGATATGTATTATAAATAGAGAAAATTGAATATTTTAATAAAAAAAAAAAAAAAAAAAAAATCTGTATCATAGACCCAAGCGCCTGTGGGCTGTATCACTGGAAATATTAGGCAATACATTATGTGACGTCATAATTACCGATAAACAGAATAATAGGTAGTTTCGTTTTTTTCTTCCAACTGGTTCGTCTATCTATATAGCTACCACTGGCATCGTTGGATAAGTTGAGCCAAAATGTGACGAATCCAAACCCCCTTAATATTTAAGTATTCCAATTTGTATTCTTGTTTTAAATAAGAGTCTCCTCTGTACGTGATCCTTTTGATGTTCAATTTGGTTTAATCAGTTCTTCACTCTTTGTATGAAGTTTTTAGACTTTGAAGAAAATGTTAGCCTCGGGCACCACTCAATTCAACCAGAGACATATTATGTCTCTGATTCAATCTAATTCTCGAAATTAACATCTGGTACAGTAACAATAAATGGAAGTTTTTAACGACCTTGGCTGGCTATACAGCCAATGGTGCAGTAACTAGTTGTCAGTACTGTTAAATGATATTGCAAATCTTTTTAGTTTTCGATCAATTGTTCACACATTTTTTGAATTCTAGCAATTTGATGCTATACATAAAGGCATTTGTTCAAAATTTGAATGATTGATAAGTGCTTGATGCCAGTTTCAGCAGTATTGTGTTATTTCGTGGGTGTCAGTTTTAATGGTGGAGGAAGTCTCAGAGTTCCCCCCAGAGAAAACCACTAACCTTTGGTGGAAGACCTGATACTCCTGGATTGAGAATGAAATTGGGTGCACCTGCACAAGAGGGTTCAAACTCAGTGTTGGCTGGCTAGTGATTACAGCTATGGAACTACTTAAACACTCAGCCACTGAGGCCAATTTAACAGAAATACTGTATATTTCAACATATAGATGTTTTTTTTTGTTGTAATTCCATCACTCTATTAATGACCTATAGCTCAAACTTTTATTAATATCAACAGAGACATATAATACACAGAGGATCCAAAAAGGTCTTTTACACCAAATATAGTACAACGAGGATCCAAAAAGGTCTTCTACACTAAATATAGTACAACGAGGATCCAAAAAGGTCTTCTACACTAAATATAGTACAACGAGGATCCAAAAAGGTCTTCTACACTAAATATAGTACAACGAGGATCCAAAAAGGTCTTCTACACTAAATATAGTACAACGAGGATCCAAAAAGGTCTTCTACACTAAATATAGTACAACGAGGATCCAAAAAGGTCTTTTACACTAAATATAGTACAACGAGGATCCAAAAAGGTCTTTTACACCAAATATAGTACAACAAGGTTCCAAAAAGGTCTTCTACACCAAATACAGAACAGCAATGCATGTGACAAGATCTGATTCTTAGTAACATTGATCCTTACATTCTCTGATATGTGACCTGAAACTTTTTATTTTTTTCCTTGGTCGGACGAGTTGGGATATAAGACAACAAAACACATTGATATGTATGTATGTATTCTCTTTTTTTTTTAATTTTAAATACAATGAAATGATGGATGCTTGTGTATGTTCTCCGCTTCCCTGATCAAACTAAGCACATGACAAAAATCAACAGTAGGTATCAATGCCATACCAAATTTTAGCTTGAATTCACTCATGCATGAAATATAGGTCATGGTAGACACATTATAAATATTACAAAAAAAATACTGTCAACATACAGATTTATAGAGAGCAGACCAAGATGATGTATTTTTATACAGTATTTTTTATTTATCTTGACAGTAAGATAATTTGTGACAATCTAATTATAACAAATAACTTGTTTTCAAAGTGACAACCTTCATTGTTTCAAACATGTTATAAAATGATATTAATATATGAAAATTATGATTTATGCATAAAACTTTTGACAATGGCATAGTTGTACATTACTTTGTGTAATTATTTGATAGACTTTAGCCTCACTTATATGAGGGTATAAATTGAAGGTCATTTATTTACAAATTCTTGTTTTAAGATAATTTTTCTTTATTCTGTATATTTTAAAACCCCATTATTCTTTTTTTTTCTTTTTTCTCCCTATTTTCTATTTTGCTAACCCATTTTTCTGTAGTATTTACCCATTATTCTATATCCCCCCTATTTCCTCTTTTTTTTAAATTATTTGGTTGGCACTTTTTTATGTAGTTTCAGCCTCATACTCCCTATTCTTAAAACCAAGTACCTCCCTAAATAAATTGACTGAGGGGAGGTAACTCCTTAAAGATTTTTACAAATAAAAACAGAGGTAAAATTCAAAACTTTTCAAAGTTAAATAAAACCACAATAACATTTTTTTTTTTTAAATCTAATTGAAATTAAGTTTAAATAAACTTGTGCTGACACATAAAAAATTCTAGTTATCATTTGGAAAACAATCAAGGGAAACGGTGTATTCAACATCTAAACAAATAAACCTTGAATAACATATAAAAGGACATAAAAGAGTTATATGTTTCTCATCCTCAGAAACTGAGTTATTTTACCACCACTGCTTTTTTAAAGAAAATACTGTTCAATTAAAATACTACTTGATATACTTGGAAATTTATACTAAACTATTCAAATTCTTAATAAGAAATAAATTCAACATTTCTGAAGATCTTTTTCGTGCTTTGAACAAAATTTATACCAATGAAAGATATATTTACAAGATTTTGTAAATGAAAAATCAGCTTAAAAATCATAAATCTTTTTGGAAATTGATAATAACTTATTTCCGAGACCTGATAAACAGATTTGTAAGTGACATCTTGAGGTGCTATTTCATGGTACAATTTCCCACTTGTATGATTGGGAAATCTTAGTGTTATATTGTATGTACACAAATATGATTTTCCATTCGTTTAACCAAACAACATCTGATTAAAGTGTTCACATGGTGAAAGCAGGTGCTCAGGTAAGAATTGAAACAAAATGATGAAAGAAAATTCATACTGTGTAAACAAACATTTACTTGAACAAATATTAAATAAGTCCATTTTGAGATCTTAAAATATTTTTGGTAAAAGGCAGAAAATATAATAAAATAACACAAAATACTTTAACTACTTCTTTAAACTGGCAACTATCACAACAAATATCATATAAAGAAATTTTAGCACTATCAATATTGTTTTTTTTTAATTGGTTGAATTTGCAAACTTTATTTTCATTAAATGAAAGACAATACTTTAAAATATCTTGTTATAAAAAGTTCGTTTGAACTGATAAATGAAACATCCTTTAATTTCATGCTCTCATTTGAAAAATCATAAAAACTCGTGTAGCACAAGATGTCAGAAATTTTTAAGAACACATGTATTTTTATTTTCCTGTCATATTTTTTCTGTCCATGTTAAAAATCTTTCCAACAATTATGACCTAATAAGGCCTAAGAATAATACAACACAATGTATTATAATTATTCCCAAGTATCTACAATCATAACAAAATTTAAAATGAGGCCTTAATAAAAATATTCTTCGATTCTCATCTTTTTCAAGTGAATTATTTAAAAAAAAAAAAAAAAAAAAAAAAAAAAAAAAAACATGCTGCCACTTTTATGCATCAATTTTAATATTTCATTGTCTCATTGCGAAAAATATGACTGTTTTGAAATTTTATATATGAATTAAAAATTATTTTTTACAAAAGCACAAAATTACAATCGCATTTTAGTCTAAAATGACAAACTCGCAATAATAAATGTGTGCAATAATGTCTGAAATTACAGTATAAGGAAATAAAGGCATGAAGTAAATGATGGACTTGATGTGTGAGAATCTAAGAATATTTCTATTAGCATTTTCTGTAATTTCAGAATTGATTGATTACAGTAACATATTGAGACACAACAGTAGTTTCAGAATAAATAAATTTAAATTAAATCACAGTTTTTGTTGGCACATTATGACCTGATTAAGTAGAGACACTTCCAGACAATTCACAAAATAATGATTTTCTTCTTCCACAACAAAAATCCAGCATAAGTTATTTCCCCTTGTAAAGATTTTTTTTCAATTGTCTTATGCTAAAATTTTAGCTTTATTCAAAACTAAATTTCTGAAATAGAGTAATTCTTTCTAGATCTATTACGTAAAATGTTTTCCTTATAAAATAAACTTAAATTCATCACCCTCAAAATTGAGCGAGTCTTGTGTTTATTTTGTTTTCCTCTCAGAAAATTAATGAGTTATTTTTCAAAATGCTGTTTCTCTAAACAAAAATGAAATTTGATTAAAAGGAACAAACAAAAGTTTCAAAAAATACACTCGTTTTAAATTTCCATCTCTTTTGCAAGACCTGGTCGTTTCCAGTAGTAAATTAAATCAGAGGAAATAAGGTTAAAATATTGTGTGATTTGTCTGAAAGTAAGTAAAAATATTATTTTTTTGTTAACAACTTTGTAAAGAACTATCTTTTTTTACCTCATATTTACATAGAATAATAACTGGCATACTTTTACAGTACATTTAAAAATACCATTGACAATTTATTATCTGGTAATAGATCAACAATGCTATAGGGCACTCGTTACCTATTTTTCTCACAGAATCAAACTTACAGATATTCAGATTAATAGTAACATGTTATCCTTCACAAATACATGTCAACAATGGATATTTGCCGAAGAAATTCAAAGTAACAATTTAAGAAAAGAAAATGTTAAATGTATAATGCATAGTTAATAAAAAAATATAGAAAAAGGTAGATTCCTGTACTTTCTTTTGTAAACATGAGATAATACAATATGCTAAGGAAAATTCAAAAACATGAGAAGAGAATGTTGTCACTCATTCAAGCTTATCAATGAGACAAATTGTTCTTATCTCACATGTTCTTATCTATAACTTTCAACAGCATTTTTAAATTATGTGTAAATCAAAGTTAAATTGATTCTTTTTCCTTTTTTTCTATACATTCAAACTTGTTGTGTGTTAAAAAATTCAGGTCAGAAGATTCCAAATCACGTTTATAACAAAAAGTATTTCAAATTTAAGGAATTTTCTAATCAATAAATCTTCAATGAACAATTTATATATGCAGCATTGCTTTAATTTTTCTGTAGAAAAACAAAATAATCTTCTTATTTTCTTTGAATTGTAATATGTAAAGAAATGTAAGAAAATTCTAGCATTGAAACCATAAAATCACTTTATAACACCAAACTTCTCAAGTACTCTAAAAGCAGTCACTATGTAGGCAAAAATTAATTGACCATAAAAATAATAAACATTTAAAGGAGGTAAACAGAATTTGACACATGAAAGTAGTAGCCCTAAAATACATTGCACAAAATAATATGTGTGTATATTGATAACAACTCTATGTACATGAATACTGAATATATAATCAACAAGCGTAGAATATAATTTGACAGAGCCTTGTTTTAGAGGTTTAAGGTCCTAAAACAAAGACCCCAAATAAGGACTTAAATACAGCAGAAGGATCTTTTACCTTCGTAAGCTCATGAAAATAATCATGACCAACTCTATGTACATGAATACTGACTATATAATCAACAAGCGTATAATTTGACAGAGCCTTGATTTAGAGGTTTTGGGCCCTAAAACAAGACCCTAGTAAACAAGGTCTAGCGAAATAGGACTAAAATCACAATTGGTTTGGTAATTTCATAGAAAAATGTAAATGTTAAGGAAGTATATACATAAATTTGAAGATGGGCCACAAGAAAATCATTTTTTACCATTAAGAGTGATGTATAAGTGACGTAAACTTCAACGTGTTGAAGGCAGTCATTGTATAGTAGAAGTAGAAGTAGATGAGCTAGTTTTTAATTGTGATTAATCATATTGATCATGATTAAAACACCTGGATATAATACTTGAGTTGTCTTTAGAATTTATTCTTTCATTTTTAGAGGACCCCTTTTATGCTTTGGCACTATGTCCTATTCCAAACCCTGTTTAAAACATATATGTGTATAAGTAAACATCTAATTATAATATAAATAAGTTCAACAATAACAACAGAACAGGGATAATCATGCTTTAGGCCACAACAATTTCATTTCTAGTTTTTAAGACTACTCTTTAAAAAGTATTGAAGTTCTAACAAAGCATGCACCAGAATGATTGTTAACTTTCATAAGTTCAAGCAGATAATTGATTTTTATTAAACATATCCATTTTTCTAATTGAACTTAAAATTTCTCTTTTTGGTCTCTTTATCAACATATATATTACAATTAATTATTTGTTACGATTTTTTGTATTTATACCTTTTAATCCTATCTATCAAAACTTTGAATATGTATTTTTTTTAATTTGCCTTTCACAGAAGATGCTAAATAACAAATAACATCAAAATCATAATATGAACTGTTGCAATTTGAAAACTATTTAGTGTCATCTTCTTTTTTTTGTTGTTAACAAGTTTGATATTTTAGTTTATTATATAAAAGATGAAAAAGCGACCTGTGCAAAATAATAAACCAGATGCTCCGCAGGGCGTAGCTTTATACGACCGCAGAGGTTGAACCCTGAACGGTTGGGGCAAGTATGGACACACTATTCAAGCTGGATTCCGCTCTAAATTTGGATTGTGATTAAATAGTTGACACAGCATAGGTTTCTGACACAGAATGAATGTGTTCTAATGAACTTAAAATTTTTGTTTTCTCTTAGAGCAATTCACTATGCTGTTGAATATTAATCCTCTCAAAAAAATGTTTGAAGAAATTTTCTTTTTATTTATGAAATTTCAAATGAGAAAAATTGAACCCAATTTTTTAATCACATCCCCCTTTCCCTTATTCCAAAACTAATTTCAATTAAAATATTCTAATGGAGTTTGCAACAATTAGTACTCATTTAAATACATCATTAAATATTAAGATGTAAAAAAACTGCTTGTTATCACTGAATGGTAAAGATTATTTAAATTTATCAGTTGGTAGTAAAAAGTGAATATACATTGTATATTGTATATAACAAAGATTTAAGTTAATTCTGGACAAAGAAAGATAACTCCAATTAAAAAAAATTCTTGCAGATATTTCTTGCTTACTATACTGGACAAAGAAAGATAACTCTTAATTAAAAAAAAATTGGCTATTTCACAATATTGTGAAATTAGATATTTCTTGCCATTGCACAATACTGTGCAATTGGAAAGACTTGCTATTGCACAATACTTAATATAATAATTTTAGATCCTGATTTGGACCAACTTGAAAACTGGGCCCATAATCAAAAATCTAAGTACATGTTTAGATTCAGCATATCAAAGAGGCCCAAGAATTTAATTTTTGTTAAAATCAAACTTAGTTTAATTTTGGACCCTTTGCACTTTAATTTAGACCAATTTTAAAACTGGACCAAAAATTAAGAATCTACATACACAGTTAGATTTGGCATATCAAAGAACCCCAATTATTCAATTTTTGATGAAATCAAACAATGTTTAATTTTGGACCTCGATTTGGGCCAACTTGAAAACTGGGCCAATAATCAAAAATCTAAGTAAATTTTTAGATTCAGCATATCAAAGAACCCCAAGGTTTCAATTTTTGTTAAAATCAAACTAAGTTTAATTTTGGACCCTTTGGACCTTAATGTAGACCAATTTGAAAACGGGACCAAAAATTAAGAATCTACATACACAGTTAGATTCGGCATATTAAAGAACCCCAATTATACAATTTTGATGAAATCAAACAAAGTTTAATTTTGGACCCTTTGGGCCCCTTTTTCCTTAACTGTTGGGACCAAAAATCCCAAAATCAATACCAACCTTCCTTTTATAGTCATAAACCTTGTGTTTAAATTTCATAGATTTCTATTTATTTATACTAACGTTATGGTGCAAAAACCAAGAAAAATGCTTATTTGGGTCCCTTTTTGGCCCCTTTTACCTAAACTGTTGGGACCTAAACTCCCAAAATCAATACCAACCTTATCTTTTGTGGTCATAAACATTGTGTTTAAGCTTCATTGATTTCTTTTTACTTAAACTAAAGTTATTGTGCGAAAACCAAGAATAATGCTTATTTTGGCCCTTTATTGGCCCCTAATTCCTAAACTGTTGAAACCAAAACTCCCAAAATCAATCTCAACCTTTCTTTTGTGGTCATAAACCTTGTGTCAAAATTTCATAGATTTCTATTAACTTAAACTAAAGTTATAGTGCGAAAACCAAAAAAATGCTTATTTGGGCCCTTTTTGGCCCCTAATTCCTTAAATGTTGGGACCAAAACTCCCAAAATCAATACCAGCCTTCCTTTTATGGTCATAAACCTTGTGTTAAAATTTCATAGATTTCTATTCACTTTTACTAAAGTTAGAGTGCGAAAACTAAAAGTATTCGGACGACGACGACGACGACGACGACGACGCCAACGTGATAGCAATATACGACGAAAATTTTTTCAAAATTTGCGGTCGTATAAAAATGACTTAAATGCTGGAGTTTTAATATTTCTGTTAATGCATATCTAATAAAAAATTGTATGGAAAATATTTAGGTGCAAAAGTCTGGAGCAAAAACAATACTTTCAGAACTACAAGATAAATTGTTGTGGCCTTATAGATAAAAATTACATGCAGTTAATATTACAATTTAACAATTCTTGTGCATTCTATCTTCATAAAAATTTCATGCAATAACATAATAGATATTTTCACTCCCCCCTCCCCCTTTTGCAGTTCATTCATTTTCCATATTGTGAAAAAAAGTTTTAAAAAAAATTAAATAAGACAAGAATTTTATAGACATTACAATAAAATGTGGTAATTTTAAAGTGCAAATAAAAATCTAGGAAAATATTGTTTACACAGAGACAAGTAGAATTTGATGAACAAGCCAATGAAAATACAGTTGACATTTCAAATGGACCAATAGAAATCTATATAACATATCAAATATGGACAAAATCCAGTACTTATACAAAGCAACATGAATAATTTTAACAAGTACGTACAAGTGTCTGGATTGGGATTCTTTATTCTTTATTTTTTTTTAATAATCTTTATATTTCAGCATCCCATGCATAATCCTCTCATCTTACATGTTTGCCCTTTTTATTTCTATTCTTAATATTTCAGGCTCCTTTATTCTTTTTTCTGTAAACCCCATCCAGACCCTTATGAACCAAATAAAACATTCAAGGAAAACTGTTTAAACATATAGACTAGATAGGCAATACCTGATTAAAAGATTAACGTGCATACATTCAAGCATCTAAATAAATACAATATCATGCTAAAAATAATGGTTCATGAAAAAGGGGAGACAGTAAGCTTGAAATTATAAATCTGCCTGTTCTTGAAAAGTTATATTGACTTTGCAAGAAAAAAACAAAAACAAAAAAAATATGATGTTAAAATTGATTCATTGAAAATCTTGTGGATATGTCTGGTGCACTATGCAGAATTTTTTATAGCATTTTTTATTATTTATACCTTAATAAAACATTACAATAATATGCCTTGGTCAGCACTGAGATTATGGACCTTTTTTATTTATAGAAAAATCAAAGCAGGAAAGGTAAACAACTTTTAGATATACAACCATTTCATGAACACAAATAAAAAAACACTAATTAGACTTAGTAGTCAGTGCATCAGTAATGACACTATGTATAACAAAAAATTTCTTAAATTTTCTGTTGATAAATTTTTAATAAACTAATTTTTCATCTCCCTAGGGCAAATTTGACCTTATGTTAATCGGCTATTCACTTTAGGCTTCTCATATATTCGTAGTCATACATCCTCAACTTTCAAATTTTTTGGAATTAAATATTATTAATGAATGTTATTTCAGAATAGTGCTTCGCACACACTGAATTCAGCTGCAATGAACAGGTATTTTTCTGTTTTTCTTTTTTTAACATAAAATTTGCATCAACTTTAATGTCTCTTATTTCCAGGAAATGAGTAAAGGGTTTCTACCAGTAAATTTGTGAATTATAATAAAACATGAAGGAAATCTGCATATCAAATTATTAAACATTCTAAGTCTAACTACTTGAGGACAGGAGAATATTGAGGACTTCAATGACAAGAATGTGAAGTGGATATAAAATATACATGTAAATGTATGATGTCAATAACAATCAGGTAATGTAATGTTGACTTCATCAATAAACTTTGAAATCAGTGATTTACTGCAGTAACTCAAAAATTTAATTTTTAAAAGGACAATTTGTTAATAAGCCAGTTAATATTTTGAAGGAGGAAATGAATTGAATTTAACTTCCTAGCACTTGTTCAGGATATAACCTCCAAGCACTACTTCAAATTTAACCTCCTAGCACTAGTTCAAATTTAACCTCCTAGCACTAGTTAAAATTAAACCTCCTAGCACTAGTTCAAATTAAAAGTCCTAGCACTATTTCAAATTTAATCTCCCAGCACTAGTTCAAACATAACTTCCTATCACTTTTTTCAGATTTAACCTTTTAGCACTAATTCACATGTAACCTCCTAGCACTAGTTCAAATTTTGAGCTTCTAGCACTAGTTCATAATTAACCTCTAGCAATTTTTCTTAATAACCTTATTTTCAAACTTCAAATTAAAGAAAAGCCTGTCATAAATTTTATTTTTTAAGATATTTAATTGTGCCTCTAAATTGAACATTAAAAGGTCTATGACACGCAGAAGAATAAAAAAAACCTTGTATTCAAACATGAGTGACACCAAAAACATTTGTGAGTTACTAACAATGAAAATATAACAACAAAACTAATGAATGATCACAGTATACTAAGCAACAAAAATATTTCCTGTGATTTTTATCTTTTCATAAGGTTCTACAACTAAACAAAAACCCACAGTTCATTACATTAAACATCATCCTGTTATTGTCAGGAATTTCGTTGTTACTCAGAAAAATAGTTATAACAAAAACAAAAAATTTCACCCTGCAACTTTCTACGATAAATTTCTAAAAATAGAATGAATAAATAACTGTATTTTGACTACAAGGTGTGCAATATATATATTTTTTTACAATTTTTTTTATCACATTTTAACAAGAATCTATAAACTTTTCATTTCAATAAACATTGTTTCTGTAATCAGCAGTTTAATACTGTTGCTGAAAAAAGTTAAAGACTAGAATTGACACTAGAGTTAGTTCCCCTTCCTTCTTGTGTGTAGTCTTTCCTTGGACTTCTAGGACGACCTTCTCCTCCTCCTCCTCGACCTCTACCTCTGTAGCCTCCTTCTCCCCCTCGACCTCTACCTCTGTAACCATAGCCACCTCGACCTCTCTGCCCTGACTGTGGTCTTGGTCCACCATATTGTCTTTGGTCTTGTCTTCGTTGGTTCTGTGGATTTTCTGAAAAATAAAATATCAGTCTAAAGTCATGTATCATAAAAAAAAAGATCAAATGAAAATTTAAGACAAAAGGATTAAATGTCCAGTTTCGTATAAAGAGAAAATAAAAACAAAGATCTTTTCCAATGTTTTTTTCCTGAACATTGACATTGTCCTAAGAATCTACAACAGACAATTTCTTTTTCTTTCTCAAAATCAGAATCTAAAGACAATCAATACAAACCTACCCAGAGCTGTACTATTGATTCTCTACATTTATCATTTTATTTTGGTATCACCTATAAAGTTGAACAAAGGTATACAGGTAATTATTTTGCTTTACATAAAACTGTTTTGAACATTTGTTGAGGAAGCATTAAATATGAGTTACATTATAACGGTATGATCAATACAGTTCAGCCGACAGGTTAACATCAGAGAGAATCCAGTTTGTCATTTATAATTCTAATAAATTAGCACAATTTTTGACATTTTTTTTTTTCCTTTTCTTGGTCCATAATAGCTTTAAATTTTAAAACATAACAGTTTGCTAGGTATTCCTGTCAATTAGTAGTTCTCTATCGTTTGTAATTAATGTTGCCCCTACCTCTGCTATCCTGACTGCTACTAGGTCTTGGTGATGACTTGTCATAGCCCTGTAAAGAAGAACAAATTAATGTCAATGTGTTCGGACAGATTGGGGAAAAGTTTAATGCATTCAGACATATTCAGGGAAAACTGATGCATCTGAACAGATTCAGAGAAAATTTTGATGTATTTAGACAGATTCAGAGATTTTTTTTATGCATGTAAACAAATTCAGAGATAATTGGGATGCATTCATTTAAATAAACTCAGCCTTTTTGATTGGCCACAAACCCAGTTTCAAACAGCCCTGTAAGAATTTTTCTACAGGCCAAAATGATCTTAAATAAAAAATTTGCGAAAGGTCTGTGTCTGCAAAAGTTTATCATGAAGAGGAAATGTATATAAATTTAGACCTAACATTTCCATACATTCAGACAAATTCAGACAAAAAATTCAATCCATTCAAACAAATTCAGAGAAAATTTGCTTGAAAATTTGTTTTAAAAGTGATTTCATTACTAGTTCTGCATTGTAAACCCATAAATCTTTAATCATTTTAATTCCAACAAAATTTAAAGGGTCCTACATTGTTAAACACAAATTTGAAATCCTGCCAATCCAACATACAATACTTTAAAAATAGATATAGAAAGATGTGGTATGAGTGCCAATGAGACAACTCTTCATTCAAGTCACAATTATAAAAGTAAACCATTATAGGTCAAGGTATGGTCTTCAACAAGTTTAGTTCAAAATGTTCCAGAATCAGTATTATTCCCCACCCATTTATTCCCAATAAACCAATCAAATAACTTGTCTTGGCTGTCAATCATTACTCCCAACCCAATCATAAAACAGCAGACATATCATACCCAATAACCCAACCATATAACTTGTCTAAGCTGCAAATCATTACTCCCAGAAAAGCAGACATTACTGTACCTGAACATGAAGAGAATTCTTAAGTCGTTGATGTAGTTCTGCTACTTCTTCTGTTGCTTTACGATCCAGTCTGTGTGGATGTGGGTCCTCACCTAGAAATCAGAATACTCATATTCAATGTTCTACATAATAGGAGAAATTTTTGTGAGCAAGATCACATAGTTGCCCATGTTAACAAAGTATTGGCCCCATAATCCTTAAGGCTGCATCCTGTTAATATTAAGACCATTTATTTTTTTCTGTTATAAATCTGACATTTTACAAAAAATATAGTTGTAAGTAGCTTTAAAAAATTAAATATTATAAATTCAGAAATTATTGGGTGCATTCATTTTAGCAATTTTTCATGAATTGACAAAATTGTGAGTTTAATAATTGTGATTACAAAAAATTTACATAAAGATCTATGTTACAGTTATCAAAATGCCAGTTCTTATTATTTCTATAATTACCAGTCGCATTTTCACATGAATATCAAATTTTCACATGAATAATAACAAGAATGTGTCCCCAGTACACAGATGCCCCACTCGCACTATCATTTTCTATGTTCAGTGGAGCGTGAAATTGGGGTCAGAACTCTAATTTGGCATTAAATTAGAAAGATCATATCATAAGGAACATGTTTTAAATACTAAGTTTTAGGTTGATTGGACTTCAACTTCATCAAAAACTACCTCGACCAAAAACTTTAACCTGAAGCAGGACAGACGAACGAACAGACGGACGGACAAACAGACGGATGCACAGACCAGAAAACATAATGCTCCTCTTCTATCGTAGGTGGGGCATAATAATTTCTGAATTTTCAATAGTAGAAATATTTTCATTTAACCAGCATTTTTCTTAATTGAATTGTGCACGTACAGCCATTTATATAGGACTCTTACTACATTTTCACTTCTTACTTTCTGAATGAGAGACAGGTGTTGTGTGACTGGTTTCCACTGCTACTGGTTCCTCAGTACTGGCCACAGAAGAGACAGATGGACGGCGAATAGAATATGTACATTTTACTGGAACAACTGTGGAAAAATATAAAATTAATTCAAGACAATTTATGAGAGAGATAGGCAGAGTACAATCTAATTAAACTATGTACTGGGATTTGTAATAACATGAGCAACACAACGGCAGTTTATTTTTGAGGTATGAGTTTGAATGTCCATCTGGTATCTTTCGCCCCTCTTTTCCAAAGCATCCTTTTCAGTGTTGTCATAATCTCTGTGAACAGGCAATGTTTGAAATTACATTATTTGTGTCGTAATACCTCTGTCCCAGGTCAGTGCTCACAGAAATTTTGAATCCCACCATATTCTATATGTCTCTGTAGCACTACGGGAGCTGTTATACAGTGGTAACTGATAGTTTATGTATCATTTTTGTTTTAGTAAATTGTATTGTTCAAGTCAAGCTGTAAGTTTTCTTGTTTGAATTGTTTTACATTTTTTAAGTCCAAGCCTTTCATATTTTGATACAAAGGAATCAATGAATGAGGCCCCTCATGGTCCAAGTAATCACATAATCACAACTATTTTGTCAATGTAATCACATAATTATTAATTATTTTCACAAGGAGGCTCATGAATATACATACCTTCACCAAACTGTGATATTTCCTGCAAAAAACAAAAACAAATGATTGAAAAAGAATCTAAATAATAAATAAGTTTTTATAACAAAATACTTTGATGAAATTTTAGTCTTCAAGTAAAAGAATGAAGATTGAAGTTCCTTAATTTGTCTATGCATTGTCAGGAGCCCGTTATTCAATGGTTGTTGTTTGTTACTGTGTTACATAATTGTCTTTCGTTATTTATTTTGTATATAAATTAAGTTTTCTCATTTGAATTGTTTTACATATGTCCTTTTTGGGCTTTGCTCATTGTTGAAAGCTGTCATGTGACCTATAGTTGTAAATTTATAAGTCATTAGCTCTCTTGTGGAGAGTTGTCTCATTGGTAATCATACAACATCTTTTTTTCTATATTGCGCCAACTAACAGATCACTGGACCATTTTTTGGAAAAAAAGCAAATATTTGTTTCAAGCCTTTAGACAATAGATTAAAACACCTAAATAAACATTTGTCCCATGTTAAGGTGGTAACTGAAATAAATTTGGCTAGTTTAATTTTCTTAATATTTTGACAATGTATTTACTTTGACCCTTTGACAAAAATATAAAAATTTCAAAAAAATTTGAACCCACCATTTTATCAGAAAAATTACACTGGTTATATAACAGTTTGACAAAAACTTATTTTGATCATTGAGAAGCTTAATATTTCCTTAACAACACAACGTCATTAAAACGTTTAGCTGATTTTACAGAGTTATCTCCCTGTTGTGTTAGGTACCACCTTAAACATCCTTTATAGGTTGTTTACTGTCTAAATTACTGCTACTTCATGCTGATTTAAATTCATTAGTCTAACATAAAAAAAACTTACTTTTTTAAGATAATCAGAATCATACAAAAATCTTGTTGTCCGACTTAAATCTTCATCCATTTTTCTTTCACTGACAAAATGCTGAAAAAATTAAAAAAAATCATTGCTTGTAAATTATTTGCAATTGGTTGAACATTCAAATTCATGGCTAAGTATACCCACCATAAGAACTTTGAGGTTAACTTTATCTAAAGCTTTTCCAAAACATTATACAGCTCCAATTTGAATTCCAAAATAAGAGTTTATGTTTTTTTTTACATTTTTTGTGTTGATTAGTTGTTGCCACATTGATATGTACCCAACATCTTCTATATATCTTATTTTGTTTCGAATAAATGAATAAAATTAAGGCATTTTTTTGTAAGCAGCTATTCCTAGAATAGCAATAATAAATTTTACATTTTTATCATTTTTTCAAGGGCAATGTATTTCAAATGGTAGACATTATCTATACCAAACAAAATTTGCATTTGCCAAGACAAAGTATGACAAGTTAAGTGTTAAATATAGTGGAAAATAACTCTTTGTATCAAAAAGATTTTAGCTTATTAAACCAGAAATTGAAAGATTGAAAAACTTAAAGGAAACACACAATAAGCACTGCTCTTTACACTGGCTCTCCATTGTCCTTGAAATAAATGTCCGTCCTAAGGGAGACAACTAAAAATAAAAAAATAATAACAGTGTATCCCAAACTCTGTCTAACCGTCGAAATGTCAGACAAAAAATCATTGGGTCAGACAGAAATTTTTAGATTTTTCAGTTCAGGGAAAATGTCAAATTTCTTTTACCGTCAGACAAACCATACAACAATTTGGCACAGACGGGAATTGGCAAATAGATTATTAAATAAGACTTACCTTAACATCAGCTCTTAGTTGAGCTATCTGTTTATCATCCATTCTGTCAGCCCTATCTATGTTCTTTTTAAGATCAACAGCACTAGTCTGTCTCATATGGAAGGCATCACCTAAAATATGGTAACGATTATATTAGGGTGAAGGTTTGGCACCAGCAAGCATATTTGATCATGCAACATGCTTTATGTGTCAGTCCCAAGTCAGAAGCCTGTAGTTCAGTGGTTGTCGTTTGTTGCTGTATATCACATTTGTACTGTACATAAATCTGTCTTTAGTTTTATCCATTGAAATATCTCACACTTTTCATATCAGGGTTCTTAATAGCTGTCTATATAGTATGGGTTTTTCTCATTGTTGTAGGCTATACAATTGCCTATAGTTGCTAACATCCACTTCATTTGAACTTAGGTTGATAGCTGTATCATTGGCAATCATATCACATCTTATTTTATATGAAATTTTGGCTAATTTTTTTTTACGTGACTTACATTAAATTTATAAAGGACTGGTGATCTCTTAACAGCCAGTGGCAAATGTTAGACAACTATTCAACAACAAGTATCATATGTTTTTTTCTGTTAAAAAAAACTAAGGAATATGGCAGCACTTTTTCGTTTATTTCACATGCTGATCCTACTATGGCCATTGATTTTGGTTTTTTACTCTTTCAAATCAAATTAGAAAGATTCTTTCTCAAATTCAGAGATTATTAAGACTTGACTGACAGCAGTTAGAATATTAAGTGACAAATTTCTAAGCTAACAAACTTACTTGCTACAACCTTGACTTGATCCATTTGTTGGATAAGTTCAACCTCTCTGTCATTTAAACTAAAAAAGAAAAATTATAGAAAAAATAAGAAAAAGGAATTTAAAAAAAGTATGGTGTTAGCTTATACAATGTTACGACATCGTGCATTCTCATAAAATAGGGAATATTTCAAAGAAAAAACTAACTGACTAAAGAGCAGATATGCTACTTAATTGAGAAAACCAAGTTTAATAATACTTCCCGTTAACGGGGGTATAAAAAGTAGCCTGAGATGGAATCATCACACGAAATTAATTTTTAATAATTTCAAGAAATGCTGCATACAAAACAAATAATTCTGTGAACTATAAAAAAATCCTAGTTTTTATTTCGACATAACATTATTATCACACAATATAAATTTTTAACAATTTCAGGAAATGATGCATACAAATTATTCTAACAAAATTTAAACCAGATGCTCTGCAGGGCACAGCTTTATACGACCGCAATGGTCGAACCCTGAACAGTTGGGGTAAGTATGGACACAACATTTAAGCTTGATACAGCTCTGAATTTGGATTGTGATTAAAAAGTTGACACAACATAGGTTTCTGACACAGAATGAATGTGGTCTAAGAACTTAAAAGTTTTAAATTGGACATTTACCTATTATGGTTCAATATCCAAAATCTAAATACATGGTTAGATTCAACGTCATACCAATATACGACCAAAATTTTTTTTAATTTTTGTGGTCGTATAAAAATTGACCCTTCTTTTTGGCAAAACAAATACTGTCAAATTTTGTCCATAATTTCTCAATTTTCTTTAATTTGTATCTTACCAGCTCCTCATTTCATCAAAGACAGATTTAATTCGTTTGTAGTTTTTATCAACCTCTTCGTCCAGTATCAAACGGTATCTTTCTAACGATACTGTTTGTCTGTGTAAGTCCTTCACTGATTTCTCTAAAGCTGGAAAAACAAATTCAAGTTGTCATATTAATGATTTTTTTAAGTGAATTATCTTTCTTTTCAATCTCATTAAAATTAAATCTGTTAACCTATTTCAGGTTGAACTGATTGCTACGGAAAGTCTGTAATTATAAAAAATATTAGTGGTCATAAGAAAACAACCCTACAAAACAGACCAAAATGCATCTTAATTTTATATTTGAATGTTCCAAAATTAATCAAAGTCTTATACATGTACTTGCAGAAGGTTGATTTTTATTATATCCAATGAAGCTCATATTAGGCCTAAATTAATATATTGTTTGTTTCCCCAATCCAGATCCTGCCAAGCCAGGTGTATGTAGGTAGGTACAGAAATAATTTTATTTTTCCAAAAAGCTTGAACATTATCAGACAATCCGGCAAGCCTGAAAATCAGAAATTAATAAAATAATATTCCATTTAGATTTGACAATAAAATTTTATGAGTAGCACCATTTTTGCAGGGTAGGTCAGGATTGGGGAAACAAACAATATTTTATTCTCGGCCTTATATGTTTATAATTTGAATCCATAGATTATCATTGTACATTTTGATAAAATTAAAAATTTTCTCAGATCATCTCGACTACTTTTGTTCTGCTAAACATTGCTGACTATACAGTATGGGTTTTTCTCAATGTTGGAGGCCGCATGGTGACCACCCACTCATTTGAACTCTAATGGACAGTTGTCTCATTGACAATCATACCACATCTCCTTCATTTTTTGTGCCAGTTACCAGTGTTAAATAAAATAGAGGTTTGTAAGTTTGTCTGTCTGTTCTCCATCAATCTGATTGATTCATGTTGTATGTACACGGATGCCCCATCTGCACTATCATTTTCTATGTTCAGTGGACCGTGAAAATGGTGTAAATTCTCTAATTTGGCATTTAAATTAGAAAGATCATGTCATAGGGAACATGTGTATTATGTTTCAAGTTGATTGCACTTCAACTTCATCAAAAACTACCTCAACCAAAAACTTTAACCTGAAGCAGGAGAGACAGACAGACAGAGACAGACAGACGAACAGACAAATGCACAGACCAGAAAACATAATGCCCATAAATGGGGACATAAAAAAACTAGATGTGTCAAAGCAACACGTATGGCCCTGTCTCAAAAAGTTGGAAAATCTGCAATTTCAATAACGCATGTGGACACAAACTTAAACTTGATCTGTAACTCATCTTGGTTAACTCACATGCCAAAAATCATCCCAATATCTGAAAGCGTTTAGAAAAAAAGTCTGTATAACTGTGATTTTCAACAATTTATCAAAGTCAAAAGCCCATAATTTAGACAATAATTAGCGGAGCGGAACAAAACTTAAACTTGATCTGTAACTTATCATGGTTAACTCACATACCAAAAATCAGCCCAATATCTGAAGGCGTTAAAAAAAAAACCTCTGTATAATGGTTTGTTGCGGAATGACGGAATTATCGAATTTCGCAATTACAGAATTTGGAATTACGGACAAGGGTAAAACTATAAAGCACCGACAACTTTGTTGCGGGGCCATAAAAAGGGACTGTGTCAATAGGACATAGATGATGATGCCCCCACTTGCATATCATATAAAGTTATCAAGGGATAAAACTGAAGAACGGTTAAAGTGACGCTTACAAAATTTGTTATTGGTCTCCTTTTGTGGTAATAAGTATTGTGTATAAGTTTCATAACATTTGCTTTAGGTAAACTTAAGTAAGAGAACAGAAACCAAAATTTAGCAATTTTTCCAATTATAAAGGGCCAGTTAGAGAGGGAAACCAACTATGGAACGTATGGATGGACTTACGTACATAGGGATAAGGGTAAAACTTAATGCCCCCTCACATGTAGGTTTTTATGAACAGCTGATGCTATTTTCATTTGAAATCGACTTACTTTTGTGAATCTGTTTTGGCAGTGAGTGACCATCTGAACTTCTTTCACTCGCTGTTCTCTGCCTATCTGAACTTTTTTCACTTGCTGTTCTTTGTCTAAGTGAATGTGAAGCTGCAGAGAAAACATATACAAATTTTAGCAGTTTTCACCTAAGGCATGTAAGGATCCTATATACATGTATACACATATTATTTTTTTTAAATGCACTGAAATATTGTTTTTTTTTTAATTCATAAGTTGTGTATTGGTCATTCTAATTAGTCATTCTTATAACTCTTGTATATATTTTCTGTTACCTTGCAATACAACAAGTCAAATGAATTCAATCCTTGCAAATAATGTAAGTAAACCACAAGTATTTTTGAAGTTCGCATTCAAAGATTTCCTTTTATTAATGAGCAAAAATGTTGGAATGTCATGTAGTAAAATGGGGGGGGGGGAAATTAAAAAAAAAAAAAAATTAATTTAAAAAAAAAATTTCCTCAATTTTTTTTTATTTTTTTTTAGGGGGATTTTTATTTTTTTATATTTAGCAAATTTTTTTTTTTTTATCATTTTTTTGGCAAAATTTTATTTATCCCCGGGTGAACAAGGGTAGGGTGATAGTTACACCGGGGTAATTAACCAATCAGATTGCAGTATTCCTGCTGCATAAGAAATAATACTATACATCTCTTCATACAAAGCCAATAGAAATTTGTTAATTGTTGAACATATGAATTCCTTATTCACCTGTACTCATAAAACCTATAAAAATTGGTATCCAACAAATAATAATGAATTCACAGTAATTTAAAAATCCTTTCTATATATCTTTTATTTTACCTGAATGATGTGCTCTAGAATGTGGGTGTGTTTGTCGCTGAGGGGCTGGGGGTTGTGATGAAATGTTTTCTGGCAGTGTGCTAACAACAGACTGACTTTTGGTCGATGATGATTGTGTTGATTTTGTATTGGATGGTTGTACTGGTTTACCACCGGTCAGTGGTGATTGTGATTTATTTCGTGGAGTTGATGTTCCTGTTGCTATGGGCGACTGGGATTTTTTGCGACTAGGTCCTGACGATGATGGATGCTGATCAGAACGAACAGATACTGATGCTGGTTTATCGGCAGTCCTCGTGGATGAATTATCTGCATGGCGTGAAGTGGTATTTGAATTCTGTGAATTTTTCGCTGGTGATGCATGATTGAATTTAGCATGTTTCTGGTTTGATACTGTATTCTGCGATGTGTTGGTAGGAGATGCATTGTTGACTTTTGCATGTTTCTGAGACGACACAGAATTGTGCGATGTGGCGACAGGCGATACATGATTGAGTTTTGCATGTTTCTGAGTCGTTATGGACTCCTGTGATGTGTCGCTAGGCGTCACATGATTGGGTTTATCACATTCTGTTAGACTGGGGACTGTACACGTGGTTGGTGAGAGTGACAGACTGCTGACTGAGCTATCAATATCACTGATGGAGTTCGTCTTTACTGGCTCGGTGTCTGATTCTATGGAACCTGAAATATAGTCAAAAGTTAGTTCATACTCATGAAAATACATGAACCACAGTAGGTGCAATAAGAATGTGGTAACTTGTTGTAAGCTATCTCATTAACAAAGAAACCGTAGCATTATTTTTAGAAATACCAAAACCCTAGTGATAGAGTTAAATCAGAATGAAAATACTGCATATTATGGACATTTGGAGAGCTTTGATATAGCTTTTCACATTGTCTTATCGGGTCCTTTTATAGCTGACTATGCGGTGTGGGCTTTTGTTGAAGGCTGTACGGTGACCTATAGTTGTTAATGTTTGTGTCATTTTGGTCTTTTGTGGATAGTTGTCTCATTGGCAATCATACCACATCTTCTTTTTTATATTAGCACTTTATGATCTTCAGACAAAAAATATAAAATCTTAACAAAATTTACCATTTGCAACAATTCCATTTGGAACAATTTCTGCTGAAGACACGTCTCCATTCACATGAGGAGAGCTGTCATTTGCAGGTTTTTTCTTTTTATTTCGTTTCTTTTTCGGGGCCTTGTTCCCTGGATAATGCCATTCTTGTAAAGCTTGCTTGGCTCCATCTGAATATTAAAACAGTTTAAATCATTGTTTTATATCATAAATCATTCATTTGTTCACTTATCATTGCAGATTTATAATTGTTTTCTTTCCTGTCAGGTGCCATATGGCAGATTTTACAATAAGAAGGAATTATTGTTTTTTTGTATCCATCAAAAAAGCAATTGCTGAA
Source organism: Mytilus trossulus (assembly GCF_036588685.1). NCBI lineage: Eukaryota > Metazoa > Mollusca > Bivalvia > Mytilida > Mytilidae > Mytilus > Mytilus trossulus. The sequence goes on along the minus strand of NC_086385.1, from coordinate 14,508,987 downwards.
ACTGTGAAACAGACTGTGTAATGGAGTAATGCATTATGTTATTGAATAAAATGTGTCTTTCTGAGTAAATAAAAATAAAAATTACTCTGTGTTTGTGTTTTTTGTTAGAATTAGAGGGTTTTCAATTTCAAAATATTGGACATGGAATAGACATCATGACCTACTTTACTGACATCCAGCTTATTCGGAGTGGAATTTTGAAGTATTATTTATAAGTTGAGCCTTATAACATGGACTTATATTTTAATAAAAAGTCTTCTTTTGTGTTTTAATCATAACTTTAAGGCAGATTTTTATTGGTAAAGGCTAAAAAAGGTAATTTAATAATATTGTTGCTAACGTCACGTCTTTTCCGTCCATTGTGGTATGTCACGATCGCAATTTTCTTGTTGGTTCTCAGACAGGCCATTGTAGTTATTTTTATCCCGGGTTTTATAAATAATTGAAAATAGCAATCATATTAAATTTGGATGACGTAAGGGGGTCAAAGGACTTGAGGAATCAATATCATTGGCTGTTTTATTTTTTGCGAACCTTACTACTTGAGGTTTCCGTCCAAATCAGTGTCACGTGAGCAACATATATTTAGATCTGTAACTCTCCTGTATAGGAGTTACGATATCGCCCTTTGCAGAAATAGATTCGGAGTCAGTTCCTTCACATGATGGGGTAGCAAAGAAGGTAAGTTGTATGATATATCTTTACAAGAGGACCTTAAATGTATTCCGTCCATCAAAAAGATGTTCGCAACAAAACGTTATGTCATGATAGTAGATGTTGCTAATGTTACTATTACGAATTGGTTTCTTGTGTATTCATTTGATATAAAGTACACCTGCAAATGACATTCTGTATATTTAGAAATTCTAAACCAGACTGTACAATTTTATTACTCCAGGCATATATTAAACATCACTGTGTGCATACATTTGAACTTTTAAAGATGTTGTTGCTCATGTGACATGTCCAAGTGTCGCTAACGTTACTCATTTTTGTCTCCGTCACGTTAGCAACATGAAAGTAGGAGACAGAACACAATACTGTAAAATCTGCCATAATTACTCATCAGAAGCAGAATCTGCTCAGCAGATCCAAAAATTTTATTGGTGGAGGGGTGGTCCTCAGATTTTGGAATAAAAGCAACTTTTTTTTACACAAACTTGGCTGCAATTTAACCTTTATATTTCAAAGAGGAACTTATTTTGTTTTTATATTAAATTTTGTTTATTTTGAAGGGAGAGCCCCATGTTAATTTGAACTTGTTTATATCAATGTACCATACACAGCCTGTGTAGCCTTATCTACATGATCAGTCATGCTACAGTTAACTAGATTTATTGCAAAACTAACATTATCTACTTTGTAAAACTAAGATTAAAATTAATTCATACTATCTTACCTTCAACATAGCCCTGTATAGCCTTCTCTACATTATAATCATAAAACTGTAAAACTAAGATTATCTCGTTATTACTTTTCCCAGGTACAACTTCACGGACTGCATTCACCTGGAAAAGAGTAAAATTTATTTTTAATTAATTTAGTGTAGCAATTTTATATTAATTGATTTAAATCTGGGTAAATCTGTGAACTATTTTCAAATTCCTGGAATCTAATGAGCCTGCTTCACTCAAGTGTCTTTCATATGTATATATATAGCATTACAGTCAACAAGCATGGCTACCTGTCCTATACTTTGTGTCTTTAGTGTTTTTGTGCTGCTTTGTATATGAATCAGATTATACTATTTCAAGTTATTTTTATAGGTTGTTTTTGTGTTTTGTCCCAGGTAAGATGAGGATAGAGCACACATGAATATGTTTAACCCCGCCACATTCTGTTAGTGACTGTCCCAAGTCAAGAGCTAGCAAATCTTTGGTGGATATTTTTTGCTGCATATCACGTGCACATATTCTATTTAATTGTTTTGAACTGAATATGGTTGTTGCTCATTGAGTCATATATAGTTGAAGGCCATACTGTGACCAATAATTGCTAATGTCTATTTCAGTTAGTCTCTAGTAGAGAGTTGTTTCATTGGCAATCATACCACATCTTTATTTTAATTTTTAAATTGTTGCCAGATTCATACCTTCTCTTTTATATTATCTTGTAGATGAGAGGTTTCTGCCATCACAGACTTAGTTCTGGGGTCAAAGTGTATAGAACCTGGATTATCTGCAAAAGAAAGAAAATAAACCAATCAGAATTGTTGTTATGTGATGTTCTTTGTAAAATTGATAATGATTGGATAATGCCAAAATAAGAGGTGAAAAATCCATTAATAAGCATCAACAGCATTGGCATCATCAAGAAATTAAAGCATTTATACTATAAGCAGACTTTAGAAGGATGTTGCAAGATTAATTGCTGTTGATTTATTATTATAATCAGTGATGCAAATCCATTTCCAATTTTATTTTATTATAAGCCAAAAAAAGTGTGGCTTTTTAAATGTCGTGAAATTGAGGACAATAAGGACCAACGATTGAAAAAGGTTTTGCAAAATTTGAGGAGCATTTCAAAAAAGTTTTGCCAAATACAACTAAGGTAATATATTCCTGATGAACAAATCCTTATAAATTCATTTGTATGACCAAATCAATGATATTGCAACATAGAAGTGCTGACTACTGGTTTTGGTCTGGTGATACATGTATTTAGAATGAGAAAAGTGTAAATAATAAAAATAATAACAGAAGAATGTGTATGAGGGCATGATTTTTTTCTGCAATTTGCCATGTTGAAAAGGGACATAACTCTAGAACTGTACCAGACTCACTGCCCAAATTCCAACTCTGTCTGTGTTTTGGTTCTTGGCCTAGTGTACATGTATCATAAAATTTGCATGAGGCAACCTTAAGTTAGAGTGCAGAAAGGAATTTAATACTTCTATTTGGTAATTCTATAAATTTGTATGTGTAAAATCATTTCAATTGTGTGAACATTATACATTTTTGTAAGTATGTCGCACTTGTTATTTTCAAACTGAAACCATGTCACAGTTAAAATAAATAAGAAACATTCACGTTCCCATGATTGACTTCCTCAACTACTCAAGAAAGATTTATTAATCTACTCAAAAATCTAAAGTGATCTAAACAGAAAACATAAACAGCACACAGCGTAAATATATGTCACCTAAATGACCAATAGAAATGTGGGAAATATTCTTATTATTCTACATTTCTACAATTGATTGATTGTTGGTTGCTTAACATCCAGTGGCAAATATTTCATGCATATTCAAGACAAATCAATTTCACAATATATACAATAGGTAGGTCCTGTCATAATAGAGGCCATAAGGGATGATAGTCGGGGGAAATTTTGTTTACCACTGGAAAATCAGGGTATATTGGATAGGGACAGAAATTTTGCCTTACAACAGGCCACCTACGGGCACTCAAAGAGTTGTTGAAAGGGTTCTTATCGTGAAAAGAGTGTGGCACTCTCTTTACACGAGACATCAGATTTAACATCCCAATTCTGACTGGACGTGACTGCGAACTAAATACATCCCGCATGCCCCACTTCGGCAAGCATTTTACTGCCGGTCGGGAGAAGACCAAGTGACCATATTTCTTTTCCCCAGTCACCCTTTGGTTCATTTCTACAAAGAAGTAGTTTTAAAATATAAAACACTGAACCACAAATATATATTTTTGATGGAAGTTCTCTTTAAATTACTTTTATCTTTTATAAAGGAGTTGGATGGGTGGTTACTTTCAATAAAAACAGCAAAGATGTGACCTTCCTAGTCTTTTCTTTTCAAAATAAAACAAGAATGTGTCCATAGTACACAGATGACTGTGTCACTCACACAATCATACTAGGCATGCTAGGGGTCAAGTCAAACTTTCATTTGGCATTAAATTAGAAAGATCATATCATAGGGAACTAAGTTTCTAGTTAATTGGACTTCAATTAAAAAAAATACATTGACCAAAAACTTTAACCTGAAAAGAGATGGATGTTCAGGCCAAAAAATATAATGCCCATAAAAACAAGGACACCAGTGATAGATTCAGTGTACTTATCAAAGATAAATAACTGTATTTTCTTCTAACATGTCTTAAGATTAAATACAGAATTTCTGAGAAATAAAGAGCAATGTTTAAAGTTGTTCCATTCATAATAACAATCACAAGGAGCAATGTTTAGCTCATCAAGTCATTCCATTCATAACGCTAGAACAATACGTAACAGCAATCATTCACAAAACCTCGTTTCTAAAACAGCTATGATTGATATAAAAAAATCATTTAAAGAGTTTTTTACAACATAGCTATACTTAAGATCTTTAACCATCTGTCGTAAGGTAAATACAATAGATTTAAATAATTCAACAGGACTTTTTATCATGCAAATTGTTAATTGACGTCATATTGTTTACATTTCAAATTGATCTATAAGCATGTAGAGGCTTTCATCGGCTTTATTTATTATTTATAATGTATAAAAATTGATGTTAGTCTTTATGACGGGAAGTTTTTCAGGAAATAGATATTACGTCTTTTTTTCACCTGAGTACCCTGAACTAATAAATGGTACCATTGAATTATTAATTTACCAATACAAAATTACTGTTATAAAAATGTTTGGGAAATATTAAATATGGATTGGAAAAACAGGGAAACCTTTATTGACCCAAAGCCTGGCCTGTATAAACCAATTATAGTATGACTGTTATACATTTTCTGTCTACGAAGAGAAAAAACGTAAAAAAATGTGGTGCACACTGCATAACTTGAGACTTGTTCAGTGACAAATATCTCATGAATATTCACAATACAAGGCTACATTATAATTTTTTTTAACCAAAACTGATTATACATGTACATATCATGCATATATAAACACACCTTCAATCTATTGTACATGTACATGATGTACATATATACACACCTTCTATAATGTTGCAAAAAACCTGGATAATTTTTTTTTTTTAAATTGACAGATGTTTTTAAACAGATAACTACTCAACATGCTGATGATCAATAGATTAATATTGACATACAATTATCAATTACCTATATGTACATATGTATACAGTTTATTTACATACAGCAATACATGTTCATTAGATTTTTATAACTTATCTAAGTACAGGTAGAGCTTTTCGAAAAAATGTCAAGAATTTAGACTGTTTTAATTTTCATTTTTCAACTTTTAGAACAATATATATCAATGGAAAAATGAGAAGAACAAAAATTAAAATATTTCTAACATTTTGCTGAAGATATCTAGAGTCTTTTGAAAATTAGCAAACTTCTGTCCAAGTTTCTAAAATTTCAAGAAGTTTTGACAGTTATTGATTTACACTTAAGATTGACAGATTTGGGTACAATTTAGGAAAATAATCATTACTCATCCAAATCGATTAGTTAGCATAAGCAAGCATTAATTTCAAGTTAATAAACCCTCTATAAGGGCCTTAGGCTATATGTATACACTTTTTTTGCCCAATCTTTCACCACCCCTATTTAACTAAAGCACTATACGTAATTATCCTTTTTTTTTTTAAGTTTACAAAATGTACATGCAGTTTATTATTTTGTACTTTAATTTTTTCTTCAAATGTCCTCCTTGAAAAGTCCTGAAAAGTCCTGTTTTCACTTTTATCAGGGTTCTCGCTAAGGATCTTTGAAGGCAAGTCCAGGGACTTGTCATTTTTTGCCATAGTGAGTCCAATAGCAAGTAGAAGATATTTTATTACAAAATAATGTAATACTTTAGTCTCCAGGGCCTAACAGATCAATGAAATGACATTAAATTTTAAACTTTTGCTATAAAATGATGATATTTATGTTTATTTGTGTTCAGTTTGTACAAAATATTTCAATCTTATTGCATCTGTGGACACCAGTTTTGAAAATGGTGAGTCCAGACAGATTTTGGTGAGTCCAGGACTCATGGACTCGCCTTAGGAAGAACCCTGCTTTGATGTTCTCTAAATGCACTTTTATTTTCCATTTATGAACTAATAATTACCATGTTTAACATATTTGCCAAATTACAAAAAAATAAAAATAAAGTTATAGTACAACAACCTATTGCATGTATTGATACAAATGTACATGACATATGAATCTTGTTTACAAAAAATACAAACCGGTTTATACCGCAATAACCACAATGACATATATTCCCACATATTGACCTACTGATACATGTACGTTTCATATCAGTTTCCCACATGTAGGTGTTGGAATAGATCTGGGACATGTCCTGTACTAATGCTTTCCAATGTTGATTTTCGGGGTTTGGTACCTTTAGATGATTACATTGTATGGACCCTGCAAGGAACCTCAGTGAAAGGAAAATTGGACCAAATTCTCTGACATGAGATCTTTATTGAGAAATGAGCAACACCCTAATGTGTTCAAAATAAATCATTGCACATGTCTTATGCCCATTTTTTTTAGAAACTTTTGTTTAGACCTTATTTGCCTGTAATACAAATTCTTACAGGGTCAATAACCGTTAAAAAAAAGTTTTCAAGACTGGACAGATGGTAATTGGTCAAGTGATGAAAACTAGGGCAGTCTCATTGTATTTTGAATTATGTAATTCAAATTTAGGCCAAAAATGTCATGAAAGTGTACATGTAGCTTGTTCTTTAATTATATTGACATTTAATTTAATTCAGAAAAAGAAGATGATAAAAAAAATGGCAATGAAAAATGAATTAGCCTTCAAACAAAAGTGAAAGTAGATACAAAATGAAAATGAAAGTAGGCCAATTATTTCTCAGAAATTTTCAGAAAGTAATTTAAAAATTCAGTGTGATTTGCTGTCTACATAATACAAATGTCGAGTACAAATAAAATTAATAAGTCATTCATGATTGTATACATGGTATTATATATACTTGAACTTTGATATCAATTACATGTAAATAGTGAAAAAATAGCTTAGATGTCAGATATGTATGCATTCCTGTACAATGACCTTTTTTATCATTTAATATGGAGTGATAAATATTATTATATTTGAAACATAATTTGAATGCTATAAAATAACCTTCAATATAAAATTAAAAGATGTGGTGTATTTGCCATTGAATGAGACAACTATCGATCAAAGATGAAGTGGATGTATATGTATGATGTAGGCAACTGACGAACTGTAAGGCTGTATGGCCTTCAACAATGAGACAAATCCATAAGTTTATCTGTACTTTACATATGATCTTTTTTTGGTAGACAAATGGCAATGCAAATGTGAGTTTCCATTCAAAACATGATGAATATAGTTCTCATTTGCAATCAAACCACAAATCCTTATTATTCACTAATAGTCATACTCCATCTGCCCTTTTATTCTACACATCCCCCTTTTTTCAAACATTCTGGCATCTAGTTCCTCTGCATACCATGGCCAGTTATCTCATGTACAATATTCAAAATTCCCATGATGCGGCTCTCAAATTTGTTCAACCACAATGCCCTAACCATAGAATGACATGACATGGGTTTTTTTTAGAGAATAAGGAATTATATAATTAGCTAACCATAGAATGACATGATGTGGTTTTTTTTAGAGAATAAGGAATTAGCTATCATTAATTTATCTTGTACAAGTTGTATGACATCTTTTTTTTTCAGGGATTAATAAATAACAGGTTGTAAATTTATCTTGTGCAACTAAAGTAAACTATTGTCTTTAACATTTTTGAGGGGGCTCCCGGGTCTGAATGATTATTTTTGTTTAATATAGGATTTCGCTATATTTTTCTATAAATGAACTTTATCTTATTCTTACTAGAAAAATGAAATAAAAAAATGGGGTCACCGTGCATTTACGCTCACAATTTGCCTTTTACAGAAGCATACATTTTTGTTGATGTCCTTTTTTTCTGTTGAACTAATAGGAGAAATAGCGATAATATCGAAATAAAAAAAGAATTAAATTACAGAAATCGCTTAAATTTTACAATTATTTAGTTTATGTACAGCTTATTCGAAAAAAATCAATAAAAAATATAGGTCACCGATGAGTTAAAAAAGATATTTCAATTTAAATGCCAAAATCTGGCATTTTTGCACCAAAGGTAGATAATTTAGAACTTTTTCAATGATATCGACATTTTAAAGGTCACCTGGGGTCAACACGAATTGATTTTTTGGAATGATTTTTGTACCATATGATACTAAAGGTAATTAATAAAATTTGTAATGTAAAATAAAAGTGTTTTTTTTTCTGAAAATTTTGTACCCGCGAGCCTCCTAAAGTAAACCAAAATGTCTCATTGATCTTTTTTTTTTGTACTTGTCGAATGTTTATTCTAAAATTTAGCCGACCAATCACTTTTAGATTCTAACACTTTAAAAGTCAGTAAATATTTTAAAGTCAGCACATGCTTTTGTCCGTTATCTGTATACACATGTACATTGTATTATAATATAAATAAATAGATAGCAAATGCATTTAAACTATAAATTGATTTTTACATGACATAATGTTAGAAAGGCGAAACTCATTTATAATCGAACTTTTAACTAAAATAGAACAAAATTGCAATTTATAAATTTTGTTTGAAAGATTATGGCTGAAAATAAATTGGTCTTTTTGTAGTTTATTTTGGAAATTTTTATGATTTGTAAAATTAAACTAGTCAATAAATAAACCTGTTTTCTCTAAGAGATTTAAACCTAACGACATGTTATCTGAAATCAATTTTAGAAATTAATTGTCAGAACTTTGCAACTTAACTTCTGGATGATCAGCAATATGAATTACACTGGAAAGAAACTCAGCAGTAAAAATGCATGAGTGTATTTATAACCTAATAATCAGAAAATAATAAGCATGTAAAAATGTTTCCTTGTTCCCTTTGCATTTTGTTTTCAGATTATTCTATTAGACAAAATCTGGAGAAAATCTCATGTTATTCTCCAAGTTACATGTAACCAGCTGAAGTTAACTGTAAAGCATATATACAGTGTTAACATGCATTGGAAATAAAGAATTCCATAGTAAACACATGGTTAGACCCCCAAAAAATATATGTCTGTTTACAGTTACCCGACCGACCCTATTTTGAGCGCCAACCCTAAGCCATTTTATTTCCGTCGTAAAGTGAAAAATAAACTGAACTGAAAAATAAACTGAACTCGTGTTAAAAGTGAAGATAGTGTTGTCTGATACATCCCAATGGCAATGTTCATAATCATGAATGTGATAGCTGTTTTAAGGAAATTTGCGACTCCTGTGATGAAATAAACATTTTGCCACCATTTTTCCCAATCAATAACAAAGGGAAATAATCCAATCATTAAAAATATAATAAGTCTGGTTCATTTCTTGAAAATTTGATGTCATGTCTGATCATGCTGATAGTAGGATAAGAACTTTGTTTTTTTTGTAAATTGTTTTGATATAAATTATGCCTTTCGTTTTCTCTTCTGACATTTTTCAGGTCAGAGCCATTTATACATGTACATGTAGCTTCGTAGTTGACATCATCTACATGTAAAGGTTATTGGGTTTTCTCAGTGTTGAAAACTGCACAGTGGTCAAGCGGTGAAGACTGGGACAGTCTGATTGTATTTTGAACCATGTTATCCAATTTTCGGCCTACAATGTATAGCTTTTTCTTTAATCATGAAAAAAACCTGATACTGTATATAATGAGTAAAATATGTACATGTATTGGGCTTCTACAAAAGTGAAAGTAGATACAAATTGAAAATGAAAGTAGGCCTATTATCTTTTCTTTGCAGTTTGTTGATGGTTCATGTCGGTCATATTTGAATTTGTTTCTCCTATATTGTTTTGTTATAAATTAGGCTGATAGTTTTCTCATTAGAATTTTTCCATATTTTTCCTGTAAAGACCTTGTACAGTAGATCTAGGCTAAATTAAAGACGAAGGACATACAGTTGCCTTTAAAAATGAGTTATCTCCCCTTTTCAATGAATTTTCAGTGCTTTCTATGTATTTTTTTTCTCTTTATTTGTTGCAGTTAATAAATAAACAAAATTTAACTATGAAAAAGAATGAATTTGTGATATGAAATAGATGAAAAAATTTTGAAAACAAAATATGTCATGTGCCATCCACTGCCTGGTTTTTCCATGGACACCCTCTTAATTGCTAACAAGTCATATCCTCCTCATTTGAACTTTGGTGGATAGTTGTCTCACTAGCAATCATACCTTTTTATTTTTATATATAAACAGATTAACACAGTCCTCATGGTGGAATATTAATAAACAATAATTAAATCGTTATCAGAGAATAATTATAGGTAAGCTTTTTTTAACATGTTAAAAGATGCCAATTATCTCCAACAGATGTAAATAGATTAAGTGTGAAATTGTAATTATCCGGCCATAATTTTAAATTATAACAAGAATGTGTCCAAAGTACACGGATGCCCCACTCGCACTATCCTGTTGCATGTTCCATGGACCGTGAAATTGGGTAATAATCTAATTTGGCATTAAAATTAGAAAGATTATACTATAGGGAACATATGTACTAAGTTTCAAGTTGATTGGACTTCAATTTCATCAAAAACTACCTTGACCAACATGACCAAAAACTTGAACCTGAAACTTCCACTTTCATTTTCTATGTTCAGTGGACCGTGAAATTGAAGTCAAAAGTCTAATTTGGCTTTAAAATTAGAAAGATCATATAACATGTATAATAAGCAACAAGTGTACTAAGTTTCAAGTTGATTGGATTTCAGCTTCATCAAAAACTACCTTGACCAAAAGCTTTAACCTGAACAAACGGACGCACAGACGAACGAACAGAGCCACAGACCAGAAAACATAATGCCCCTCTACTATCGTAGGTGGGGCATAAAAAGTGATAATAAGTCAATTATATTAAAATGATTAAATAGATGATCATAAGCACTGTTTTAACAGCCATTTGTAAATTAAAACAAGATTTTTATAAATTAGCTCCTCTTATTCTTATATATATATATTATATATTCTATTCTAATCATAAAGAAAATTCTGTCCAAATTTTTATAAAATTCCATATATGCATGTAGGTTTGACAAAGTTCTTGATGGTAAAAAAAACATAAATCACAGACTGATGGAATCTAGGATTGCTATACATGTATCTAATTATTGCAAACTAAATTTCACAGCATTGACCATGTGTTGACAAAAATGACCAGTCATTATCATGACATGACAGACGTCAAGCATCAATTGCAATTGAAGAATAATACAATGTACTCATGAGCTAAATTCTTGTAAATGGACATATACTCATCATGTCAATTAAACTTAAATGCAAGCTCAATTAAAGAAAACAAGTAATGATACTGCAATGAAATAAAGACACCAAGTATGGGTTTTGTCATTGCAGAAGGCTGAATGCCCTACAGTTGCTAATAAATAGTGTTTTATCTACAGCAATTTAAAATGATGCTACGCCATGCCTTCCCCCCCCCCCCCCCCCATGACACTTTGCCTTTTTTCTTCCAAAAAAAGACGCCATGTGCCCTTTTTGTGTTATCTTGATCAAGATCAGTCTGCGGTATGGGTTTTTTCGCTGATCAAAGGGTGAAACAGTGTGTTGCATTTATTTCATGATGAAAATTTTATCACTTCCACAAGACTAAAGAGCGATCATCAAATCATTCTAACTTTCGGCAATATAAGTTTGTTACTTTATAAAAACGTGATGAAATTGTTTGATGTAAATTTGTTATCTATTTATTGCATTAAAAACGTCATATTCCTTTCCAAATTGCATATGCAAAACATCGTTATTTTTTGTAAATTTTCTGTGTCTGTCATTGAAGTATTTCTACTAACTACGAATTGGAAATGGACCAACTATGAACAAATTTTGGATTCTTACAATAATGACTACGGACAAATGAATGACAGAAGCATACTGATTCCAAAAGGAGAAATTATGCATTCCACACGCATTAACATACTTTTGATTTGATCTACTAGTACTTGATTAACCCTTTCACCGATGAGTCCCGGTTTATCAGGATTCACCCTTCAGACAGATGACGATGATTCCGTTTACGGGGATCCAAATACCTCTTTTATATATCCCGCTCAAAACAGTGCAAACACAAGTTATCTTTCTTTGTTGAATACCCGGATGAAGGTGGAAACATGGCACTTGTTTGTTGAAAACCATGTCAAAATCTAAGGAAATTTAGGGAATTTAGGAGAATTTGAAATGAGGGAACTTTTTTTGGGGGAAGAATATGGTAGAATTGAAGCCAAACTAGTATACTTTTTTTACATACAATGTTGTTTTATGTACAAAACACTTGGAATGGACATCGTTCAGTGTAAGAAATTTGTACAGCCTCATTAAATTTTTCAAAACTTTGCTGTTTTGGGTTTAAAAAATTACAATTTTGGGTCAGAGCAGAATTTTGAGAATATCACCTAGATAATGCTGAAAATTTGAATATTTGAATAATTTGTGACGAAAAAATTATCAAAACATGAACAAAACTGTGAACATGGTGTTAGTGAATGAAATATAGACACAAATACAAATGTAACTACAGACAAGTTTTTATTATGAAGATTTCCCACTTGAGTAATAGTAGGCAGGGAAGCCATTGTTTCAGAGTACATGTAGCTTCTGTCTGGGCAGCAATTGGTGAAAGGGTTAATGTAGTATATATTTCCAATCACAATTGACCCTAACAACTTTCATCATTTTGATGATATAAAATAAATTTGGTTTTTAATAGCGGTAGATATATAGTTGGTAGTTTCTGACAAAAGGACTAACATAGTTGAAAAACTTTGAATTTGAACCGTTACTTTAATTGAATACTCAGGTATGAATTGAACAATATAAAAAAATAGATATATGTACCATGTCATGGCCCTATTTGTAATAGTAAAATCCAAACATTGAAGAGCCTAGATACTGCAGTAGTGTGGGCCCTGAATACATGTATATGTAATTCAACTTCATACTTTATTTGGCCTTTAACTTTTTTGGATTCAAGCATCACTGATGAGTCTTTTGTAGATGCTCTTTTTCAGTTCTAGATAAAACACTGGCTAACATATACCTCATTTACAGCGAGACATCTTTCTTTGGAAAATACCTGTACAATGTAATTGTCTTGCTGGCAACCATTCCACATCTTATTTAAATACATGCATACATTGTACATGTATGTATCAGTGTGATCTCCAGAATTTTCAAATAGCACAGGTTTTCAAATAATTTATAGCACCATGGCCCTTATAAATTCTTTTATAAAATCATCCACGAAGATAGCAATATAGCTTCAGGGTACCCTGTGCTGTAAGGCCCAGGCGAGAACTCTGATTATGTTTTCAATTGTGCATATAAGTGCTGTATCAAACAGTGTCCCTTGCTCTCAAATTATAAATAAATGATAGATCACTGCCATGTAGGAAATAAAGATTAAATGTGATTCTCGTTAATTCAAGGTGAATGTTTGTTATATATGGATTAATAAGAGAAATAATCATTTTTATGGACTTTGTAAATTTCAAAACCTTCTGATCCTGCCTCATCAATTTTATTTATATTTCATTTGCATTTTTTTTCTACATATTGATAAACCGATTGTTCTTCATCGAAAGGAGCTTCGAATCGACACACGTCTATAGAATACAAACCAAATAAACTTGCATGCAGTTTGTTATTTAACAAAGGGAGTTAACTCTTGACCCAGAAAGAGAGCAAGTTGGAATTGCATAACATAAACATTACCGTTTCATTTACAACTTCAACGCATTTCTTCATTTAAAAAAGGTTCTCGCATATTTAAGGTAAAACGAATCTGTCTTGCAGATTTGCTTCCAAGTGAAAATCAAATCAACTAGCCATTTTTAAGAAAGTGTCAAATGGTGCCAGAGAAAATGGATTTTCGTGTTTTATTTTTTTTAACGACAATCATTCATTCAAATTGCCAACCGTTACTATTTCAAACTGGCAACTTAAATTTGTTTTTATTTCAAAGAATTTTACCTGTTTTCAGTGTGTTTTTACGTGCCATCATCACTTATAATGTCAACTTCAAAACTTGAAAGTGCTGCTGCCACTTTTCACCGGAAATGCTGCCTCTGCTGTTTATGTCGGAAAGTTCCGGAAAGACCCGAATTGAATCTTTGGGGCTCTTGATGGGCGAATGTAAATATGTACTTAATTTTTACTTTTGAGCCAATGTATTTGGTTAAAAAAGAATTGAATGTGGTTAGGTTCACTCTAAATAGTTTAGAAAAAAATGGTTGTTACAGAACTCATTGTCAGGACGAGCATAATAATGTCCATTTCGATACACAGTACAAACTCGGACCGTGCCCTCGGACCAGATACATAAAAGCTTTTGATACAATATTAATTATCTGATTGATTGACATAATTATTGCAGCTAATCAATTTATTTTCAGTTTAAATTCTTAATAAATCAATAATACGACAAGTCAATGATTACTTTATACGGGAGAGTTTATTAATTCATCCATTCGTTACACAGTGATTCGTTAGGAAAACCATTTGCACAGTGTATAAGCAGAAAAGTAAAAAATAAATAAAATATTGATGGAACCGTAAATAAATTTACAGGCACTGATTCAGACGGGTGCACATCTGGCGCTACGCCCCTTTTGAAAAAAATTAGACTGTAAAATTGAGAAAACTGGTAAACATTAGTATAGCCAATCATTAAGCCTTGTTTAGTTTAAACATATTTTTTTATAGTGGATTAGGAAACAAGTTTTGCAACTTATATTAATCCCTTTCCCCTTTGCGGGTACGAGTGCTGCCTTGTAGCGGCATTAGCCTACTTTTTTCGAAATCTACAAGGGTGTCTTTAACGTGCAAGAGATATGGCTCTCTCTTAACACGGGTCAGCCATTTATCGTCCCCTTCCGACGGACTATCATCGTTTCCTCAAGACCATATACTCGCAAGGGAGAGCCGAAATTTGAGTTCCTGAAATTTTCATCCCGAACGGGAATCGAACCAGGAACCTTTACGTTAGTAGTCCGATGCACTAACCACTACACCACGGCTCTCATAGTTTGAAAACCCTGAAACAAGTCTAAGGAAAACATTTCCATGCCGCATACATCAAACATGTTTTAGAAATCCCCTCGATCCATATACCCTAAAAGTTTGAGGGTATATAGCAATATATAGAAAAGAGGGGGCTTCTGAAAGTGACAATCAAAGGAGAAAAAAATCTACAGTTTGATTTTCGAGAAGTCTTCAATATTCATTTTATTTTCATTTTTATTTTCAAAAAATACGGTTTCTAAAGAGAGGACGGGGTTGTCCCCATGTCTACCGGCTCGGCCTTCGTCGGAGTCGATTTTATCCCAATACAGCGAGATCGATCACTTAATTACAGTAATATACTGTACCAACGAATTCAACATGTAACTTCGCAATGATAAACTCTTGGTTATTTTGATTAAGCATAACCCATTCACGAATGTGTTAAGTAAACATATCACCATTCACGGATTTGGAAAGCAAACAAATCTTACTTAATTGATTACTGACCATAATTACTAAAATGGAGATTTTTATTTGTTTGAAAATAAAAGTGTATACTATTTACCTCACACCCTTTTACGTTGTGATCAAAGTGATTTTCTAAAAGTCCCGGTTATTTTTAACTTTTATATCTTTATAAACAAACAATCCGGTAGTTTAAATTTCATTTCAGGTATGCGATTAAAGTACTGGCTTGTTGGCTTTTTTTATATAACTATTTTTGAATTTAAATAATAATGATAATTGATATCCGTATTTTAGTACTTAAATCAGTTGATTGATTTCAATCATATTAAATTGAGAATGGAAATGGGGAATGTGTCAAAGAGACAACAACCCGACCAAATATAAAAACAACAGCAGAAGGTCACCAACAGGTTAGTTTCATAATCGTTAAAACATTTAGTGACGGATCCAGAAATCAAGTTTTCATAAGAGGGCACTGACTGCCTATAGGAAGGGACCCTCTCCAGTCATGCTCCTGTAAATCCCATATAAAAAACCTATTTTTTCCATAAAAAGGGGATTGGGAGGGGGCCCCGGGGGGACTAAAACAACTCCAAATCTGCTTCTGATATGATAAACAGATATAGATCGAAGAAGGTATCATCTGTAGTTGAGTACTTAAGTCATTTTTTCGTGTGTTTCTTTTTTTTTTAAATATTTTTTTACATATTCAATAAAGCATATGATTGAAAAGTTCACGGTGGAACACTGATCAGAAGACAGAGAAAAAGAGAAGGGATAGAAGATATATATTTATAAAATTAATTAATAGCTGATAATTATGATTATATCTAATATTAAAGTCATAAGAAACGAGTGACCGGTGAAAAATAATGTTCTTCCAATTCTTGAACCAATGCATACAAACATCATAAACTTAGTCTTCTGTGCTCGAATTTATCAATTTTTTCGTGCAAATTTCGTATAATTGTCAATTTTATTTTCAATCGGTCAGTGTTGTTGTGAAAATATGGCAGGTAATTAAAGTTCGTGTATTGAAGACGAAGTTTAACGATTGTCACCTGTTTGTCAACAATTGACGAAAAATAAACAAAAAAGCATGGAAATTGAGCACGTGTTTAACATGTAAATTCAGATAACAGTTTATTTTAAGGACATCCATGCGTATTGTGGTCACCGGATTTTTACGAGATGGGTCACACTGAGGTCACCTTGCATACGGAAAATATGTCGGGGGAATTGCTTGCTGGAAGGAAGCTATTCAAATAAAGTAAACTTCTTCTAAATATGAAAAAAATAAAGAATTTTCTTCAGAAAAAAGTATATGTATATAAGTTTTATAATGAAAACTATCCATTGAGTTATAAAAATTATATGCATTATTTTTTTTTATTTGAGGTTTCTTATGACTTTAAAGTTCCTGAAGGCCCGCTGATAAATGACTGGACGCTTACTTCCAGCAAGTGTGAGAATTTTGTCTCGACTGGATTGAGAAAGCATTTTTCCTAACAGAATTTAACTATATGATACCAATTCTATCATACAGTCATTTTGTTTATTAGCTGATTGAGGTAAACAAATACAACAACGGAGAGAGTTGGGGAGACATCATCAGTACGCGGCCTTCAACTGTGAGCAAAACCTATACCTCATACTAAGCAAAGTATAGTCGATGTGGCGTATCAAATGGAGGAGGGTGTCCGGGGATTGGAACCCCCTTTTTTTGACGCACAATGTTTTAATAGGGATATATGGTTGGACCGTCTTTATATCCTGGAATGGAATTTAAAAAATGGCTGGATTCGCTCCTGTAGTCTATGATATGACAATAATATTAGGTCATGACTCGCTCGTATTTCCATATTTCCATGTGAAGTGAATCACAAATTTGAACCACAACTAAACTTCATGGTACCCGAAACTTCATGGTTATCGACTTTAACCTGGTAAGGAACGGAAGGACATACAGACCAGAAAAACCTGACAATGAACGACCGGATGCACAGACCTACATTAACCGGACAAGAAATGGACGGACGCACATACATTTAAAAAAAAAAGCAAGGCAAGAAGAGGACGAACACACAGACCAGAAAAACCTTGCAAGGAACGGACGGACGCACAGACCTCAAAAACATAGCAAATAACGGACGGACGCACATACTTAAAAAACGTGGCAAGGAACGGAAGGACGCACAGACCTCAAAAACCTAATAAGGAACGGACGGACGCACAGACCTCAAAAACCTAATAAGGAACGGACGGACGCACAGACCAGCAAAACTTGTCATGGAACGGACGGACGCACAAACCTCAAAAACCTGGCCTGGATCGGAAGGACGCACGGACCTCAAAAACCTGGTAAGGAGCGGACGGACTTACCGACAAGCAAAACTTGGCAAGGAACGGACGAAAGCACAGACTACAAAAACCTGACAGGGAACGGACAGACGGATATACGTCAAATACCTGAACAGGAGCATACGGACGCTAGACCAGAAAAACCTGACAAGGAACGGACAGACGCACATACCAGAAAACATCACCACCTGCTACATTTATAAGGGTTTTGATGGGGTTTACATAATAGAGAGTATTGAAAGACCCAACAATACCCTCTACTATTGTATGCGATGAACACAAAGAAAAAAAGAAAAAAATGCAACGACACCTTATAGATGTCGGCAGTGATAGACACAATCAAATCACTAAGAGTAAAACGTGAGCTTTCGAACTAGTCAAACTAGTCACAAATATGCGTGACTTTCAAGAAGGCATATGTCGCCACTTTAAACACCTGTCAATGTCTTGATATTTAAGCACATGTTGCTAATAAAAATGCTGATTTAGATACTATAGAAGTAGATACACGTGTACCTGGTAAAAAACAAATATTCATGTAGCTTTTATATATATATATATACTAGTAATGGTAAAGAACACGTACGTTTGGTCTCTTGTGAAGAGTTGTCTCTTTTTCAATAATACCACATCTTTATACATTGTACTTTTATATATAGAGATAATCATAGAATTGATATTCTACTGTATCATGTGTATGATCCGTCAGTTTTTTACAATATATCCACATGGCCATTAGAGCAGATATAGATTGATTGATTGTTGGTTACTTAACGTCCAGTGGCAAATATTTCATGCATATTCAGGACGAGAACAAGTTCACAATAAATAAATATGAAGGTTGATAAGGTTGACATATTTGTTACGTTCGGAGGACGTGTTTTTTCAACAGACTGTCGGCATCCCAATGGAAACAAACTGTGCCCCTCTACTTGCCGACTTGTTTCTTTATTATTATGAGGCGGACTTCATGCAGGAACTTCTTAGGAAGAAAGATAAGAAGTTAGCAATATTCTTTAACTCTACTTTCCGCTATATAGATGACGTTCTTTCACTAAACAATTCAAAATTTGGTGACTATCTGGAACGCATCTATCCCATCGAATTGGAGATAAAGGATACTACAGGTACAGTTAAGTCGCTTCATATCTTGACTTACATCTAGAAATTGACAATGAGAGTCGGTTGAAAACAAAACTTTACGACAAAAGATATGACTTCAGATTTCCAATTGTGAACTTTCCATTTCTAAGTAGCAACATTCCAGCAGCACCTGCATACGGGGTATATATCTCCCAATTGAAACGATATTCCCGTGCTTGCATTTTCTATCATGATTTTCTTGATAGAGGGTTACTGCTCACAAGGAAGCTATTAAACCAAGAGTTCCAAATGGTGAAGTTGAAATCATCCCTTCGTAAATTTTAATTGGTATCTTTCGTCCCTCTTTTGATACAATAGAGGCCATCTGGGATGATATATGAT
Organism: Mytilus trossulus; assembly: GCF_036588685.1. Classification (NCBI taxonomy): domain Eukaryota; kingdom Metazoa; phylum Mollusca; class Bivalvia; order Mytilida; family Mytilidae; genus Mytilus; species Mytilus trossulus. Next base: position 14,489,671 of record NC_086385.1, on the reverse strand, counting down.
ATATAGAGTGTATGGCATATAGAGGATATGGTATATACACATCGGTGAGAAATAGAGAAACGTATTTACTCTTGCTTCGAAAATAGATCATAACATAATCTAACATAAAAATGCAGCTCGGAAACATAATATTATTATTGACATTTTACTATATATAATCCAAAATGTAGGGATTAGATGATTGTTTATATAAAATTTGCATTCAATCGCATTTCATTGATTTTGTTGACGATAAACATCAACCAGGTATATTGAAAAGAGAAACCTTGGTGTAGTGGTTGGTGCATCGGACTACTATCACAAAGGTTCCTGGTTCGATTCCCGTTCGGGATGAAAGTTTCAGGGACTGAATTTTCGGCTCTCCCTTGACAAAATTTGCGAGTATGGTCTTGAGGAAACGATGACAGTCCGTCGGAAGGGAACGATAAATGTCTGACCCGTTAAAGACACCCTTGTAGATTTCGAAAAGGAGCAGGCTAATGCCGCTACAAGACAGCACTCGCACCTGCAAAGTGGAAAGGGATTAATATAAGTTGCAAAACTTGTTTCCCAATCCATTATATAAAAAAATATGTTTAAACTAAAAAGAGCTCAACAAGTATCAATACAACTTGTGAACCCTTTTATTTCCAAGACAACTTGTGAACCCCTTTCTTTCCAAGACAACTTGTGAACCCTTTTCTTTACCAAGACAACTTGTGAACCCTTTCTTTACCGGGTCAATTATAATTGACGGGGAAAATTGAACGAGTGTAGTATACATGTACATAGCAGAGTAGAATTTTTGACGGTAAACATCAACTAGGTATAAAAGAGAAAGTTGCAGTTGCTTAACTTGAAGAACGGTATTCAGCCAAAAGCATACCAAGACACGAAAATAGTTTTGGTAGGACCAAATTGGAATTATAGTTTGTGGGGAAATTGAACATGTGAAAGTTTACATAATTGACTAGAATTTATATACTTATACATACCTATCTCAAAAGTAGTCCTCTACATGTAATTTATCACCAGGATATGTTAGATAACGAATGACCTATGCTTTTGATAGTAGAAAAGTTAAAATGGCGGCGGCCGTAATGCACTTTCTAAAATACAGCTTGAAAAAGTTGTCAAAGCTAATTCTTAATGAGAAAATTAAAGCATGCAATTTTCAAAGTATTTGTTACGTATCCACAAAACACCAAACTCGACACTATATTAAAAACGTCAAACATTTGACAGTTAGATCTATAAAATTTGTTTACCTTGATTTTTTTCTTTATCAATGAAGGAAAACGCTGACTTGTGGTTTGTATTGATTACAGAGTAGTTTATTATATTCGCCTTCGTAACAGATGTTACTAACGATTTGGTTTGGGTTTTTGTATATAATTTCATAAAATCATATATATAACGTCGTTTGCATGCTTGTTAGTTGTCGTCTGCGGTATTTACCGAAAATACGATTTCGGCGCGAAAAATTATGTAATTTGGAAACTTGTCAAAAATAATATCTCAGTAGTATTAATTTTACTAAGCTTTCCAAATGTTTGTCTTGACGCTTTTCTAACAGAGACGAACATTTTATATGTTTTGGTGCGTCCTTGGCACTTATCGAGATTTAAGAAACGTTTACTGATCAATCCTGAAAAAAATTTAAAGCCAAGTTGTTATGACAACTTGAACACATTAAGAGTAATATATAACCAGAAGGGACCTAAATGAATAGCAGAATCAACCTTAGATCAACTATGCCTGAGGCAGTTGTAACCTTATTTTTCTTAATTATTTCTTAATTCATAAGCAGAGAATTCGAAATAAGAATGATATGAATTAAGTTAGTATCAAACATGCCGAAGAACCACCATCAGCATGCAGTATCAACTTAGTTCTAATAAACAAAGAAAACTCTTTTTAAATATGGTGTCTGCGCTTAGGGCAAACAACCTCATCCTTTTTTTTAATTTATTGTTGAGTTTTCCTTTATATTTGAAAGTTTTCAACTTATAAAAAAAGAAGATGTGGTATGATTGCCAATGAGACAACTCTCCAAAAGAGACCTACATAACACAGAAATTAACAATTATAGGTCACCGTACGGTCTTTAACAATGAGCAAAGCCCATACCACATAGTCAGCTATAAAAGGCCCCGAAATGACAATGTAAAACAATTCAAACGAGAAAACTTAGTCTATGTCCTCCTACCGTCTCGTATCCATTTGATATTAACAACAAATAGAATTTAAGAAAAAATCATCTAAGACGTATACAAAAAACTCTTTGCGTCTGTTATTCGGACGCAATCTAATACAAAATACATCACCCCCATCCGGTACTATTGGATTGAAAAAAATCTTCTGGGATGTTAGCGGACCGCCGATTACAAATCTCGCTGTTTTCAGTACTATTTTGTCCTCATGGAAAAAGGGGTGACGGATGGTTGTTGAGTTTGTTGACGAGGCAATCGGAACCCAAACACTAGCAAATGTTTTTATCCTTAACAATGTTTTTTTCGCCGAGTACATACCGGTACCTTGCTCAGTCTGTTCTCATGGAAAAGGGTTTTTGTAGATCTTGTGTTGCTGATCGACGTTTCTGTCTATTAATTACCGTTTTTGTAGATAGAAGGATAAATACAATAAAATTATCATTGCAAATAAACTCACCATAGATACCAGGATTAAAATTTTATATACACCAGACGCGCGTTTCGTCTTCAAAAGACTCCTCAGTGACGCTCGAATAAAAAAATGTTAAAAAGGCCAAACTGAGTACGAAGTTGAAGAGCATTGAGGACCGAAAATTCCTAAAAGTTTTGCGTTTTGTGTGCAATGACAAGTCAACAGGGTAACTCATTTGTTTACAGTGACAACAGGTTAACTCATTTGTTTACAGTGACAACAGGTTAACTCATTTGTTTACAGTGACAACAGGTTAACTCATTTGTATACAGTGACAACAGGTTAACTCATTTGTTTACAGTGACAACATATTAACCCATTTGTTTACAGTGACAACAAGTTAACTCATTTGTTTACAGTGACAACATGTTAACTCATTTGTTTACAGTGACAACAGGTTAACTTATTTGTTTACAGTGACTACAGGTTAACTCATTTGTTTACAGTGACAACAGGTTAACCCATTTGTTTACAATGACAACAGGTTAACTCATTTGTTTACAATGGCAACAGGTTAAATCATTTGTTTGTAGTAACAACATGTTTAATCATTTGTATACAGTGACAACAGGTTAACTCATTTGTTTACAGTGACAACAGGTTAACCCATTTGTTTACAATGACAACAGGTTAACTCATTTGTTTACAATGGCAACAGGTTAACCCATTTGTTTACAATGACAACAGGTTAACTCGTTTGTTTACAGTAACAACAGATTAACCGGATTGTTAACAGTGACAACAGATTAACACAATTGTTTACAGTGACAACAGGTATACTCATGTGTTTGCAGTGACAACATGTTCACTCATTTGTGTGTAATGACAACAGGTTAACCGATTTGTTTACAGTGATAACAGGTTAACCCATCTGTTTACAGTGACAACAGCTTAACTCATTTCTTTGTAGTAACAACAGGTTTAATCATTTGTATATAGTGACAACAGGTTAACTCATTTTTTTACAGTGACAACAGGTCAACCTATTTGTTTGTAGTGACAACAAGTTAGCCCATTTGCTTACAGTGACAACAGGTTAGCCCATTTTCTTTCAGTGACAACAGGTTAATCCATTTTTTTACAGTGACAACAGGTTAACCCATTTGTTTACAATGACAACAGGTTAACTCATTTGTTTACAATGGCAACAGGTTAACCCATTTGTTTACAGTGACATTAGGTTAACTCATTTGTTTAAAGGGACAACAGATTAACCCATTTGTTTGAAATGACAACAGGTTCACCCATTTGTTTACAGTGACAACAGGTTAATTCATTTGTTTACAGTGACAACAGGTTAACTCATTTGTTTACAATGATAACAGGTTAACTCATTTGTTTACAGTGACAACAGGTTAATTCATTTGTTTACAGTGACAACAGGTTAACTCATTTGTTTACAATGACAACAGGTTAACTCATTTGTATACAGTGACAACATATTAACTCATTTGTTTACAGTGACAACAGGTTAACCCATTTGTTTACAGTGACATTAGGTTAACTCATTTGTTTATAGTGACAACAGATTAACCCATTTGTTTGAAATGACAACAGGTTCACCCATTTGTTTACAGTGACAACAGTTTAACTCATTTGTTTACAGTGATAACAGGTTAACATATTTGTTTGTAGTGACTACAGGTCAACTCATTTGTTTGTAGTGACAACAGGTTAACTCATTTGCTTACAGTGACAACAGGTAAGCCAATTTTCTTACAGTGACAACAGGTTAACTCATTTGTTTACAATGACAACAGGTTAACTCATTTGTTTGTAGTGATAACAGGTTAACCCATTTGTTTGCAGTGACAACAGGTTAACTCATTTGTTTACAGTGACAACAGGTTAACCCATTTGTTTACAATGACAACAGGTTAACTCATTTGTTTGCAGTGACAACAGGTTAACTCATTTGTTTATAGTAACAGCATGTTAACTCATTCGTTTACAATGACAACATGTTAACTCATTTGTTTTACAATGGACAACAGGTTAACTCATTTGTTTACAATGGACAACAGGTTAACTCATTTGTTTACAATGGCAACAGGTTAACTCATTTGTTTACAATGACAACAGGTTAACTAATTTGTTTTACAATGACAATCGGTTAACTCATTTGTTTACAATGGACAACAGGTTAACTCATTTGTTTACAATGGCAACAGGTTAACTCATTTGTTTACAATGACAACAGGTTAACCCATTTGTTAACAATGACAACATGTTAACCTATTTGTTTCAGTGACAACAGGTTAACCAATCTGTTTACAGTGACAACAGGTTAACCCATTTGTTTGCGATGATAACATGTTAACTTTGTTTACAATGACAACAGGGGTCAGAAACATGATGAACAATTAATAAAGTTTTTAACTGTGAATAGATAAAATCTGGAATTGATTCACATGTAGCAAAATTCCTCCATTTAAGAAACAAAATATACACTTCATCTTCAGTACTTCAGAATTGAATTTAAGCCTCACATGAAAAATAAACTCCAAAGAAGGGAAACAAAAAATTCAGCAATTTTTCGATAGGTAAAGGGGCATAATTCTAGAATGGTTAAAGTGACACCACCAAATTTCCAACTTGATCTGTGTTTTGTGATAATACACATTGAGTATAAGTTTCATAACACTTGGTTGAGGTAAAGTAAAGTTAGAGAAACGGCCGAAACCTTTTTCAGGACATAATGACAGAAATGGGTTTAAAAAGGTACCACATCCATGTTATAAGGAGTCAGCTGGATATAAAGTCTCATTATCAATCATACCACATCTCCTTATTTTACTGTTGATGCTGATATAATTTTCTGAGTATGACAGTGCTATGGATAATTTTAAAAATCTGCTGACATATGGCTATCTCAAAAAGGAAATGGTACATAACGGTACTGATTTGTGTAATTACTTTTGTTACTGATATTTTACAGCTCTTAATTTTGAATTCAATACGGAGCAGGAACTGCTTACCCTTCTGGAACACCTGAGATCACCCCCAGTTACCTAGTCTAAAGTTTTCAGTGCTGATTGTTCGTCCTTTCCTCAACTTAATATAAAAAAGAAGATGTGGTATGATTGCTAATGAGACAACTATCCACAAAAGACCAAAAAGACATAGACATTAACACCTATAGCTCACTGTACGGCCTTCAACAATGAGCAAAGCCCATACTTTGATTGTCATGGCTCTGTCAGTTACTCTTCAGCTTATGAATGTCCCTATATCTATTTTGAAACTGGAGTTCTTCCCATTTAAGGTGGTGCTCCTGTTGATGGATGAATAAAGAGATAACACATATAGTAATAAATCATTTCCTTAAAAAAATGTTTTATTTTTAAAAAATAGCTACATGTGAATTGTACAAGATGTATTTATCGCCATTTCTAATGAAATTTGTAAAAATATAGTTTTCTTCATAAACAAACAAACAAAGAAACAAATTGATATAATATATATACAGTAATAATTTTAAGAGCAGGGTCTCTTGTACCACAAGTTCTCTTTCTAACACAATCACAGCTAAAACAAAATAACAATACTTGGGTCATAGGTCAACTAATCAAATGGTTTATATCATAAAATGGTTGAGACAATGTGTGGATTTTTTTACAAGTTTTTTTAAATGTTATATTTTTTCGTTTATATCAATAATAAAAATCCATGATAAAAATATGACTTTTATAAAAGATTACTTTCTTGGGATTTTCTGTTTTCGAGTTTAATACAGTGTGTTGGTCAATTTAATAATGGTTCCTCCTAAAAAACAGACTTTGATTTTGGACCACATAATTGAAGTACAGTATTTAACATTATTGTAATTTTTTCAGCAAAATAGAAAATATTTCTTATGTGAAAAAAAAAGTAGTACACCACATGCATAAAAACTTTTCTTCAACAACATTTTTATATAACATATTCAAGTATTTAAAACAAAAATATGAAATTATGAACTCAGTTCATGTTTCTGTATTTAACAACCATTTTAAACAAAATAATAACATTAAACAAAATAAATTTTGTTTTTACTTACACCTTAAAACCCTCTCATCTCCTCCTGTTCAAATCAAATTAAAGTAGTATGGCCTTGTATAAAACTAATTTAGATGAGATCACCAGAGGCGGATTTAGGGGTGGGGGGGGGGGCCTTTTGAGAAAAAAAATTGGTTGATTACATAGGGAATCACTGAAACATGACAGAAGCGGGCCCCTCTTAGGGAGCCAATGGGCCCCCACTTATGAAAATTTCTGCATCCGCCACTGATCACAATATTTGGTGATAATTCTGTAGTTCAATTTTAATTTAAATGAAAGTTTTTGACAATGCAACAAAAACACAAAAACTATTTGACTGGCATGTAAAAAAAACTTACATAGGATTGGAGAAAAGTTTCTAAGGATTTCTAATGACACGGAGATCAAATTTTTGGATATCTTAAGCCGCCGTCTAAATACTTAATAAAAATGAAAATTTCATCCTCACAACTAAGTCTATAAAGAGGGAAGTAAAATCCAACCTGAAAATGAATCTCGTATCAATTCTCATTCAAATATAACCAGAGACAAGTTGAGGGATTTCTGAGGAACATAACTTAAAAATATATTAGGATTTTGATAATGAGACAAACTTTTGTATCAATCTAAACTCAATAAAATAGGCTGATTCATGGTCATTGGGGCCATATTGAATAGGGGGACTGACATTTTTGAAAGCTTTTCAACCTCCATTATGATTATCTGCCCCTTTCCATATGGCCGCCATCACCATGGGTATAACAATATTGAGATTAATTGATAAAATTCTACATAATAACAACACATTAGAAGCTACAATAAAATGTATGCTATGGCAAAAAGCAAATATATATAACAAATATTTCATAATAAATGAAATAATATGGGAGTCATTCAACAAAACAATGTGTCCTGTATAAGCAGATGTGGATCCTGGAATTTGAAAATAAGATAATAGTGGGACCCCAAACTTGTGAACATTTGAAGTGGGATTCTGAATAAATAAAAAGTAGGTGCATTAACCATATAAGACCTCTGCTCCCTTATATCTTTCTCTGTTAACTACAGGTAACCTTAATAATTCAACCGCCCCCCCCCCCCCCTTTGTTGGATCTCTCTCATTAGAGACAACCTTAAATCCTTTATACAAGTATTCATTTTGATTTTTTAAAACTTAAATTAAAAAAAAAGAAAGCTTTTGATTTAAAGAAGACATAATTGACAACTTGCAAAAATACTTGTTAAACAAATACAAGTTTTGGTTATTTCACTCATCTTTTCAGAATCATCATTACGGATATTCCAATAAATTAAGAGTAGGAAAGGACTTGCCGATTGCAATACATGAACATTTTAAAAATTAGAGGCTTTAAAATAGTCCATTCCCCACTTTCTAAACCTACAAATATTGTGAGTCTGTTATAAATTAAAACTTAATAAATATGAGTGTCTTGGGGGGATCTTACATTCTGTATTATCTAATTTTAAGCCATTTGCTCGATTCCATATGTTTTTCCACTATTTTTTTCTAATATTTAGATGTTAGCACCTCATTAAAATATTCTGTATTCATTCTTTAATCGCCCAATTTATCTCTCTTCTTTATTTTTTTTGTCCCTTTTTCTGTACAATTGACCCTTTATTGTCTATTCTGTAACCCCCTCCCAGACCCTCTGATATGGAAATACTTTAAGATTGAGATCGCTACGAATTAAAATGCATACAAGTCATGACTAAAATCAGCAAACAAATTATTAACAGTTTATAATTTATTAATAAATAGTAGTTCCGGTTACAAATACTCATCTACTGATTACATATAAAATTACATATAAAATTACATAAAAATATAAAACTTAGGTTGGTTCATTTGTTTTTGTAGGTACCAATTTTCATGGATTTCAAGAGGAAAATTTGCATTTTCATGGATATTCAATTTTGTGATTTTATCAGGACCTTTACTCATCAAAAGGCTGCATTGAGCCTTCATTTTACAAAAGTAAAACATATTGTTCACATTTTAACAATACAGTTTTATTTTTGAGTGCACTATTCTCATAAAAAATTATCTACACATTCATTACTAAAAATAATCTAATATAACATGAAAATAAAATAAAAACAAAACTGAAAGCTCCGTAAAAAAAGAGGGGGGAATCCTGTTCCCCTCTTGAATAAATATAACAGACATTCTGTGGATGAAATATATATAGTAACTAACTAAGGGTTAATATTTAATCCTTTTCTATAAAGCAGCTACTTAGGTTGTCTGGGACTAAAAACCCAATTTTAACAATAAAAAAATAAATAAAGTGTTGTTTGCAGAAGGGAATCTTTGAATAAAACAGATAAGCTGATAATTCAGAAATTTTTATGATGTTTTTTTTTTGAAAATTATGAAATGATAGCATACAGTTGGTTGGAGTCGAAATCTCCTTATTGTCAAGACCTCTCCCATAAGAAATTTCAATATTCTGCTCTTTGAATTACAACCCTGATGAAATTCACAAAAATAAAAACTCACATTTTGTAAATTTTGATAGCATTATGTGTATACAGCTTTTTCCCAGCTTTTTCCCAAATTTTTACAGCAATTGCAATATAATTATAAATTCAGAAATTATTGTGAGTTTTTTTTTTAATCAATTTGAATAATGTGACTGGGTTAGTCTCCCAGGTGATAAGGACTAGCATTCAGATAACTGAAACCTGTATGTAGATATTTCAAAATCACAATAACTCACATTTAGGTCCATTCTTGAAAAAAACCACTATAATAAATTGATGCAATAATTTCTGAATTTACAGGATCACATGATCACATTTCCTTGAATAAATATTGAGTCATATCTAATTATCTAATAAAGTTTAAAAATAAAATAAAAACACAACTCTGAACACTTAATCTTGCTTGGATTTCCAAAATCTCAAAATAGTTATGATGAAATAAAAACAAAATCAAAGCAGACATAATCAGCATCACTTTAGTGTTTGATTTAAGTTCAGTATCTTTAAAGTGTTTTCTTATACTGGCATGTGGGCCAACTGATAGAAATCTGGGTCATCTATATCTTCATCATCAGAATCTTCTTCTTCCTGGTCAAGCTAAAAATAGAAATAAAGAACAAGTTTTTATCAAACCGAAAGATCAGGGCATTGAAAAACTAGTCAAACTGATATGTACTGATAGTAATGCAACTTTATACAAAATATCATTGATCTGTTACCAGTAGTTTCTATCAAACAGCTTTTGACAGAAAACTTGGAAATTGTTGATGCTGTCGATGACGGAAAAACAACAACTTATTTATTTACAAGTTGATTTGCAAAGATTGGGAGCAAATATTGAAGCGCTATTCAGAGAAAAAACATTTTTTTATTCAGATATGAAATGAAAAACATGTGACTATCGAAAGGGACGCACAGACCAGAAAACATAACGCACCTCTACTAGGTGGGGCATAAAAATTGTACTTGATTTTTTTCAAGTGGCTTCTCTTATGCAAGAGTTTTGTATTGTCTTGATAAATGTTTTATGTTCCTTTGAGTAAATGAATAAGAATACATGGTAACTTTTTTTTTTTTTTTTATTAATATCATTGTTTAAAATAGGATATTTAGGCCAAAACCTAGCAATGTTACCATAGTAACTTACCTCGTGTAACTCTTGACCAGTAAATATCTTAGGTAATCCCCTCATTCTGAGGGGCACAAGGAGTATAACAAACAATGGGAATGCTAAGGCTGCAGCAGTGGATTTAATGATCAGCAGCAGAACGAGGAGTACGAGCTGTATGATGGTGAATAGATGCATCTTCATAGTCTTCACCTGAAAAATATAGGAAAAATTACTTTAATACTGCTGTAGTGTAATGATTACAATTTTCATGGAATTTGTCATAGACTTCTCAAAGAATTGGAACAGAATATTCATGGAACATTCATGGAATTGTCTTGGGATTTCCAAGAAATTTATCAAGGAATTGTTATGGAATTTTCCAGAAATTTATCATGGAAGTCGTGGAATATTCATTGAATTGGCATTTTAATTTTCTTTTTTGTTTCTTTTTGGAATAGTTTAAAATAACTTTAGTTTTCTTCAATTTCAAGCTAAATGAATCTAGTTTGGTAGACTTGTTTAAATCTTCATTATATTGGCTAAGATCCTTTCTCTAATTCTCAGCCAATTTATTCTTTCCTGACCTGTTGATGGTTTTTATTTAATCAACATGTGTTTTTGATCTCAATTGTTCATTGGTCTATATTTAGATGTGATGTGAATTTTTCTTGCTTAATATAGGAATGGAAGTGACACGGCCCCTAAACGCTAGAATGGTGCTCACTAAAATGGAAGTTTTTGAAGGAAATGCAACAAACTTGAAAAATGTCTATTGTTATCAACTTACTCTACGAACAAATCCTCTGGATGGATGATATTTGACTGGAATGAGTAAAAGTTTGAGTCTTTTAAACATCTGTACCCCACTCAATGAAGAGATACCTAGATACAGAAACACACCAAACAGCACAGCCATAGGCACAGCCTTTAAAACAGGCTCCCAGAATAAGGATATACCTAAATATAATAAAACAAATGTAATACATATTATAATATTTTTTAAATTATCATTTACATATGAAAGCATAACAAAATTAAATTATCATTACCATTATCTAATTTTTAGAATTATCCTTGATATTTTTTATTTTTTTAAATTATCCTTTACATTTTTAAATCTTTAAATTATCATTTAAATATGAAAGCTAAACAAAATTAAATTATCATTACCATAAGGGACGACATCAAAAGATCAATGTAGGATAAAAAACTTTAATCAAGGGTGGGGTCAACATTGCTGCAAGTTTTGTTAATCTAAAATGGATTTTACATATATCCCTATAGGTCAATAAATTTTTCCCAAATTAAGTTAAGAGGGGGGTGTGGGGTTCAGTGAAAAAACTATGTGAATTAAGTTTGTTATCCTTCATTGAACTTTTGATGTCATCCCTAATCCAATTTTTAAAATTATCATTGATATTCTTTTTTTTTTTAAAGTATCATTTAAATTTTAGTTAATTTATAGAATCATAGAAAACCTAATCAAAATTTTCAAATAGAAAAAAATTTCTCGACACAATAAAAATTAGATCCCAAATCAAGTGTTTAATAAGTAAATTTTACCTATAACAATATTCATAACAAGTGCAGTAACTCTCTGCTCCTTAACTTCCATTAACTTTGGTTTTTCTCCCGGAGCGTGATGTCTGCTCATGACGCTGAGTGCTGACACATGAGCAATCGTCCTGACGGTTGCTGGACACATCCATGGCAAGCCAAACAATGAACACATAAAGGTCATGACCCCGACTAAAATCATGTCTAAATGGAATCCTGATCCTTTCTTCATCTTAAACTCTTTCTTGTTTAATATCATCCTGTAAAAAAATATAATTATTATTGATACAAAAGGTAGAAATTTTGTTATTTGTTGAAAATATTTAATTTGGTGCTTTACCTGTTCCAACAAAATGCGCAAACTTTGATTTCAACCAATAGTAATGAATACACAGTAGTTGTTTGGTTTTGAAGTCCTTCTTTAACTTATCATTTGCAGGAGCTTTTGAGTTAAATGGCAAAATTCAGAGCTTTGAGCTGGGAGTTCCAAGATTAATACAGTAAATTCAGAAATTATTGTGTTCATTTACTATTGTGATTTTTGAAAAATTTGACAAATAATCCTGATTAATTATTTCTAATGAAGGAAAAGCTGCATACATACTCGTCCTTACTTCATGTCTGTCATTTTTTTTCCAGTAAAAAGCTATGTTTCTTTGGTTATATGTGAACAGAATCACAATAAAACTTTTGTATTGTATTTATATTCATATTTGCATAAATTGTTTTGTTAAACAGTACATTAGGCCTTTAGTTTTCTCAATTGTTTTACAATTTTCATGTTGGTGCACTTTATAACTGACTATACAGTATGTTTTTTTTCCTCATTTTTGAAGGCCTTGTGGTTGTCTAAATCTTCTTACAACCACTTCATTTGAATTCTGGTGGGTAGTTGTCTTATTGGCAATCATACCACTTTTCCTGATTTTTTAAAATGAAAGTTAAGTGTGTCAACAACATAAATATTCATGCCTCATCAACAATCATACCATATTTACTCATTTTTAAACAAACGTAAAAACTTACTCTGTGATTTGAGTTTCAAGATAGAGCAGCAAAAAGATCAGAGCAGCTGGAATAAACGAGGCGAATATAATATACACCTCAAACCTCTTCTTTGTACCTATAGGATTCACCAACCAGCCACGTTTGAGTGTAGGTTCTAAAGTGGGCGGAACTTGTAATTTCTGAAAAGAAAAGATTATTTGTTACAGCATAGGCTAAAGGTAAAATAGAATGAAACTTAAAATCTCTAGGGAAAATTTGTTTACAGACACTGCTTGTATTTAGCATTTACTGTAAATTCAGAAATTAATGTGAGGTTTTTATTGTTGCCAAAAACGCAACAGAGTTGTAAACGCAATAATTTAAACTAGCATTTTGAAATATTTTATATGAATTTAACAGATATTTCTCAAAATCATAAAAATTAAAATCGTCTTGAAGTCTAAAATGACATAATCACAATAATAAATGCACCCAATAATATCAGAATTTACAGTAAGTTTTAAAACATATTTTATTTAGGTACTTTGGAGTAAATTGGATAGGACACAAGTAAACCATACTAATGAATCGCTCTGAATTACAAGGTGTAACAATACAATGTTAATTAGAGCATGCCATATGTTAAAATACACAATACTTAATGAGTCTAGCTATTGAAAGTGCTGGTAAGCTAAAAATTGTGCCGAAATTCTTTTTTTTTATTTATAAAGAGACATATTTAGAGAACAGTGAAAGTAATGCCACCTAAATTTAAATTTGATCTGAGTTTAGTGGTAATAAGCATTGTGTATAAGTTTTATAATATTTGGTTTAGGCAAAATAAAGTTAGATTGCAGAAACTGTAAATAAGCCAATTTTTCTTTGTATAAAGGGACATAACTTAAGAAAAGTGAAAGTGACGCCACCCAAATTCAATCTTGATAATTGTTTGGAGGAAGTAAGCATTGTGGTTAAGGCAAAATAAAGTTCAGCAACTCATTTTTGGACTTATTGACTGACGTACATACAGACAGACAGACAAACAAGGAGAAAACTTAATGCAGGCAGCTAAGGCAAAAGATTGTCATGTGACTATTTCTCAATAATGATACCCAGATATAAGTAATTGGTAAACAGGAAGTTGATGAGCAAAAACACTTCACATGGTAGTTCATGCTCAGGAGAGGCACTTTTACAAATTCCAGGGATTTCAATTTGTAGTTTGGGTAAAAAATTAGTCACATTCTTTATGGAAGGGGTAAACCAGAATATTGCCATCCTTTAATTTGATTTAGAGACACTTACCTGAGTATATACACTTTCTCCTATTGATAAATCTAACAGCACCATTAAAATAATAGAAATAACAATCCCAAAATCTCCCAAAGCTCTTCTTGCCTGAAAATAAAGAAATAGAAATAACAATTCCAAAATCCCCCAACGCTATTCTTGCCTGAAAATAAAGAATTTATAGAAATAACAATCCCAAAATCTCCCAACGCTCTTCTTGCCTGAAAATAAAGAAATAGAAATAACAATCCCAAAATCTCCCAACGCTCTTCTCGCCTGAAAATAAATTAACAGAGTACTGGAAAATATCAATCACAAAATCTCTTAAAATATAAAGAGCTTCAATCATTTATTAAGATCACTTGATACCACTGCTATGACTGGTGGCCTATAAGTACAGAGGGTATCATCAACTCAGTAGTTAGAGCTTCAGAACTACCTGATATTTAACATACCTTTCAGAAACAGTCTCTTTACAAAAAAATAAAGAAAAAAAGTAACTAAGGTTCTGATTCTTTCAGGAACAGTTTATCTTAGATGGCGTCTATTTTCGATCTATGAGTTTAAATATAACTTTGGTTTCTTTCGCGCCTCTTTTGTAGGATTTTTTGCTTGTGGGAAAGCTGTTTATACATATTCTTTTACCTCATTTGTGACCTACGGAATAAGAACTATTTTACCTAGTTTGAAATAACATGAGTAGCACGACAGGTGCCACATGTGGAGTAGGATCTGCTTTCAGAGCAAATGAGATCAACCCCGGTGTTTAATTAAGTGGGGTTAATGTTGTTTAGTCTTTTGTTGTCTATGTTGTGTCTAATGTACTATTGTTTGTCTATTTGTGTTTTTCTTTTAGCCATGTCGTTGTCAGTTTTATTTTCAATCCATGAGTTTGAATGTCCCTCTGGTATCTTTTGCCCCTTCCTTTTGTCTATGATAAAGAATTGTGTCATTAGCAATCCTACCGCACTTTCTTATTTTTAATTGGCTCATTTTTTTTACAATTCTCTTCATGCGTTTGGTACTAATAATGCCTAGGAATCTCCATCAAATTTTGGCTTTAACTTAGCCTTTAAGCCTTTTTGAAGGAGATAAACCTAGAATAGCTTCTAGGATGTATGATATTAATAAATTGCTTTAATGGTTTTATTCTGAATATAAATGCTTGCAGAATGTAAATGTAAATAAACATGCAATTGGTAAACCATAACAAAGTACTTACCCTTCTTCCTAAAAATTTACTGTTTCGAAAAATCCTTAGGAAATATGCGATGAGAAATGTCCCTAATGTTAAAATCGTAGACATTAGAGCCGTATTAGGTCTATTAGTAACCTCTTTGTAATGGAGGTATTTATTGTAATGAGTATCACTCTCAGCCTCCTCTTGAAAAGAATCATTGGCAAACGTATATCCAGGCAACGAAGTCACATTTAACACAGGGTGAAGGGTAACATTGCCGTTAGACGACAGATTAGTCAAATTGTCTTTGGCACAGTAATCTAATAACAATGGATGATCCTTGAATGTCTGAAAAACACAAACAAAATATTGTGATACAGAATAATTCAACACTGTACAAGGAGGGGAATTCGTTAAAGTGGAAAATCACTTGTTTTCCAATGCTATCAAAACTGTCATTTTTAGTCTTTAGGTTTCTACGTTGTATCTTGTGTATCATTGTTTTTCTGCTTGTCTTTTTTTCTTTTTTTTTAGCAATGTTTATTTTTGATCTATGAGTTTGACAGTTCCTCTGGTATCTTTTGCACTTCTTTTGTAATGTTTATACTTAACAGTTAAGTCATTTAGAATAATTTCCAGTCTCAGCATATATTTTTTTGGGGGGCTGGGTGGGGATGGTGGAGATACTGTTAACTCTGAAACAATTGCTAGGTCTTTAACATCTCTAATAATGGGACTTTGTGAGTTTTCCAATAATAAGAACTAACACTTAGTAATCTGACACATATATTTATATGCAGTTTTTCCTGTAATCACAAAAACTATTCTCTCATGTTGAAATTGCAATAATAAATGCTCGCAATAATTTCTGAATTTACAGTATTCATTTTCTTTTGCATTCTACCAATAGATATGTTAAGGGAAACATGATTTAATATCAGAAGGTTTAAGCACTTTGAACTTTCTTTCAACTGTGACCTTTAGTTGATAACTCTAAGTCATTTGGTTTCTGGTCGACAGTTGTCTCATTTGCAATTCTATCACATCTCATTACCTTTATATAACTTTGGACTGCCATAGATTTGAAAAATTAAAACAGGTTAGGCATAACAGATTGTTGAGGAAAATGTTGATATAGAGACACGTATTGCGTGTGTGCTGTGACATCATTTTGGTTCTGCAACATGCATACTGTGGTAATGCTGTGGGGCATAACTTGATACAACCACAAGGAGTCCAACCCTGAACAGTTGGGGCAAGTATGAACACTATATTCAAGCTTGATACAGCTCTGAATTTGGATTTTTATTATATATAGCAATACTTTTGTGGTCTTAAAAAATATTTAAACATGAACATCCATAGAATAATTCTATTTCTAAAATTCCTTACCTCATCAATTTTCTTGATGACCTCAAAAATGAAAATGAGCGAGATGAGAATGGCAAATATTTCTTCGGTAAATCTGGAGATATGACGGACAAGGACACTGCTCTCTGCTGCAACAGCTACTATAGAGATCAACATTACCCAGAATCCTATCCATACCCGCATCGTCAAAAACTCTATATTATTATTCTTACAAAACTGAAAATACAAATGTAAGACCATTTTACAAAACTGAAAATAGAAATGTTAGAACATTTTTTTAAACTGAAAGTGGAAATGTAAGTACATTTTACAAAACTGAAAGTTGAAAAGTTATACAATTTTATAAAACTAAAAGTAGAATCTTATAAAACTTAAGATAAATGAAATAAAATTATACAATGTTGAGAGAAGCACCTTTTAAATCGAATTCAGTATAAAATTTATAGATAAACGATGAAACTTACCATATAAAGGGACTGTTCAAAAACCAGGACAGGTCCAGTAGCACCAACAAGCATTAAAGGTTGTCCTGCTAACAAGGCAAATATAATCCCACAAACAGATGTGCTTATCACAGTTTCTTTGACACCAAGATAATCATAAGTCTTCTCACCTGCAAAACAGACAATGGATGTGAAAATTGTAAAATTACTTTATTACTAAATTTGATGAGACTGTCATTAAAGTGAGAGAGTTAGTGCTATAGAACCAGGTTTAATCCACCATTTTCTACATTTGAAAATGTCTGTACCAAGTCAGGAATTTGACAGTTCTTGTCCATTTATTTTTCATGCATTTAATTATTTGATTTTGCCATTTCATTATGGACTTTCCGAATTGATTTTCCTCTAATTTCAGTATTTTTATGATTTTACATTTTTTTTTTATATTATGTGTACCATATGTTAATTATTGTCGATTCATATATTTTTATGAGTATCATTTTTCATGGACATTAGATTTTGTAGTTTTGCCAATCTCTATATGCAAAGCCTATATATTCGTTGAACATTTTTGTGGTTCACCTGTACCCACAAAACCCACCAAAAATTGATATCCAAGGAATAATAATGAATCTACAGTTTTTTTATTTAGTGTATTTTTTCATCGATCTTTTACTCGCTGGTCATCAGATACATGCAGTTGTCACATAAAAATCATCATTGTCCTGGGCAAAATAGCAATAAACAGGTTATCAATGGTCTTTCAAACTCCAGTTTTTCATTGAATTTGATCCAATAGATTTGACAGTAAATATCTAAAAATCCAAACCATGGAGATGTCATCTGCTTTAAAATTGTGGGCGTTCAGAAAAGGAGTACATCAATTCCCAAAAAACTGACATATTTTCATTGAACATTTTTGTAAAACAAATGGACAAACAATTATTAATGACTTACAATACATGTCCAACAAAAAACCCTTGCCTCTGTAACCATACATGCTACCCTCCCTAACCAATTATAATGGAATAGTCCTAAGATTACTTACTGAGAGGATCCCTTCCACACTCCCTGACCAATTAAAATGGAATAGTCCTAAGGTTACTTACTGAGAGGACTTCTTCCTACCCTTCCTAACCTATTATAATGGAATAGTCCTACGGTTTCTGACTGAGAAGACCCCTTCCACCCTCCCTAACCAATTGTAATGGAATAGTCCTAAGGTTACTTACTGAGAGGACTCCTTCCTACCTTCCCTAACCAATTATAATGGAACAGTCCTAAGTCTACTTACTGAGAAGACCACCAAATGCAATACAGGGAGCGAAACAGGCGAAAAATATAAATACAATGGCTGCCAGGCATTTCAGATTAAATCCGTCCTTAAAATCACTAATATAGTGAGGATAACGTCTTTTAATGTCGTAATAAAGTCCACCAAATATCTTTTTAGTCCTTTTCAATGGATCCAACGGAATTTTATCTTTTTTCTCCTTCTCTAGAAGAGCTGAAAAGAAAATAGGATCAGAATTTAATAATTTTTCATTAGAATAATCCAATTTCATTTCCAATTTCTATATCTGATTTAATAAGGTAACAATATCTATAACAACATAACAAATTTCAAGGATGGAGCTTTTAAAATCATTGATTATTTTAACTATTGAAAAACATCCCTTTGAAGCCAATATAGAGGCAATTAACATGACTTACACTTTTATTTTCCAGAAACACCCAACCTTAGTTGAGAATTTGAAGAGCCTAATCTGTCATAACAAGAGAAAGTTAATATAGGTAGTTAAATTCAATAATAGTTTACTTTAGATTCATTTATTTTCGTGGGTACCAATTTTCGTGGATAAGGAAAACTTACATGTTCGTGGATATCTAATTTCATGGTTTTGCCAAAGTCTGCAAACAAGCCTATAGGAAATTTGTCATTCGTTGAACATTGAATTTCGTGATTTACTTATACCCATGAAATCCATGAAAATTGGTATCCAACGAATAATAATGAATCCACAATATATTTCTGTCAAAAGTCAGAAATCTTGAGCTCACGAGTGGTGGTCAAGCAGAACCTTTGGCATTTTAGGTCCAAAATGCTCTTCAACTTGACACTTTATTTGGTCTTTTTAATTTTTTTGATTCAAGTGTCACTGATGAGTCTTTTATAGATGAAACCAGCCTCTGGCATACACATTTAGAATCCTGGTATATATAATGAGTTTCTTAATAGTTCATAATTTATCAATGAAGAACTTTAAGAAAAGTTCGTTAAAAGTCAGGTTAGTACCTAGGCACTGACCCATACAAAGAAAACACCTTCACCTTTTCCCAAAAGACCAATTATAAATTACCTTGTTTTTCTTCTTCCTTTTGTTGTTTTTTCCTTTTCTGTCTTGCTTTCTTCCTTGCCATATCCATAATAGGTAAGAGTGTCTTCTGGTCCCAGTCACCAGGTGGCAGCACTATGGATTCATCAAGGAATTCATTAATGGCACCCAACAATTCACCTCGACTTTCAGCTTTGTAAGCTACATCGTGAAAATGCTGAAATGAGTCAAGTTTTACATTGTACATATCGTTTTTATGTATATTGTCAAAATGCAGAGCTTTTTTTATGGTTTTTTTTGGTTACATCTTCAAATTCAAATGAAAGAACTGTAAGAGCAAGCTCACGTACACCATGCCTTAATTTGTAACAAAAATTAAAAATGATTTTTTGAAAGTATGCCTTGAGAACAAACATGTCCAGCATTCATTTCAGGTTTTTTTCTGATTAATCAAATTAACAAAGAAGCTCTATCAGGATAACCCCCAAAAATGTGTGTTTCGTGGATATAAGATTTTCAAAATTTGCCAAAATTTGCATACCAGTCTAAAGAACTTGTTCTTCTTTAAATATATAATTTTTTTTTTATCTATCTATACCCATGAAAATTTGTTTCCCACAAATAATAATAAATCCACAGTACATTCTAAACTTCATGTCACTATTTTTTCTCCCTACAGGACAAGTCCTCATTTTCTACAATCCATTTCCAATCAGGGATTTCATTTAAATGTGAAACTTCCCCACCCCTGAGAACTATCACCCATCCCTTTACATACATCGGTAAGACTCATACCTGATTGGACATCAGAGTAGATATAGATCTACCAACTTCATGATAATCCATTCCGCTATTCTCCGGTCCGAGTAACAGAAACAGAAACCGAACAGGAAGTGGCACCTCCGTCAGGTTATCAAGGTATTGACCCTCAGCCAATCGGACGAAAGCAACAGCTGGTTTAGTCAGGTAATCCACACATCCTACGAGTACTGTGGTAGCTTCTGCTCCCTTTGGGATCCTCCTCATTATATCCTGGATGTTCTTGTGATGAGGGTCCTGAGCTGGAGCAATCCCAATATGTACACCGTCTGATGGCTGTAAAACCAATAAACACCATTTTGCAATAATTTTTTCAATTCCACTCATTAATAGATACAGCAATTTTTGTCTAAATAGGGGCCGTTAAAGATTTAAATGCATGATGGAGGGGGTTTGAAAGCACTCAAATTAATAAATTGTGAGTGGTTGCAGTTTGTTTGAATAGAATTTTGTAAGTTGTTGTTTTAAAAAAAATGCCCTTCCCCTCAACATATTTAAATCTGAAATCTGGGCTACAAATATTGAAATTCAGAACATTGATAAAAGTGTCTTTACTATGGCCAGTTGTCTAAATTACAAAATGTAGCCTTTAATTTTTTTGTTTCTTAATTGTCAATTTGATATTTTACATTTGAGGTGTTTCAATAACTTTCTGGATAATCAACAAAATTACTGTATTATTTCTGACTTGCATAATATTATTATTTGAAATATAATTTTTTTTGTAATAATTTTTTTCTGAACACACACACTTGTGAATTTTCTTTTGTTTTTTCTAACAGAAACAGACATTTCACTTCAAAACATTTTATGGAAGCAGGATCAAAATATCCATATTAGACAGTACTACACTGGTTACCAGAATTTTGGAGAAACCAAACCAGGAACAGGCTAAATGTGCCTCATTTTTAGAATTCATTTAGACATTTTTGTCTTATTCAAAATTATCAGTAAATTGTGTGTTCTACAAGGATCGCTGGTATTTCACCTTTTATCTAATAACTTAATAACTTAATTATATATGTTAAATAGTTTAAGATTTATTTATATGCGAAGAAACTATCTTGTTTTAAATATGTTTCTGACAGGGCCCAATTAAGTGGTGTTACATTTCACAAAGTATATTCAAATTTTTTGCAAAGAATTACGCTCAAGTCAGTGCTAGTCTTAAACTTGCAGTGAGGGGAGACTTTTTCCCCTTGTGATGAAGGCCTCACTGTGAATTTGAGATGAAGAACAGCAATAAAAGCACTGTTCCTTTGTTTATTGTTTGCATGTTTTCCTTCTATTGTGTGTGCATTAACTAATTTTTTGTCATGGATGGAAGCTCCATATCCTTTGTCTATTTTTACACTAAAAACTATTTAGTATACACCACTAATGTTATTTTGTACTCCATGTCACATGTCAATCATGTGATGAGGAAATTATCATACCATATTGTTGTCAACATCGACTTTAACAAATTCTAGCTTGCCCTTGTTGTCATGGTTCTCATCCAATAATTTCTCCCTCACTGAATCCTGACGACTAAAGTTCCTGTCTTTGTGGTCAAGACTGTTTCGAGATCCTTCTGAATTGAAACTAGCAGTCGACAGTGACTTCATCAAGGAATGCTTAGTACTCTGATGTCTGAAAGGAACATATACTGCATATTCATTAATGAACTTAATTTATGAATATTCATAAAAGGAAATAATGAATGTCTAAAAGGAACAAAATACTTATATATTCATTTATGATCATACTAAATAATTTGAAAGCATATATAATAATTTATTTAGAATCCATAATATAAAGAAGAAACTACCAAGATTAAAAAAGTTAATGAACCAAAATTCATGAGTGATTTAGAGAATAAACAACCTATAATGCATATTCATGAGTCATTCTCATATTTAAATATTCATTAGAATAGGATTCTTGTTTTAAAATTGGTAGAGATTGATGTGGTCTGATGTACTGTGTATTTGGTGTGATTTCTGTTATCTTAGTTATGTATTTTTTAAACCAATAAATATATTTTATCGACCATGTTATAATGAGTTTGATGTCACACATGATAAATCATTTGTATTCTTTTGTCTTTTTCACATTTGAAATTGTTTCACAGTATTCTGCAAGTGGCATTTTAAACAACAAGTGACATAAAAGAGCAATTGCATGATTATTGGTGAATGTTGTCAGACTTTTATATTGCATAAGCTTGTGATTGCATTGCATATTATACAAGGGAGATAATACTCAAAATAAAGTGATTTTTAAGATAACATGAGGAACAAAAAATAGTAGATTCTATATTCTAACGACAAAATTCACAAAGACATAAACATTCTGAACTAATCCACAAGGATTTTGTAAAATTAAACATATCGAGCTGAAAAAAATCTAAAATCATGAATGAACAATATGAATAAACATGAAAGTTAGACATTAAAGTAAAATGATTAAAAAAAACCATGGCTGAAATGCAATTCAATGAAACAAACTTAATTTAACAATGCATTAAAATATTCTAATCTATCAAATATAATCTAAAATGAATCCTAATTCTTTAGTTGATTTGATCACTGATGATGGCTCATTCATTTATTTTCAGATATTTATAGCCATCATTAAACTTCTGTTCTGGGGTCAGACATTTAAGGATAAAACCTACACAAAATCACCACATAAGCATTTTCTATTCTAAACTTATCCAACACCACATTCCATTAAATGCTTGTAAAAGTTCAAACTTTTAAATTCGTCTGATAATTTTTATTTCTAAATACAGTAATTAATAATGCATTCCAAATAAGGAGGATTCATGGGGAAAGGGAAAAAGCTAAAAAAAAATATGTTTCAACAGTTTTGTAAATCAAAAGCATCTTATGAACACGAGTTAAAATTTTCAAACCAAATAACCACTTTTGTTTTGGCAATTGATATGCTAATTGAAACCTAATAAACTCATTAAATGATTTTGTAAAAAAAAGATGGGTACCCCCAAGTTTAATATTCAAATAGTAACTGAAGCCAATATCAAATTCTGCTGACTTAAGGAGGGACAGCAGACGCACTTGAGTGTGTACAATGAATGAAAAAGTCAGGTTTCCATATTTGTTTGGTGGACCATGAAATTGCATTAACAACCTATCAAAAGAGTTTCTAGGTAATCAAATCATGTGACTGTTGAAAAAGATAAATTTAGAACATCTAGACCAGTGTTTTTTACCCATTTTTACAATACTTCATAAAAAAATTCATGGTTCACTAAATAAAATAGCAAACTGAAATTAAATGCACTTGGTGCACACTCCAATTGGTTAGCTGTAATTCTGTAAATGAAATAAAATGTGCAGTATTAATTAAAAACCAAATGATAAAGGTGCTCATTCAGGCATAGACCTTATCGCTATTTGGAAACCTGCACCGCTTGACCCTAGAAGCTGCGCCTCTTGACCCTAGAAGCTGCACCTCTTGACCCTAGAAGCTGTGCCTCTTGACCCTAGAAGATGCGCCTCTTGCCCTAGAAGCTAAGCCTCTTGACCCTAGAAGATGCGCCTCTAGCCCTAGAAGCTATGCCTCTTGACCCTAGAAGCTACGCCTCTTGACCCTAGAAGCTGCGCCTCTTGACCCTAGAAGCTACGCCTCTTGACCCTAGAAACTGCGCCTCTTGAACCTAGAAACTGCGCCTTGTGAACTTTTGAAGTCATACAACAATCACTTTTCGGCGTCAGATATTTTCTATTGTGACTTCATAATTTTATGTGAACCTTTGAGATGTCCAGTATTGGCAGACAAATAGCGATAAGGTGACATTGTGAACAGATACGATAACTGAGTAAAAACAAACTAAATAACTGGTTAGTATAAAAAGATAGAAAATATGTAGAAATGTAGTTTTGTCCATCTGAAAATATTGTTGTATTTTTACAATTAAAGCGCGTAGATTTTAATAATAGATTTTCTTTTCCTACTTTTTTGTTTGGAACCAATGTTAAGTTCTGAGATAATCTTTTTTTTTCTATGTCTTATCCAATTTTACACATAATAGTCATGTGGTTACAAGATTTACATGAAATATCAAGTTATGGGAAATGTTATCATAATATAGGCTTTTGCCAGAGTGATTGAGTTAAAATAAAACAGTTTGATTGAAATCTGTTAAAATCATTATATTTTGATTAATATGGAGTTCAACAAGATTTGGCAGACGCATGGTAAAATGTCACATGACACTCCGCACTGAAACAGAGACTATCTCAGAACTTTCCTACTAGAGTATTTACTGGACTATCTTTGTCTTACTGGTTTTTAACCCCAGATTATATAATTTTTTTGACAGACTTCACACTGTTCTGTACGACATTCAAGTACTAAGTCAAGTAAGAACAAATGACAGCAGTAAAATCAAGATTGAAAACTGCACAATTTGATGAAAAAAGTAGCTGTTTTGCAATGATTTTGTCATGTATAAAACATAAAACAGTTATTTTTTTTCCACAAATTGTACATAGTGTAAGCTTGATTTTATTTCTTTTCGTTGCTCTAACTATATGTATTTTTCAGTTTTAAAAACCTTTTCCTTTGATTTTTTTTCAATTAACTTGATCTAAACATAATACAGGCTAAACATAATACCTTTGATGTTTTCAGTAATAACTAATATTTAATGGCTATCAAAGATAATAAGACAACAATATTTTTGAATATGGACAAAACTGCTAAAACTAACAGAAAGAAATAAACAACAAAAGCCATGTTAGTATGCTGACTACTATTACCATGGTTACAAGTAATTAGCTTAGTACATATTCAAATTCAAAGGTCAAATTCTATTACATGGATGTATTTAGATTATTTGTTTTATTTCTGGCTTAAAAAATTCCAAAAACTTCTTATGCATGTTGTAAAGTTTTAATTTTTTTTATTTGGATAAATTCACAATGGGAAATTTCATTGTCCCTACCCCATAATGAAAATGAAGTCACATCATTGGATAAATTTCCAATGTTTGTAGCCATATTAACCAATCACAATGTTTGGAATGCACTTTTGAAAATAATACCAAAATGTATTCAAGTTTAAGAAAACCTGATTTAATCTAACCTAAGAATGCATATCGTATATCGCTCTTTAAATATAAATGAGCCCTCAGCTGTAAGCTTTATTTAAATATTTATCATTTCTATAATTTCAGCATGCAAGCAGATTGGTGCATATAACAAATTTGGTCGCATATCTAAATGCCCAAAGCATTAAAAAAAAGCTTATGGTTGGAATATATAGCAAAATACTATAGAAATGAGATATTAAAAAACAAGGTTTGTCTGCTTGTGCTGGGATATGTATTTAAAAAAAAAAAAAATTAAATGATAAAAATGATTTTTCAAGTTTTAATTTTTTCATAGCTCAAATTCATTGACGAAAAATTTGATTAACTGATTTTAATAATTGTCTAGAAGAACCACAAAAGAACAACTTTCACTCATATGTATATGTATGAAGTTTTTACAAGTTTTACTGATTAGTAAAATATTTTTTATTAAGGTGGTACCTAACACTACAGGGAGATAACTGTGTAAAATCTTCTTAATGTTTTAATTACTTTGTATTTCAAGGGAATATTAAGCTTCTCAATGATCCAAATAAGTGTTTATCAAAATGCTATATGTACCAGTGTATTTGTTCTGATAAAACAGTTGGTTAAATTTTTTTTAATCTATTTTATTTTTGTCAAAGGGTCAAAGTAATTACCTTGTCAAAATTTTATGAAAAAAACTAGCCAAATTAAGTTTAGTGAAAGTGTTGGGTGCCACCTTAAGCTCATATATAATAAACTCTTGAGTAAGTCATTCTAATTAATAATTTTATAGAAATTGAGCTTGTGAAGAAAAAAATGTTTAACAGATATTAAATATCTAATAAAACAGACAATCTATAAACATACAATCAATAAATTGACCCATGACCTCTTGAATTTGAATGCATAATTAAAAATGGTTAATAAATATATAGGATTCCCAAGAAGAATGTAACCATGGCAACCATGGTATATCCACCTGTATCTGTCTAATCCACGTAGATTCATATACGAAAAATTCCGTCGGATAAAGTTTTCTCTTTGACCAACATGTCTGAAAAAGGGAGGTAACTCTGATAATATCCTAATTAAACAAAATGGCTGAGAGGCCATGCTGAGCATACATACATTTCCATAAAGTTACAATTAAACAAAATATGACTTACAAATAAATCAGAACACATAAGTCAACTAACTTCCAGCTTAAATTTTCCTTTAAGCCTTTCATGCATGGTTGAATGTCTCGCCAAAACAATTTTACATGCTCTGACAATATGGCCCATTAGCAACCAAAGAGAAAGAAACAAGTATTTAAACCTGTTGCCATAACCAAAGCAAAAAGAGGCAACCAAAAGCAATGAAAATTTAAACAGAAACATTTATTCCATATGGACCAAACTTATGGGGTCCTTTATCTGCCTACAAGATCTGGACCCCACTAATCAACAAAGTACATATCTTATTGGACCATTACAATTTTATGAGGGTCTGGTGGCAATTACAGACTAGAGAATAATAAATAAGATTAATCTAATACCAGAAAAATGACCTAAAAAAAATAATATAAAAGATAAAGGGGTGGTAGAGAATAGAAAAAAATTGGGCAAAATTTATGAATAATTGAGAAAAGTTACTTAAAAATTCAAGAATACAAGACACACCCCCCCCCCCCCCCCCCCCTAGACTCTCAGATATGTTATGAAATGAAAAAATAACAACTCATGCTAACAAATCTTGTCACCAAAATAATCATCAACTTTAAAACAAAACAATAACATTACTATCTACTAAATATTTATAACCTGTTGACAAAATGACACCTTGACCTAGGGTGACCTTTATTCCTGCAAGGAAGCAATCTCTATTTATTAAAGATAGTGTCTCAAACTTTTTTTTCAATATTTTTTTCTTCCATAATTAATGATAAAAAGAATGACACCTTGAACTTTAATGACCTTTTTATCTTACTACAAGAAAGCAGTCATAAAACTTATTTAGACTTCTTCAGACTCAGAAATCAGTCAATCAAAATACTGGATTCATTTTCTAGCAAAAATTGTAATTCCTGTACTGACTAATGTTTTATGATTGAAACTCTGCTGTGCCTTTATTGAGTATTTGATTCTCCAAAACAGTTTAAAACTAAAGTCTTGTATTTTTTAATGGTACAGGGACGTTGTTTTTGAAATAAAACTTTCTTCTTCAGAATAATTACATTGTTAAAAGCACTGCATACAATTAAGAAATAGCATGTTTATTTTTAGGAATCAGTCCAGATAATGAGAAAGATTTGTTATAATAAATTACCAGCCAATTACTTAAAGCTATTAAAGGTACATAATAAAAAAGCTCTTAAGGGGAGAAAATAAAAAAACTGTTAAAGGGAGATAATCACTCATTATAAGTTATACCACAAACAGGATGTGAAATTAATTTGCAAGTTAACTATGCAAACAAATTAATGATCGAAAGCTTATCAATGTGGTTATTTATTAGAATGGTGATATATACACACATGAAATATTTGTCATGATTTTTTTGATTTTTTTCTCAAAAAGCTGGATTTAATTTGTGTAGGTCAGTGACATGACTGATGCATATCTGTTGAAAGATTTTTTGTTTGTTTAATGAAATATTTTAATTGATGACTGTTTTAGAGGTTAATAAATATGTTGATAGTATTTAAATGATTTTAAGAGAAGAAAATTTGACAAATGCTGATCTTTTAATAATGCAGGCACAAAATACCAAATATTTTAATATTCTGAGAATGTCTTTTGTAGCAGGTTTTGTTTCTTAAACTGTTAAACTAAATCTTAAAGTGTGATATTTTAAATGTCTTCATGACAGATCTTAAATTGGAAATATTCAATTAAAAAAGGGGAGGAAGCTTCCATCAAAATCTCAATTGTTGACACCTATGGTTGTCAGACTCAAGGGGTTGTGTGAGGTTTTGAGAAATGTAATTGCAAAAATCTGCTTGAAAGGTAGACAACTCTAACAAAGACTGGAACATGATAAGATCTATTAAAGGTGAATTCTCCGATAAAGCATGTTTGAAGTCGATCTAGGTTAAAATTCCTTGTAATCAAAGCTTATTTGCAAGCGAAATTACTTACGCATTGTATGTGAAGCATTTGCATATCTGAATATTCATATGCTACTATGTTTTAAAAAAGCTCAAGATAAAACTAAATTTAAACTTCTTATGTTTGCATCTAAATTCAAAAGCCATTTTCTGGGAATGCAAAAAGCAAAATGTAAAAACTGGTAGATATCTATATATTATGTTCACTTCTATCTTAAAACGCATTCAAGACTAAATGTTCACACAATAAAGGCTGCTGGATCCTAAATATTGTCATGTTTTCCATTTATGCCTGTTTGGGTTGATTTAACCCAACATTTTCTTCTGAAAGGGCTGTACCAAGTCAGCATATAGACAATTATTTTGTTATCATTCTTTTGATTGATTTAGTCCAGCCAATTGTTTTGAATTCCCCTCTTTTTATTTACATTGGAGTTCTGTATTTTAAAATTTTATTATATTTCTTCATTCACAAGGTCTAATCAGTTAATTAAGTCCTTAAATTATCCAGAGTTCCTCACTATTATTTTACTTTAAAAATAGCAAAACTAGGTGGATCCTTTGCCAAATGTTGGTAGTCCAAAACTTTAAATACTTTTAAATTAGTCAGAATTATTCAGGTATTTCTTTCTTCAATTTTTAATAATCAGAGTAAGTACTATTGGGTTATCCCATGCTTTATCAAAAGTCACTTATACTTTTTTTCATACCTATTAGTATGTTCAGAGAAAGTATACAGATTTTAAAAGTTAGATCAGAATATTAAAAAGCTGAAAATGCAAAGTACATTTCCATGCAAAAAAAACCTCTGAATGAACAATCGTTGTTAATGTTTGTGTCATTTTGGTCTTTTGTGGATAGTTGTCTCATTGGCACTCATACCAAATCTTCTTTTTTATAATCCCTTCATTTTGAATCATGGAATTACTGAAAAATTTGATATCTTATATAAGCTGCATATAGTTATCAAATGATTGGAATCCCCCATACCATGGGCCTCAAGAAATGCAACCATCTACAATTAACTAATTTGAGTGGCTCCCATCCTCCCCGCCACGATCAATTTTGAATCTTTCTTACGCACATATCATTTTTTAAAGCGCATTGTTACTAATGACAACTATCAAATGTCCCCTGAATGAGAGATGAGGTTACCGTTATCATTTATCGGTTTATCGACAGTAATCTGTAATCTTCACAATGAATGACATTGATGACTACCAAAGTTTTAAACACATTATAACCACTGCAATCTTATTATATCAGTCTTTTTCTCAACTAAGCTTGTCAAATTGAATATATCACGCAGTGGATACAATAACTCCTTATACCAACACACAACTGTAATTATTTTTCTACTTAAAAAAGCTACCAAGAACAACAAACATGATGGCGTCACAATGAAACAATGTATGAGATTTTATCATAAGATGATATCTATGAAGACACAAGCACTTAAAACATTAAAGGTGAAATATTTTACAATGTATAGTTAAGTTTCGACCTAATAACTTAAATAAACTCAAATCAGCTTTTTAGATGATCACACCCTTGTTATGCTTGCCAACGATCACACATTGTGGCCCTTCCATGGTAACATCCACTTGTCTATTGACAAGTAACCAATGGCAACAATCAAACACAGCTGGTTACCTATGGAAATGATCACTCTTCAAATGATTGGTTACTTTTGTTACTGATGAGAGCAATCATTATTTAGCAGAGCTGACCTCAACACTTACCGCTTACTCATAACACTGAGAAGGAACAAATTACTTATATCAGAACATAACATTAGACCAATCAGATATCTTGTAACTGAAAGAATGAATAAAACGGGGAGGGGCTTAACATCAATGACACAGCACTCATTATTTAGCAGAGCTGACCTCAAAATTTGTCGCTTACTCATAACACTAAGAAGGAACACATATATCAGAACATAACATTAGGGCAATCAGATGTCTTATAACTGAAGGAATGAATATAAGGGGGAGGGGCTGAACATCAATGGGACAACCATCATTAAAAAACTAAAATTATAACAGTACAATCACATTTATGATGTAGGCTTAGTTCTTAGACTACTAGAGGGCAACACATTCTTAAACAATAATCAGTTGTCAATAAAATGTGCAAAGTTCTTATTCTTCTAGACTATAAAATGTTACAGAAACTTTCAACAATGAACTTTCCAAGGAACAAAATAACACTAAGATATGACATAAGACAACAAGTAAAGAGTTTCAAGACTGGAGAAAAACATATAAATATGTATTGAAGGCCATTCTTTAACCTATAATGGTTTAATTTTTAAATTGTTATTTGGATGGAGAGTTGTCTCATTGGCACTCACACCACATCTTCCTATATCTATGAAGAAAGTCTTGCATTGCTATAAACAATTTCTGTTAAATTCACATATGAACCAACTCAATCAGAACTTTCTACATAGTAAGTTATAATTCACAACGAAAAGATGAAAAAGACACATAAAGAAAGTATATGTCTTCAATCCTTACCAAAGCTTATAAAATATAACAACTAAGAAAAGAACATGTAAAATTGTGACAACAAAAACTTGCATTGACTAACGTTCAAAAACATCACACATTTATAATATATTGAGATCAGTATGAAGTACTCCATTAAACAGAGATGAAATTATTTCACTTTTTGGTGCCGTGACCAAGACAAAGTATGAAAATATTCATTGAGTGTTATGTAACTAAGGGAATCTTAAATTTACCACTAATCTATATTATGATAATACATACTTATGTTTAAGAAGCAGAGTTCTTAGTATATTTCCTTTGTTTTCCGGCTTAATTTGATCATGTATAATCATGCTGTCGATAATGTTGTTTACAATTGTTGGCAGATCGGTTGCTTCTATGTCTAACAGCATTGTACCTTAAATAAGAAATGAATACATGAAATAAATATTAACTCAAAATTGTATTATACTTTTCTCAATTTTAGTCATCTTGTCAAAAGAATTCCATGAAATCCTGAGCATCATTTCCAAAAATTTCTACAATACTTTCCAAAAGAGAAAATGTATAAATCAAATCAAAATCTGACTATACTTTTTATATAAAAGACATTTCTGAACTGACTTGCTGAAAAATATCTTTTACTAGCATAAGAAATCAATATAGCTTCAAAAAGTTTACTGAAGATGAAGCCACATAAAAACATATGTTTTACAAACCATTCTCCAATCCCCTTCTAAGTTCCAGCAGACTATGAAATGAAAGTGAGGCTACATGGGGTTTCCCCCATCTTTCTGCTCCTTCTTCTACATCTTCCTCAAACTTGATCCAACGAGCTTTTTCTCTCCATTCAAATTCCTTAGACTCTCCGACATACAACTCATCAAGTTCTACAAACACCTGCAATTATAGATACATGTCTAAGATGGTATGATTTATTTTTCACCAGATAATTAAATCGCACTTCATACACATGTACCTCACTTCACGGCTTTTAAACCCCAATAAAATTACAAAAAGAAGCATTCAATTCTTAAATAATTTCTTAATTTACAAATTTTCTACTCTGAACCATTGGTCCATGCTCTACCTCTTAATTGCCATATTCTTAGTGGAGTAAAAGCATTGCAATAAAAGTCTTTCTTTTGCTTGATGTAGGACTGAACTAACAACCTACTGCCCAGTCTTTGTTCTCACTCCTAAATGCCATGCGATTAACAGAGGTACGGCAATCCAATACTAATTTAAAGTCCTTCTTTTGATTGATATGTGACTGAACGTTCAACTACCATCGCATTCCAATAAGTGGAGAAAAAGCACTGTAATAGTAATGTAAAAGTCTTTTGTATGATTGGCCTAGGATTGAACTTACTACCTCTGACCTAAGGTCAGATTGTTACTATGAATACCATTGTTTACCTCATGTGGACTATGATCAAACTTTTTCTTTGGTTCCTTGTAAAACTTTTTCTTCCCTTTGTCAGCCTTTCCAATATGGACAATGGACGCCATGGCATTACGTTTTTTCCTGTTGATTTTATGTCTCCTTATTCCTTGTAAGTTCTCCAATCTGTGGCCTAAAAAGTAATTTTTTCATTTCATAACTCAATGAGAAGGCCCTTAATTTTTATGTACTGTATTTGGATTTGTTTGTCTGTGTTTTTTGCTGTGATATTGTTAATTATCTTTATCTTGCAAGTTTTTAAGGTACCCTTTATATCTTTTGCCTCTTTTTAGGGAAACATGTACACTAAATGTTCATTTTGTAATTTCATAAGGAGTTTGTGATGCTCAGTCTTTAGTTTTAATGTACTGTGTATTACTTTTGAATCTACGAAACCAAATCTCCACTTTATGAAAATTTTAGTTGGATTCTGTTGGCTTGTAGAAAAGAATTGTACTAGCCAGAAAGCAATTTTACAAGTCTTTTTTTGTGGTTAAGCATGCAGACTGATATAAATTTGTTTGTCTTTGATTTCTACTGTGATATTGTTAGATAATCTTAGATCTGTAAGTTTTAAGGTACCTTAGTATGTTTTGCCTCTTTTTAAACAGAAATAAGTACCCTCATTTATTGCTTTACATTTATAGCATAACATTCTAATTTTTATGATCATGCAATTACATGTACTAGTAAACACTTTTTATTTTTTTTAATATTATTTAATTACTACTTTTATAAAAATTGATAATTATTTATGAAAAATAAATAATTTTATGATTCCTAGATATCCCCATGTTAGGCCTCCATAACAGAAACAATACATACTGGCCATTTCATCCAAGTCAGCAGTTTGTAGTAAATTAGCCTCATCAGCTTCAGTTGGTACACGGTGAAGGTTTTGGTCCAAGTGGACTTCACTTCCCTTCTGTCGTCGTAGCAACAAATCTTCTTGTTTATAATGCTCATGGTGGTGATGGTGATGACGGTGCTTGTGTGGCCGCCTATCTTTTGACCTATCAATAGAAATTTGTTTAATTTGTAATTCCAGTGATCAAGATACTAACCATTTTTTCTCTCTTGACTTTTGCAAGTTGAAAAAAAAAATTTGAATTTGAATAAATGGTTGTTAATGATTTTCCATTGCATAACTAAATTAAGAAAATTAGAAAATTGCAAAAATAAATACTGTGAAGTCAGCAAGAAATAAAGTATCTATTTTTGTTTAGGGGCCAGCTGAAGGACGCCTCCGAGTGCAGGAATTTCTCGCTACATTGAAGACCTGTTGGTGACCTTCTGCTGTTGTGTTTTTTATTTGGTCGGGTTGTTGTCTCTTTGACACATTCCCCATTTCCATTCTCAATTTTATCTATGAATATAGGTTGATTTACAGTAATTTTCTACTTTTCTAGAATTATTTATGAAAGGACAGATTAAATTGTAGAAATGGATCATATCTTACTTTGAACCTCTCCTACTCTGATTATGAACCACTTGCTCTACAGATGGGTCATTTTCTTTGTCCAAAGCCTCTAGATTAGAGTTACTGTCTGCCCCTATAAATATACATATCAACTATAAACTTAATTAAATAGCTCAGAAAAACTGAAGTTTTAAATTTCAGATATCATATGTTCTGCAAATTCTGAAGTTATTGTGCAATACCACAACCCTGTCAACACTGATGTTGTTAATTTGAACCCTGCAAGTGGATATTGAGGTTTTATTTGGTTCTCTCTGGACACCCCAGCCTCTCTTCCTCCACCAAAAGAAGCATTGATAAATAAAAATCAATCAATCAATCAATCAAAAATAATGGACCAAAAGGGAAATGATTTATAAGCTCATGATACAAAATCCCTATAAAAAATTAAAAGAAAAAAATGCCGGGTTTATCATAAATCATACCTGTGCCAAAGTAATAAATGTTTAACCATGCTAACATTGTACTACACATGTATATATAATACATGCTACATGCTACACAAATTATATATGAAATTATCCAATCATCCCTTTCACAATCTTATGCATTCTGGGTATATTTTTTTTGAAGCATACATTAAAGCATTGTGATTGATAAACAAAGTTCTAAACAACAGAATTTTAACCAATAAGGTTTTTTCAATGAAAAAACAATGAAATTACAGGCAATCCCTCGATTCTGAAATGGTAAATTTCTACAAACAAAGAAAAACAAGTCTTCTAAAATGCTACTATGATCTACCATTTATAGCAAAAGTACAAACATTTGTATGATAGAAGCAAAGAAGCAGGAAAAGCATTAAAAGCAGATGTTGAAAATGATATATATACATTTCAGCCATGTGGATTTTGTCCTTTATACCTACCCAAAGTGGACAGTCTATATCTTTGAATTCAAATTTCAAGGTTTAATGAAAAATGTAGATTTCAATAATTCTTTCTATGTATATTCATTTCCATTCTTATGATGAAAGAAAAGAAATGGCACATCTTTTCCAAAAGGTGGCCATTTTGAATTTCGTCCACTCTGACCCTCTTCCACTGTGTAAAGGTAGAAATGACAAAATACTCCCAGGTTGTAGTGTACATGATCATAGGTGAAATCAAAACAGACAAAGGTGAATGGTTGTTAGGTGAGCAGAGTACACTAAATAAAACGAATATATATAAAAAAACAAAAAAAAAACAAGGACAGATCACAATTTTTGTTTATCTTACGGACTTTAGTTATTTATGTTTGTCTTTTTAAGTATGAAAAGTGATATTTTTTTAATCAGAATATTTAGATGAACTTAAAATATTAAAGACACGCCAAAATTCATAATTTGTGATACAAAATTTAGATAAATTACAAATTTGTAAAATGCTATCTATATAATTTAGGAAATTATCATCATATATATTTCTTTTTTATAAAAGTGTATACATAAAAGAAGAAAGAAGAATTTGTTAAGTGCTTATGTTACTGATATCTATTCAGAGATCTAACAAAACATCTCAATCAATTTCAATCTAAGATTTCATCTATACCTGTAGTCAAGTGAAAATGCAAATCAACAGATCTAGATAGTCGTTATTAATAAAAGATCATACCAAATGCATACGATAAAAGAAAAAAAAGTTGGATTTGTGCAAAATTAAATCGACACTAGTAAGTTTTGGTCATGTCTATTGCTAGAAACATATATGGTCACATCAATTTGGTCTTTGTTCTTTGGATTTTGCTTAAAGAAAAAAAGAAGTTATTAGGACAAGATTTTGTAATCTATTCGACCATTCTTCAAGGTGAACTTGCATACATTTATTTTGCCTTTTGAAATAGAATTTTTGTTTGATTCTATTCATTATCACAGCAGATGGTATTATTTTGTTTCCTGAGTTTTTTATGGGGGAGGGGGGTGGGTTGAATACTTAACATGGTTACAGAGGAATAGACATATTTGCATTTTGGGTATTTAGCTGAATTTTCTCTTTCTCATATAATGTGACAATCAATTTTGAATTTTAACATCAAGTGTTTTTGCTTGAATTTGCGTGACTTTTTAATGATTGCAGACAAATTTGCATACATAGATGTAAATATGTCTCTTGTGAAAAGTGACTTGAGGTTATGGAAAAAATATTTCTAGCTTAATCAAAATGATGTGGAAAATCCAAAGTCCTGTGAGAATCACGCTTAAAATTATATTTGTTTCCCTCTTTTAAAAATTTTCAAATGAAAAACAATTTTTCTAAACAAATTTTAATTAAAAATTTATAAAACAACAATTAAATGCCATTTTGTTTATATTCATTTGCTGAAGTTAAAAATTCTATATCTTAAAGTTTTCAATGGAAAACTTTTTGAAAGAAAGTTTGGCAGACCAATTTGAGGTAACAAATATAAGTCTAAGCTGATCAATCAATCAATGTGACCTGGATACCTACCCATTTTAAATGTGACTTTATTTTGTGGTTCTGAATCCTCGTCCATACCTATTCAAATAAAATACTTGAAAAATATACCATATACCTTGAGGAAATATGCACATTGCATAATTTCAAATGTACTGGAAAAAAAGAAAACTAGAGGCTCCAAAGAGCCTGTGTCGCTCACCTTGGTCTATGTGAATATTAAACAAAGGAAGCAGATGGATTCATGACAAAATTGTGTTTTGGTGATGGTGATGTGTTTGTAAATCTTACTTTACTAGTCTTGCTGCTTACATTTATCTCTATCTATAATGAACTTGGCCCAGTAGTTTCAGTGGAAAATGTTAATAAAAATTTACAAATTTTATGAAAATTGTTAAAAATTGACTATAAAGGACAATAACTCCTTAGGGGGTCAATTGACAATTTCGGTCATGTTGACTTATTTGTAAATCTTACTTTGCTGAACATAATTGCTGTTTACAGTTTATCTCTATCTATAATAAAATTTAAGATAATAACCAAAAACAGCAAAATTTCCTTAAAATTACCGATTCAGGGGCAGCAACCCAACAATGGGTTGTCAGATTCATCTGAAAATTATAGGGCAGATAGATCTTGATCTGATTAATAATTTTACCCCGTGTTGGATTTGCTCTAAATGCTTTGGTTTTTGAGTTATAAGCCAAAAACTGCATTTTACCCCTATGTTCTATTTTTAGCTGTGGTGGCCATCTTGATTTGATAGTCCAGTCACCGGACACATTTTTAAAACAAGATACCCCAAAGATGATGATTGCCAAGTCTGGATTAATTTGGCCCAGTAGTTTCAGAGGAGAAGATTTTTGTAAAAGATAACTAAGATTTACGAAAAATGGTTAAAAATTGACTATAAAGGGCAATAACTCCTAAACGGGTCAACTGACCATTTCGGTCATGTTGACTTATTTGTAAATCCTACTTTACTAAACATTATTGCTGTTTACAGTTTATCTCTATCTATAATAATATTCAAGATAATAACCAAAAACTGCAAAATTTCCACAAAATTACCAATTCAGGGGCAGCAACCCAACAACGGGTTGACCGATTCATCTGAAAATTTCAGGGCAGATAGATCTTGACCTGATAAACATTTTAACCCCATGTCAGATTTCCTCTAAATGCTTTGGTTTTTGAGTTATAAGTCAAAAACTGCAGTTTACCCCTATGTTCTATTTTTAGCCGTGGCGGCCATCTTGGTTGGTTGACCGGGTCACGCCACACATTTTTTAAACTACATACCCCAATGATGATTGTGGCCACGTTTGGTTCAATTTGGCCCAGTAGTTTCAGAGGAGAAGATTTTTGTAAAAGATAACTAAAATTTACGAAAAATGGTTAAAAATTGACTATAAAGGGCAATAACTCCTAAACGGGTCAACTGACCATTTCGGTCATGTTGACTTATTTGTAAATCCTACTTTACTAAACATTATTGCTGTTTACAGTTTATCTCTATCTATAATAATATTCAAGATAATAACCAAAAACTGCAAAATTTCCACAAAATTACCAATTCAGGGGCAGCAACCCAACAACGGGTTGACCGATTCATCTGAAAATTTCAGGGCAAATAGATCTTGACCTGATAAACATTTTTACCCCATGTCAGATTTCCTCTAAATGCTTTGGTTTTTGAGTTATAAGTCAAAAACTGCAGTTTACCCCTATGTTCTATTTTTAGCCGTGGCGGCCATCTTGGTTGGTTGACCGGGTCACGCCACACATTTTTTAAACTAGATACCCCAATGATGATTGTGGCCAAGTTTGGTTCAATTTGGCCCAGTAGTTTCAGAGGAGAAGATTTTTGTAAAAGATAACTAAGATTTACGAAAAATGGTTAAAAATTGACTATAAAGGGCAATAACTCCTAAAGGGGTCAACTGACCATTTCGGTCATGTTGACCTATTTGTAAATCCTACTTTACTAAACATTATTGCTGTTTACAGTTTATCTCTATCTATAATAATATTCAAGATAATAACCAAAAACTGCAAAATTTCCACAAAATTACCAATTCAGGGGCAGCAACCCAACAATGGGTTGACCGATTCATCTGAAAATTTCAGGGCAGATAGATCTTGACCTAATAAACATTTTTACCCCATGTCAGATCTCCTCTAAATGCTTTGGTTTTTGAGTTATAAGTCAAAAACTGCATTTTACCCCTATGTTCTATTTTTAGCCGTGGCGGCCATCTTGGTTGGTTGACCGGGTCACGCCACACATTTTTTAAACTAGATACCCCAATGATGATTGTGGCCAAGTTTGGTTCAATTTGGGCCAGTAGTTTCAGAGGAGAAGATTTTTCTAAAAGTTAACGACGACGGACGACGGACGACGGACGCCGGACGCCGGACGCAAAGTGATGGGAAAAGCTCACTTGGCCCTTCGGGCCAGGTGAGCTAAAAAGGTTAAAACACCAAAATTTATTTATTGAAATCCATCCTCAGAATGAACCTCTATGATCATGATGATACATTTACCATAATCACTATTAAGAACGGACCTCTACAATACCATGATCATAGTTGAGAACGGACCTCTACAATACCATGATCATAGTTGAGAACGGACCTCTACAATACCATGATCATAGTTGAGAACAGACCTCTACAATACCATGATCATAGTTTAGAAGGGACCTCTACAATCCTATGATTAGTTTAATATCAGGAGTGGATCTCTACAATACACTAATCACTATAAAGAATGGACCTCTACAATACTATGTTCATTATAAAGAACGAACCTCTAATATAGTATGATCACTATTAAGAACAGACTTCTACAATTCTATGATCGCTACTAAGATTGAACCTCTACAATTCTATGATCATTATCAAGAATGAACCTCCACAGTACTATATCATATTGATATATAGGCTACAAAAATGTCCAGGATGAATGGTATGATATTGCCATGATGTATTTTCTCTGTTCATCCTGAATCGTTATGACATGATATGATATGGATGATCAGTTAGTAGCTTTTTGCAAAATACAAATACAGATAGGTACAGAGACAACATTCATTCTTGTACAATTTAGGATCAATCCATGATTTTTTATAAGACACCACTTTGAGTAAGATTGGTGGTATAGAAATAAATCTTTTTCTTAGAATTTCTCCAGTGGGCCTGGCAACATAATTATTCTAATTTCACTTTCATTTTTAAAAATAATTCCCCCCCCCCCCACAACAAAATTGATCTAAACTTTTGACAACAGTTTTGCATTTAAAATCATTGCAATTGTTAAAGAAAGGTGACTAGGTAAATATGCACTTGAATAAAACATTTCTACAATACCAGTATCAGTTATAAAACTCTAGCTATTAAACTACAAAAGCATTCTGTAAGATATGCATTAACTAGCCTAAGTTAACAATGGTTAAGGTAATCTGACATAAACAAAATTTTAGATTAGGGGTTCCACAGGCATAGCATCAACAAGGAAAGTTGAAAAAACAAGGTCAAACCTGTATCAAAAGGTCATTCTCATGACCTTGAGAAGTTGACCTTTGAATTGAGGTTCAAAATGCATAGGTATTTCTACGTTGATAATCTCTCCTAAAGAATTCACATTTTATTTTAGATTCTAATAAGAATTTAATCATTGTTGGTTTTTCCCATTGAAGGTTGATTCTTTGTAACTCAGAGAATAAAACAGGATTAATAGCCTTGGAAATAAAAATTCCTGTTAAGTTTCTAAAGAAAAGAAAAAAGTTTCAAAACACCTCTAGAACACTTATTGGTTGAACAACATTTCAAACCAACTCAAAACCTAAAAAAATAAGTTGCTAGCATAAAATATCATTAGCAATCTCTTACTTTAAGCAGCAAAAATAAGTTTGTAATATTTTTCTGCCGCATTCTTTCCAAATATCTAATATCTATAACAGATCAGACTCCGAATAATTATGCTTTTAAAGTTATTTACCTAATGCATGCAGAGTAAAAGTTGTTGTGGCCTACTTGCCGTACTTGCTTTGTATTAATTTTTGCTCAAACATTGCAATTAAGATTGACATCTGAAAACAATATGAAAAGGCAGAGTTGTATATATACAGTATATATAAAAAAGAAGATGTGGTACGATTGCCAATGAGACAACTACCCAAAAAAAGACCAAAATGACACATACATTAATAACTATAGGTCACCGTACAGCCTTCCACAATGAGCAAAGCCCATACCGCATAGTCAGCTATAAGAGGTTTATTTGAATTTGATTTGACATTTTTAAATAATCAATGTTTAACTATACTCATGTTGACTCTGCCTACTTGTATTGCTATTATATCAGATGTCAATCTTAATTACAATGCAAGTCAGGCAAGTTAAGACAATACATCTCTTACTCTGCATGTATTAGGAAACTAGACTCTAATATTTTTCTACCGCATTCTACCCATTATCTATAAATCTATAAACGATCAGGCTCCGATTAATGAACAGTCTATTTGCCAATTACCTTTATTAACCCTGTAAATAAAGATCCCTTGTTTTAGTTGTCTCCCTTATGAGGGACATTAATTCTTATTTACAATGGAGAGCTAGCAGAAAGAGCAAAATTACCTGTGCGTAATGTGAGTCATCTTTAAGGTTTTCAAATCTTTCAATTACAATAATTAGTTGTTAAGCTAAATGCTTTTGACATGAGAAATTATTTTTCATGAAAAATTAGTTAAACCGCCAATACACATCACTTTCAATTCATCATGATTTGCATTGACAAAAGCCAACTTTGTCTGGTATAGAACCAGTTGATGATTGACAAAGGGAAGTAATTTGTTTAAAGTGTGTAATAACAGAATCAAATTGGTAATTGGCAAATGGACTATTGGTTATCAATAAAACATGATAAAAGGTTAAGTCTACCTTCTTCACCCTCAACTAATGCACTTAAATAGGCTTCTTTCCTCTCTCGCTCTATATATTAATGAAAAACTTTGTAAGTAAACACTTTTCAAAAACAAATATATAAATTAATGAATCCTTGGTTCTGCGAGTCTACAAATTAATTCATTATTCACCTATTCTGCATCTGTTTGCAGCCATAAATAATAAAGTAATTTTTTTTTGTATCTACTGAAATAACTTTTTTTCTAAGTCAGATTTTCATAGTTTTATTTTTTTCTATTCATGATTTTGCCTGGAAAAAGTTCATTTAAAAAATTTTTGGGGTCTAAAATCCATTCTCATTTTAGTTGCTAAGTAATATTAAATTTCCCATTTTCTAACTTACAAAAGAATAAATTTCCTCTACCCCCCAAAAACATTAATCATAATAGGCAATTACTGTTGAGACAAGTAGTAATTGATTTTCCAACCTACCCATATGAAATTTGACCTTGCTGGACCCTACAGCCTCCTTTATACTTTTAGCTCCTTCCTGTGATGCACTTTGTGACAGCAGAGGTTCTGCACTGGCATCGGACAGTACATCAATCCAGTTTGTGTCTGGAGGTCCCTGTGAAACAGATGTTCCCGAATATATCGATTCCGTGTCTGCGGGATTAGACATTGATGATGTCACAGAATTAAATGATCCTACTTCCGACTCTTTCTTTCGTGACGACAAAGAATTCTCATCAGCTAAGTAAAACGTTTTCTTCGGCGTATTTTGTTTAGAACTGACTGATTCAGTGTCGCCAAAATAAAATACAACTTTGTCATCATCTTTGGACCCATTACCATTCTTTTTGATAGGCCAGACTTTACCCAAATGCTGAATGTCTTCAGTGGAAGAGGCACCAGATGAAACGGGCCCAAGCTGAAATTGAGGCTTCAATGCTGAAGAGTTGACAGGAGATGTAGGGTATTCAAAATGAATTGGCGAGGGTGAAGTTAGAATAATGGCGGGGGAAACTTTCAGATTATCATCATCAGAGAGATCCAGCTTGAAGTCATTAGGCTCAGAGCCTTGTCGATTAAGCCCAATAACATCATCATCTCTTTTTGTATCACTGCTGATAAGATCTCTAAAACTGGACCTTTCCTTTTCAATTAGGTCTGCAGAGTCGGGTTGTTCGATTTCTTTAAAGTTTCCGTTTTCAGGCTGGTGCATCCCTGTATCCATAAGGGTATATGTTATCCCATTTTCTTGTCTCTCTGTCTCAGATTCCATGCCGTCTGTTTCATAGGAACTTGAGGAGGACAGGTTCAATGACTGTCAACAAAAACAAAAACATTAAACCTACATTTATAATCAACACAAAAAATTTACAATTGCCTGTCCAAATTTCGCATTCTCTTTGTCTTTTTTTGGTTTGTTTTTTTGCAAAAAATTTAAATGTTTCGTTTTTCAAACGATTCTTTTTCTTAATTCAGAAATGCTTCCAATCTAGTATAACCATAGACTTAGCTATTTCGGAATCTGTAACACTCAAGATTTTGTGATAATGTTAACACTAAATAATTGTGCAGTCTGAGGCTGTTTGAAGCCACTAATGTGCTATTTTGTGGTGGTCAGTTATATGGTGGAGGAAACCAGAGTGTCTGGATATACACAATATCACAATTAAAGTGATATACAAAAATTTGATCGCAAATATGTCCATAAAGCATTTGATTTTAAACATGTAAAACAAAACTGTGAATAATCATTATTATTCATTGGATACCAAATTTCATGGCTTTCAATGGTTAAAATGTTCTATATTCATGTGAATGTAAGTTTTTCTCAATCGAATCGAAGAAAATCGGCACGATATATATTGTGATCCACTTATCGTCATCAGTGATTTTTGATCTGAGCGTCACTGATGAGTCTTATGTAGACGAAACGCGCGTCTGGCGTACTAAATTATAATCCTGGTACCTTTGATAACTATTTACACCACTGGGTCGATGCCTCTGCTGGTGGACGTTTCGTCCCCGAGGGTATCACCAGCCCAGTAGTCAGCACTTCGGTGTTGACATGTATATCAATAATGTGGTCATTTTTATAAATTTCCTGTTTACAAAACTTTGAATTTTTCGAAAAACTAAGAATTTCTTATCTCAGGCATAGATTACCTTAGCCGTATTTGGCACAACATTTTGGAATTTTGGATCCTCAATGCTCTTCAACTTTGTATTTATTTGGCTTTTTAACTATTTTGATCTGAGCGTCACTGATGAGTCTTATGTAGACGAAACGCGCGTCTGGCGTACTAAATTATAATCCTGGTACCTTTGATAACTATTTGCTAGCGCTTGTCACTTTCGTAATTTACGAAAGGGTTTTCGCATTGACGAAAGTTTTTCAAATCAATTTCGTCACTTAAATTTAGAAAGTGTAAAAATATTTTCTCATTAAAATACTATAAATCTACCTGTCTTTATGTTTTTGACAAGTTTATGACCCCCAGGTAATTAACATTTTCAACAGGTGTTACAAGTTGTGATTACAACTTATCTGCTTTTCGCCATCCGATGGGTCACTAATCCGTTAATTATTAATAAATCTCATAATTGACCACTATATTTTTTTCCCGAGGAACATCAGTCAGTTGGCTTTTCAACAACCAGGAGTATAGTTTCGTCATTTGATTGAAATAATTTGTTACCCCCGGACAGTTCGCATTTGAAGTTCATTATTTCTCAAACGATCACAATTTAAAGTTCGTTTGTCGTAGATTCGTCATTTGAACGCATTTTCGTCACAATTGATATAAATTGCCATCAAAAACTTTCGACAATTTCCATTTAAAAAATATTATATAGAACTTTATTCAAAACGTTCAAATTGTCTTCACGAGATAAACAGGTGCTTCCTGTACTTTGTGCTACGCATGCGTGAAAGTAATCCTATAACTATTTATAGACCCTGATAAAAAAACGTAAAATACGATATCATTTAGAAGCAATTAAACGAGAGAGACAAATATATATCTCTTACTAAAGGAATTAAAACCGAAAAATGATAATTTCCTGATGAATCCGGACTCGTTTTGAATTTACTATTCACGTGTCACTTCCCGTTT
The DNA here is from genome assembly GCF_036588685.1 of Mytilus trossulus. Classification (NCBI taxonomy): domain Eukaryota; kingdom Metazoa; phylum Mollusca; class Bivalvia; order Mytilida; family Mytilidae; genus Mytilus; species Mytilus trossulus. Next base: position 14,445,381 of record NC_086385.1, on the reverse strand, counting down.
TCGTTTCATTTTAAAACCGAAAGTAGAAAACGTTATCTATTCTTGATTTGTTTACAACCTCCTTTCAGTCGTTATACTAGTTCCAAAAAGGATTTTATACATCCAACTTAATAGAAATGATTTCCAGATTTCGATTTAGACGATTTATAAGGATAATGATTATGCAGTGATAAAATCATTGCAAGTTAATTTCTACTGTGATTCCTTGTTTAAAACAAACGAATCCAACTTGTGTTGTTCAGGAATGTCCTCTGGAACAAACTGAAGAGAATATTGTGAACTAAGTTTCCACATCCATGTCAGAATCTTTCATAATAAGGGCAATACAGTCAAATCATACAATACTGACTGCCAGTCATGCCTATATAGCTACAAGTCCTTAAAATCTGACAGAGTCAAAGATGAAGCTAGTAACAAACATCCTTGGTACCTTGCTGTTACACAAAAAAAAGGTTGATTTCCATGGCGCGCAAAAGTGACTAAAGCCCTCAAAATCCTAGCTTAAACCCTGCGTCATTCATTTTAGTTGCTGAAGATTATGCTGTGTGTGAATAAAGGGAGACGTAGGTAAATGTCAATTAGTCCAGCCTTGGCCTCAGTGACTCATTTAAAAAAAAAATTAAAAAAATATAGTCACTGAGGCAAAGGCTGGACTAAATGTCAATAAGACATCAACCCAACCATAAAGAGCAACAAGAGATATTTTCTAATAAGCTGTCAAAACAAATCTTACATGATCTTCTTCATTCTCGACTTCATGAATGGTAGGTGACAATATCGCCGATCGAGAGGGAAAACTTTTAGGAGTCTTCATTTTTCTTTTCTTCTTCTTCTTCTTTTTCTTTACTTTTTCCTGAGATGGAGGGGCATGTTTAAACGATTTACTCCTCATGGCTTTAAGTGGGTGGTGCTGATGAGGAAATCTAGAGGTTCGATGGTCTGTAAAAAATCAAAATTATATTTTATAAATTTCATGTTTTGGAAGCACATTTCATGATTTAACTTTGGCAAAAACTCTTAAAGCCAAATAATTGAAAGCAAAGAATGTTTATGAAAAGCTATATGAGACCTGAATCAATTAAAGGTCAACTTTTCCTGTTGGATTCAGTTCCTCTCTAAGTTTTTAATGTTCAGCATTTATTCCCTGATTTCATGGCTATAATTTTTCTAATTTTGTTGTTGTTATATATAAAAGAGAATCTCAAAGATTTACCTATTTGTGAAGATTCAAATTTTCATTTTTTTCCTACCTGCTACATTTATTATTGCAATTTTGTCATTTTAGACTAAATGACATTTTAATTTTTGAGATCTTCAGAAAAGTCCAGCGTAACTCATATAAAAAATTTCAAAATGCGAGTTAAAATTATTGCGATTCATAATCAGCCTGTGGCATTTTTCGCAATAATAAAAACATCGCTATAATTTCTAAATTTATAGTACAGTAACTGAAATTGAGTCAGCGAACAGTATACAAGTTAATGGTTTCCCCTATTGATAATATAAAACAATTTAAGCTGTCTATGATGAGTATTAATAAACCCATATCATCTTACTTGAAAAGTTCTCAACTTCAATATCATCTAGGAATTGCTTCTCCATAACTTGAGCACCAATCTGGAAGTTAGGGTCACTACGGTTAGAAGTAACAAGCTCTGACCCAGATGATAGTGCTGCAATGTCAAACTTCTCCGGCATAGAAAACAGTTTTTCGACATCTTCGTTAAAAGAACTCCTGAAGCTTGAAAGACGGGGCCTACTCTCTTCCTCTAACTGGGAAAATGGTACAGGTGCCGTCGAAACGCAAGGAATAGGGCCTGGCAAGAGAGCAATATCTTGTCTGCCATTAGACTCGAGGTTTCCCCCATGACTAGATGATGTTGAGAGAAATGGTTCTGTTTCTTTAATATAATTCTGTAAAGAGAAAAAAGCATTTCAATATTTTGTGTTTCTTCAATATACATGTAAATGCAGTATAAAGTTATAACAAAAGTGTACAATTCATGCTTATGGGAAGGATTGGGAACCTGCTTATATGTTTAAACCCACCACATTTTGCTTGTATGTGCCTGTCCAAAGTCAGGAGCCTGTAATTCAGGGGTTGTAGTTTGTTGATGTGTTACATATTTCTTTTTCCTTCATTGTTTTGTACATAAATTGGGCCAATAGTTTCCTCATTTTAAATGTTTTAAATTTGTCATTTTGCACATTGTTGAAGGCTGTATGGTGACCTATAGTTGTAAATTTCTGTGTCATTTGGTCTCTTGTGAAGAGTTGTCTCATTGGCAATCATACGGTCACACCACATCTTCTTTTTTATAATAGTTTTACTTGAGTGTATTCAATTTTGCTACCATTGTCGTAATATAAGGTTACGTAATGGTGGTGATTTATTTGAAATATGTTTTATTAATCTTATGCAAACACAAACTGTTTTATGCTGATTGTGGTTTATGAGGAATATGTTTTACTATGTTTTATGTCGGGTCAATATAAAAATTCTCAATTCAGTTTATATCTTTGACGTATTCTATTGCCTTGATTAATGATACAAATGAAATGATTAATATGGACAAATGAAAAGATTTTTTTAACTGCAATTTGTGTTCATCCTGGCAAGAAATACATAAGGGGAAATAAATCTCATTCATAAAAATAGTGAACAAGGGGAAATAACTCTCCTTTATAAAAGTGGTAAACAAGGGGAAACCACTCTCCTTCATTTTACTTGTATATAATATATTTAGATATGTGTGTGTTCAACTCAGTTATATTATTGTTGTTGTTACTTTTGTTTATATGTTACAAGTATAATGTTACTTTTATAACAAATAAAGATTATAATTAAAGTATACAAGGGGAATAACTCTACTTCTTGGAATAATACAAACCAGATCTTCGCTGTTGTCTCTTCCAAGTAAAGCCATTGTCTTCTTACATAGAGGGAAGTCTGAAAAAATGAAATAGAATAATTAATAGGTCAAAAGAAATTTCTTCACATTAGTTTGTGGATATAAATAAAAATTACAAACATATCATCTGACCCCTGTGTGACTTGTTTATTCATACCTACAAGTCCTGTAGGCATTACAACTTTGCACCTGATGACCCCAATGACCTTGCTCTATATATACCTATATATTTTATTGGTGTAAATTTAATTTGTTATAAATATATTTGGTTCTATATTTAGTGACTTTTATTTGAAGTAATGGAATTACTTTTAATTTTGAAATTTGCATAATTTCTTGTGTTTGAAATTTTAGATAAATTCCATGTATATTCTGTATTATAATGTTTTGAGGGGTGCATAACACTTTCCACACTGTCACAATGTATTTTGAATAGATAGTGACTTGTACAGTACATTCTATTAAAAATGTGCTATCTTCTTTGTAATGATGTACGCAGCACAGAACATTATTATACAGAATAAACATAGAATTCAGTAAAAATTTCAAGCACAAGAAAGAAATTATGCAACTTCTTCCATATTTAAAAATATTATTAAAACAGCTATCTGTTTACTCCTGAGACAAACTGTTTTCAGTGTGCATTTTTTCAAAAAATTAAAAAAAAATCTAAATTGAGAGTCTTGTTGGGTTGCTATCTTACATCTATATATACCCATATCACACTTACCCATAATCATGTTAACATGGTTTGACATATTCCAATAAGTCACATAGATATATAAATAAAAACAACAAACCTTAAACATCAACCCCTGTGTGAAATTTTCATATCCTCAAGTCCTATATATCAAAGTGACAACAATAACCTTCACACCTAAAAACCTTTGTCCTCAAAAAATTTATTGGATTCTTAAAATTTATGAACAAGATTGACAACAGATAAGATTAATTTGTACATATATATAAACTGTATAGGTTTCCATATTCATCGATTTTATTGTAATTCAAAATTACATAATGTTGTTATTTTAAGTTTGCCTTCCCTTACCTAACAGGAAATCAACAAGTTTTAAGAGGGGGGTAAAGGGGGGTATATACACAGAAGAACATGAAATAAAATTGCTATTTCACTATGAACGAACAAGTCAACAAAATTTGCACATTGATCTTTTTACCAATTTCACAAAACACTGTGAATAACAAACCTTTTTCACGGCTGCACGTGAAATAAAAATAGCAAAACACATTGCACGAAAATAACCCTTTATCTGACCCTCTTTTAATATTTATTTGGAAAAGTGCAAATTCAACTTGAAATTAAAGTTTTTGCAAGTACAGTCTTACACCAAGAGGAAACACGGAAAAGTAATTAAAATGAAAAATAATAAAATTATATATGCAAGTGAATGTTAATGCATATATTGTGCAGATTTGACAAAAAAAGATAAAAAGATAAAAATCAAATTAGCATCGTGGGAACTTAAGATATCCAGTAAAAAACACATTGAAATTTTCAACAAACACAAATTAAATATTCTGAGCTCTTATTTGATTTAAAGTAATGTTAATATCCTACAGCCAAACTAGCAATAATTAATACAATATTTGATCTTATAACTCAAAAGCAAAGAAAACCAAAGACTGTTTTAATGGGATACGCTAATTGCTGCAAGTAGCCTTGAAGAAAAAAAAAGTCTGTGACTCCTTCTTACTGAAAAATCTTATGAAAAAAACTGATTGTAAGTAAATACTGTATTGGAGATGTTCATGACTTTTTTTTTTGTAAATTTTTTTAAAATAAATTGCTCAAGTCAAACACAGCTTTAATTCTGATTACTACAGGTTGCAAGTGAGGCATGTTGTACTGCAGTAAGTGCTGTTATCATGTGAGCTGCCATACTGTGAATTCATTTATTTTCGTGGGTATCTATTTTCTGGATTGAGGAAAACTTGCATTTTCCTGGGTATTTGATTTCGTGATTTGCCAATCTCTGTTTACCAAACCTATGGAAATTTTGTCATTTGTTGAACATTTATGTATTCATGCTTCAACAGTGTACCCTCAAAAACCCAAGAGAATTGGTATCCAAGAATAATATTATATCCACAGTATTTAACATTTGACACCCTGTTAAGTTCAAAGTACTCTGACAGATATTAAATGTAGCACTATGCAGTGATTGAAAGAATTGAAATTATTAAATATAATTTGTACACAATTGTTTTAAAGTATGTATTATTGTTAAACTACAAACATGACTTTCTATATATGTACATGCTTTTGCTTTAGGGATGTTCATTAAAATTGAGAAAGGAAATGGTGAATGTGTCAAAGCGACAACAACCCGACCATAGAGCAAACAACAGCTGAAGGCCACCAATGTTTATGACAATTGCTTTTTCATTTAGTGACACATTGTGGTCATCGTGTTGTGGTCAGTTAATTAAACTTTAATAGTTTGCTTTAATTAATTAACCTAATGTTAAGTATATTGGACCAAAAGTAATGGTCACTGTTTAGGTTACCATGTTATTTGTGGCTTTGGGCTTTCTAAAAGTAAGTACCTACATATCATAAACAAAATTCTTTCTAAATTTAAGTCACGTTGGTAGTTGTATAAAAGAACTGTCTCTTACAAGACAGTTCAGATTGTAACTGACATTCAATAAAAATAGTTCCTCTTTAGCCATTGGTTTTTATAGTGCCACATATATTCTTTAACATTTACATGTAATATTTTAAAATCTTCATTTAATATTTGATTTTAGACTTAAAATTCATTTGTCAAACAAAGATTGTAGATAGTTATTATATATAGTACCTATTAATTAGTACACATCTCATACAATGACAAATATTTGATTTGTATTCGAAAAAATTGAAAGAGGTGGTTTTATTGACACATTTACAAAATTACTTTTTTTTGGTTTCTTATTTTCAAGTTTTCTTTTTGGATGTTACATTGAATGCTTTGCTGTATATGTTAAAACTGAATGTTACATGGTTAATTGGACATTTTTATCTTTATGTGTTCTTCATATTGTTCAGAAACTGTTTGGGCCAAAATCATCATCAGATATTGGTCATACAAGTAGTTATCAAAGGTACCAGGATTATAATTTACATAAATTGTTTATGAAATTAATGTAATTCAAAACTCAATAAAGCATGTTTGATCAGATGTTGACATAAGAATATTGTTAGTAGCCCACCACCCTCTCCTAGGTGTCTGAATCTGTTGGGCCAAAATCATCCCCAAATATTGGTCATACAAAAACAAACAAATTTTCATAAGTTGTTTATATAAAATTTATGTAACTTCAAACTAAATGAAGCGTGGATGATCGGCCGTTAACTTAAGAATGTTGATCCCTTGTTATTATTAGTAGCCTATATCTCTATAGGTGTCTTCATTGGAATTTAGCTTCTCTAAATATTGATCTTTAAACCTTATCTAACATTGGACAACACAGATAAAAGAGATAAAATGTCAACAAGTAGATCATGGTCTCCATAAAAATATGTCATTACACAGAAAATTAAACCAAGTCTGAAAATGGTCCAATGAAAGTTGCTTAATTTCAATTTTAACTAAAAATCAAATCAATTAAACTTTGTATAAATGATTTGACTATTTGAAACAAATACAAAACAAGAATGTGTCCTCAGTACACGAATGCCCCACTCGCACTATCATTTTCCATGTTCAGTGGACCGTGAAATTGGGGTAAAAACTCTTATTTGGCATTAAAATTAGAAATAACATATCATAGGGAACATGTGTACTAATTTGAAGTCGATTGGAGTACCTTGACCAAAAACTTTTACCTGAGCTGGACAGATGGCTGGACGAACGGACACACAGACCAGAAAACATAATGCCCCTCTATTATCGTAGGTGGGGCACGAAAAAATATTGAGCAAGGAAATGGGGAATGTGTCAAAGCGACAACAACCCCACCATAGAGCAGACAACAGCTGAAAGTCACCAATGGGTCTTCAATGTAGTGAGAAACTCCCGCACCCAGAGGAGTCCTTCGGCTGGCCCCTAAACAAATATATACTAGTTCAGTGATAATGGATGTCATACTAAACTCTGAATTATACACAAGAAACTAAAATAAAAAATTACAAGACTAACAAAGGCCAGAGGCTCCTGACGGACAGGTGCAAAATTGCAGCCGGGTTAAACATGTTTTTGAGATCTCAACCCCCTCCCTATACCTCTAGCCAATGTAGAAAAGTCTGCCGACTCCCTCCCCTCTTTTCTGCTCTCTTTTTCTTCTTATAAACTTTGACCTATGAATGATATTAAGGTTTAGATGGTAAGTGTGTAAATAAATAAATGTTCTGTTCTTTTTTTTAATTTTTTAAATACAATCAAAATACCTAAAATATCTATCATTAATTAAGGTTTTAAGGTTTAACAGGGGACTTTTTTTTAAACCAATCTTCATGTTCAATTAAAATTCTTCCTTTTTTGTTAAGTACAATCAAAGTAAACTAAAATACTTTAATTAATTAAAGTTCAAAGGGTGTTGTATAAATAATAATATCTTTATGTTCGTTTATGTTTAAATTTCTTATATATAAACAAATACCAATGATCAAGTGTTTGTATAGTATACAAATCCTTGCTATGAATAACAATTCAAAAACAACAATTGTCAATTTTCCAGCTTATTTAATGAAAATAAGGAAAAACAAATTACCATTTAACCAGATTACATCAATAAAATTACACACAAAATGTCTTTTACATAAGAAACATTAATTTTACTTCCTGAGGTGAATCAAAGTTTAATGAGGGTGGTAAAGGGTTGCATTTTCGTGCAACCTGTTTTGCCATTCTTATTTCATGTGCAGCCGTGAAAAAGGTTTGTATTATTCACTGTGTTTCGTGAAAGATCAACACATGCAAGACATTTTTTATTTTTACGCGCTTGAAATGGCAATTTTATTTCACGTTCTTCCATTCAGATACCCCCTGTTCCCCATTACGCCCCTCTTTAATGTGAATCTTAATTACATTTTTACACCTTGGAATCAAACCTTTACTGATCATGATGAAATTGAGGTCCTCAAATAATTAAACTGTAAATTGGAAAGATTTTTTTTAATTTAAACTATCAACTAAATAATAATATTAATAAGTGTTGTTTATTTTGCCATAGGAAATTAATTCTTTTGCAATAAAGATTCATTCATTCATTCATAAACTTTGAATTTTTCTATTTCATTTTCTCAAATTAATGGGGGGGAAAAAGATGAAGTAAAAAAAAGTATAAAAATGAACAATTCAAATATTCAAATATAGTAATGATTTAAAGTCAGTGTGTCAAATAAAAGAGGAGTTATTATACAAGCCATCACTCAAGACTTTTAATATGTTATTGTCATAAACGTTTAAAAATAAGACTAAATTGATGCATTTGACCTAATATGGCCATATCATGATATTTTTTTGAATATAGATATGAGTCAAGCCTTAAATGATATTTCACATTTTTAGTACATAATTCAAAAACAATTTTTCTTTCTATAAAAATGTATTTTTGATAGATTTAAAAACTTTCAAAATTCAAAGGGTCAAATAAAAGTAACTTTATCATACCTAACTTCTTTTTCTTTTTCCCTTTTTGAAACTTTTTTGATAACCTTATGAATAAATTTTATCTGAACACTCTCTGTGTAAAAACACTTTTAATATCAATTCTTATCCTTGATAAAACACTTTGAAAATATCGATTTCGAAATTTACAACTTTTTGATGATTGACCGCAACTCAATCAAGTTATCTATTTCCTAATATGAAATTTACAACTTTTCAGGTCAATGATGTCATCAAATACTCACCCGAGGTTATCACACGCCACTACATTCATTTCCGCACATAATTACATGTAACAAACACGTAAACAAACTTCTTGTTGACAAATATAAATACTAGTTATAAGATAGCCATGAATATTCTATTTTTAGAATTCTCACAACATACTTGTATTAACCTAATTGATTGCTGGGATAAAAACAAACAAAGCCAACAGGGTTCGTAGGGGTGAAGCGTTAATTGTTTATATAATTATATATTTTACAATACAGCTAGAATAATTAAAGACAAAACTATTATCAAAATTGATTTTATCATTAAGGTTCTTTTAGTGCCAGGAGTTTTGTAATTGAAGTATTCATTAAATAACTGGTATTTAAACACTTTTTTTATATGGACTAGAATAAATCGTAAAATTATTGTGCACCACATCCCCTCTCCCCTCTCTAAAAAGTTTAGCTATAATCAAAGATGTGATTTTAAAAATAGAGAATATCATAAATATGATGAAAAATAGAGCTAATATATCAACATTGGAGAACAAGAAGCAAAATATTTAAAAAAAACTTGAATGGGTTATATGATAAATAGTTTTTTCAATTATACAAAATAAAGGTTTTATGTTGTTTATTTTACGATTTAATGCATTTTATGAATTTACAATTTATTTCAACCCCAATGGGTATACATGTGCATTGAAGAATATATAAATTACAATTCAGGAATTTTGCATTCATGTATGATTGTATTTCTTACAAAAAGGACAAAAATTTTAAATTATCAAATTTTGTAAAAAAAATGCATTAAAAAAATCTATTTTTGTTTTGGCAAATTATGCAACATTTTACTGGAATGGTAATAATTATTTTTATATCATTTTCCATTCTCAAAAATCCATATAATACATTTATGCATTTAAAAAAAAGAAGCTATAAAATTAAATCAAATCATTTTTATGTGTTTCTTACCTCCTATAACTGGCTTCATGACAATATCCAATGTATGTGTATTTCACACTATAATCCTTAAACTACTCAAATATGTCCCAAAACACAAAAATTCTTCTTGTTTACAAAACAAATATAAAGTCAAATTGACAAATCCACTTATCTAATTGAGCAGTCTTTTCTTTAAATCAAATTTAATCACAAATTCCAAATTAATTATTCACATGTAAAAAATAACACATTTGACTAATCAATTGAGCAGTCTATTTTAATTTATAATCACAAATTCCATACAATTGTTTACAATGGCAATTGGGTGAGAAATAAACAAATCAGACAAGTTTCAGTCAAAATAATCAGATTTAAGGATTATTTGAAATTATTAAATAAACAGGTTTAAATATTAGATAATTTTAATTGGTAATCAAGTGACAACTTGTTTGTTTTTCAAAATTTATATAACTTTTATACTCCCTCTTTTATTACAAACCCCACTCTATATAACTTCTTTCTCCCTCTATTATTACAAATCAAATAATCAGGCTAGACATCTATATGTGTCCAAGGGAGAAAAGTTTTTAAATAGGCAAAATAAATTTATTAGAATGAGAAGATGTAGTATGATTGACAATAAGACAGCTCTCCATGTCATATGATACTTCAAATTTAAAAAAAAATCTGACTAAGCTCATATTATTTAATATATTTAATCTATAAGTATTATTCAATATATTAAATCTATCTAGTATTATTCAATATGGGTTGTATTATTCAATGTATCCAACCAAGCTTGTATTATTCAATGTTTTCAATCAAGCTAGTATCATTCAACATATTCAATCTAGCAAGTTTTTTTTCAATAAATTCTATTATCTAGTATTATTCAATAAATTCAATCTATCAAGTACTATTCAATGCATTCAATCTAGCAGGTATTATTCAATAAATTCAATCTATCTAGTATTATTCAATGTATTCAATCTAGGTTGTGTTATTCAATGTATTCAATCTAGGTTGTGTTATTCAATGTATTCAATCTAGGTTGTGTTATTCAATGTATTATCAATCTAACTAGTATTATTCAATGTATTCAATCTAGGTTGTATTATTCAATGTATTCAATCTAGGTTGTATTATTCAATGTATTCAATCTAGGTTGTATTATTCAATGTATTATCAATTTAACTAGTTTTATTCAATGTATTCAATCTAACTAGTTTTATTCAATGTATTCAATCTAACTTGTTTTATTCAATGTATTCAATCTAACTTGATTTATTCAATAAATTCAATCTATCTAGTATTATTCAATGATTTCAATCAATTTAGTATTATTCAATGTATTCAATCTAGGTTGTATTATTCAATGTATTATCAATTTAACTAGTTTTATTCAATGTATTCAATCTAACTAGTTTTATTCAATGTATTCAATCTAACTTGTTTTATTCAATGTATTCAATCTAACTTGATTTATTCAATAAATTCAATCTATCTAGTATTATTCAATGATTTCAATCAATTTAGTATTATTCAATGTATTCAATCTATCTAGTATTATTCAATAAATTCAATTTGTCTAGTATTATTCAATGTTTTATCAATCTAGGTTGTATTATTCAATGTTTTCAATCCAGCTAGTATTATTTTCTAAACTGTAAACCAACTTATTTTCGCGATACTTTTTTTCGCGTTTTATTCTCTCTTGACCACTTCATGGCTATTTAATTTCGCAATTATCTGATTTCCTTGATGAAATTTATAAAGAAAGATCAAAGATTGACATATTCGCGACAATTTTTATTCGTGTTATTTTTCTACTCGCGAAAGTCGCGAAAATAAATTGCTCACGAAAATAAATCGCTCACGAAAATAAATCGCTCACGAAAATAATAAATTTGAGAAAGGAAATGGTGAATAAGTCAAAGCGACAACCACCCGACCATAGAGCAAACAACAGCCGAAGGCAACCAATGGGTCTTCAATGTAGCGAGAATTCCCGCACCCGTAGGTGCCCTTCAGCTGGCCCCTAAAAATATGCATAATAGTACAGTGATAATGGACGTCATACTAAACTCCGAATTATACACAAGAAACTAAAATTTATAATCATACAAGACTAACAAAGGCCAGAGGCTCCTGACTTGGGACAGGCCCAAAATTGCGGCGGGGTTAAACATGTTTATGAGATCTCAACCCTCCCCCTATACCTCTAGCCAATGTAGAAAAGTAAAAGAATAACAATACGCACAATAAAATTCAGTTCAAGAGAAGTCCGAGTCGGATGTCAAAAAGATGTAACAAAAGAAAATAAATAAAATGACAATAATACATAAATAACAACAGACTACTAGCAGTTAACTGACATGCCAGCTCCAGACCTCAATTAAACTGATTGAAAGATTATGTCTTCATCATATGATCAAGTTGGTTTACAGTATATATTTCTCCTCCTAAACATCTAATAAAGTGTAGCCTCATATGCAATGAGATACATTTAACAATGGCTCATCCCTTAGCTATTCATTACATGTACATAGTAAGTGGACCTACTAACAAATCTAAACTGGGTCTAAAAAGAATATAACTGTCAAAAAGCAATTTGATAAGTTACTAAAAACCTCATCCTCACTTAATATTGCACTCACTCACTCACTCTGCCGCCACTCATAAACTGAGATCCAAAAACTAAGTAGAAATAAAATAACTCTTAAAAGGCAAATTGATATCTTGAACCCTTTTTCAAAACCAAAACTTAATATTAATCAAACAATATCATACTTTTTTCATATTACATATATAGTGAGGCCTATTTCAACTGCTCATCCTTCCAAGAGCCGTAACTTTCAAACATAAACCTGGTCCAAAAACTAAGAGGAAATAAAATTACTGGTTACCAGAATTTTGATATATATAACTATGTTCGACACCCTCACTTTATAGTACGCAAACAATGCCATACTTTCATATTATTTAATCATGGAGAAAATCAATTCGTAGATTTTTGCTGCTCGATTAAGATAACTGTACTTTAACCACAACAAAACACTTTTCAATTTCATCCTGATTTACGAGCAACATAAAAAAGAGATCTCAATACTATTATAAATGAAAAATTACAATCCATTGGCTCCTATTATTTATTTTCTGATGAATAAAAGTTGGATTAGTTTAAGTTACAGTTTTGATCATTGAAAAGACAGATAAGATATACTTAGATCTACTTATTTATATATGACTGACATATCATTTTGTAGGTCAAAAGTTTGGACTTAAAGTAATGTGAACATTGAAAACCATACAAATTATACTTTCTTTAGTCTTCATACTGAGTGGCAGCCCCGGCTTGAAAAATTGCTCTCGGGCCTGTAAAAATCATATCTACTCAGGACAACAGAATCTAACTAAAAATTTTCAAAAATTGAGTTCCGGGGCCTGTAGATTTAGCATTTCATCGTAAAGACTGTTTCTTAAAATTTCAAATCCTCTATTTCCTGATGCCACAGTGGCAGCCTCTATTTCCTGATGCCACAGTGGTGGATCCAGGGGTAGTAGGAGGTGTTTAAACTTGATTTTATGTACCATCAACATTTTATACAGAGGTAACTTTACGGACGCCACATGTGGAGGAGGATTTGCTAATTCTTGAAGACCTGAGCCCACCTCTAGTTTTTGGTTGGGTTTGTATAGCTCAGTATATGTATTTAGATTTTTATGCTGTGTTTTTTGGCTGTTTATCGTTTTAGCTGTAAAAAAAAGGGGGGGTTAAATTGAATGGTAACGATACTTGTCCAAAAATAAACAATTTTGCATTTCGTCTCCTTAAAACTCTGTTTCAATGTAAGGTTAAAAATTTAAATATCTTGATTATACCACTTTTTTTTAACAATTATTAATATCAATTTGCATTGGTAACTTGATCTAATCCTGAATTTTCAATTAGTTGTATTATGATGTAGTATAATAGCCTTGACCTATATATAGCTTTTTCACATTAATAGCACATTATTACATAACATTAAATTTTGTGAACTTGACTTAGCTGTTAGCGTTGAAAATCTGACAATTTGAGTTAGAGCTGACGCTTGTTAAAGGTCAAATAAAAAGAGAACTGATTTTAAGAAAATCCCCTTTAAATTTCTTCAACTTAAACCTTATCATCTATAATTCCCAATATGGCATTTAGGAGGGAAATGTCTTTATTTGCATGTAGATAACTTTTCCATTTTAGGGAGCATATGGCTATAAATTACCAGTAATTATAACATGTACACCATAAACCATGGAGGTGTTAACGTAATTGCTTGCATTGGTACAAACTTTTTAATGACTGTTATAAATTGATACTTACTGTGGATTCATTTATTTTCGTGGATACCAATTTTCGTGGATTGAGGAAAACTTATATGTTCTTTGAACATTTAATTTCGTGGTTCGTCTGTTTCCACGAAATCCACGAAAATTGGTATCCAACGAATAATAATGAATCCACAGTATATAAATAACAGAACTTAAGGTGGTACCTAACACTACAGGGAGATAACTCTGTAAAAACAGCTAAACATTTTAATTACGTTGTGTTGTTAAGGGAATATTAAGCTTCTCAATGATCAAAATAAGTGTTTGTCAAACTGCAATATATATAACCAGTGTAATTTTTCTGATAAAACGGTTGGTTCAAATTTTTTAAAGTTTTTATATTTTTGTCAAAGGGTGAAAGTAAATACTTTGTCAAAATTTCAAGAAAATTAAACGATTCAATTTAATTTTATTTACAGTGTTGGGTACCACCTTAAAAGCAAAATAAAATTAAAGGTTACTGACCTGGGTTGCATTCAATATTGTAGCAGCTACATTTATGTACATAGGGCTATGAAGATTTTTGACTACTGAACGTGTAGCTAGACTAGCTGCTACATAGATCTTGACTAAGGATAGCAGCTATATACATCTATGAAGATGCTACAATATTGAAGCAACCCTAGTTTTTGAGATCCATAGCGAAGAAAAAATTTGGCAAGAAATGATTTTCTTTAGACTTTTCACAAACTTGACATTATGGCATCTTTTTCTTTCAAAAATTTGAAAAAAAAATATAAGATTACCAAACATTGCTTTTAAAACTATAATATATAATAAAACAATGAAAAGAAAAGAAAGGGCTAGCAGGCAAAAATTTTCATGGCACTACATGGACAAAACTAGCTGATTTAAAAGTCAAATAAAGTAAGCTATCATCTTTAATGAATGTCTGAGGTCAAACTATTTTAATTCTCCTTCCTACATGCAGTCAAGAAAATTTAAAGGTAGTTAATATTTTTTAATTGAGGACAAATTTATTAAGTACACTGTTGTCACAGCAATATATCTATCTTGTCACATCAATAACTGTCATAAAAGTGGGAGGTTTAGCTAGCTATAAAACCAGGTTTAACCACAATTTTCTCTGAAAAAAAACGTATACCATGTATCATTGTGACTGGTCTGGATTGGTGTCCTTAATTTCTGTATTATCTCTTATTTACTGGTAGTTTTATTTTTCTCTATTCTTTCTATTTTCTGCTAATTATTCTGTATTATTATCTATTAATTGATATGTATGTTTCAAAGGCATCTGTAATAAGTGTTTACCTCAAAAAAAGATTTGCACCAATTAAATTTCAATTAATATATGTAAATTCATCAATTAGTTTTCAAGGAAGAACTTTATATTGCCTTTGGCATAAAACCAAGGGACGATGTTGTACATTATCAATTAGTGAAGTAAGAGAATTTATCCAGAGGCCGCCTACGATTATTTTTCTAATGGTTAGTAAAACAAATTTACAGATTTCATGTCAATAAATTGTTATTATTTTTCAATTTTTTATTTGTTTTTATTTGTAGAAGTTTATGAAAAAAAAAATGCTGTTTACATGTGTTTGTTCATTAGAAAAGCAAGAAATGTTTTAAACTTAGTTCCAAATACTTCAAAGGAATTGTAAAGCAATGCATAGATACAAGGCGAAAGGGCGATGTAATTCATAATACTTTCAATTACTTGTAATTGAAAATATGCTCATCAACTGCACATTACTCTAAATAACTTTCAAACATGTAAATAATAACATGTAACTTCATTTACATTTTTTTGATTAATCACATGTAATTGCAATTACATTTTTTAATCAATTACATGTAACTACATTTATATTATTTTTTTTTTTTTTTTACATGTAATTCAATTACAATTTTAATTACCCCAGGTCTGTAATAAGTATGTATTGCCTTCCATCATCTGAACACCATCTTGAAACATTTGAAATGTTATTACCAAAAAATAAGCGAGAAATCTGCCAAAATCTTGTCAACACTCCAGATTAATTAATAGATATTAACACATAGATCAGGAAATTACTAGTTTGAGCTAGATGTACTGTGGTTCAGTCTCAACCCAAAAATAACTCTATTGCAACAATATAGATTCATGAATGGAATGTGTTTTTTTCTCCCACAGTCTTCTCCAATAGACACACCCAAAATGGTTAACTATCATAAGTATGTGGTCATTTCAATATGTGTCAAAAGAAGAAGTAGGCAGCTCACAGGATCAAATAAAAAGAGGGGTGTTACTGTAATTTCTTCAAAAGATTTTGCATGCTTTTATTATAGCCATTCTTGACCAATGTATAAAAAATGGAGCCAAAAGTGAAAGTTTATTAATATATAGAGTTAAAACTTGAAGAAATTTTTTGCCTACCAATGAAATTTATGTAAAATGGGTATCCAATATAATTAAAGTATCAATGAATTTTTCCTGACCAGCATTGACAGTAAATATTTTATTCAAATACAATTAAATGATAAAAATTTTTGCTATTTGACAAGTTATCAGATATAAGATAACACAAACAAACACAATTGTAAGTCATCAAAATTGTTGAGGTGACCGAGTTAAAATGACCGAGTTAAGGTAACCAAGTTCAGGTGAACTGAGTTGAAGTAACAGCCTCAGATTTGATGTGACTGATTTGAGATGATGGAGTTTAGGTAACCGATTTGAGGTGACCCAGTTAAGGTGACCCAGTTGAGGTGACCCAGTTGAGGTGAACTGATTTGAGGTAAAATAGTTTCTTACTACATTGGTGGTCTTTGGCTGTTGTCTGCTCTATGGTTGGGTTGTTGTCCCTTTGACAAATTCCCCATTTCCGATCTCAATTTTATAAGGTAACAGAGTTGAGGTGACCCAGTTGAGATGAACTGAGTTGAGGTGACCCAGTTGATGAGTTGAGGTAACTGATCTGAGGTAAAATAGTTTCTCACTACATTGGTGGCCTTCGGCTGTTGTCTGCTCTATGGTCCGGTTGTTGTCGCTTTGACGCATTCCCCATTTCCTTTCTCAATTTTATAAGGTAACCAAATTGAGGTGACCCAGTTGAGGTGAACTGAGTTTAGGGGACTGATTTGAGGTGAAATAGTGAAGGTAACTGATTTGAGGTGACCCAGTTGAGGTGATAGAGTTAAGGTACCCATGTTAAGTTATCTCATCAAAGGAAACATGTGTTTATTTGGACCTAAACTTCATCAAACACTACCTACATGTATATTGACCAAAATCATTAACCTGAAGCTAACAGACAGACAAACCGATAGACAAACAGACCCACAGACCTAAAAAAAATAATAATACCTCTATGCAGGACATAACAAGATTGTAACCTTATTCTTTAATACTCGAAGAAGTGATTTTGTATAATGCTTTTTGTCTTATGTTGGGTTTTTTTCTTTTTTCTTCTATTGTCTGTTTTAATTTTTTGAACTTACAAGTTTGAATGTCCTTTTCTCTTCTTATACAATTCTTTCAAATGTAATTGATGCTTTAATGCACTGAAAGCATTTGAACCTAATATTTCAAACAAATCAATTACTGAATATATAACATGCCCTTCAGCCCTGACCCTTAAATACCAACGATTCAACATACCGAGATAGATTAATTGACTATAATTTTCCCAGCTAAATATTAAAAAAAAAAAAAAAAAATGTTATTTCATATATCAGTTAAGAATTAGTATTGGATAAAAAAAACAAGAGGCTCTCAAGAGCCTGAATCGCTCACCTTAATTCTTTTGGTTAAATCTCTCATCACTGATTATTTTGGCTTTTCAATTTATTTAAATGTTTTTTGGATCGTCCTATTTTCTTCAAAAGCCAAAAAAAATAATCATTTTCTCCTATGTTCTATTTTAGCCATAGGAGCTATGTTTCTTGACATACAAGGAAATAAAATATAAAATTTATACTAGATACTCTGAAACTCATTTAGCCTAAGTTTGGCTGAAATTGATACAGCAGTTTCAAAGGAGAAGATTTTTTAAAGTAAGTCAACATGATGAACAAATTGTGAAAAAAGTCTTTAAAGGGCAATAACTCCTTAAGGGGTCAATTGACAATTTTGGTCAAATTGACTTAATTGAAGATCTTACTTTGCTGAACATTATTGCTGTTTACAGTTTATTTCTATCTATAATTATATTCAAGAAAATAAACAAAAACAGCAAAATTTCCTTAAAATTATCAATTCAGGGGCAGCAACCCAACAACAGGTTGTCTGATTCATCTGAAAATTTCAGGGCAGATAGATCTTGACCTGATAAACAATATTCTAATGCAATTATTTTGTAACAATTGTTCTGATTGGACGACAGGAAGCTTAAAATTCTCTATCTCCTCGTCTGTAACTAGGGAAGCCGACATTTTGAATTTCGGAATGTATTGACATGCCATTTCTACAATAATAAACAAAAAAACTCACTTGTTGCGCCTAAAAATCTTCTTTTTTTTTTCAAATTTTATTACATTTTGAAGCGGCACAGAAGCCATAAAACGCCCGGTGTTTATGTTTGACGCCGGAAGCATTACTATGACGTCACCTAGTGTAGGGACCAAAGAAGATAAAAATTTTTCGCGGAATTTTCTTTAATGAAGATTTTACACTGAAATAATGATTAAAATTTTATAATGAACTTGTTTTGCATTAGAATAGAGATAACTGTATTGTATTTGAAGCTTTGCGGACGTCCATCGGTAGTTTTACTGTCGCAAATACCCGTTTACCTGTCTCCGCTCCGCGTCGCCAGGTAAACTAAATTTGCGACAGTAAAACTACCGATGGACGTCCTTAAAGCTTCAAATACAATACAGTTATCTCTTAATAATTATCCCATGTCAGATTTGCTCAAAATGCTTTGGTTTTTGAGTTATAAGCCAAAAACTGCATTTGACCCCAATGTTCTATTTTTAGCAATGGCGACCATGTTTGTTGATAGATCATAACTTCGGATACAATTTACAAACTAGATATCCTAAGGAACATTCAGTTAAAGTTTGGAAGTATTTGGCCCAGTAGTTTCAGAGGAGAAGATTTTTGTAAAAGATTACTAAGATTTACGAAAAATGGTTAAAAATTGACTATAAAGGGCAATAACTTCTAAAGGGGTCAACTGACCATTTCCGTCATGTTGACTTATTTGTAAATCTTACTTTGCTGAACATTATTCCTGTTTACAGTTTATCTCTATCTATAATAATATTCAAGATAATAACCAAAAACAGCAAAATTTCCTTAAAATTACCAATTCAGGGGCAGCAACCCAACAACGGGTTGTCTGCTTCATCTGAAAATTTCAGAGCAGATAGATCTTGACCTGATAAACAATATAACCCCATGTCAGATTTGCTCTAAATGCTTTGGTTTTTGAGTTATAAGCCAAAAACTGCATTTGACCCCTATGTTCTATTTTTAGCAATGGCGACCATGTTTGTTGATAGATCATAACTTCGGATACAATTTATAAATTAGATACCCTAAGGAACATTCAGTTAAAGTTTGAAAGTATTTGGCTCAGTAGTTTCAGAGGAGAAGATTCTTGAAATAGTTTACGACGACAGACGACGGACGACGACGGACGCCAAGTGATGGCATAAGCTCACTTGTCCCTTCGGGACAGGTGAGCTAAAAAGGGGGGGCACATGACACTGTATTCTTCAGTAATAAATTCCATCCGTCATTAACAGAACAAAATGGACCATAAAACCAGTCGTCAATGAACTGTTGCACATGTTAATGATCGACCATGGTTCCTCTGTTTAGAGAGATCATGATAGTCCCTGTAGTAAAAACATTTCCTGTTTTCAATTTTATATTTAAATTGTGGAATTCTTTACCATATGTTTTCGTAAATTATAAAATTATAGGAAACTTTATCTAGTATTCATATACTTAAATCGCATTCAAATGAATGGCAGTAACGTATATAGTTACATGTATTACAATGACTGGTCTTCATGACATTTCTAATAGAAATCATACATTAACTAAAGTGTGCTTTATAAATTTTTTGAAGTTAATGTAGGAATTTGAATTGTAAAACATGGTTTCTCAATGAAATAAACATGATAATTGTATATGAACTGGTCATACATGAACAGCCCGTAGGACAGTGGTATTTCCTGTGACGGTGATAAAGACCTCGCCTACGGCTCAGTCACATTATCACTGTCTTAGTCAATACAACTGTCCTGTGGGCAGTCCATATTATCACGATAATGACCAGTTTTTCAATATTTATTATCTATATATACATATCCAATAAATGATATAAATCACAACTACTCTAAAACGTTATAATTTATCATCATTTTAATATGCTAAAAAGTAAAATCACAAAAAAACTGAACTCAGAGGAAATTCAATTTCGGAAAGTCCATAATCACATGGCAAAATCAAATAACAAAATGCATCAAAAAACGTTTTCCTCAATTTGAGTTCACAAAATTATAATGAACGAACATGTTTTTTTTTTTATCCTATACCTGGCCTTTTTTAGTCTTCTATATTTTTTATTAATTTTAGTTCATTTATATGTTGTGGAGTTATTATTATGGCGTCCATTTTCACTGAACTAGCACACATTTTTATTTATAACCAGATCTCAGGCCCATTTCCAGATATGTTGATTTCTGGCTGTGTTGAAGACCCAATGGTGGTCTTCCGCTGTTATCTGCTCTTTGATCAAGTTGTTGTCTCTTTGACACATTCCCCATTTCCACTCTCAATTTTATTTTCCTCATCTGAAATTTTTTTAAGCTCTTTCTGGAGTTTTTAACCACATTTAAATTTTCAATTAAACAAACATGCTTTTCTGAAATTTTAAGTTAAAAAGTTGGAGAGAAAAAAAGGGGAGGGGTGAATCAAATCACATTTCCCAAACAGTTTTATCATACATGTATTAGGATGCTTTAGGTGCAGGAGTTTCTCGCGACATTGAAGACCCATCGTTGGTGGCCTATGGCTCACTCACAGATGTATACTCTATGGTCGGATTTTTGTCGCTTTGACACATTCCCCATTTCCATTCTCTATTTTATATAGTTATTTTTTTTGCCCTCCCAACAATAAGTGTTAACAATATATTTCTTCAGGTTTTCTTTTTGTTTAAAAATAAATTTGATTTGTTAGGATCGATTTTTTCAACTGTTGACAATCTTTTTTTATCTAGTTATTATATTCATGAATTAGAAAAACAGATAGATTTGTCACAATATGTATGGTACACCGCAATAGAGATCAATATTTAATTCCACTCTTGTTAAACCCCAATCTATCAGTAATCCGATGTCACAAATAGAACAACCATCTATCTGTCAAATCTCAGGCACAGTCATTTTTCTTTATTAAGAGGATTTCAAATAAAACTCCAAAAATAGAAATCAAAAGTCGGAAAAGATTACTGCTGTTTAAATATCTGTCAATAATTACTGGTAAAAGTCTTTGTATGTTAGGGCACTTCTTGTTTTTAATGAGTATAAATACTGAGAAAATTGACATTAAGAGGTCTCAAAACACAATAGTTCTTCAATGGAGCTTACGTTAGTCGTTAGGTGAAGCCATATTATTTGTGTGTATGAGTGAGAGAAAAACAAGAATGTGTCTTCAGTACACGAATGCCCCACTCGCATAATCATTTTCTATATTCAGTGGACCATGAAATTGGGGTAAAATCTCTAATTTGGCATTAAAATTAGAAAGATCATATCATAGGCAACATGTGTATTAAGTTTGAAGTCGATTGGACTTCAACTTCATCAAAAACTACCTTGACCAAAAACTTTAACCTGAGGCGGGACAGACGGACGGACGAATGGACCGACAAACGGGCGCACAGACCAGAAAAACATAATGCCCCTCTACTATCATAGGTGGGGCATAAAAAGACAAATCAAAAGAAGCTTGTGGTAATAAGTTAACTGCCTAAATTTTGTTTTAAGATAGATCTCCACTTTCTCATCATTCAATTCTTTTACAAAATACTTTAATATGAAGTTAAATTTATGATTAATTAGAGTGAACTTAACTTTAATGAATGGTCACTCAGTGAATTTTTTATATGAATTCAACAGGATTTTTCTCAGTATCGCAAAAATTAAAATCGCAGCTGAACACAAAGTTGGTATTTTATTTTTGTGTTATCAACATGATCCATGTCACCTTGGCAATAGTCTCTTGATAAGTTTTTACTTTATTTAGTCTGACACTCAAATTAACTTTATAAGTGAAAAAAATAATCATTTCTCAGTAAAAATGCTGAATCAGCTGTTTATCCAGTTATAACTGGACTGAGAGAAAAAATATGCCATTTAACAATAGGCATTTAACTTTACAATTAAAGGTCAAGGTGAGATTTATATTTCACCTGAAACCTTTCTTGAAATTTAAAGGTTTGATTCATGTGTTGAACTTGAAACCAAGTATGAACATAACCTTTATACACTAACCAGAGTTGAAATACAATACAATTAAATACTGTAAATTCATTTATTATTGCCATTTTGTCCTTTAAGATTAAAATGCGATTTTAATTTTAGTGATACTGTGAAAAATCCTGTTGAATTCCAATAAAAATTTTCAAAATGCGAGTTAAAATTATTGTTATTATTACAACGTCGCATTTTTTTGCAATAATAAAAACATTGCAATAATTTCTGAATCTACAGTAAGCCAAAAGGAGCAGATTTTGTCTTTAACATTGTTACCTTGTTGGAATGGGCACAAAGTAGATGAAAGTTCCAAAAAGTCTCCCAAGCCTAATTTTACATGCCTCAGTTCTGCTCTTTCATTATATAATACATGTATGTGTATGTAATAAAATTATGTTGAAAAATGTTTTAGGATTTAATGTTTGAAATATGTTGTAAAATTTGAGTGAACAGGAGAAGACTGTCGGCTGAACCTATCTAAGCTATAATGAGTTAACATAAGCATTAATTCATTTGATTGGTCAAAATACTATAACAAAAAATTTAAGAAAACAAACTGTTGCAACAGTCCGAAATACCCACATTTGCCTAACTAAAATCAGGAAAGTTTTTTATATAAACAGACAATTTGATTGGCTGATTGATAGAAGTGTATCAAAAATAACCAACCACAGCATATTGACTGTAATAATAAATCCAAAAAGAATTCAATCAAACTAGTCCTGATTTGTGAAAAAAAAAAAAATGCTTTTAAAGCACAGAATTTATATAGATTTATTTTCATGTACCATGGTACATTGTAAAAAAAATCTATATTCACATATATATATACATGATTATATATCATGTATATACTGTAAATTCAGTAATAATTGAGAGGCCTCAGTGGCCGTGTGGTCTAAGGAGTACAGCCAGTCATCACTGAGGTTGTGAGTTCAAACCCCACTCATGCAGGTGCACTTGACTTCAATCTTAACTGACTAGGATTGTCAGCTTTCCTATGACAGGTCAGTAGTTTTTACAAGGCACTCCGACTTCCTAGTAACATCTGACTTTGGATTCTCAAAATGAATATGACTCTATGTTTATTATGAAATTTTTTTAATAATAATGTGTATGCCTTACCAGGCTATGTGAGATCTTGTTGGTAAATCCTATTGGTAAAACAGATGTGACTGCAAAGTAACTCCGTGATGACTAACTGAGCCGTCACGACGGTTAGTGAAAAATTCAAAGAAATCTGAAAATAAAACCAAGATATGTCAAGTCATTATTATAATTAAAATATATGTAGTGAATATGTAATATCTGATTTGATGACATTACAATTAAGTTTATTATACATATATAACGAACAGTTCTATTGGGCAACATGTTATCAAGTGACAATGGAATAATTCAGATAATTTTCGTTTAGTTGCAATGAAGGACGAATAACCCTAAAATTTAACACTAAGTAGTCAGGTGAAGAATCCTATAAGGCTATAATTCACCAGCGAAAAACATTTTGAGTTTCTTGATTTGTACAAGAGTTCTCTCCCATGAAAATGACTTCCCAGATGTAAATGGTCTCATTGGCACTTATACCACATCTTCTTATTTATATTAACATTTCTTACAAAAAAGAAGATGGGGTAGGATAACAAACAACAGACAACTCTCAACCAGAGACCAAATAACATAGAAATTAACAACTAAAGGTCACCATATGGCCTTCAACAATAAGCAAAACCCATTCTGCATAGTAAGCTATAACAGGCCTGGAATATAACAATGTTAAATATAACCAGAAACAGGATGACAGAAAAGGTAGTCACTGAACTGAGTCAGTGTTCCTGATAGCTGGTGGTCTGTTTGGGGTGGGCAGTTGGATAACTCTTGTCATACTTTCTATGTTTTATTCCCTTGATATGCTAAAATTTATGCAATTCATTTACGTTTAGGTGCTTACAACGTGTAATGAATTTCAAATAGAGGATAATTGGTTTTGTTTCGCTTTCCTTAGAAGTTATATGAAAATGAGGACGAAAAATACACTGGATTTTCCTAATGGATTTTAGTAATGAATAAAAAAACCACCATACACATCTCTTTCCATTATACAATCATTGTAAAGCTAAATTTTAAATAGCAGCAAATTAAAAAATGCTTTATTAGATTGAGAATATAAATTTGCCCCAAAAAAATGTTTTCATGTAATAGGGCGATAATTTTACAAGAAAAAATGATTTTTTGGCAAATTTATTTTTGCACTGTTATAGCCACTAATATAATCCAATGCCCCAGACTAGCAAAAATTGATTTAGACAAGTGAAAATTTTCAATTTTTTTATATAGTCATATAAGTAAGTAAAACTTTATTTGGATTCGGCATATTGACAAATAAGCACCTAAACGTAAATGGGGACAAGTTTTGCTATTATTGAGTGTCTCACCAGGACTAGAAGCTGAATTTTTTTTTGACACAGACTGCTCTTTTTGAAATAACTGGGAGACTAAATTACACCATTAATATATATACATGCAGATGACAAAATTGATAGTGACAAATATAAACAAACCTGATATATTTCAAGGTAAATTCCACAAAAATACGAAAAAATATATAGGCTATTATACAAAGTACATTACTAACAGTATAAAGTGTGTATGTTATTGTATCACAAGTCTTAAGTTTACATTAATAAATCTGACTCACTCTACATGTATGAGTATAGGGAATGTTATTATACCATGTGACAAAATATTTCTATTTTGGTTGCCAAATAATTTCCCCACGTTCTATTTATAGACCTTACATTCAGCTTTAGGAATCAGATCTAGACCAATCCCTCTGTTGACTAAAATTCCATTCACATATGGCCAGTATGAAAACTTTTCAAGTCGATGATTTTTGATAATTTAATACAAATTGTTCCTTTAAATAGTTATTATAAAAGTCTGGGGTGCTATACCTCGTAAACATGATATATATAAAGCAACAATATATAAGATATAAGAAGATGTGGTATGTCAGTGCCAATGAGACAACTGACTTCATCCCATTTTTAGTCACAATTTAAGCAATATCAAGTTTGGGGGAAATGGGGAAATAAAAATTTCATGAAATTGCAATAATAAATATCACATTTTGTTAAAGTGTTCCACATTTGCTATTGTTAAATGCATGCCAAAATTTCTGAATTTACAATACTTTGCTACATCTATTGAAAATCTAATTATCTATTAAAGCATTTTTTATACAATTACAAAAAAAAATAGGCCATATTTTTTTTAAGTTTACAGCATTTTAAAGTTCCCCAGCTAACTGACGCTTAAAACTACTGTATATCAATTTGTATCTAAATATTGTAAAATCATCAATTATTGCATGTATTTATTTTTGTGATTTTGTCATTCTGGACATAAATGTGATTATTATTTGATAAATATTTTGCAATATTGAGAAAAATCCTGTTTAAATGGAAGTTTAAATCATTACAATTATAACATTGTTGCAATTTTCACAATCATAAAAAGATTGCAATAATTTCTGAATTGGAAGATGTGAGGTCCTTACAAGGGCATAAGCCTCAGAGTTAAGATAGACAACTCATTTAATCATTAATGTGTTTGTAAAAGTATGATTTCTTAATAAACTTGAAAGAATCATGTGAAACAGAATTAAATTTGCCTGTGTTACTTTAAAGCTTGTGTTATAATAATTAAAATGAATATCATAAAACATACCAATGATCATTGAGAGTTGTGTCCCTTCATCTAGATATAGTACCTCCTTTTTGTAGTCAAGATGAGATGAGAACCAGAAAGAAAAGTTCTTTGGTTATTTCCTTTTAAATATTCTTATCTAACCTATATGACTTTTTCTTATTATCTAACATGTCCTTATATTCAAGTACATTAAGAATTGAAGGTCTTTTCAAGGTTTTTTTACAACATTAAATTTGATACATTGTATAACATCCACCCTTTTTAGTTTATTACTTTTTAAATAAGATCGAAGCATCCCAAAAAGTAGTTTTCAAGGTCTTATCAAGGTTGTTCAACACGGAATTTAATATTAGGGTCATGGGAGCATGCGGGTATAAAAAAGTCATCATGCCAGCAAAATTTTGTGCCATGTGATCTAAAATAATTATACTTCAAACAGCAAGTATGAATGACATAATTGTCACCGCCATGACCCCTGGTCTATAACAGTATCCAATTCGTCCTATATAGCTTTAAAAGGACATTAAAAAAACAACAATGACAGCTCTTATTTTTGGACAATATTACCATGTATGTATTTAAATTGATCTCAATTTCAGAGTTGAATTAATTTTGATTTTATCATTGAAAAAAACTGATTTTGATGACAATTGCAATTTTCAAAATTTTTAATCTTAAATCCATTAAATGCTGACAGCTCTTATTTTTGGAGAGTATTAATTATCATGTGTACATCATAATTGGTTTTAATAACAGTTCAAACTTAGAATTAGGTTTTTCCTTCAAAAACATGTGCCTCAAGCACCAATGCATTAAAAGTCTTGTGCTGTATGCAAACTTTGAAAAAACCATGAAATCAAATATTTTCTTAAATTTAACAATTGTTCCTTGCTGAGACGCTAGCTCAATTCGTAAAATTTGGAATGATCCACAGTAACCATTATAGGCATTTTATAAACATTTAGCCTGAGCTTGGAGACTGTTAACATATTTATACTCTGGACAACACTAAATCCAGCTGCATATCGAACCATCTTCAAAAGGGGAGGTTCTCAACCCAGGATAAAGGGGGGATTCCTTACCCAGCTCCCCATTCAAATGCATTTATCATCCAAAGAAAAAGGGGGGGGGGCGGTTCCAATCCCCGGAACCCTCCCCTGGATCCTGCCAGTGAAATAAATTTTACTTACTTACTTGACTACTTCCTGGTTTCTGTTTTAATGTCAGTTTGTTTTTAATGTTTAAAATTCTGTCTAACTTATTTACTAAAATAAACATCAAGTATTACTGGAATTTAAAAATAATAAATAATGTACCACAAAAATTCCTTACTGAAAAATACATGCAACCTTGTATGCCTATAATTCTTTGATGGCAATATGTAAATAAAACAATATTTTATGAATTATTTTATAGCATGTCAGCTTAAATATTCATGCTATGAGCAATAAATATATTTTGTTTCAAATCTCCAAATGATTACTCACCGGTCAGACTTGCAGGATATTCAAAACAAATACTTCAGTGCACTTAGATGCATTTTTTATTTGTTAAAATCCTTGTCAAAATTCAAATTTTATTTGTACTTCTTAACACAACATATGCACAAAGTAGTTTTGAACTTCCAATCAAAATTTGTGTGTTTTACTTGAAAATACCACTGCATTTACATTGATATAACATTTATTTTAACCTTTTAGAGGAAAACAAATTAAAAATTCAGGATTTTTGATAAATTGAAGTCCTTATACCTTTATGGCGATGTCACTATAAACCTTAGCAATACATAAGAATAATTCCCTTTCTGAGTTGGATTTTTACGCAAATAAACAAACAAAAATATTCAATATTGCTTTTGGTTTAATATGGCAATGATGAATTTAAAGCAAAGGTCATGCGTACTTTTAACAACATCCTCCAAGCGAAATTTATTGGTATGAACTCAAGTCAAATTAATCAGGTGAAATGATAAATTGTATTAAACCAATACTTTGCCAGGATACAGTTAACAAAACAAAGTTATTTTTGTAAAAATCTATCTTTTTCATTGATGGCCTGGTAAATGCATTAAATCAAAAACTAATCAATGCATGTATATGTAGTTGCATATGGAATATAAAATTAAGCATTTCTGTTAAATCACTAAGCAGGATATTCATGTTATTTGACTTCCCCATAAAGTAGTTTTAAAAATAGACAATGATATAAAAGTGAAGTGATGTAAATAAAAAAAAATTAATTAGAAACATGCATAATTGACATTAAAAACATAGTCTTCATTATGGACCCTGTCTTGGGGTCTGTAAAAAGTCCCAAAAATGGCTGCAACTTGAAGCAGAACGAGCATAATCTAAACAAGCATACATGAATAATATTTTACTTAATTTCTACTAAAAAACGTGAATCATTTTCATAAAAAAGTCATACCACTAAAATGGGTTGTAATTTATTTGACTTTGAAAGTATTTATTTAAAGTAAACAAGAATAAATCAATCAATTATAAGAATTTTGTAAAATGTGTGCCAAAATAACAGATTTTACTGTTTCTTGAAGTACACCTACAAATTCAAAGATTCTATTCTGTTTTTTCGAAGAAAAGAATTCTTGCATCAACATTCAAGCCAAAATGAACCTACAGATGTATCTAAATGAGGAAATCTTCATTCATGTAAGATGTAGACCAAACAAAATAAAAACTTTTAATCTCATCCATTGAAAACCATCTTTTGATCTTATATAAACATTTATAAGTTATTTTAAATTATACACTAATTGCTGTAATAACTTCAGGATAATGGTGCAAGTGAATTTCAACAGCTGATCATAACAGCAGAATTAAACCATGTAGCTTGCAGTTTTGGAATTCTTTTTTGAATTCATTAAGAGCTATCAAAAAGTCAGGTGTAACTATGTTAATGTCCAGTGGCCAATATTTCCTGCATGTTCAGGATGAGAACTAAATTAACTCATCATAGACACCAGGACTAAATTTTGTATATACGCCAGACGCATGTTTGGTCTACAAAAGACTCATCAGTGACGCTCAAATCCAAAAAAGTTTAAAAGGCCAAAATAAAGTATGAAGTTGAAGAACATTGAGGACCAAATAATTTACAATGCAAATAAAAACAGAAGAAAGGTCCTGTAATATGGGTGAACAAAAATAAACGGAAGGTAATTTGGACAATAACTGCTTATAAAGGGACAGAAATTTAGACCAGTGGCAGTATGCCTCCCCCTTTTTCCCTTGGATGAAACTGAACCCTTTTAGAAAGGGCTGAATCCACCCTTGTAGGCTACGTATAGAAACATGCCACCTCAAAGACTTGTTGTAAGGGATGAAGGGCCCTTAATATTATTTATGTTAACTAATGTTTATTCTCCTCTCCACAGGAGCTGGAGTATAATAAGTATAAATTACATGTATCAGGTTTACTACATATTGATATCGTAAAATATCAGCCGCGAGCCACAATGTGAACCTTTTTTGGGGAGTGAGCGTAGTGAACGAGCTAAAAAGTTTCACATTGTGTCAGGCAGCTGATATTTAACGATATCTATACGTAGAAAACCTGATTATCTGTTTATTGTTCTATTAAAATGGTATTTTTTCCTCTCCCTAAGACAGTTTTACGCTTGACAAAAGCAAGCTTGATAACGTCTCCTCTCGCATTGTGATGTTGTTGATAACTTCTCCTCTCACATTGTAATGTCGTTGATAATGTCTGGTCTCGTTTTGAAGTCTTGATAAGAGAATTATTGAGCAACAGAGCAGGGTGATGTAGGCGTAGGGAAGGACGATTATATATTATATTATCAACCAACATAGTTTTACACAGTCTAGTCCTCTCTCTACAGGATGCAATAACATGTACAACTTTTATTTTATAGAATAATATGTAATTGCACTATGAAAATATCACTTTATAAATTTGGTGATTGATTTACTTAGAGATGAAGGAAGGCTCTAAAAGAAATTAAAAGCCCAGGATGTAAACATATAGATTATATATGGAGTAACTGAGGAGCTACATGACAAAACTTTGAAAAGCTAAATCCTTATATTGTCAACTTTGCCCTAACATGTTAAGACCTTAGGTTTAAAATAATTTTTGAGCTACATGTATTTATCGGTAATTCATATACTTTCCCTTTGATCTTACTGCCTAATATATTAGAGTATCAACGTACTGGCTGTATCACTGAAAAT